>NC_137460.1:152061448-152741900 GCF_964235325.1 Thermobia domestica | reverse complement strand
GTTACGTATTAACAATAATATTAGAATGCAATAAAAATAACATATGTATATATAGTAATTTTTATGTGGTAATGATAAATTATACATTTTAGACGCTTGTAGTACTTCGTATACCATAGAATAGAGATATGGAATATATATATACTTTATATTTAATTGATACATACATGTGTTAATCGTACTGAATTACTAGTCGTGCATTTACGTGTTATAGGTGTTAGTTTTGGGAATAGTAATACTAACCTTTGGATGAATTTTCATTTATGTGCATTTATCTCTGTTGTGTAACTTAACATAATCTTTTTCCATGTGATTAATAATTCAACTTTGTTAAGGGAACATTATAGTTTTAGCCTCTCTGTGAGACTAACATATATTGGCATTTTCAATTGTTTGCACTCTTTATTTGTTTAAAAAAACTAACTAATAGGAGTTGATGGGTAAACGTTGAATTATACAAATTATTGATCATTATTTATTTAATATATATATATATATATATATATATATATATATATATATATATATATATATATATATATATATATATATATGTATATATATATATATATATATATATATATATATATATTATGTATATATATATATATATATATATATATATATATATATATATATATATATGTATATATATATATATATATATGTATATATATATGTATATGTATATATATATATATATATATATATATATATATATATATATATATATATATATTTATATATATATATATATATATATATATATATATATATATATATATATATATATATATATATATATATATATATATATATATATATATATATATATATATATACTGCTTTCGAGAAAACAGTTCATATGAAAATATGTACTTTGATGTTTGGAGTTAAGTCTTTTAAGTCTGGACATCGTAAAAAGTCAATCTTTTACCCTAAGAATATTAAGTTACATATGCAATTAATATATGTGTATTGTAGTCATTTTACTTAGTTATTGTATACGTTTCTGACGTTAATCCCAATTCCTATTTTATAAACTTTCAAATTTCCGGATTTTCCCTTTTAAACCAGAAAATAAAGGAATTGATCACCATCCCTAGTCTGCTGGCATAGTGATCTCGCTAGCCACATCAGAGCTAACTTTAGGTCAGTATGCATCGTTGACTGACAAGACAAAAAGATTTGGGGACATGTTTCAAAATGAACGATGTGGATGTGCAACATCTAACAAAGTTCATATTTTCTAAACATTATTTTTGCAAGCCGGATTTCATTTCAGGAATTCTATGGTTTAGCTTGCTGATATTTGCTTTCTATACGGGATATTTAATTGTACGGAGAAGTAGCTAGGATATTTCTCCTGTATATCTTTTCAGTCTTGTTTTCACATCGCGTACCAATATTTCGTAACTTAGCAAGTTTTATGCCTGCATTAAATCTATGAAATGATTGTTAGTGCATATCCCTCGTTACAAGTGTATCTTAAAAGTGTACTTGTTCTAAATTCGATAGAATTACAGAATGTCATTCACCCTAGAAAACAAGCAAATAAAGCATTGCTTATTGCAAATCATTTTACTTATGCATAGCTAATAATAATGACAGTTTAAGACTAAATCATATTTTCATGATCATAAATATTAATGTCTGGAATTATTATCATTATTTCAACTTTTACCTATCAACGATTTAAAAAAACTTCGCTGTCTTGGGTGAATATGTCTGTTTTTGTCCACTTCCGTCTATTGTGACCATGGCTTGTTTCCACCCTCTTTCTCATAGCCCCGGCTCCCGGCAGACAGGCAAGAGCCAGGCGGACCCAACGGAGAGTCACTCACAACGAGAAGCGGTACCACTCAGGTAGATAGATTAGTAACCTTTTCTTCACCATGCATGTTTGCTTGCAAATGCTTCAAGCCTTTTTTTTTTAATTTAATTTTTTAGAAAATCTCGAAACTATACTAACGTTTTGGCTGGTGGAATTAATAAGATGGTTGTGGTTGGGTTTCTGGGTGCATGTGATCTCTGCTTTTCACTCTTCTGCTAGGTTCTTTGTGTTTAATTTTGCTTTTAATATGTTGGCGTGTATGTTCTAATTTGCTTTTCAAATTATGCAGTGATCTATATCAAAAACCATATAGATGTCATCCATACCACATTGGTACAAAGTATTAAATCCGTAGAATTACATCATTTAACGCATTCTTCCATAAATAAGCTAAATTTTATGGAAGAGAGCTAAACCTCATTTATAATTTTATTAGTATCTTATGCCATATTTTGTTCTTTTTAATTTTAAATTGTTGTTGGATTGCTCTTTTTTTAAGCAGCGAAAGGAAACAAGCCCGCTAAGTTTCTTTTCTATCTTTTGGAAACAATACATGCTGCATCAATGTCCAAATAACCGACTTAAGGCATATTTTCTTGGTAAGAAGCGTTGTTTTATTTAGGTTACCGAAGATGCCTTAATAATTCCATTTTCATATTATATAGTAAACACCCCTTAACTATTTCCTCTTTTTTTTAAAAAAGAAAAATAAAATTTCGTTGATTTTAAAGTAAGAGCAGAGATGCTTATCTCTTCTTGCTCCACGATGCACCCCTTTATAAATTCACTTTACATGTACCTCTGTCAAATAATACCTGCTCGAAAATTCACCCAATCGTTCTAACCTACAATATCCCCAATCTTAGGTAAGATCTAAATTTTAAAATGTCTTTCTTATACAAATTATTCAGGTGGAGGTATGTTGTGCACCAAGAAAGAATGAGCACTCCTGCTTGTACTCTACAAAAGATGAAATTTTAACTTTTAAAACATTAAAAAAACAGCTAAAAGGTATACAACGCCAACTCAAAAATTCATAGTTGTTCAGAAAGTTATGTAAATAAATTCACGGTAGGCAATTGATTAAAGTTTCCGTGTACTTTTTTTGCACATGTTTATTTTTCACTTGGATTGAATATCATGTTTGAAATAAACTGTGTATGAACTTCTGTATGGTTATTGATATGATCAAGTAAAGGTAAGAAATGCTAGGTAAATCGAATGGTTTATTCCTACAGACCGAAAGAGAATGTGCTTGAGTATTTTTGTACTTTCTCCACTTTCCAAAATGTAGCTGCTGCTGAAGGGGCTCCAAGTCCAAGTACACGGGCAAGACGCCGAGGCAATCGACGACTTACGCGAAATGAAAGTCGATACCACTCAGGTAAGATTAATTTATACACAGAAATGCATAAAACTTATAACTAACATTTTTTAAAAAAAATGGCACACGTAAAGGAATGGAAGAAATAGAATAAGTAATAGTTTGTCACGTTTTCCGTTGCTTGAGGCTCATCATTTTGTAGATAACTAAGTGATACCTTCTCAGTGAATACTGTATACTCAACTGTGGTGTAATAAAGTTCAGCGATAATTGCTGGGGTCGTATTGACTGTTCACAAACAAAGATTTGAAGATGGAAATTCGATCATTTAAAGACATGCAGCTCGTATCAAGACTTTCAGAAACTTTACTTTGAAAGATCATTATGAAGTTATTTATAAAGTTATTTTACTTTGTGAGTATACTAGTTTGAAGTATCATATGTAGATATATTGCCATTACCGACCTTTGAAATTTAATTTTTTAAAAAATAGATAAATGGCATATATATCTAAATTGGGGTAATCATTTGCGTAGTTTTTCAGCTAAATTGTACTTTTTCGGTGGATACTTTTCCGTTCTAGTAATTTTTATGCTATTTGAAATATTAAGATGATATTCTCTACGTAATAAAGCTAATTGTTAGCCTCTTATACGTATTGTTATGATTAATTACCTGTAAGTACTTTTTCGTATATGTAGATTTGTGTGCTGAAGGCCGGAAGGTTCAGTTCCGAATTAGAATTCATGGTTTGGTTGGTTCTATTAGCGTTTTGCTCCACTTTCAGCAGTGAAACTTATGAGATGTGGACCTACGACCTAGCGTGGAATCCGAACTACATGAGCTACCGTCGGAAGTCGAACGTGGATCCCCCCGAAGATGCGTACGCTAACCATATAACCAGGAGGAAGCTCCGATGGGAGTTCATGTGATTCGGATCCGACGTTAGGTTGTAGGACCAAATCTCATATAGTTTTGTTACGGAAAACGAAAGTTCAGTTGCAAATTAATGAACATCGTACGTCGATTTGGTTGAATTTTGTATGTCATGCGAAAATTTTCTTTTATGTATGGGCTGTTAGTGTAATACTTACAATCACTTCGGAACAAGTAAATCAATTTAAATATATTCTACTCTCGTTAAAAAAAAATCACCTCATGAACTGTTTCTATCTTCCAAATAAAATGAAATGAAATCTTTTAGTTTTACGTCCCACGTTTATGTCGCCTAGGCTAAAGAAGGCTTTATTCCAAAGTTAGCCGTGAAAGAACCTTATAGGGCAAGCATACTTTTTTTGCTGGTTGTAAGAACGAGCTGTTACTGATTATTCAAATTTAATCAAAATGGATCGCAGGTTATGATTTTTATCTTTTAAAGTCAGAACAATAAGTTGGTTTTATTTTAAAGCCCTTTATTTCCATGCTGGTTCACTAAGGACATAATTAATAAATCGAAGGCCAAGGCAAGTTATCATAGAAAATCTCAACTAAAAACTAGGAATAGTACTTTCTATTATATGGAATTTGTTCGTTTGAGGAGAGAGGTTAAAAATTACAACAAATTAGCCTATAAAACATTCTTACATAATTCTGAAAATATTATCACTAAGAATTCAAACGAATAGTGGAATTTTATTAAAAATAGGAAGATACATCTGCCGTCGAAAGCATTTAAGTTTCAAGGTCATAATCTCTGTAGTAACACTTTTGCGAAGTATTTTAGAACAGAATTCGTTCCCTCTTCAGAAACGATAATTGACTGTAATATAAATCTGGGAGATAATAGGTATGGTAGCATAGGATCACTAAATATTTGCCAAATACATTTGAAAGAAATAGAAATGGCTATTAAGAACCTTAAGTCCAAAACGACAGTTGGTTCTGACGGACTTCCCTCCTACATTGTGAAGGGTTGTGCTGATATATTTAAATATACCCTATTAATTGCATTCAATTTATCACTGACAACAAACATTGTTCCAGACATATAGAAATCAGCTTTAATTTGCCCAATTTCAAAATCAACAATAGTAAAGATATTACCAACTTTCGGCCCATAGCAATATTACCTGCCTTTGCCAAAGTATTTGAGCATATTTTGTATCGACGAATCTTTAGTCATGTCAAACCAGTTATCTCAGTTAAACAGCATGGCGTTATTCCTCAAATATCCACAATGATGAATCTTGCAATTATTACAGATTTTATAGCGAATTCATTAGATGTAGGTAGCCAAGTCGATGTTTTATATTGACTTTGAAAAGGCTTTTGAAAAAATTAATCACAAAATATTATTGAAAAAATTAAAGCTTTTTCACTTTTCTCCGCTCTTGATTAAACTCTTCTCGTCGTACCTATCTAACCGTAGACGATCCGTTCTTTTTAATGCATACAAATCTAAAGAATATATTGCACCCTCGGAAGTTCCTCAGGGTTCAAACTTAGGACCATTGTTATTTCTCTTGTGTATTAATAACTTACCAAACTGTATTCTTGACCATGAAAAAAAACTATATGCGGATGATCTAAAAAAATATGCTAAAATCAATTCTCTAAACGATAAAATAAAACTGCAGCAAGGTCCAAATCATATTAGTAACTGGTGCTCTTCTAATCAACTTGGAGTCAATGCAAGAAGTACAAAGTGTTATCGTTCACTAGGAGCAAATCATCTTGTCACTTTGATTATGTAATTAATAAATATGTAGTAAATAGACATGATTCAGGATCTTGGTGTTACGTTTGATGGTAAGTTAACTTTTGACAGCCACATTCTAAATATAACAAGTGAAGCATTCAAACTATTAGGATTCGTAATTAGAACAGGAAAAGAATTTAAGAACTCTTCAACATTACAGAAGTTGTACAATGCATATGTTCGTTCAAAGTTAGAGTATGCGTCTACTATTTGGAATCCATAGAATGTGTGTAAATAACAATGAATTGGATATATGTAATTGTCTCCTAAGAAATTTAGAAATGCCGTTATGAATATGTAATTATATATAATTATGTAATTCTCGACACTGTAATTGGGCTATAGGTTGTTGTGTTGGCAATAAATAAATAAATAGACATGGTGCAATTTTCCTCCAATTAACAGAGTTTAACCATTCAATGTAGCACGTATGCACTCAAGAAAGCTCACAGAGATAATTTACTATCATCGACCAAATTAATTTATCATATAAAATGAGAGCAGAGTTGACGAAATAATTATAAATTATTTAAATCATTAACCCATATTTTCTTCGATCTATTGTGAATTGGTCTTAAAATCTAACATTAGAAGACTTGATAAGACAGGAGTTACAAGTACAGCCCACTTTCTTTCTTGTTCATTTCTTTGTTGCTCTTGATGTTGTGTTGCATTGGAGAATCATTTCCGAGAAGAGTCAAAGGAAGTGTTATCGAGCAGAACATCCAGGTGATTGGTTGTGAAGCCACAGGTGTGAGAAAACAAACGTTGGAGGTGAATGGAGTTTTCTGTCAGAAGTCATTCGTATCATGGTTGGTTTCGTCGTTGAAAGATGTCCAATCGTGACTGGAAAGTGGATCTGCCAAACTCCTTCTGAACGGCCGAATCCACTATTTATTTTCGCTTCTATACACATAATGACCACGGAAGATTTAGACATTGTTTCGTTTTGGCCCAGTAGCTACAGGCGTACTAACAAAAGTATGGATGTTAATTTTCTTTGTGTGTAAATTATCTGAACATTAAAATCAATGACAACTTATTAGAAATTATTCTATTGGTATGCATCTTTAAGTTAAGAATATAATTAACACTCTCATCAAATAATTAATGATAAATGCATCAAACGTGGAAGTTTGTGTTCCAAAGTGGACTTTTTTATCTAATACAATATAAATACTTATTTCCCGATAACTTCTGAATGGACTGATCAGTTTCAGTACCTTTTCTGGCCTTTAAACTTGGAAACTTGCTTGTGCATTTTAACTGCAAAGATCTATGGACAGACCAAGAAAAAGGCGGGATAGTTAATATAGAGTAGTGCGTTAGGAAGGTGGGAATAACAGCTCTCACTGCAAGTATTCCAGTTTCGCTTCTGCGGCATTGAACCATGCTCTTCCTTATTAATCCTGATAATCAGTTTTGATATTTATCTCTGCTCTGAACTCATATGAAAATGAGATTACACATGATTCGAATATCAAGAAATAATATCGAAACGTATGTGTAAGAATATTATTTCTGTTTGTAAATGGAGGGAGAGATAAATGCAGATATATTTGAGATGAGAACCATCCACATCACCATTTTTATTATATCTTCCCCAATATCTATCTCATTAACCATTCGTAGTAGATATCCTTTATAAGATCGTGTAACGTGAAAAATATATATGCATATAGCTAAGTTATTTTACTTTCTTTCTTTCGTCCATGAATCAGTGAAGTCTTCCGGTTGTTCATTCGTTGTTGAAGAAACATCGTCTTTTCTTCCAGGATTCCATTTAGCAATTGAAACCCCTCGGATGAATGAATATTTAAGAAGGGAGTCTCTTTCCATCCGACGCTTCGCTCGCAAAAGAAAGCGTCGACAGCAGGGATTTTCTTCTCACTAACAATATACGAGTTCACTGCATCACGGAGAGTCAAATCCTACCTCTGCCAATCGTAAAGATGGAGCTGTGTAGGTGTTATTTTAAAGAACGGACCGAGATAAAAGATGAAAATAGTAACAAGAGATTTGAGAAAAGGTGTAAACTGTTGAAGTTTAACGTAATCAGCTATTTTGCTCAGTGAAAAGAAGGTAAAGAGAAAAAAGCTGATATTTAGGTTAACAAAAAGTCAATACATCAGAGTACATCGATCTTGTGTATAAATGAAGGAAGTTTCCCAGAACGATCACAACTTATACAACTTTCGTTAGCAGACGAAGTTAATTATCATTGAATATACGTTCGTACAGGATATACAGTACGTTCGAAAACCTATTACAACGTTTCAGGTTGAAGTCAAAATTGGCATAATTAGTACCTTTGCAAAATCCATGGGAAACATAAAATAAAGGTACACATTGCAATTACTAACTGCTCCAGAAGATGTAATGTAGAAAATTTTGTAGTCTTGCGTGGTGTATCCAATATTTTCCGATTCCGAATGTTAGAAATTATATAAAACCCATTGCTCGAAGATGATAGAAAATCGAATATCGTGCTCGGTAAAGTATAGCGATGTAAAATTTCCCAACGCCCTCCATTAAAAATAAATTAATTAAATCGTGGCTCGGAGCTCCGAAGGGTTAAGCCGATCAGCTAAGAAGTTGATAATGTATGATCATTCAGAGTTCCCTGCCTTTTAAGAAGCTTCTCTGTTGTGCTGAATGAACACCAGTCAGTCAAAACTGGTTTCCCACAACAGTTATCCATCTGACCAACCCCAACGTTGAGCACCGTATATTAAATTTAACTATAAACTCTCAAGAACTGGATGTCCTCAGTTCCTTAAATCGGAAGAGTGTTAATTGACATGTGGAAGTATCTAAATATCAGATAGTGAAAAAGTATTGAGCCTTTTTCGCACGAAATTGTGTTAGTATACCAAATCTCAGAGTATGTGAGTTGCGGTGGGTCAGGTCTAACGTTATTTGACAGCTCATAATTGAAGTTAGCAGATGTGCAAAAAGTAGTTGAATTCTTATAATCAAACGTAAGATATTACGCCCATTTTACAATTTTATTTTGATAAAAGCGCATTTACTGTACAGGCCCGTGAAGTAATTTGTGCTGTGTATGGGCAAGATACGTTATCAAAAGCAACAGGAAAGATAGTTAAATCGCTTTCGTATTGGAAATGTAAATCTCCAAGATGCTTGCTTCTTGTAGTGAGCGACCAATCACAGCAAAAGTGAATGAGACTCTGGCAAAAGTCGAGCAAGACTTACATACAAACAATCATGAAATCGCCAGCGACCCAAACATCCATCACCAAACAGTGTTAAACAATTTGGAGAAAGCTGGTTACAAAAAGAAGCTCGACCTTTGGATACCACATGATCTGACTCCAAAACAATTACTCAATCGGATTTCTATCTGCAAATCTCTACGGAAACGTAACGAATTCGAGTCATTTCTGAAACTGTTAATCACAAGTGATGAAAAATCGATAACCTATGACAACAATGTAAAAGATCGTTTTCGAACCAGTTTGTGACAAAGCACATACACTGATGCCCAGGAAGATTATTCTGTCCCGTTTAATGGGATTGGAATGGCATCGTGCATCACGAGCTGCTACCACCAGGTAGAACTATACATTCAGATCTGTACTGTCGACAGTTAGCGCGAGAGCATCTAGCAAGTCAAAAACTGTCTGAATTTGTCAACAAAAAGAGTGTCGTATGCCACGCTGATTACACCAGACTGCATACATCTTTAACAACCCGTGAAAAATTGAGAGAACTTGCATGGTGGGTTTTAATGCATGCTACGTATGGCCTGGACCTGGCACTAGCAGACTATCATTTGTTTCGGTTCTTTGTAGAACTCCCTGAATGGTGTTAAGTTAGTTTTTGAAGAGGCATGTGAAAACCATGTATTTATTTATTTATTTATTTTACCACAAACCACAGAAATTCTATAGTGACGGGATTATTGTGTTGCCGGAGAAATGACAGATCATAGAACAGTGGTGCATGTGTACTTTCATAATGTTATTTCCGAATCATATTAAATGTATTTTCAGTTTTGATGGGGTTCAAAGGCCCAATACTTTTTTGACAACTCGATATCCATGCAAGGAGTGCTTGATTACTCGTTCCTGTAAACATAATTGACAGCCTGTCCTTTCGTTCCAGTTCCTGTTTTCATAATTGTCAACGGTCTTAAATCCACGAAAAAAAAAAAAAAAAGAGCTAACCACCTTGACCTTGCTTGGTAGATTAGTGATGTAGCTACATCGGCAAATGGGATAGTACTGCTTTCAGAAAGAACATGGCGTACATGTTGCAGCTAGTACTTTTATTATTATCTGTTTCCAATAACTGATCTCCTCACGTTTCTCCTAACTTTCTCGTTCCATCGATTATTTCATTATCAGTAGACATAGGCAGATTTCTCTTAATTGGAAGATGAGATCGAAAACCTTACCTAAAGGTTTTGAGGATTTATCAATATTAAATATGTGTAGTTGCATTTTAATCTAGTTGTAATTCTCGCTCCTTGTCCTGAATCTTAGCTGTTCTGTAGTGACTTTCGGAACATCAGTTACTTTCATGAGCAACAGATATATACTATAAGCAAATTTTATGCATAATTTCCCTTTAATTGTTGACACTTCCCTTATGTATTGACAGCATTAAATTAACTGTTGTTTATATAAAACACACCATAAGAAATTCGAAATTTTGTCAGAAATAAGTCAATTATAAAACTCTTTTGTACTTATAGCAATGTCTTAACTATTTTATGTGAAAACTTGATCACCTTGATGCCGTGGCCATTTGTTCAGGTTTTGTTCAATGTAATTATATAGTATCTGTGTCGTATGCTTTTATAGTACATCAATATCTTTTGGATGCTAACGCTCTCGCCTTTGGTGCGGGTCCGATTTCTGGTGGGCAGTGTCTGACTGACCAAGTTGAGGGCCCTTGGCGCGGGTCCTTAAAGGCCTTCCAGAACTTAACATGTCAGTTGCAAAACATGATAAGTGACAAAATCATATTTTCTGTATTAAATAAATATGTAGAAGAAAACAGGTCGCAAAAAGTTACAATAATAGTGAGACAATCAAATATAATCGTGAAGTTACTTCAATTACTTTGACAGTTTTTTACGCATCTCTTCACTTGATGAGGCAACGTATGAGACGAGAGATGAAAGCGAATAAGTGCAATGGACTGTTACGGACTAGAAGGGGCCTTTGCTAAGTACGAAGTTTTATTGTCTCATGGGGCCGTACTGATATGAGCAAGAGGGCTCCGAGAAGACTTCTTTCGGAAAGACGAACTTAGGCTTCCGCAACCTTTTTGTTAGGAAGACTGAAGAAAGTATTTGCGATCGCGAAAATTCGACCAAAGCCTACAGGTCCTGCGCCTCGTGATCTCTGCGGGGCCCCTCGGGCTCTTGGTGATTGCCAAGTAGCCAACGTAGTCAGTCCGGCACTGCTGGTGGGGACACTCGGTCGAAAAAAGTGTAACAGCTTTTTCAGGCCATCATCAGTGAAGTTTTCCCTGGGTTTCCCTCATTCCCACCAGGCAAATGCCGAGATGGTACCTAACATAATGGTCCCAGGCCGCTTCCTTCCTTCCGTATCATCGGATAGTGTTCGAGCCGAGGGACGACTTCCCTCAGGTATATGACGGGCTAAATGGCCTTATATGCCGACAGCCCAGAAATCTAATTCTTAATCCTAATTAATATATTCTGGAATTTCTTGTGTACCCGCTGATTGCTCTTTGCCCTCCTTCACTTGGATCTGCATATATATCTTTTTGTTCTGAAAGAAAGAAAGAAAACTACCCATTTCATTTTGAAAAGTAATGTATTTTCACTCATAAAAAGACTTGTGTCAGACAAGGATATTCCTTGATCTGTTTCAAATGTTTGTTGCAGACCTCATTAATAAAATATTCGACAATTATTATGAAGAGAAAGCCTTTGAAATAGAGATGGGTGGTCAGTAATACGTGATATATTAATTTACACTTGTAATATTTGATTCTAATCTTCCAGCCCCCTTCTATGAAGATACCATCATCATTCACTTAGCTACCTTTTAACTTCTTTGGTCTGAAGAACATGATTGTGGGACGTGAAATGTGTATATTCATTTTTAATAAAGTAAATATTACGAACATTGTAGATGTCTTGTCAAGGTATGTTCTTATTGAATGTTTTTTTAATCTGTAATGCATGTTTTAAATTTGAAGATCGAGATAGATACGATCAACGTATTTTCACTTTTTAAAGATAAATCTAAGATTGAAAGGCAAGTGCTGTATTAGTAAAAGAGAAGAGGACTTACTGGAAAGTTCGTTAAGTGATGCACAATATCCACTTGAGCTAAAGACGAGGGTAATGATTTGTTTGTTGTGAGAGCATCATTATACTGTGCAATGTTCTTCAGAAAGGGCTAATTTTCTCTCGCTGAAGTTTCAAGTAGACAAAGTGGAGAGGATTCCTACCAGTCTTTTGCTAAAGCGAAGTTCAGCACCCAGTGTTCAATCTAAGTCTCTGCTGCTCTCTCTCGCTCTATCTCCCACTCTTCGTATGGCTCATACCATGGATATTCTCTTTACTGTGAATTGCATACCAAATATGAGCCGTGGCGAGAGCCTCTTAAGACATTAATGACACTAGCAGGGTTCCTTGTTATTTATTCACCTCTTCTCAGGGGAATCCCTTCTTCCTTGACTTTGAGAAGATTGCCAACGTGTCGATTGAAATTTCATCTACAATGTATTCAGGTGTAGGGCTTCGTTCGTAAGTTTCATTTGAAGCAATTAAGACTGCTTTCATCACACAGTTTCATCCAACCTATCTTCCCTGTACGGTATGTCGGTTTGAGTCAGTTTTTGCAAAATATTTTTCATTCACATGTATCGGCTTGATTTTTTTTTAATTCGCGTGCTTTCTTACGTCTGATCATGATAGAAATTAACATAAAACGAAGAAGTAGAGTAGATATGAGTTTAGCGTCTTGTTCAGCAACGAGTCTGTATGGGATGTGGACCTACAACTTAACGCGCGATCCGAACCACATGAGCTCCCATTGGGAATCGAACCTTGGTCTCCCGCACCAAAGATACGTACATTATCCACATAGCTACGAGGGAACTTCACTGCCGTGTTGTTTTAAGATTTCGCATGGGCTAACAAATAAGTGTTTCTTTCAAATATGCATAATTTAGATCTCGACTTCGCAATATAAGTGTGGTTGGAACCTAATAGTGATTCAGTGCCCGGTTCTGAACCTAACATATCAAAAATCTTAGTTAACAACAATGGCTATTACTGGCATTAAGGGTCTTTACTACAGTGAAATTAAACTACCACTAATTTTAGAGTTTTTAACAAATAAAAATATTCGAAAAGCAGAAACGTAGTGAACTAGACAATACGATTTTACTTGTGATACCATTATCACAACTCATCTATTTGCTTTCGATTAGCGACTGTAGATAAATTTAGCATTTTTAGCAGGTTCTGTAAATAGCAGCATGCCAAAAGCAGATAGGTGGATTGTGGTAAAGGTATCACATGCAAAATTGTATTGTCTAGTTCACTAACGTTTCTACTTTTCGAATATTTTTATTTGTTTTGAAGATATTACAGAAAAAACTCTAAAATTAGCGATAGTTTAATTTCGCTGTAGTGAAGACCCTTTAGCATTTCTTGATATCAGCATGTTGTTTGAATACAGTTCACAATATCTGTTGACTTACATCCTTCGATAAAAGTACAGAGCTCCATCCTTCGATAAAAGTACATATGCTACAGATCCCAAGTTACTCTGGAGCTCCACCGTTCGTACACCTTTGACACTTTTGTTGATAACAAATCAGGTTACTTCAGACATACAAACAAGGAAATTATAATGATCTGATAAGCCTTCTATACAGGGGGTTTCAAAACAACACCGACAACGTTTGGGAGGTGATTTCTCACACCAAGATAAGACAAAAAGTATAGACCAATTTGACTTCACAAATGCTTCCTTTCGGACTTATAGGCTGCCGAAAACTTGAAAAAAATGAACTTTAAAGGCCCATAGCTCCAAAACTATGGGACATACCGTAGTCGGGTCAAGACTTCACTTAGGAACTACTACGTGCTCTATTCAAATATACATGTTTCAGAATCCTGTGGTACTTCCGCAATATTTTTTATAAATGTAGTTGGTGAGTACTTCAAGTTATATGCCCATAGCCAAACTCCCTCTACAAAAATTGTTCCGTGAGTACCTTAGGATTCTGAAACATGTATTTTTGCATAGCGCACATATTAGTTCCTAAATGACATCTTGACCCGAGTACAGTAGGTCCTATAGTATTGGAGCTATAGGCCTTTAAAGTTCTTATTTTTTTCATGTTTTCGGGAGCCTATAAATCCTAAAGGAACCATTTGTGCATCCAGGTTGGTCTATAATTTTTGTCTTATCTTGGTGTCAGGAATCACCTCCCAAACGTTGTCGGCGTTGTTTTGAAACAGTCTGTATATTGGGTAGTCTAGTGCCGTGTATTATTACTTTCGAAAATAATAATAATAATAATAATAATAATAATAATAATAATAATAATAATAATAATAATAATAATAATAATTATTATTATTATTATTATTATTATTATTATTATTATTATTATTATTATTATTATTATTATTATTATTGAATTAATTGCATTCAAATTAGAATAATCGATAAGATATCTCCAAAATGTAGGGAAGTTCATATTTGGGTTTCATGAGTAGGTGTGATTTATCTTTTGTTTCTGCTCAATTTCTCTCAGATTCGGTTATTTCAATAAATCATGGACAGAAAGAGGAGCATCGAGTGGGAAAAACTCGAAACTTAGTCGGAGATCTGAATTCACAATATTGTTGTAAATGAAAATTATATTGGAACACATCACACAAATTTACAATTTTGTTTCAAACATAACTTGAATCATAATAAAGATTCAATGAATTACATAGATTGTAGCTTCAGAAACCGTGATTAAGAACAAATATCTCCAAATGGGCTTCCGCAGCCAATGGAAGCAAATATAAATTTTACAACAGACCCCTTTCTTTTAGATGAAATATATACGTATCTTTGTACTGAAATCGATATACGTTTCATTGTACCAGGAACATATTTATAATATATTTCCCTATTGGTTATTAACATGTACCGTCACTTTGTTTCCAGTGCTTGATTTGCATTTGAATTATTTTCCTGTGATTAAGTAAGTTATCAGAGCTTTGGTATGTTCTCGTGACGGTTGGTAATACCTCCGCTAATTCGAAACTTTTGCATCAGTGGTTTTCTGCTAGTATGCTCTCTTGGTTTTGTTATCCTTTGGTGGAACTTATACTCCTCTTTGAGATACATTGTTGTTATTGTATCAGTAAGTAGAAATTAATTGTATGCGCGCAATGAGCCATGGAGAAATAATAAGTCTCTTCCCTGAGCTTGTAAGAGATAGTGTAGAAATATGTAATAAAGAAAGTGCTTTTAAAGAGTGTATCATTACATATTTAAATACACTGATTGCTATCAGTTAACTTAAAACAGAGTTGTAAATTTTTAAGAATAATTAATGAGACTCCAGTTTCTGAAAAATCATAAAACTACTGGCCACCACTGCAGCGTGAAATGAGTTAGCAAAGTTAAAAAGGAAGCATTTACCTCCGTACTTCGATTAACTCTTCCTCATTCTTAACTTGACCGAGGAAAATTGAATTGCGATGCACATCAAATGGAAAGCGAACGCGATATAGGGCTATGGAAAAATTATCATTTTTTTATCTATTAAATATCTTCCATTCCTAACGCTTCTTAATAGTAAAATTTAGTGCGGAATGCCTAGTTCGATTCCCAGTAAGGGTTAATGTGATTCATGTTCCATGTTAAGCTTCAGATCCATATCTTAGGATACTGAAGAGAATCATTATACTACTAACAGACAAGCATACATATTTTCATTTTCATTATCTGTTTTGATAGATGATATATGTCTGTTGCGTGTGTTTTGAGATGTTCTAGATTTCATTCTTGTATTTATAGTTAGGTAATTCAGAAACGTACGTAGATGCTTGCCAGCTGTTGCTTGTTTCCCTTTCAGCATCGAGACAATATGAGATGTGGACCTAGACCTTAACGTACCATCCGAACGGCAAGAGTTCGCACTGAGGTCTCCTGCGCCGAATCGCATAGATTTAATGTTAACCATATACTCGTAGTCAGGAAGGAGCTCTGCAGATTCTCAGATTAAGGGTAGCAGAACCATTACAGAACATATACTGTATAAACGAAGATGCTGTATCTATTTAAAACAATACTCTGCGATAAGATTTTGAAATAAAAAGACATTTCTAGTTGTATGTCCTACGTTTATGTTCCAAGGCGAAGGAAGACGGTGATGATGAGATGGAATGATAAAAGTGGAAGGAGACCGGAGAACCCCAAGGAAACCCTCACACACGTTGTTTGTCCATGATAAACCTACTGGCGGGAGCTGGGATCGAACCAGGAATCCTACGCACCAGACCGATATAATTTTGTAAGTAGGGATAAATTCAGGAAGTCAAGGAGAATTCTTTCCTTGGATTATTATTATTATATTTATTATTATTATTATTATTATTATTATTATTATTATTATTATTATTATTATTATTATTATTATTATTATTATTATTATTATTATTATTATATTTAGAAGCAGTAATATTTACGGAAAGGAAACTTTCGCCTTCCTCTTTTCCGAAACAGTTCGTGTTCGTTCCTGGATGAAATTGTCCGAATTTATGAATTATAGTTTGTCAACCAAACGAGCAAACATGTGGGATGTAAGATTGTTTTTGTTTCAGTTTATTCTGGTTTGTTTTTCATTCATTGTCCCACGTAGAATCGCAACGCAGAATTGGCAGTTAATGATTGAGTCAAATGAATTCGGTGTACTTTTCTCTAATACTGTGTTTTTTGGGTTCATTTGTATCTTTCTTTTTTCTTCGTTCTTCCTTTCTTTCTTGAGAGTTGTGTGCATATATGTATATTTGCTGCTTCTAATGTACCTTGGCAAATATACTTGTATCTGTCCTTCGTATGTTTCGTTATTGGAGAAACTGTATCGTACCAGAGTTGGTTGTTAGAAACTAAATCACTTGATGTTTCGTTTTGGGCTTGTTATCGACCTTGTCATTGTAAAGGAATAAGCTTCTAATAAGGAGAAATCAATAAATCGATGGAAGGACCATTATTTAACTCTCAGCGTTTTCTCCTCCTCTGTTTCGTACACGTGTAATTCAAACCCTCGAGAGAAATGGATCCATTGGGACAACAGTCTTGAAGGTAGTTTCTTCACGTCATTCCCTTTGTCGCAGTCCTATAGAGTATTTCAGAATAAGTTTTATTTCATGTCCCCCTCCCTCTCAAAGAAAAGTTTGTTCGTAGGTTGAATCAACAGTTGTAGAATTTGATCATTTGTTGTACCATTTGTTTTTCTTCGTGATGTTTTTATAGTATTACCTAGTACCCAGAAAGAAGTCTTGGCATAAATAATGAATAAAACTAGTAAGTCATTTCTTAACAAAATCAAACTACTATTCAGGCGGATCGTGCGGGAAGTCATATCGGTAAATATATATATATATATATATATATATATATATATATATATATATATATATATATATATATCACTTCAAGCTAGAAGAAAACTTAGGTAATATATACTAATTCTTGTATGTAACAATTAGTGCATTAGGTAAGTTTTCTCAAGACCTACTACTGCTACTATTGTTATTAGTCCTTAATATGTTATAACTGGTCTAACTGATCCAAAATAGTTGCAACACATGAAATTCTAGGTTTAAAATAAGGTTTGCTATCCTAAGCTTCATAATGTCTCTATACATTTAGCTGCTGGCTATACTCTGTGTACGCTGATCATTATTTATTAACGAAGAATGGACTTCACATTGCTAAGGTATATGCGTATGTATTGGGTTGGGGGTTGAGATTTGTTGTTGATTTTAATGTTTATTTATTAAGTCTGTGTATTTTACCTTTTCTCTGATGCTAACAATAAAATCAAGTTTACAACAAGTGTTAGGAGAGGTATTAGAAATTTAAGAGGCATGCCATATTATTCTGATCCTCATCTGGCGTAATTTATAGTAAGAGTAGGGCAATTTCTGGGAGAGCTGCAAACATAAGAAATATCACGAAGCTTAAAAATCCTCAATATATATAGAGAGAGACCACATTTAGCCCCATTAATTAACATAGAATCTTTACTAGGATTACACATTAAATCTGTAGGCTATCATTGTAAATTGGTTATATGTATGAATATAAGGATAGCATAATACCGTCATTTTATCTTTTTCAGAAGAGGATTTGTCGAAAATCAAAGAACTCGGTTTTCAGGACAATTTCAATTTGTGTCCTGTTATTAAAAAACAAAGATAAAGTAGTTAGTTGTGTTCGATTCCAAATGCATGTCCTAACCGAAAGCAAACATTTTTTTAAAAAACAATGGACTTTTAATTTCTTTTGTTTAAGGGGGCAGACTACTAAATATTTTTGAAAAACTAATAATTTTTCTTTTGCCCGTTTTTCATAAGTGGAAAGAGGTAATAAAATGTAACTTACCACAATAATAATGTTATTCTACACCCGAAAATATGAATCGGAAGAATTTTCAGTGTTGCCATCCATAGAAATTACAGTGTGACCAGAATTTGAATTACTCAAAAATCTAGGTAAAGGCAGCGACTAGAAAAATGAACTCAACGGTAATTGATGACTTATCATGCTGTCTATGTTTCTCGTTTACTACTTTTTAAATAATGTTTTTATTTATTTTGTAATAACTTATTTATTTTGTAATAATTTATGTAAGTTTTATAAAATAAACAGAAATATTATTTAAAAAGTAGTAAACAAGAAACCTAGACAGTATGATAAGTGATCAATTACTGTTGAGTTCATTTTTCTAGTCGCTGTCTTTACCGAGATTTTTGAGTAATTCAAATTCTGGTCACACTGTAATTTCTATGGATGGCAACACTGAAAATTCTTCCGATCCGTATTTTCGGGTGTAGAATAACATTATCTATTATTGTGGTAAGTTACATCTTATTACCTCTTTCCACTTACGAAAACCGGGCAAAAGACAAATTATTAGGTTTTCAAAAATATTTAGTAGTCTGCCGCCTTAATGTATGCATAATTGTATTAAAGCGATAAGAAACAAAAGTTTGTGAAATTAATACTTCCTTTTGCACTATTAGTGGAAGAAAAACTAGTTAGGACATTGGCTAAGAAGGAATCGTATCGCAAGGGACGTGCTAGATGGTATGGCGGCAGGAAAGAGAGGGAGGGGGCGAAAGAGGTAACAGTTATTGGACGATATCAAAACAGAAAATTCGTACGTGAAGACGAAGAGGTTCATGGAAGACCATGGAGTATGAAATCTTTTCAATTGCGGCAAGTGATCTGCCAATAATAGCAGAATACCTATGATGATGATTTTGCAGTAAAATTGTAGGTATACTATACAAAATAGTAATTGTAAAAAATAAATTCATGCATTATAATTATTTACTTAAATTTGATATTGAGGGTCCGATTTTGTCAAAATTACAGCTCGATACGGACATAATTCTTTTATGTCAGCTCTTCAGTTCAAATATTCACAGTATATTTAATACTATTGTGTTTATTAATCATTGTGGAAACCCAACTTTTTTGAATGCAATCTGGTTTAATTGTTCTATATACCAAACAATAGTGTAGGTGTCTATCGGTCACGAAAATCACGAAATCAGAAAACGGTCATGAAAGTCAAGAAATTTTGCTTTTGGGTCACAATTTTTTTTTCATCCGTACAAATATAAATACAGACTGGAAAATTTTGTTTTATAAAACATCAAAATTCACCACCAGAAATGTATATGGTTGGCTTCAGACGCTACCAAATCGCAAGCAAAGCACGCTTCTATCGCGTGCATGAAAATTCGACCTAATTCGCACCCAAATTCGCTCTTGAGAATGTTATGAAATTTTATGGTTTGGTAAAGGTCATGAAATTCATGAAGAGGTCACGAAAAAGTCATGAAATTGCATTTTGGAAGTTTAGTAGACACCCTGTGTATTCACGCAGCTTGTCAGAATGAACAAATCAGATACCCCATAAAGACTTGGAATAGAAACAACTCTCTTGAGATTATTGCCAAAAATATTTTGTTTGGTTTAATATGTTTCACAACTACGAGAATAAGTTTCCGTGTAATTATTCGAATTACCGGTTAATGAAAAGAAGAGAAAATAAATATTTGAAATTAGCCCTAGAAGCGACAGTCCTGTTAGCGACAGGAATTGTTACCTGTCCTATGAGCGACTGATTCATTTACATTGAGATGATGGAAGATGATATGATTCCCTCTCGTAAAATATGTTTGCCTCTGGCGCTATTAGCATCCGGACAACCTTGGCATTTAAAATGCACGTGCCAATAATACTGTTCGTCAAATATATTTTCCCTCTACTGGGAGTGCAAATAAAACTTATCTTAATTTTGAGTTAGATTTGACATAAAACATATCAATTAACGAGACAGCAGGGATATTTTCATTAAAAGTATATTCCTATGTAATTAATTATTGAAATCCAATTATAATGCCAACTTTCTTCAAAAGCTCTGCTTTTTGAACTTAATTCAATTCAATTTAATTTGTAGAATGCTGTTGAAAACCCTTGTCATAGCCGTCTTGTTGGCCGTTACGTTAACAAAGAACGAATCTTCGAGTGCAGGCTTCAGTGTAGGACATAAAGACAATCGCGTGGGGCCAGATCTGGTGAATTGGGAGTATGGGATAACAGAGATTCCCTTTGGGGACAAAAAATCTTGCACAATCAGTGCCTTGTGACTTGGAGCATTGTCATAGGGAAGACGTCTCTGAAGATCCATATAATTTTATGCGTTTACAAGGTTTAGTGAGAAGTTTCTACATAAGTAAGCATAACATGCAATGAAATCTACATCAATTTAAAGGAAATTTTACGCAGAATGCAAATTAAGTTATAGAAGTTACCTACGTATATCTGCAACAATGGATGATAGTTTAGAAAATGTGACGTACGTAAAACACACATCAGCCTTTCGAAGGTCCATTTCATAGCCGACTCGGTCTAGCCTACTGTGAGGTTCGCGCTCGACTATATAAACAACACCTTAATCGTGCAGTGCCGTTCTTCTATGTCCATTCTTGCTGTTCAGGTGTTCAAGATTGGAGTGTTGCAGTTGTCAAACGTGTAGTGAAAGCTTATTGTCAATTCTGTAATTCAAATTTATACCCTAAAAATTTTGTTTTTCTTTCGTCAATGTTTGTACCGCGTGCATTTTAGAAGAAAAGTCGTGAATTTCATTTACATCAGACACAGAATGGAGAAAAGGTGTGTAACATAACACCGACAAAAACCAGTAAAATTCGAACAGTAAGTGAATGTGGCAAAACCAGTGCTGGAATTGTGCGGATTATGAAAATACATAAAAGCACAGGAAGTAGGCAGTTGGCGAAAATTCGAGAAGCGCGATTCATAAAAAGTGGAAGAATTGACAGATGCGGTCGAAAAATGAAATCATTTCTTAGACAGAAGAGTGCATTGCGGCAGTTGTGTCTGGCATATACATTTCAGTCATCACAAGATCTTGCAACGGATTGGCGGGAAACATCTGGTGTCAATGTTTGTTTACGTACAGTTAGAAACAAGTTAAAATCCATGTTTACGTTTGCAGGGCTGTTAAGAAGCCATTACTTCCACAAAAACAACGCACAATGCGTGTTTCGCATGTCTAATGAAGCACTTAGGCCTGCATGTACTGTTAAAACCTAAGATCCTATAAGTGTCATGGTTTGGGGATGCTTTTATTCCAGTAGGATGTGTAGAATCCGTAATTGTGGTGTTGATGAACAAACATACAAAATGAGTCTACAGGCTGAAATGAGACATTCGGAAGAGATTTATTCAACGGTGAACCCTTTATTTTTCAAAACGGTTCTGTTCTTTTGTCATCGTGTCGGAGTTATAAAAATTATATTATCTCCTTACGGCATGTTACTCACTTCTTTGGCCCGGTAATTCGCCTGACTTAAACCCTATTGAAAATGTATGACATGATTTAAAGGTTAAGGCTCGAGCAAGAACGCCTCAATAAGAAATCAGTTAAGGAAAACAGTAAACAACGTCTGACAACATTACATTCAAGCAGAGAAAGAGGAAAACAGTCAACTCCATGCCAAAAAGGTGCAATCTAGTTATCAAATCGCGTGGATATCCAATTAAGTATTATATCTCAAGTCAAAGTATTCTTTATGCAGACCTAAATTAACTCCCGTTAACAATGGCTGTCACGTTTTGTAAAATTTCACTCATTATTGCAAATATAGGTAACTTCTGGAACTTAATTTGCATTCTGCATAAAATTTCCTTCAAATTAATGTAGATTTCGTTGTCTTTATGCTTATTTGTGTTGAAACTTACGCGTATTATTAAATTTCGTAAAGGCATAAAATTAGATGGAGTTGCTATTAATTTTTTTCATTTATATCTATCAACCTTTTCCAATCATAGATATTTTTGTGTACAATTAATCTGGTTCTGTTCAAATCATTCGTGTCAGTTTGCATTTCTACGTTTCAATATGTATCAGTTGACGCCTGTCAATGCTTCAGATCTTAATGTGATGCATCTGTGTAGTAGACATTATTTTCTAAATACGATAGTCTCTCTACTAATAGCAAATGAAAAGTCTTCAAAGTATAATGTGTCAGGAAAGTCAATGTATGCAGCTTCGAGCAGTCATCCCTTCCTACCACTTACTCACTTATTATACCTTTTAGTCGACCTTGGAGGTCGTGGTAGATGGAGCGTGTCAGTTTGAAGGAGGAGGGCGTAAGAGGTCGGTCGGTCGGCGGCCTTTGACGTACATATACGGGCAGCATTTCCTCTCTCGTTGCCACTGACTGCATCCGGTTTCCGCATTTCCTGTCTCATGTTATGTCAAGACTTTTATAAGCAGATGGTTATTAATTGAAGCTCAGCTTGAGAAAATGGGCGGTGAACAACATGTTAATGACACATTGAAGTATAAATTGTAGAAAGGGGTATTAACGTGTGAGTGTGTAATCCAAATAGGCTTACGTTCGTACACGATTGACTTTTAATTGAGTAAAGTCCTTTTCTAACACCAAGGCTGTATGATATAGAACACATTGCATACAGAATCCGACCAAACTTGTATCTGAAGCAAGGACTCTCATCGAGAGTTGCACTCGAGACTATCCACAGAAAGCATACACGATACATCTGGTCATAAATGAGCGCTACATATAGGCCTACACTCGAAATCTAGTTATTTTCAATTTGCTCTGATTAAATTTGGTTTACCCAAAAAATGTACACCCTTCCTTAGGATGCATGGTCCAGGATTTTATTCCAGAGGAGCTATTGGATTTATAATATTGATCCACCGCTTGAAGGCAGTTGAAGATATATTTGAATTATGAAAAACTGAGAATTTGAAGTACAAAATCAGTAGCATTATTTCAGATTTTACTTGAGAGGAGCAGATTCTCCTGTTGATATATCAACCTCCCCTGCAGCCCCAAATGCCTCCCCTGTACCGGGCCCATACCCCAACAGACCTTCGTAACTCATTTTTAAATACCATACTTCTATTTTCTGTGTACCAGGGGCTTCACGTGGTCCGAACCCCGTCCAATCTTTCGACTTCAACTCCCCAAACAAAAATTTCTGAGTGCTCGTCGATGCACGAAGCTTATGAAAACAGCAAAAGGGAGGAGATAAAGGATCCAATTACAACTACTTTCAGCGACTTGTATAAAATACAGGGTGTTTCAAAACAACACCGACAACGTTTGGGAGGTGATTCCAGATATCAAGATAAGACGAAAAGTATAGACCAACCTGGGTGCACAAATGCTTCTTTTCGGAGTTATAGGCTGCGAAAACAGGGAAAAAAAATGAACTTTAAAGGTCCATAGCTCCAAAACTATGGGACCTATCGTAGTCGGGTCAAGATTTCACGTAGGAACTACTACGTGCTCTATCCAAATATTCATAGTTCAGAATCTGTGGTACTTCCACAACAATTTTTATAGAGGTAGTTGGTGAGTACTTCAAGTTATGTGCCTCTAGCCAAACTCCCTCTACAAAAATTGTTGCGTGAATACCTTAGGATTCTGAAAAAAATGTATTTTTGGATAGCGCACGTATTAGTTCAAAGTCTTGACCCGACTACGGTAAGTCCCATGGTATTGGAGCTATGGGCCTTTAAAGTTCATTTTATCATGTTTTCGGCAGCCTATAACTCCGAAAGGAAGCATTTGTGCACCCAGGTTGGTCTATACTTTTCGTCTTATCTTGATGTCAGGAATCACCTCCCAAACGTTGTTGGTGTTGTTTTGAAACACCCTGTATAAGGATTTTCAGTTGTTCGTATTCTAAAGTTCTGGTTATTCATATAGCCAGATAAATCAAACCACGATTTGTAAAGTAGTATGTATTACGTTGTGAATACGAACACAGCAATATTGTACTTTCTTCCCTTTAATATACTATTTTTTTTTTCAGTTATTGTACGACATGAACACAGCAAGCATGAAATTTAAACTTTCAAAGTGCTTTATATAAGGTAAATTTTGATTTGTTCTCCATAAATGACGGGACGATTTCCTAGGTGAACACATTGGTGTAATTAGAATATTTTGCCAGGGGTGGCATGGCCCCTTACTTCTGAGAATTGATGGAACCTTGTTTGTGATCTAATGGGCCAACAATGTTCTAGGATGGCCTGTCTGTTCTTGATCCCTTGCAATTACTCCAATGAGTGAACATGTAAAAAAAAAAGGCTTTACAGATCTCCCGAAAAGTCAAGTGTCACGACACTATGTCTTTCACTTCGGGGCCTGTCATGCACAGTTCCAGTATCCTTAAAGTTCAAATTGTCCCCGCACCTATTTAAAACTATTCGTTCTCAAGAATACACTAATGATAAAACGTTCTGGAAATATGTAGCTCATTTCAATAACAAAATTAACTAAGATCAACACTGCACGTAAACAAGAGAACACTAACAGGGTGACTATATGAAGCGATCGCAACGCAATTTTATTGCTCATGCGTGCGCTTGGAATACGCTGACCATGTATTTAAATGTGGATGGCTAATTACAAACGCGAAAATAATAAAAACGCGGAGAAAACGTCAGCTCGAACGTATTTGGTGCGTTTCAGAACAATAGACTGTCTGCTGTTTAAAAGATATCAAAAGAAAGTGGGGAAAAGGAAAGACGTGTTACCAGACAAGGGGGTTTTAGCAAGAAATAGCTGCTTTGAAGATGCTTTGTGCAGAGTACTGGAACTCTGCTATTATAGAGACCTGGAATTGGCAAGAAAGACCTGGACACCCTGACTGGCTCACAGTATGATTTATAACTCGGGCAAAAGTAATATTACCAAATAGCCACCTTGGTCGCGTTCGCTCTAGGGGGTAACGCTTCCAAAAATTCATTCTCAAATAGCCACAGACTAAGGGTTAGGCTATTTGAGAATGGTTTGATCCGTATTAATATAGAACTCATATCTCTTTCTTTCTCTTTCAGTTCTTTTACCATTTTTTCATACAACAAAAATATTTTGAAGCATGTAGCTTTATCACGAATTATGGTAAGGATTACTTAGATATTTCACGATCGAGGCACCAAAGAATAGTTGCTATTGAGGCATAATATGACATTCACTATTCAACTCAAACGGAAT
Organism: Thermobia domestica; assembly: GCF_964235325.1. Taxonomy (NCBI): domain Eukaryota; kingdom Metazoa; phylum Arthropoda; class Insecta; order Zygentoma; family Lepismatidae; genus Thermobia; species Thermobia domestica. The sequence continues at coordinate 152,716,216 of NC_137460.1, read as the reverse complement.
TTTAAATAGCAAAGTAACACTAAGTATCGGTTAGTATAGAGTGTTGATGGTTCTCTTGAGTGCAAGATACAACTATTACGATTATATTAAGTTTGTTACACAATTGTGTTAGAGACTTTTCTTTATTTTCTAAGCATATTTTTGAAAGATTTTTTAAAATTTTTCTGTTGCTTACTGTGAATCTATTTTTTTGAGTGCTTGAAAAGACTATCACATGAAGGACTGCTTATCTTTATATGTAGAAGTACTGCGATTTTGAACTATTTTAAATTGTAAATATTTTCAGATTGTCCGTAGAAACGTCAAGAACATAGAGTTTTGTACGCAGAATGTTGAATGAGAGTTGTCAGCTAGAACTTTTTTTTATGTTAAGAAAACTGTAGAGTATTTGATCGTGACTCTTGATGTAATTAATTGTCAACTACTAGCAGACTCTCTTTTGTATAAAACAAAGTGTAAATGACAGAACAGTGGTGCTCAGGTCCTTCTTTTCGATTTTAATGTTACTTTTTCTAACCTAGGGGTTTCAGGTTTTAAATAGTTTATCAGTTACAACTTAACGTCATTTTCACTAAGTAGTTTGTAATAATAAGCAGTGATGATTTTAGATTTGCCCTGGTGGGAGACCTTCAAATTCATGGGAAAGAAAAGTAGTAATACAAAAGTACTGGTAATCCCGCACTGAGCATGATCACAGATATGGCTCCAAGAGGGATGATTTTTCTCCCACGCCACTCCCTGAAATCATCACCGACAATAAGGAAATAAACGGACTATGGATTCCGTGTTCTATTTGATTCACTTTTAAAAACGCAAATTTTAGGAAAAATTATACAAATTCGAGGTAAAAGTTTTTTTTTTTTTTTTTTTTTTTTTTTTTTTTTTTTTGAAAAAAATAAGCATCGAGAAATCTAAGTTTGCATGAACCGTGATTTAAATCAATGTTTGTCAGCGCAGGCCTTAACGCCCTCCAGATAGGTTTGCGTTTCCAAAGAGGCGTTGTAACAAAAAGGTGCGATAGAGGGCGTTTAAGATTTCATTACTCTCTTATTATAGGACGAAAGCCATTATGCATTTTACAAATTATCAAAAGTTTGTATTTTCTTTTTACAAATAATAATAATAATAATATTATTATTATTATTATTATTATTATTATTATTATTATTATTATTATTATTATTATTATTATTATTATTATTATTATTATTATTATTATTATTATTCGAATCAACAGCTAAAGGTTCAATGATTCTGCCGGTTCAATAGGAAAAAACCGGTTCAGTAATTCTTAAGTAATTTCTCAGTATTTCATTTGATCAGACATTTTATTAAAACGTAAATTTTTACTACATTTATATCCAAATTTTATATCAATTTTGGTATAATGAAAGATATCCAACCAATATAAAAATTCTGTGTTATTATTTTAAAAATGTCGTTCAAAGAAACGCTCATTGGATTCTTTCTTTTGGAAATTGAGGACGGCATGCTGTTTAAAAAGATTTAAAATATGCATTCTTCAAGGCAGATATTAAGAATTTAAGCCTTTCTCTGGTTCTTGGATCGCTTTGTTCGTCTTCGTTCAGCCTTGTGCATGGGTTGATTGGCTTAAGATGATGGGGCACTCAGAACAATCACAAGGGAGTGCTAGACCCGAGAAGATTAAAAGCCACTTGTTTAATTCGCTTAAATTCTGATTTTCATTTGCTTAATATGGCTTAATGTTGTTTCGATAGGTAGGCCAATCAGGAGCATCACTTCAGATTTCGCTTGAGGGGGGACAAGAACACCACTAACAAGACTTTCATGTTTTGTACTAGTATACGTATTAGTAGACAATCAACTAAAGTAAATGTATTCCTAAAACTCTTGGGACAACCGCCCCTAAATGATGCCCCTGGGGCCAATATGTAGATATTCGCAAATGAGTATGATGTGTTCTTGAGAGTGTGAATTAAACAAAGAAGAAATCCTAAATGATAGGAAAAACCTTTGAGGAAGGAAATTAAACTTCCTCTTGCAAAACCTGATATTTCACTCAACTCAAATCGTTTCTGTCATCGCAATTATGTAGTGATTATTTTATTTATTTACGTGGTTGAGTGAAATTTCAGAATGGAAATTCTGTACTTTATTTGTCCATATTTGTTTCCCTGTTTGTCCTCGATATTCAGGGCATTTGTTGTTGTGAATAGTTTACAAGCAATAAGATCACATGATTTTATCCTTAGGCAAAATGCAGTCCCGTTGTCATGAAAACATTCGTTCGTACCACAGACTTGGTATTTTGTTGGTTTAGTGACTTTAATTTCTGGGAATTGTTGTTTTTTTGTTTGGGTGCTTCTTATCGGTTGAGCTGGTTGTGCTGAATCATCTCATTTCCTTTGCTTCACATCCCTTTCATTAAATACTAGGATAGTTAGTGATGGACTTCGGTGGTGTGTTGTCGGTGTATGTGGGAGGCTATGCATACGAAAAAGTGCTTCAGGAACGATTACGTAGGCACCGTAAGTAAATACAAATAATTCATTAGTTTAGTACAAACTTATAATATGAAGTTACTTTCATATAAGGTGAATTTTATGTAAATTATGTATTTTTAGTTTTTTAAACCGTCTTTTAAGTTTGTATGATCGAGACTAATAGAATGGAATCAATGACACTGGAAGCTTAAAGTATAGTCATCAGTTTTATTTATTTATTCATTTAGCAAACATTATTATTATTATTATTATTATTATTATTATTATTATTATTATTATTATTATTATTATTATTATTATTATTATTATTATTATTATTATTATCTGAGACCAATTTAGCTGGAATAGTTAATGATAATAACAATACTAGTGGTTTTGGATACCACTTTAATCAGTAGGTCCATCTTATAATAGGAGTTACGACGTTACACACTATTCCAGTGATGGGCAAACTTTTTTAGGAGGAGGTCTTGAAAACGACAAAAATGCTTCTCTGAAATGCTAACATGACGTTTCAATTGTGGATAAGAAAATACCTTAATTTGTAGTTGCTAAGCTAAACATAAAGAAGAAGACAATATTCCGGAATTGTTTATTTCCTTTTATTCTTCTTGTTTTCGTTCGTCAGATTAAGAATAGGAATTATATCGCTGGCCGGATAGAACCTTTGAGAGGACCTCGTCTGGCCCGCGGGCCGTAATTTGCACATCATTGTTTCAATCAATCGGCACAAGGAAGTCAGCCTGTTCCTGTATTTAAAGATACTTCCCAACATTCTCTTAGTGAAACTGAAGAAAAATCTTGAAAAGAACCTCTTCACAATGGCTGGCCACCAAATTTTAGCCGGGAGCCTCCTAATTACGAAACAAGAACTTTAACCGCTGCCCTGTACCCGACTTGTGGCGTTACCTTTGACTTAACAAACAAATAAACAGTCAATTGTTAGTAATTGAAAGTACCGAACTTAATTAAATCGAATATGCTGATTTTTTTTTTTTTTTTAATAAACAAATCTCTTATATTGGTTATACTGTATGTGATTATATGGTTATATGTGGGAATTATAGGGTTTAAGCTGCGATGGCTTCTTCGTAGAAAAATACAAAGGGAAAGATTTTTTTGTTGCTAAAATTTTCATTTTTTTAAAGGAAGAAAGTTCTTCCGTATTTTTTATAGTTCGGAGGAAATATTAATTTTCATAGTTAAATTTAATAATAATAATAATAATAATAATAATAATAATAATATAGGAAAGTGAAACTAAATAGGTAAAAGTAATTGTAAAATCCGGTTTTGAGTAAATAAATAAACGCCAAAGTACTTTTAAACTAACTTAATTCTTGGGACATCGCGTAGAATGCGTTTATGTACCACGAGGCGAACTGGGATACAAACACGAAAGTGATTTTCCAGACACACTGTATGATAGAGGTTTTCATGGACCATAACTTTGAAGCGCACTCTGGCCCGTCACAGTCACTTAATTTCATTGCCCGAATCAACTCGAGTTCGATAAGTAAGTTATCAATGTCACTGCGAGTTCATACAACTCTCGAAGAATATTTACGCATTTTTAAAGAAAGCATAAGTCACACACTGGTTTAATTATTAATTATATTCAGCATAAAAGCAATTTTAATATGAAATTGTATACAAATTAGTCATACATTATTACCAAGAACCAACCACATATAATGCTTATTTTAGTAAAGTGAAATCTTTCGTCTACATTTTATTGAAATTTTTTTTCAAAGGGAAGTTGTAAATATGGGTGGACCAGTTTAGTAGCATTAACAGTTATCCTAGTTCTGTTTTTTCTTTCTTTTTATTATAATGTTCAGTGTATGGCCCACTCTAAATTTCTATTCACACAACATACTGATGTCAATGGAGGATTTCCGTTGGTGCTTTTTATTTTCATTATATACTACGTGATCTTGTCATGCAAGATGGAAATAGTTGACAAGCATTCCAAACGAAGTATGTCATTAGAAATAGGTTTAGCATATTCTTTTATATGTTCTGTGATGACTTCCCTTGTACATTAAGCGATTCAGAAATTGCATTTAAATTATTCACAGCCGAATGACATTTTATTTCTTTAGTACCATTGAAGGATAAAATGCGTCTGGCTAAACGTTACAAGTAATACAGACCAATGGCGTACGCAAAATCTCATCAACGGCGGTTCAAACATTCATATCCTTCAGGACACGTGCGATTTTTGTATATAAATCTTTATGTATGTGTATGTGTGGTATATATTTATGTATGTTCCAGAACAACTCTGGAACGCGTGGACCAATTTTAACCAAACTTGGTACATATATTACTTACAGTCTGGAAAATAGTACTATCGGGTGTCAGAGCGGACGGGGGAGACAAAATGATCGAAAATCACCTATATTAATCTTGAATCCATAATTTTCGGGGTCCATGAGCTGATATATGACAACTACAATTCCCTTTAAGCCCAAGTTCAGTCCCTCATTGAGGATAAAATCCCCCTAGCAAACCTAGGGCCATAACAATGATCGAAAACGACCGATATTAATGTCAAATCCGTAGTTTTCGGGATCGTTAGATGAGCAATGCCGATGCCGTTTAAATCCATCAGCCTCTATTAGTACTCCTGATAGGGAGCGAATGGGGACATGTAAAAGTTTAAAAAAATGACCGATATTAGTGTCGAATCCATAGTTTTAGGGGTCTCTAAGTTAATTGGTGACAGTTTTGGTGCCGTTTAAATCCAAACCCAGTTTCCAGTTAGGATAAGACTACCCTAACATTACTTGGGGAAAAAGAGAAGGGAGAGACATATAAAATGATCGAAAACGACTCGTAGTGTCGAATCCATAATTCTTGGAGTGGCTTAGATAAATAGTGTCACGCCTGATCGTTAAGTCCGATTTAAGTCCTTATAAATGCATGTGGAAGAGTGAAATATTGACATGTAAAAATATCAACAACAAAAAAAGACCGATATTAGTGTATAATTATTAGTTTCCAGCGTTACTAAGTTAATTGGTGGCAGTCCGCAACCCGTTTAAGTCCAAGTTCAGTCCTAGTAGGAGCAAGACCCCTTAGCACTACAAGGGGGAGTGGAAGAAACAGATATAAATATGATTAAAGAAAAACGACCGATATTAGTGTTAAATTAATAGTTTTCGGGATCGCTTAAATAATGACCCTCTCGATACCGTTTAAATCCAATTTCATTAAGTTCAGCCCCCATGAGTAACTCTGAGGAGGAGGAAATGGCGATATTAAAAAATAATCAGATAGCACTATTAGTATCGAATCCATAGTTTTTGAAGTACCTAAGTTGATTGGCGACACACCCTATACTATTTAAATCTACGTTTAATCCCCATTAGCACCCCAGGGTAGTGAGAAGGAATTGGTGTGTAAATATAATCGAAAACGATCCATATTAGTGTCGAATATATAGTTTTTGATGTCGCTGAAATTAATAATTACACTTCCGATAGCGTTAAAGTCCAAGTTTAGCCCCATCGGCAAGAAGAGGTGAAAAATCAAATGTCTTAAGTGGCAGGCTACTGCCGAATCCATAATATAGGTTAGCTTACAATTGCGATGACATTTAATCCCAAAGGAGGTGGGCTGATAAGGGCCATTTTTCGCCCATCAGGCCCGAGATGTGAAATGCATGGTTTCCAATAGTATACCTCATAAAAATAAGAAAACAAATATATTTTGACGGAAAGCGCTATAAGTGAGAGGTAAAAAAAAATAAATAAATAAAGACGTAAGTCGTGTGTTAATGAAGGAATGTAAACACTAATGTCATGAGTTGGAATCCGAGAAAGCAATAGTAAATAGAACGCTAACGGCAAGAATAAGAAGAATGAAGTCTACTACGACTATGAGATCAATATATTACATCGGAAATAATCAAGCATAGATAATAATCAAATAGCTGGAGACACTTGTAGCTAGTTTGCAGATTAGACATCGTGCTTGCTGTCGTCATCCGAATCGCCACTGGACCATCGTGCAGCTGCGGCATCTTGTAGTGTATGAGTATATTCTAGACTTGGTTTCTTAACTGCGGTGGAATTGTGGCGCCAGTAAGCCAGAAACCATAGTACGGAAGCAACATGCCCACAACTCCGACGACCCGTGCGCCTACTTTACATTGACAGTACCACTGAACTCGGAGAACAGAAGCATCGTCATGATGTATGTACAGAGAGTACATACCTTTGTCACTTAAGTGCTCGTCAATGTAAGGATCGGATACATCAGGTAGCTATTGTTGGTCGTTGTTTTTAATCTTTCCCTCAGTATTGCAATATAACATATCAATGACTTCCCATCGGTACTTCATTGACGCGTTGTATGTATGATTCTTCGATATATATATCTATTACAGAATTTCATGCCATTCTGCGACTGGTTTTCCTGCTTGCACTTTTACTCATACCTCTTTCAGAAATGACACGCCTTCTCAATACTCCATAACGTGCTGTCTCTATTTTTGCTGCCCTACACACATATTCGCGCAAACAATACATTTTTTATATATTTTATTGACATGCTGAGCATGTATTTTCAGTCACAATCGGTAACTAACATCAGAGCTGGAGTCTCCAGTTGAACTCGTACATTACAGCGTATAAACGGTATTCATCACTCTATACTCTCGCGCAATACATTTTGTTCTCTAATAGGTAGAAGGACACACTGAACCAAAATCAGTTAGTACTCATATCAAAGGTTACATAGCGTTATATTATGACGAGTCAGATTTATTTTGGTTCATCGACTCCTTCTTCCTATAAGCCTCCATCAAAGACAGCAAACATTACCAAAATGTCGCAAAACGCAGAAACGAACTCTTTTTGGGCTCTCATTTCTATGACTTACTATTTTCTTTATCACGTATCTACTATTTTTACATATGCAACAGATCTTCTAGTATACAAATACATTGCAAACTTGTCGGAATCGGACACTTCATTTTTCCGTTGTCTGATGGGCGAAAAACGGCTCTTATCCGCCCACCTCCTTTGGGGTATGTCCGCTGGATTGGGAATTAACAGGGATAACGCCGAAGACATCCGATCGATAAATATTTGGATGTATGTGTATGAATGTAAATTCCGGAACGTCTGGAGCAATTGGAACCAAACTTGGTAAATACATTACTTTCAACCTTAAAAAAAAAAAAAAAAAAAAAAAAAAAATTGTGGGAGCAAGAGACTTTAATAGGTGGGAGTTGGAGGAGTGACATGTAAAGATAATGCAGAACGACTGATAGTGTGGAGTCGATAGCCTTCGCAGTTGGTGATATGAATAGTGACGCTCCTGATGCCGTTGAAGTCCAGGTTCATCCCCATCTGCAGAGGTTGAAGGAAGGTGAAAAATAAAATATCAAACATGACAGATCTAAGTTAAATTCATAGTTTTCGGGGTCGGGAAAACGTCTGACCCGTTTCAAATGACTTTTGGAAGATAGTTGGTACCAACTTCAAGCTGGGTGTTTTTAATTATGTTAGTTTGATTAAAGACGTATTCTGTGGCGGTAGTGTGTTTCAGTATTTATGCCAAAAGTATAGCACATGTGTATCTGCTGTATTTTTATCATCACACTCTTATTGAAATAAAATATTCTAAGGGGGAAGGGAATTCATATATTTTCCATAAACCTCGTGCGAAGAACGAGCAATTCAGCTAGTTTTTAATATAGTAAATGTTTATATTTTTTATATCTTTCTCAAGGGGGAAAGGTTAATGCCCGAAACTCTTTTTTTTTTTTTCTCGTCACTGATGCAGACAGTAGCACAGTCTACAGTATTTGCTTTACTGTTAGTAGAAGACAGACGACAGTGAATATAGTCTGTTAGTTAAAACTGTCTGTTTCATCAGAATAAAAACTATCAGTTAATATTGACAAACAAACGACATAGTTTTTATCGTCATTAAGGTTCGTTCTTTGATTTTCTCAAGAACTATGCATGAGAAATTACCGTCAATCGTGTCATTTTCTGAAGCTCGATGTCATCTATCGATTGACATACTGATATTTTGGCAATATGATAGTTAAACAAATATTTTAAGATTTAATCTGAAGTATGGTTAATGAAATTAAAATCATAACCACATTTACTGTACTGTATACTGTCGACTTGTTAGTGTATATCTCAGTATGAGTTTTATCGTAGTAGATGGCTTGTCTATCGTATATGAATTTTTAGTTTACAAAAAAAGTTTGATTTTCTCGAAAACTACACATGAGGATTTATATTCATCCATATCATTCTGTTCATTGTGGTGAGATCAGTTGATTAGGTATACGTGTTTTGTTCGTTAAATGTCAATGGTAATGTAGAATTTATCAGAATAAAAGTATAGGCATCAAACTAGAGTTTACATACAGTTCATGTATTCGGAAGTCCGATAAGAGGGCGCAAGGTTTAGATCCGGGATTTCTTAAAGTTTCATGAAAGTATATTGATAGTATATTATTGTGCGCTATCTGTAGGTACTCGTCGTTATCGGGTCTTAAATCAGAACATTGATTGAAAGAGAAGAGGGGAAATGTTTTTACTCCATTCCTCGGTGCTTATCCTCTGCTTCTATGTAAGACCGGTCAACCACGACGTATTGGGGGTTGCATACATGCAAGGCATTCTTAAACACGTGGATAAGTTTTCGCATACATCTTCCCCTCCAAATCCGCATCACCGAGACGAAAATAATAATAATAATAATAATAATAATAATAATAATAATAATAATAATAATAATAATAATAATAATAATAATAAAATAAAAGGCTTCATTCAGAATTAGATCACTTCTTTCTATGCGAAAATCTGATGACACACACACACACACACACACACATTATTTTATATGTAAGTATAGATAAATAGTGTGAATCTTAGCCAAGGGATTCGTTCTGGATTTCTACGGTCCACGACATTTGCAAATCATGTGTGTTCTGTTGAGAGCAGTTTCTTGTTTTGTGTTCACAACTAGACTGATTTTCCAAACTTAAAACTTATGATGAATTATAGTTAAATTTTAATAAATTAAAGTGGACACTGTTATATCTTTTAGCTATTTTCTATTTTATTTATTTATTAGGGTAGGGGCTTTGCCTCCCTGACTCCTATGGTACCCAATCTCTTAAGATCCGGCAACTTATTTAACACTTTCGCTGCGGCAGTGTGAAACTGAGTTTGGATCTTAGTGCTATACAAGTCACCGTGTGTCTCATTGAAGGTTTGTCCGTCGATGGTTGTAATGTTAAAAATCTGTACAAACGAAAATACCACAAACGCACAAAGGTAATACAATGCATAGAACAGCACTGCACAAAAATGAAGTATCGCACAAGCCACCGGTGACTAGTAACGCAGTGAACGTGTTAATGTATGAATACCTTTAAAAAATAAAAGAAACAACCGATCGGAAATATTTCGTAATAATAATTTGTTGAAATTAAAAATTAGAACTTAAAAAAACATATATTAGAAACTAAATAATAATAATAATTGTATGAGATGAAAAAGACACGATAGTCGTAACACTATTGCATTGAAGTTGGAGAAATTAAAAATAGAATGATATCAAACATATAGGCTATATGTTTGAATATAAAATAAGCTCAATTCAAAGCATGACCCAATATGACATAAAACGTTTCAAATTTGTCTTACCTTTATATGTAAAATTGATTTTTAGATGTCTATGAAGAAAGAAGTTTTATATGTTTAACGTTTCTATCCGTGTGTCCGTCCGGGAGACACAAAATCTTAAGAACTGGATCACCGTCAATTTTGGCCAGCATGTAGGATCAAAAGTTAAGAATCGGAGTTTATTGATATTACGTGATCCATCCAGTTGATCCTAAGAGATGGACAATTAAAAATCGGTTTCCCATGTATTCCTACGGAAGTAATTATGGAAATCATTTTTGTTTAATAGGCTACCCGTTATTGCTGTTGAGATTAGCGGGCTGGTATAATGTTTAGGATGCAAAATTACTAATCCGTTTGTGGAAAACAATTCTATAATGAAACTAATAACTTTGTACTCGACCAACTTAAAGATTTAAACAATTTCCCTTTTCAAATATTCATTCAACTTGAAGTATTTGAGGGGACTGCGGTGGCTCAGTGGTAGAGCGTTCACCGCTGGTGCATGGTGTCCTTGGTTCGATTCCAGCTCGCGCCAAGTAAGCTTTGTAGTGGACACACACTGTGTGCGTGGGTTCTCTCGAGGTTCTCCGTTCCCTCACACTTTCTTCATTCCATTATTTTCATTCATTTCTCATTACCGTCTTTTAGCGTAGCTGGCATAATCGTGGGACGTAAAACTTAGATTCCATTTCATTTTATTTAATTGAGGTAAAAAATGCTATTTTAAACCTAGGCGCTGTGAAGTTTAGCGTGTTAAGGGGCTTGGTTGATCAAAAACCAAACCAAACTTCTTCACGTCTTGTGCACTGTGGTACTGATACTTTCTTTTTATAGTATCAAATAGGAATTAGCTACAAAACGTTTAGAACCTCCTGTGTGATGGAAGTGAAATAAATTATCGAGGTTCATGTCCCTATGTTATGCTTAGTTGAGTAAGGAAGATAGTTGATACAAGTCAAGAATTATGTCACTATTGGTGGAATAAATATAATGGGAAATGAGATCCCCCCCCCCAAGAAAAAGTCACGGTGTTGTCCAGCCTAAGATTAGATAGTTTGGAATGAAATTAGTGACCCCTCGCATCGAAGATGGAATTCTAACATTGAGCTAGTCATCGTGATCCCCTTACGGAATACAAGAGTTCATTTCAATCGTAATCGTTTTGATTTATCCTCTTAATTTAGAAGATATTCCTTTCCCTTCCACACTTTTATTCCAAGAAATATCCCATCATTCATTTTGTTAAAAGTAATAATTTTCACGAGCTTAAAAGACAAAACCATAATATATAATATTGCTAGTACATTCAGTTTCCTGCTATTATTTATAAAACATTTTGTAGGAAATCATTGTTTTGTTGATATTTCTCTATTGAACATTTAAACGCTTTATATACTGCATTCAATTTGAATTGTCTATTTCTGTGGACAGTGACGTATTGCGCCAATATCTCGTAAATACTTTTTTAATGTAAACTACAGGAAACAAGGTGACACCTGTCCATCTTGTACTTCATTTTCTAGAAGCAGATTAACTCTTGAACATATGGCCTTTGTTCATAATACTCTATATTGGACACATCTCTTCATTGAGTAGTTTTCGGAAGAAATGTGACCAACGTAGAGAGGTTTTACTGTATATCTGACTTCCGGAGGTGATAGTAATGTTGTCCTATACCTATTTATGAAACCGTGGCGCATTTGTTGTATCGAGAAACGAGGAAGGGGGCAAGCGGAGAGAGAGATCTTTTTGTGAACAGTCAACCGGCCATGACGTAAACTTCTCTCCGTATTCCGTATGTGTATGTGTACCAGGGAAACAGGTAGCATAAAAAGAGAGAGACAGTTTGTAAGAGGGAGAAGGCTTTTGGGTGGGTGTAAGTAATAATAATGAATGCTGTGTTGTCGGATGCTGAAGTCATCACCACTTCGTCATCAACATGCACAAGACGTAGATCACAAACTAGCTGCCCACAGTTCGTGTAATAGTGCCACTGAAGATTTCTTGACTCTTAGTGAATATTACTTCTATTCCCTGAAAAATATGTCGTAATTATGAGTTCAGATAAAATAGAACTTCACGTTCCGGTATAATACCGGAGTTCCTCTAGGTAGGTATTAGTACATAACTAGTTTCTTTTTTTCTATCTTTTTAAGAAATCATGCATGACATTATTATTTTCTGAGCTTTTAATATTTATTTCGTTTATATTTTCACAAATGTATCATACACATGTTGTGGATAAAGCCAGGGGTATGCATTTTCAAGTGGGTTATCCACTGTTGTGTTGTCATGCATGTATTGTAAAAGAAAGGGGCTCTATAGCAATGCTGGTATTTTTGTGTATGTACAAAAGCATTATACGAAAACTTTCAGAGTAAATTCATGGTTTTCTAAAAACCAGTGAAAAGTCAATCTATGAATTGTAAACCTATTGAGAAATAGTTGCTGCAAAAATTAGTTCCCATTTTTAGTTCTTGAGATACACAGTGGGCTTTTCACCTATTCCTATTGTGGAACGCCCTTAAGTGTGCCAATAATTTTAATACAAACGCAGCCAGTAGAAGTTTTTAAATAGACAACGAAAATTAAGTTATTATTCCTGTAGGTAATGCAATAGTTTTATTTTTTAAAATTTTTATACTTCTGAACATTTCAAGTACCTTAGTATTTGAAAAAGTTATAAAAGAAACAGTGTGGTCGTGGGAAAGAAATTTGATTTTTCTAAAACAGTTTTATTATTATTTACCCATTTGCTGAAAAAAAATCGTAAATTTCTCAAGCACGCTGTGTAAGCAGTCGGACATTTTTGTCAAAACTTCTAGACAAACTGTAAAGTAAGAAAAACACAAAATGTGCAAAATTTTCAAGAAATTGTGCAAAATTTTTTAGTTCGATTTATGCATGAGATGAAGCAATATAAATTTGCCCAGTATAATATTTTCCTTGTGCTTTTCCCATTCTTGTTGCATAATCTCACATGACCTCTCCAGCCTGTTGCATTACTGCTAGTTTACCGGTACACCCACTGTGCGTGCATAGATGATGCTAAACAGATCCCTCATATTGCGTTATCTCTCCGTTCGTTTATATGTATCTTATCACAAACCAAGCTCTCCTGTAGAAAGAACAACCTCTTGAATTTATAAAATATGTAAATCCCAGCCAACCAACCTTTTATAAAATGTTCTGTATAAGTTTACAGAAGAAAATAAATTCATGTTACTAAAAACAACTGAAAAATAACCATAACATGATTGGAACCATGATTTAATATAGTACTTTCTTATTGTGTAAATCTTAAAAAAAAAAAAAAAAAAATATGTATCAAATTGAATTTGCCATAAAATAAGCTATCATATTCATTATTACGTTCGATAAGATTAACTGTAAGTAGCTGCATGTTCTAACTGTTCTCTACTGTATAAGATTAAGATAATATAAATTATGCATTTTATATAGAACAATTTAAAAATATAATAAGGAAGTTCCATTATTAATCTAAATCTGCTTGTTCTGTTAATATTATCATAGGTGGAGTACTGTATTTTATCAAACTATTGTCAATATTTTGGTATAATTGAGAAAAAAGACGTTATATATCATGTTTTTGGTACAAGAAATAATTACTTTCATAACATTTATTTTGATGTTTCAAAATAAATTTTATTTCCTTTTAGCACAAATAAATTTGTCTCTATATTTTACGTAGGAATACAGGAATTACACACAGACTTTAATCTAGTACAACATTTACGACACTGCTATCTCAGAAATATCCGTTTGTGTTGCTAAAGTTTATAGTAGCTGTTGGTTTATTTTTACTTTTATTTTATTTTTTGATACTATTTAATCTGTAGATAATAAGTAGAACTTCTTCAGGACAGAAGTAGAAATACATTTTACTATTTTCTTGCAGCAAATCAGCATTTATATTTCTCTTTTAACTATTTTTAGTTTTTCAATAGAATGCTACAATGGATATGAAAGTTATATACTTGAAATATTACAATATGTTAGTACTGTCCTTCTTTGTATGAATTGAAAATTAAGTAAAAAAGAGTGAACTTGTAATGGGAAGAGTGCTTTAGGTTTTTTTTTGTGTGTGCTTTTTTTTTCAAACTTTGATGTTCTGAATAGAATAATTGATTAGTTGTACAAAAAAGAAGGAGAACAAATACTGAAAGCTTTATCTGGTCACAGAGGTGCGTCAGGAGGCAGTACAACAAGCCTTGGCGGCGATGCAGAATAGGCCGAAGCCCTCGCTCCCTATGCCTTCGAAGAGGACCTCTGTAATGGCCAAAAGTCCTGACCGTGAAAGACATGACTCGGGTAGGTACTCATCTGTATAAGCATCAAATAACGATGTTTTGTCTTATGTTGTTGCTGTAGATTTATGTCTTTGCCAACTTCATTTTAATAATTATGATTTATGTATTGGTAAATGTAGCTTAATCAATTAATTTTTGCTCAGCTAGAATGGCTGTGCCTATTCTGAAAGTTCTTTGCTTAAGTAAAGGCTGTGTGCTTTGTGCAGCTTACAATCATTTATATGTTAAATAGTTTTATTCTAAAGAATTTTGTAAAATTGTTTACTAAAAAAATTAATGTAACTAAGACATTCTGGGTAAGTGGACTATTGATAAAAGAGTTCATTTAAAGTGTGGACTTATTACCGAAGTGACTCAGTCATAAAGTGCCGTGTTTGAACGTAAAATCTTACACAATGAATTTCTATTTAAGTCGGCATCAATGCTAATCATCTTCAGTTTTAGTAGTACATAAAATAAAGAGAGAAGACCATTTCGAAATTATTTATAAAAATAAAGTATGTGGGTAGTTCATTTGTCTTTGAACAAGAACTACTTCTACATGTATTGTAGAAATAGATTGATAAGATTTCTTTATATCACAATATTTCGTGTTTCTGCTATTTGTCCTTCAAGAGATCAGTATTAAATTTCATACATTTTGAAATATTACAACATACAAGATTAATATTAAGTTATATATTCTGAAAGATTGCAATATACAGGAAGAGGGACGTCAACCGCATCATCTCAGTCAAATATTTAATATATGAAGTTTAATGTAAGTTTGCAAATGCAAGTGTAACCGTTTACTGCCTCTGTAAATTGAACCATTTGGTTCAATTTGATGGAGCATAGGTTTGCAGAAAATATCAGCAAGTTAAAGGAAAATGTAAATTCTCAATAACTTTAAGTGCTGATTTTTTTTTCTTAAAGAAAAAGCACTTTACCACGAGATCCCCCTCCCCCGAAAAAAAATTACGAGGATTATAGAAAACAATTAATACAATCACAGTAGAGAACTTAAAAGCTCAGTGGTAAAAGTATGTATGTATGTATACACTTGCCTTAATCTCCGTCTCCCTAAGATAGATGATAATATTAACACAATTAAAATTGCACTAAACTGTATTTATTTTCGTTTTCGGAAAATAAATATGAGACCCTCGAGTACCACAATAAAGTTTTCATTGCTGGAAGAAGGCAAAAATTCGCTAACCTTCCTTTTCGACAAACCTTGACTTCTAATGTGTATTTGATTTTTATATATTAAATATTTTAACTTTTTTAGGCAAGAAAGGTAAGAGAAATCACCTTCCCTAGCATAATAGTGAAGGTAGGCATGTGTCCACACTTTCTTGGGCTCCATCACCACTTTTGTAAATACTGATTGTCAGAACAACAGAGAATTTCACAAAATTATGACGCTTTTTCTCCCACACATTTATTGGGAAAGCATGAAATGAGAAGAATTAGGATCCGCCACAGTTAGTTATTTGATCGAGGGTCGTTTTCTGTTAATAGCAATTGAAAGTAAGTAATTATGGTCTCATGCAAAGTGAAGTATATTTATACATTTGCAGCTTGTAAAAACACACTACATTTTCATATACATTGTTAACAGGTTTACAGAATTAAAAAGGGAAACCTTCGCATCGTCTTATACATACGTAATTCACAGTAATTGCATTTTTGACGTTCAAAGAAAAAGAGAATCATATCTGGTGAATATTGAATATTTTAAGTAAGCTGGTTGGTTGTTAAATAACATGGTAAGATCGTGTAATGTCCTGACAGGAACCTAGTGTTCATCTATTTTCTCTCTTATTGCACATGGTTTCAGATTAGATGTATCAACACAGTTCTAATTTATGTTTCATGCTAAAACATCCGACCTGAAGTCGTAGAAACAAATACGTAGATCTGCAGTATCTAAAAGTACAATAATTAGTTAGTACTTTTTGTGTTCAAATATTATGTTGTTGGCCGATCATAAATGAAAGACATTGAAAGATATCATCTCAAATTTTAATTCTCAACACCTCTGTGAATTCGCTGTAAAGCGTCTAACCCCTGACTCCCGAATTATTTTCAAGATTCTCAGGCCTCTTTTCACATTTCGTTAAAACAGAAGCTGACCATAAATAACAGACGCAATTTAAATGCAATAGTTGGATTTTTCATGTGGATATAATGCCCGAATTATATCTTACAGGCATACGGAATTATCCATATTTGTATGCTATAAAACCATAGTTATGCAATCACTTATTGCTCAAATATCAGAATTAATTACATAGTAGGTCAAAACTCACCAAAAGTGAGTGACACAGAGTAAATAATTTGTATCACTGGAGTATCGATGACTAGTAAACGCGGGAGTTATTTTAAATATTGCAGGAATGATATTAACTTACGTTTTGGAGATAAACCTAGACATTTGGAGTCCCGGATAATTCCTGGAGAAGCATATTGTGTAAACCCGGGACTGTCCTTGCTAAACCTAGCCATGACCATGTTAAAATATGACATTGTTTAAAACTGTTTACTGCTAAGGATCTTAATATTCTCAGTGTGCGTATGTGTGTTAGTGCTATTGAATAATTTCTATATCTTATGGACGGCCAGATAGAAAACTTAGGATTCCTGTCTTGATACGCCTGATAAAACTGCCCTTGGCTCACGTCTTTACTCTCTGCGACTCTCAAGTAGCAGCGCTACTGAGCCAGAAAGTGAGTCAAACTCGAGGAGGAGCAGATTATTTGTATGTATGTGTGCGTGGAGAAGAGTTGGAAGGGAAAAGAAAAAGTAAATTTAAATCCCCCCCCCCCCCCCCGCCGTTCTCCTTTCAGGAAATTCTTGAAATATGACACGAAAAGTATGAGTCGTTCATCACCAATATTACAAAGAAATAATTTTAACTTCAAGCTTTGACGTCCTTGAGTCATATATATGTATATAAATCAATATAAAAAATACACAACAAATAAAATGCTTCAGAATAATTTGCAGAAACTGCTTCAACATTGGTGATACTTAGCATACAAGCTTAGGATGAAAAAGTATTTAAGTTCATTATATATCTCGGGGATGCGAAAATCTTCATGAGACGTGAAAAGAATGTACAGTACAATTCATACTTTTAAAGTTTTTAGTGTATTCCTTACACTTTGGGCCTGCTTTTCTGAAGAATAGGTAAATATATTGGTATTTATTTAATATTAATATATAATTTAATATGGTATTTATTTAATATAAAATATAGCTCTACTATATAATAATAATTTTCTTCTAAGTGTGAAGTGCCGTGTATCTTTGTTAATAAAATTTTGAGTATTAAAAATTGAAACCTCCAAACATCTTAACAATTGTAATATCTTGCTTGTAATGAGTAACTTATACTCGATTTTTCTTCCTGTTTAATTATTTACCGTTGTAGGGAAATGACGTTTGAGACAAAGAAGACTCATCTAGTGAATCATTTCCGTAGTAATTCGTAACTGTGACATCAGAATCTCTAAAAGTGGATTTTCTATTCATGAATTATATGAATATAGAGGAAATATTCAGACGTAGAACTTTAGCTTACAATTGATTTCCGTTTCTAAAAACTATTTATTCAAACTCCTGTCGAGCGTTCAGAAAGTCGAAATAGCTTAAAAAAAAAAAAAAAAAATCTTGGCGTATTGAATTTTCTGTTTAATATGTGTTTACAGAATCTTTAATGGAAGAGTTCTTCATACTGGTATAACGTAAGTTTATTGCTTCTATAATGAAATCTAGTAGTTCACTCTATGACTTATTTGCAAAGAAGAAATCTCTTTTTGTAGAAGTTACGATATGAGAAAAATAGAGTTAAGTTGCATCATCAAATAAACCCAATAAATTAATAATGTGAAGTCCAATATACATAGTAAAATATTATCCACTATTATTCTTACATAATATAGTTACTTGTACACTTTTAGTACTTCGGTTATTAAATTGTATTTATATTTCAAATACTGTACAGAGTAAGGCAAAAACCAAAGATGATATGTTGTTTTACAATCAAATGGTAGAATGATCTTAAATTTTTCGTCAACGAGTATTAAATAGATAAACATACTGTGATTATGACCAACATCTTAAAAATAACTTTCTTGAGTTTAAATTTTTAAGAATAAACAGTAATAGTGTAATACATAAAAATTTGAAGAAGTATCTTATTTGACTGTTTTATTTGTTAATCGTATAAACATAGGTATTACAAATATGATCATACTTTTTTTATATGAATTTATCAGGTTGATTTAGCACGTGGCTTTCTTCTTTATAAAAATAATCAAGGTTTAAACTAGCCTCCTTAATTCATGATCATTACACAAGCCAACGGGTATATAGTGCAATACTCAATTCCATCAATTTGTCAATTGTTTTCTGAAATAAAAGTATATACAGATATTTGTTCTGCTCTTATCATTTCAAATAGGATTATGAATATTTTCAAAAGGAGTAAGGGTCGTATAACAATACAACCGGCAAAATCTTAATTTTGTTTAAAATGTCTCTAAAATGGTTTCCGTTTTTGAATGTTGACCAGATTGAGGATGATCTTCAACACAGCAGCCATGACTCTCACACCCCAGAATATAGCAGCTTTTATCAATCACTCCGTACAGATACCAATTTATTGTTCATTCTATGTACTGATTGATATCTTCCTACTTTTTTGCTCATCCTATATTTACTGTAATTACGTTGAAATAACTTCTTAGATGAATACATTTTCAGAAAATTTTCGTTGTCGTGTTATTGATGATGAATAATTTTTTCAGCGAAATTTTTGTAATTGTTACAACTAGGGCCTAGATTTTTATGGGCTAAAAATGTTAGATACAAAGAACATTTATGAGTTTAAACTACGAAAGTATCATGATAAATATTATTTTTACGAGTAAAAAAGTACGTTTAAGAATTTGTGAATACAACGGAGGCTCTATTTCCACAATGAACGTCCGAATTTCAAGAACTTTGTTCAGTTTATTAATTTACAGATATTTGTAATATATATAATGTTAGTTATAGATTATAGTGCTTGCAAAGTTTCGCAATAAAAACACTATTTGTATCCTATTGTAGATTCAAGTTCGGATGAAGATAGCGTAGTGAACGAAGGTGATGTTCAGAGCACGCCGGAGAGGGAACGAGCAAGAACGACGCCACAGCTTCTTCAGCAATCGGACACCAGCAGCACTGGCTCTGCACGAGAAACACCACCGCAACAAAGGATTCAAAGACAGGACAGGCAAACCAGGTCTGTAGCTCTTAATATTGTACAAAAAATATATTTATAGTAATTTTACCGTGTAGTCTCTCGCTCTCGTTAGTAGAAGGTTGCCAGATAAACGATTCGGGTGTTTTGATTTTCATACGGTTGTTCTTTTGTGGTATCATCCAGATACTGCGTTTCTGTAAAATATTACAGATTTCATTAGTACGCAGCTTGTATTAATATGAAATAAAGTAAAAGATTTGTTACCTTATAATGTCCGTTATTATCAAAGGACCCAATATATTTCAGCCACCTGTTACCCTGTGACCATCATCAATGTTATATTATTATTTTCAAGTAAGTGGAATTTCCTACATCTTTCATTATATTTTTAAATTCTGTACCTACAATTTATACTCTTAATTTTATAAGAAAACACTGAAAACATATAATAACGCTACTATTCAAAATGTGCCACTGACCCCACGAAAATGACAAGCACTTCAAGTAGAAGAGGTATCATGTATTTTCAATGTTTTCTCATAAAATTAGAGTAGAAATTGCAGGTACAGAATTTAACTTTCGAATTAAAGATGTAGGAAATTCGCACTTGCCTGCAAGAAGAGTCTGTAACTTTGATGATGGCCACAGAATAAAAAGTAGTTGAAATATATTGAATAATGCTTGAAGATCAATTCAATTATAAGGTAACATAGCTTTTATTTTGTTTCATATTACTATAGCTTCAACTACCACTTCTTCCTTCTTCTTTTGTTTCTAATAGCAGTGCTAGTCGACGTAGCAAATTAATTTGACAATAATTCTATTCTTCCTTTTGTCAGCCATAACGAAATTGCATCGACTTCTTGTAATACGGCTTAACGTTTACCTTCAGCAGTATATTACAAATGCCTTTAATCTTCTTATGTGTTTCTTTTTTTTTTTTTTTTCGAGGTGTCTTTCTTTTTTATCCATACGGTGCTATTTAATACTAAGCTGTTTGAGTCTTTCTTTCGTTATCGCTATCAATAATATTTTTCAGAAGTGATGGTCCTCTCCTTTTATAGAAAGCTGTCTTTGTCCTTTTACTCTAGTTGACACCACTTTTTCACGTCTTTTTTTCTAAGGATAATATGCTAACAAATATTTAAATGTCTTCAGTTTTCTTCCCAGCCGGTAAAAAAAAAAAATCGTTTCTTATGTGAACATTTGTCAGGAGTCTTCTTTATTTATGTGCTTTTGTCTTGAATTCGTTGCCCAGATCCGCTAGTAAGCCTTTAAATTCAGTTCCTCTTCTGCTATCAACCAGAAAATGTCTATAACTTTTATTTTATTTAACAAATTCCCATTTGTCTTATTAATATTTTTCATTACTACTTATATTGAACAATAGTGGTGAACCTGCATCCAGATTTACGCGTCTTTCTGTTTTATGTTTTCTCGTTCCTTGTCATTTGGTTCCTTGTCATATAGTAATCTGGTTTCTATATTTTATAGTTTCTTTGTGCGTAGTCAACCTTAAGTTTTAGTAATTGCAAAATATCTTTAATTGAGTCATATAATTACAATATACAAATTAAAATTAAAAATAGGATGGTGGAGTTTTGATTCTATTTAAGAAGTTGGTTTATAGAAACATTAATTTATTAACGTGATTGGCACGAACAAACAGAGGAGGATCATTGTAGGTGATTATGTTTCCTCAACAATTCCTCATTATTTAATTTTAATTGTGTGAAGGAAACAGTCAAGTTAGGATAGATATCATAGTATTACTTTTAATGTTCATTTTGCGTATATTGCCAAAAATGTAAAAAGTCCAGATGTTTCACGCAGTACGTAGGCAAATGTGCAATAAAAGACATAATAAATAAAAGAAAAGAAAAATTTTAAAAAGCATAATATACAGTCTGCAACAAAACCGTATATATATAAAAATCCTTAAACTTCAACGAGTTAAAAATTATTTATACACTTTCATGTCTCAATTCTGTTGTTGAGAAGATTACTTCCAAATATTACTTTCTTTATTTCTTTCTTAATGTGTGAATAAATGTTTTAAATCCAATTCAATATATTCATCCTATTTATGCGATGTCGTAGGTTACCAAATGGTGGACCTGGTTTGACAGGTTGGGAAGGAAATGATCCACGAGACAAGAGGATGAAGCAGGAAATTACGGAATTGGCAGATGTTATGCAGAATCTTAGGCCATGTAAGTAAATTGTATTTAGAGAAACCTTTTCTAACTCAAAATTTAAATTGACAAGCGGTATTTTGATTTCCTGAAACATCAGGCAGCGTTGTCTTTGCTCATGATACTTAAGCCATAACATCAAAATAATGCCATTACTTTATCTATTTACACATAATGAAAGAGGGTTCAGGAAAGCATTGTTTTCTTTAATTACATTAGTAAGATAATAGCTTAATGTTTAATCACATAATTCTACAATATTGGTGAGGTATCAAATGAGATCATACAAGAGTGTTATCCTTCGTTCAGTGGTGAACTATGAACCCGTATGTCTTACCAATGCAGCGACAGGGAGAGAGTGGGAAATCAAAAGACAAGGATATCTTTGACATATATTCCAAGAAAAAACAGAAAAATTTATTTTTTTAGTTTTCTTGTCTTAAAATGGGATGCTGTAACAATATGAAAATTAGTCACTGGTGTTTATTTTCTGGTTTTTACTATCAGTTTTTACTCTCTTGAATTTTAACTAATGAAGAGAGGGGAAAATAGTTCCGTATAGTTTCTTGGGGAAAAAAATGGAAATACGTCTGGGAGAATAATTGCTGCGGGAAGAGTGTATAGGGGCCAAAATTGAAGTTTCACCACTGCCTTTACCATTTAAAATTGGTTACAGCACATTTTTATTAGAATGGATTTCAGATGCACTCTTCGTCTAAATATAGTATCGACCAACGATTCATTAAAAATAATGTTTTCAGTGTTAAGTTACTTTAGTCGGTTTTCGAAGCATTTTTACCAGAATCAACTCTCATTTTTGTTTTGGAACTTGTGTAACTTAAATAAAAATCTAACCAAAGTAGACACCTATTATTGGTTTTTAGTTTTGGTAATATCATTCCCTTCATCAGACAGATTATGGTGCTACCCTAGATGCAACATAATGGGTGTGACGAAGGCAATGATATATTGCCGAAACTGCTAACACAGGTCAGATTTTATTTTTATTTTAGTCATCTTTGCCCAGTATAATAAAAATGATTGCAAAAAGTGAATTTAGTAGGAAAAGGGAGTAGTCGCAAATAATAACACTTCTGTATGTTGCATTTTGAATTTGAGTTTTATATTATTTATTGTTCATATCGCTGAGGGTACTGTACTTAAATATATTTGAAATTCGTAGTGTAGTAAACATAAATACTATGAATTTTGATGTTCTTTGTATGGATCGAAAATAATAATAATAATTTGTTATTATTATTTCCTCATGAATAACTTTTTGGCCAACTTGCAAAGGTGAATATATACATTCTGTGTAATCTTCTGTCAATAATTTCGTAACAAGTTGACTAATTGGAATATATTTTTCAGTGGTGTATATACTGTTACTCTCTCCCTACGTAAGTAAGGAGAACAAATTTAAATTGATGTACTGGCCCCGAAGCTATTGATGAAAGAGTATATAGGATGTATATATTCACTTTTGTAATATTATATAAACTTCCTAACTAATTCCATAATATTTGCAAGCAGGGTTGGCTGGTTTAAACCAAGGTGGTTTAAACCCTGGTTTAAACCAAAAAACGAAAAATGTTCGTAAAAGCGTAAGTATTTGTAAAATCTTGATGAACACACATTTGTGGGTTATCACGTTTCACTCCCGTATATTATTCGTATTATATTCAGACCTAAATTCCCCATTCATTACTCAAAAAGATTATACTACAAAAGATTATTTTTTTATATAAGTTTATAAATGTTTGTTTTGTGATTTTTTGTAGTTGTTATTATTGTTGTGTAATTGCAATCAAAGAAAAATTCTAAATATTGTTTCGTTTTAATGTTTACTATTGATAAAATACATCGAAATACCGTACTTTTTGTGTGTGTATGGGGGGGAGGGTCATTCAGACCCCACGAGAGGCATTTAGTGAAATGAGAAGTATCTTTGGTGTCTATTTATGTATAAATGAGTCTGAGCCAAAGTGGACTCAAATAATTCGTATCTTTATTCACTTTTCTTACTGATATGCAAATTAAGTCGTTGTATTTCTTTAATTTGGACCAATAAAAGTCGTTGTTAACTAACTTGAACTAAATTAGTTCTGTTGTACTCCGTAGTACTTTGAAATTGTTCATATGTAATTCTGTATAATGGTTTCACTTGTGCAACTGTTTATCTTTTTGTCCTTCTGAAATGACTCTTGACAGTTATATTAAGAAGCATGTAAAGATCAGTACAACGTATTTTTATCAGGATTCCTTCATGAGTGAGTCGGCAATTAGTCCTGGTTCCGAGTTCAAATGGAGGACAGTTTCTCTCGGATGTAATTCGAGAAGCAGTTTTTATTCCGCTTTAAGCTTATGTGACCCCTTCCAGCATAACCCGGCTGTTGCATAATAACATCAAGGCGAAACAAACTTATTTCTGTCCATATATGATATGAATATATAGAGCAAATTATTTAAACCAAATAAACCTGGTTTAAACCAAAAAAACCTGGTTTAAACAAAATTTTTTTTTTTTTTTTTTTTTCAATAAAAACCATGGTTTTTGCCAACCCTGTTTGCAAGTAAGAAAAATGGGTGTTTCGTTGCATTTTGCGAAACTACGGTGGACGTCCAAACTATGCAAATTCAATATTCGGTCCGAAAGGTGAAACAACCTTCTCAGGCCACCCGTCCTGAATGAGGTTTTTTGTGGGTTTTTCTTGTTAGCTCCAGGCAAATGGCCATAGATACCAATAACGCAGAAATATAATATCTAAATTCTGGAAGTAAAAGATCTATAAGTTCTAGTTCTAGTAGAGGGATAAGGTCAGAGGTGGAACCTGTCTTTTGGACGCTGAATCCATATCAGAACAAGATTCTCGTTATCTTTTACAATTATTAGTATATAGGAATCAATATGGAAATCGGAAATTGCACGAGGATTTACTACTTCCGGTATCAGTAGAATAATAAGAGCTGAGATAACTCTATTCTTCGAGCCCTGGTTCTATATCTAAAAACAATTGAGCCATTACTCGCTCCCTCATACCACTTTTGCTCTATGGAAATCAATATTGCAACTGGAAGTATCAGTAAATTTTTAACACTTCCAGTCTTCGTAGAGAGATAAGGGAGAAGATTAACTCTATTATTGAGATACTGAATTGATTGCAAGAAACAACTACTCCCTCTATCTATTATCGTTTTTACTCAATGACGATCAATATTGAAACAGAAAATGGTTAATTTGTGCCACTTCCAATTTGAATAGAGAGTTAATTCAGAACTTATTCTTAGGACGTTGAATCGATTCCAGAAAACCGTTTCTCGCTATCTCTTACCGTTTTCGCTTTAATGTCAGTCTACAGACGGATGATCGGACATTGCCGTTCTGTAAAACTTAAACATGGCATAATTTGGAAGTAAACATGGCTTAGTTTGGAAATGTAAAAACTGATTTGAACTATTCTGTGAAACAAAAATTATAAATTTAGATGTGATTGAGATGCCTTGTGGAATGTGGCGTACTATATAGTAGTTTAATATGCCATGCTTAGCAAACGTATGATCAGTTAATTATAATTTATACCTGACCTTTATCTTATTGTTTTAGGCACTCAGCCACCCGATGTCACACACAACACAGCACAATCCAGAAGAATGACAGCTGCTGATAGAGTAAATAGGTATAATCAGTCAAGACAGTCTTCTGCGTCAGAAGATAATATGGGTTAGTATCTAAGCTATTGTTTTCTTTCCTAGAAATTTCAAAATTTTTATGATATGGGAGACACAAAATTAATAGATATACTGTGTTACAGCATTTTGGCATTATTTTAAAAATATTATGTTATCATCATCATCATCAAGTATTTTGCCATCACTGAAACATTTGATGGAAATTTTTAAGGTTTCATCACTTCGATCCTCGTTAATCTCTTCGTTACGATGTAAGAATTATCCTCTTGAATATCGTCCATCAATTGAAATTCCTTCCCTTCCTTCTTTTTCTTTCTATCATACCATATCACAGATAAAACAGCAGCAAATGCCGGGACAGTACCAACTACAAATGTTCCATGCCGCTTTCTTTGTTCTCCGTTCCTTTCTTCCTTCCCTATTTCCCAGGGCAGTGTGCTCATCGAGAGATGTCTTTCCTCATACATGATGGCTAAAATGGCGATAGATGCCGAAAGTCCAGAAATATAATTCCTAATTTTCTCTTCAGTACCATTAACAGTAGTCCTTATATCTGGTTACTTTCTTCCCTCCCAAATTCAGTGGTTACACAGTTAATTTTATTCCAATTTTGTACTATTGCCATTGCCATAACATTTCGTGGATACTCTCATAACTCGTAAAAGAAGAATACTATAAATTTTTATTCATACTTTATTTTCAAGTTACTGTACGTATGATGTATGCATTTATTTGATTAATTTTGTTGTGTACCCCCATAATTACATTCATGGTATGATAGTTAGGAAGGAGGAGAAGAGAAATTGATCTTAGCTATTATTATATCTTGCGTGTCAAGATGCCTCCATACTGAATAAGTCAAAAGGTAGTAGTAATTGACCAGCCGTTGTGACTTATGTACTTTCTTCCTTTGTTTTTTTTTTTTCTCTCTCTCTCTCTTCATTTTTGTATAGTTTTCAAAATAATAAAAGATTAAAATACAGTATTAAATTTTGTAAAATTGGGGTCCTAGTATCAAGTCCAGGAGATTTCTGTTACTGGCTTTTCACATACTAATTTCAAGAGTCAGCGTAACGTCGGAGAAAATTGCAGTAGGAAAGGGGTATTTTTTTTTACGAGTAATTTAGAAAGAGTTGAGTTATTTGTACTGATAGAAAAACAAAGATTGTTGTCTAATAATAATAATATAATATAATATAATATAATATAGAACCTAACATTCAACATGCCTATCAGATCACATAATTAAAGTATAGACTAACATTGTTTACTTAAATTTTGAAGGTAGTTTGAGTGAATTCCTACATAGTTTTAACAAAATTTCTTGCAAAAGTATGAAAAACAATCTAAAACAATCGGTTAATTACCTAGGTATATAATTATCCGATATATATATATTAAATACATTTTGTAGAAAATGTTCTTTCTTTTTCTGTTCATCAACATCGTCAGTAATTCAGTCCTTAGACTGGGTCGCCCCTGTATCTTGGACACTGGCTTTTTGTTTCATCACGTGAGATCTTTTGTAGCCTGTATCTTGGATCAAATTTCCCAGTCGATTTGTTTCGGAAGGACCTTTCGGCTTTTTCTCTTTGATATGGACTTCGATGGAATCATATAACTCAGCATGGAAGAGCAGGTTGCCGATCCATTTCAGCTTCGTCGTTTTCATCGTTTGGACAATACACCGTCCTTCAACCACTAGCTGTAACACTTTTTCATTGTTTATCTTTCTGTCGAACTTACCATCCTCGTTCATTTCCAGCATCACATCTTTTTATTATTATTATTATTTTTCAGTGCTCCTAGTGAGTAGTCCAGGTTTCAGATCCACAAAGGGTGACTGCCCAAACATTCTCGCGAGTTCTGTTCATAACAAAATGGCCCTAAAAGAAATTGTATTAAATTTATCTGCAAATTTAAAACTTTTGAAGTTGTTATTCGTATAGTGAACAGAATCTCTTATTTCTAGGCACCGTAACTGGAACAGGGCGATGGAAAGTATCAGCTAAAATCCAACAATTATTAAATACATTAAAACGTCCTAAAAGAAGACCCTTGCCAGAGTTTTATGAAGATGACGATATAGAATTAGAAATTGCAGCAAATCCGAAAGACCCTAATGCTCCTAAACCTGAAGGTAGTTCTATGACACCAGCCATTGGAGAACAGTTAGTGGTAAGTTTTATTTTACAGTAATATGCCAGGACTGGAAATCCGAATTCCAAACTAATATAATGCGATTAAAGTGGGATGTAACGTAATTTTGTGAACTTAATTAAAAATTTAATGTTTTGGATATGCTTTTTATGACAAATTTCTACGCAGTATTATGCGCACATGATCCATATTAAATTATTATTTAGGGGGAACAAAGGAACTTTAATTTATGATTTGCAAATTACAGCTTCAGCATTCGAACGTTACAATTATAACATTGGGACAACAGAATTCAGCTTTTTTTCGTATTTGTTGATTTTATTTTCAGTCGTTGATAACGTAGTAACATTTTCAGTCTTAAAAATTTCACATTGCTTGAATTGTTGTGCATTGTATTACATATAAATTGTTCTATCCGTGTACTTATAGAAGTCTATTACTGGACTTCTGCGTATATTGATCAGTTACAGTAACACTATTTATAATAACACTTGATTGCGCATTAAATATTTAAACTAAAGAAATATAATGTAAAATTGTAGATTACTGAATAATTTTAAGTTGCTTGGAGATGGGAAGGAAATGTAGGCTATCTTGTAAGTATACAGGCTTTAGAACTAGTTTAATAGTACTAATTACTTACTTTCTGAAGTAATATTGCATTGAACTGTTTATTTTCGGACGGTTAAAAGGGTTATAGCATCAATTTTAGGTAATAATAATTCAATGAACGTCATATTTTTCCCGGTTCCTTGTCTCCCCCTTGTCTACCATTTACCATCTCGGGGGACCCAGACACGGTAAACTCTAACCAACCAACCACTTATCAAATCTGACCTCATTACTATTCATTTGCATATTTCCCGTCTCATTTAGTCTACAGGGCATACAATATACAGATAAGTAACAAAGATAGTGAGTTAGTCTTTTTTATATTTTGTTGCTTGATATAGTAGGTTTTTATAATACCTTCATTTTTTATATCCCCGTTTTGTATCGAAGAAATTCTCATTCTCTGTTACTCTCTCTCTTTCTGCTGTTCCACTGTTATTGATAGGAAAAAGTGTGATTATTTTACTATTGGTTTTACGTCTGAGAATGTAGATATATTAATGGTAAAAGAACGATGTATATAAGAAATGCAACAAGCAGAGAAGAATTGTAATTGAATATTAATTAATTTTGCAATCTAATTGCCAAGTGTTAGTTAAATTTAGAAGGAAGTGGGTTTCTTATCTTCAAAATTGTGTAATGCATAATAATTGATTTATATTTACTAATGTTATTGTGTGTCATTTTGTAGGTAGCGTCAGGTTTACCAAGAAATCTCGAGACAGCTATTCAAAGATACGGATCAGCTACTTATAAAGCTCCGGTGGCAACTGTGTTGGATCCAAATGGCAAACTTAGTATTACTCTTACGTACGGTAAGTTACTAGTGAACCACTTTCTTTTTAAATATGTACTATACGTAAATAGAATGTTGAAATTAGAGGAAAAGTGAAACATTTTGTGTTGATATTTCGAATTAAATATTTGAAAATAGTATCTTATAATTTCCTTGCTAGAGTTCGACTTTAAGTAATTGAACCAATCTCGTAGTCTAATGCAGAGAATTTGTAATAGTAACAAATTGGAGGAAGATGGAGAAGATAAAATGGACAGAGAGAAAGTAACAAACGAAGATGTTTTAGAATGTATAGGAGAGAAGAAGACACTTTTAGGTAGCATCCTTCATAGGAAGGCCAATCGGATTTGGACACATCTTGCGAAGAAATTATCTTCGTCACATCGCCATAGAAGGAAAAATGGAAGGAAAGCAAGGAATAGGAAGAATAACAACTCAATTGACCAATGATTTGAAAAATAGAAGAAAATATTGGGAATTAAAAGAGGGAGCTGAATATCAAGAAACGTGGGAGAAACATTTCCAGGCCCAAAACATTTTTTAAAAGGTTTTTAAAAAATCATTAGTCCCAAGACCTGTCAAAAGGCAGAACCTGTCAAAAGGCAGAGTACTTAATAAATAATAAATAAACAAGCTTTACAGGATACGTAGCTTAAAATAATGTGCGATTAAATCAAGTCTTTCTTGGGGATCATATGTGAAAATTCAATGTACAATTTCAAGAAATGTTAATGTCCTTTCATGGAGAGCACATGTTTAATACATACACTTTCTGCGCGCGTGGTCCGGGTTGATTAAAAGTAGTAAGTGAGATCTTACTAACAAAAAATAATTTTCATGAAAAGAAGTTCCTGTTCTAGGAGCTTCGTCATATTTTGGATATTCGGAACAATAGAGTATTTCACATACAAAACTAAAATAGTAAACAAGGAATATGAATAGTTTTCACTTACTATGTACTACATACCTAGAAGTGTTTCTAATTCGTGTCTTCAATATATGCTTTGAAACCGAAAATGAAACTTTACTTATTTCGGAATTTGGAACCTTAAACATTTTAAATTGAAATATAATTTCTGAACTTTTCATATAGATTTGAAGTTACTTGGCATGTAATTCATAGGGATTTACATTTTCTCAAATAATGTGTGTGTCTGTTTTCTCCTTTTCAGGAAAACTGCTGAGTCGATCGCAGAAAATCGCTTACACATTGCTTAATAAGTCTTTCAACAAAGGTGATAGTAGTCTTAAACCTGGTGATCGTATAGCTCTCGTTTACCCAAATAACGATCCTATCAACTTCATGTGTGCGTTCTACGGTTGTCTTCAAGCAGGCATTGTACCTGTACCTATAGAAGTGCCATTAACTAGAAGGGTAAGTTCATCTGAATTATACAGACTAGTTTGTATAATAACAGTTAAACCACATCGGAAATTGGAAATAAGAAAACATCTAAACCTAGTACTTCCAAAATAAAAATCTGATAATTCACCGTGATAGTAAGGGGGTGGTGGTGAGTATCAGCGAACCCAAAATTGACAATTTTGTCACGTTCATATAATCATTGTCAATCCACTTTGGGATGAAGGTCTCTCCAAATCTTCTTCACAGTCATTTATGTTGGGCAATTCCCTTCCACGTTCTCTGTTCGGGTTATAATATAGACAATTTTAAACAACTTAAGCGTATGACAAAGCACAGTGTCAATAAGGGCTATTTTTTCCTATTCTTATTCAAGACGAGCTGGCTGAACGAAGTTTATGCAGCACATAGTTTTATGTTTTTTACAAAATTGGGAAGTGTTGACGGTGTTCATATTTTTCTCTTCGTTATAGTGATATATAAAATTAGTTTAAAACCGGAATTTTCGGGAACAAAGCAGGGAGAAAATAGTGAATAAGAATACATATACCACACGTTCTGTTTCTGTTATAAACATCATTATTATTAATACTTATTCAAGTTTTAGACACCTATAAATCAATACAAGATACATCTGTACTAGAAATACATAAATACGAAAAATGATTGCTAAGAATTGCTAAATATTGACGTGAAGGAAAATTCGGAACGATTTATTAAGCTATTTTGTTCTTTAGATAAAGATTATGGTTTTAAAAAAATGCATACTATATGCATTTTTGTCAGTAAATATACCTGTCAGAGTTTCGAATCCACAGTACACACAAGTTTGATAATTTAGTGAAGTAAAGTATGTTGATTCTTGTTGCTTTCAAATAATTTCAGCATATTTCGACTTTGGTTAGTACAAATAAACTATCCTCATTGTAATACTGTTTGATTCCTATTCTAGTTTCTCGCTGTTTTAGTATTTAACAACCAGAACAGTTGTATGGATACAATAAGCTTACGTTTTATTTTTGAACAGGATGCGGGATCGCAACAGATTGGATTTCTTCTTGGCAGCTGTGGAATTCAAGTCGCTCTCACGTCAGAAGCGTGCTTGAAAGGCTTACCTAAGACAGCTACAGGGGAAGTAGTTGCGTTTAAGGGATGGCCAAAGCTACAATGGTTTGTGACAGAACACTTAGCAAAAGCTCCAAAAGACTGGCTACCTCCACCAAGGTTAACAGATGACACACCGGCTTACATAGAGGTAAGACCATCAAATCGAGTAGGGTGAATTTGATGCTTTTGATAACTAGTTTGTTTTGTTACAGAGCGTGTCTTTACGGCTCCGTGAAGTATATTGTTAAGCTGAACTTATATTTCCGTTAACTGAGAAAAACACAATGACAAGCTTAACAACTGATTTCACTTTTGTTTGTTGTCTATATTTCTTCTGTACTTGAAGATAATTAGATGAGGTTCAAGTTGTTTGTGTAATATATTTTGTGTAAGTTTTACTGTGTTTCTTCAAAAACATATTAAGTATCATATACATGAAGAGTATTTCAACTATTTTTACCTAATGTCTACTTCTGTATGTTAACAATATTAAAAGTTAAGAATCTGCGTTTAGAAGGTATTTGACCTCTTCACGATAAACATTACAGCATGGAAATAAGAACTGAGGATAAGAGGGTCATCCTCAGTTAAACTGTAGACAACATTTCTCAAACTGTAGACAACATTTCTCAAACTGTGGTCCGTGAACCACAAAGATTAAACATTAGTCCAGGGCACAACGTTTCCGGTCGCCAGGTCGCCATTGGCGACTAGAAATTTAGAGCTGGCGACTCGTGTTCAATTGGAATGGTTTCTGCCTAAACTCACAGGGCTGCGCAGTTTCTGTTTCGCACGGAAATAATTGTCACTGAATGAGAGAATACAAGAAATGTAAAGTCTTCACAACGGACATGGAAGGTGAAGTTTTCACAACGTTGTAATTCGCACAACTCAACATTATATGAATGTATGTGAATTGTCCAATTCAAAATTGATTATCCTAAACCTAATGTCTGGTTTTAAAATGTTATGCCTTGATGTAATCTCTTCCTTTGCCAAACCAAAGGCCGAGGGGAAGGGGGGGGGGCTATTATAATTTGTGCGTGAGAGGTACCGGCGACCAACATTTTTGGATTGGTGTGTGTGTCTAACTATGGAATTTTGCACCCTGCATTAGTCCAAAAAAAAGACAGAAAGAAATTGTATTTTGATTACATATTATAGTTGAAAATCTTAAACATAGTTTAGAAATTACATATTTGAAAGTGTCTTTTGATTTCCTCTTCCAAAACTGACACATTGTAAAATATATTACTACATAAAATATCCTAGCCTTCAGTTACTAAAAGAAAGTAATATGTATTTTCTTCTGTTAATACTACAATAAAATTAAGAGATTTTAATTAGTACTACTTTAAAAATATAAATATGCTGGTATTAATATGTTCAAAACATTTTTTTTAAATAATAAACTTGCTTTAGAAGGAAACAAAAGTATTGTGGATGATAGAACATTCAGACTAATAAAATCGGTCTTCAGTTGAAAAATATTTGAGAAACGATACTATTGATTTTTTAAAGTTAGAAATAATTTAAAATCGTACAATTTGAAACCTCAGAATACAGTTAACGACAGTAATGGTAGAAATATGGTAAAATGCAGAATAATATATTGTAAAACGAAAATGATATTTCAACGTGCAAGTAAGATTCGATGTGGAGATAGTATTTAGTTTTTGTTCTTCATATTCATAGAATGAGACTTAGTATTGTAATATTTCAGATTATACTAATGAAAATTGTCTTTTAATTACTTTTCTAGTATACGACGGATAAAGACGGATCTGTGATGGGAGTGACAGTTAGTAGGGCAGCCATGCTAGCACATTGTCGCACATTAACGATGGCGTGTAATTATACGGAAGGTGAAAACATGGTTTGTGTGTTGGACTTTAAGCGAGAAGTGGGACTGTGGCACAGTGTGTTAACCAGTGTATTAAATGGCATGCACGTTGTATTCATTCCATATGCTTTAATGAAAGTGAATCCTGCGTCGTGGATGCAAATGATAACAAAATATAGAGGTGAGTAAAATAATACCCGTAGCAAAATATCTAGCAGTCGGCAAAAGCAGTTAGAACTAGCATTAATTTCGTAATTATATGAGAGATATTCCGTTGTTTACAAAGAGATATAAACAGTTTTACAAATATATAATTTGAGAGGTTTTTTTTTAACTATCGTTAAATGGTTACATGTAGGTAACATTTTTCCATATTCTCGCCATCCCATTAAAACAAGTAATATTAACTTTCCCCTCTGCCTAATAGTTTAAATATTTCTCACTAACTTTTTTTAATCCTTCGCACTATTATTCCGTCCATTTCAGTGTCAGGACGCTCCTGACATTGCAGTTTGCATCGTTTGCACTCCGTTCGCTTCCGGACTTTTATCTCAGCCGATTTGTTTTCATTCTCATATAGTTCTTGTTTCCATAACAGTTGGTAAGTGATTGTAATGTAGTCGTAACGTTGGCGATCTTTTCCTCCCTGTTGAAAGGAAATCTAATATGTCTATTTCTACGATGGCGAGAAGAAAATATTGAAGGGCGATGAGATAGATCTTTTAGCTCTAAGTGATTCTGAAAATTATTTCAGAGAGAAGAGTGGTCAGGAAGTTACCGTAAAAGATTGGGGAAGTGAATCAAATAATAGTGGATTCCTGAATCTCCAAATATCCTTTTAGGTTTCAAAACTAGGTGTACAATTAAGTGTAAAGAATAGACTGAAAAAGAGATAAAATGGAAGTTTTTAGTTTCATAGTTCTCGTGTCATAATCATACATTGTTCACACTTGAAACATTTTATAGACGAAATTTCCGAATATAGATAATACGAGATGCATACCAAAAGTACGTGCCGTTCCGTTCTAATTTCCAGTAACAAGGAAATACGGAGAACTAATCTATTCCTATTTCTCAGCAAACTCTCCCGCTTTACTGATACACAGTTGCCATCGCTCCGTTATTTTGTGTAGCGTGTGGTATGTTTCAGATACTGTAAAATATCACCTCCCAGGGATAATCTACCCTGGTAAAATGGCGTTCTCGAAGAGAATCGTTGAGGTTTGGGAACAACCAAAAGTCACTAAGGGGCTAAATCTGGTGAGTAGGGTGGCTGTGGCAAAAGTTCAATACCGTGGTCAGCCAAGAATGAGGGTACAACATTAGTACGGTGTGGCGGTGCATTGCTCATATGGAGGATGAAATTCCATTTGCTGTTTGTGGTTGTTTCTTGGCCAACTTTGGCAAAAATTCTGTATGCGAAAGTGTAGCAAAATACTCACCCGTAGTTGTATGATCTATATAAAGAATCTAGCGAGAAGTTCCATAGGGCAAGTTTGTAATTATTCGTTCTACTGTTCCTATTTTTAGCTCCAGTGTATCACAAATCTCCTTCATGGTGACACAACTATCTTCCATGATGAAATTTTCAACACGGACAGTGTTAGCATCAGTTGATACTGTTTTTGGACGTTCAGACCTGTACTCCTTCTTCTTCTTCTTCTTATTATTATTATTATTATTATTATTATTATTATTATTATTATTATTATTATTATTATTATTATTATTATTATTATTATTATTCGGAGGAGCAGCAGCAGCATCTCAAATAGTTTGTGCACATATTATGCACGGACCATAGGCAGTAGTGATGTAATTGTTAGGCATCAATTGAAGAAACTACACTGGGGCTTACATCAATCATTCTGAAATTCAACTTCGTGTGGGATCTGGTGCGCAATTAGAATTGCAAACAGTCTTTCTTCGCCAAATCAACCGAAAACAGCATGGAATACTTCAACAAATTGGTTAATTTATTTATTTGCTCAGATTTACAAATTGAAAACTATCACGTCTAAGATAATCTTTCGACAAGATGGAGCACTATTACAGCAACTCCTCTTTCCAGAAGAACAGGGATCCATCCTGTATCCGAAGAACTTTATAACTTACTTCATTCGATTTTCCTTTGAAGTTATATCGAAAATATGAATTGTAATAAATAAATAAATAAATACATACATAAGTAAATAAATTGGAATGTTAACTGTTTCTAACCAAGAATCAGCCCAATACTTAGCAGCATTGTTCGAGACGTTCTTGTTCGAATGTAGAGTGAATTTGCATATCGACATAAGTTGTTTTGCTGTCGGTGGTGCATATATAGAATCAATACAGGAATATTGTCCAGAATGTCTACCAGTTTGTCAGAGTTATCTCAGCTTCAGAAGTGTGTTTGGTTTAGTGTAGAAACTGTTTGACTTGGTGAATTTAATCACAGTGGGGGGAAAAAGAAGAGAGAGAAAAGTGTAACACACGTACTTTTTTTTCTTTCTTGTCCTGTTCAACTTCGCCATTCATATTTAGAAACCATATTCTTTTAACAGGGAGGCTAAAATGTGTTCAGTGGGATGGGCTTTAAGAGCAGTGGCAATATACTCTAAATGAGACCGCTATATATTTCAGAAATAATACCCGGTAATTTTTCGTGTAGACATTTTCTTTTACTTTTTTTTCTTCTTTATTCAATATGTTAAAATTTTCCTCCTTGCTTCCGGTAACATGTGATGTACTATCTTTCTGATTAACGTACCAAAAATTTAAAACGTACCAAAAATTTAAATACAGAACAGAAAACATGTAACGATACATTAATAACTTGAATCTGGAGATTAAAATTACTGTTTTTACGTTTCACTGATTGGTTTACTAAATTTTTTAAATCAATGTTACATAGTAGGCGAGTTCATTTTACTGTACAAGCATATTATTGTAGGACCATGTGCTGGATATTTTGTAATCCAGCTGCAAACCATGGTACCTACATAGATGTGTATGTTTCTCTTTTGCTGTTATCTTACCAATCAAATTAAATTATTTATCTAAAAGTAGTTAATTTTCATTTAGAATAATTTTTCTTAGTCCTTTATCAATATATTGGTTAAGAGGTTCTGAATGCCGTTGAGTCGTTATATTGCAGAATTATGTATGTTTATTTCTAAACACTACTGAAATCAAATAATTATGTATGCTATTGGTTATATCCATGTCTTACATGAATTAATTACTGTTTAATAAGTGTTGATGACTCTCATAGGTTCATATATGTATGTTTTCGTTTGCAGCGAGCGTAGCTGTGGTAAAATCTCGAGATCTCCACTGGGGTTTGCTAGCCACGAAGGACCACAAAGAAGTGAATTTGTCATCACTTCGATTGTTGTTAGTGGCTGACGGAGCAAATCCCTGGTCCCTTTCTTCGTGTGATCAGTTCCTGAGTGTATTCCAGGCAAAGGGACTTCGTCCTGACTCTATATGTCCTTGTGCTAGCTCCAGCGAAGCTCTGACCGTTTCAGTAAGAAGGTAAAAACATTTTTTGTGGATTTGCGTAGGTTTCTGTGTAAGTTCATTATAAAAACAAATTTGTGCAGGTGTGGCTAAACATCTACTCCAAGTCTTAAAGTGAGAAATGTTATTATAGAATTCAATATATACAAAATTAAAACTTTTCTGAAGAAATTTTGAATATTTCATTGGTAACATACACACACACATTCATTTTAGATGTAATGGGAATACTGCGTCACAGCCCTGATGTGGATAAAATATCAGAAATGGTAGTGTAGCTTGCAATTACTAATTTTGTAGGTATTGAGTTTTGTGAAAACACTCCTCGTGCTCTTGCTTTAATACTTTGGAAAAAAATGTGTCCAACACTTACAGAAAAATGTTCAAATGATGTAACTTTAACCTTTTTCGTGTTTGAACTTTCAAATGTTGTTTTTACATAACTTGCCGGACTTATTTGAATTCCCTATAATACTAATGCAAAAGAAATTTCATTGGCCAATCTAGAAAAATTCAAATGTGTTCGTCAGTAAAATAATAATAATCAGATATTTTATTTTCTATTTATAAGAAATTGCTTCTTTAATTCATACAACATAAGCTGCTGCTCAGTGTTGTAGTTACACTAATGAAAGCCATTACGTATACACCATGTTCATTCACTTTCTCAGTATTAGCCTATCACAGTAATGATTCTTAATATAGTAATCATTTATCCTGCCGACAATGAATTATTGTAATGCAATCAACAAATTCATCTTCCTTTTACAATATCTATTTTCAGCAATCCTAGAAAGTACTTAATGGTCATAGAGTACATTGAATTGTCTGTATCTTCAATTTTAAGATATAGGAAGAATGATTTTAATGTATGTTAAGTTCTGTTAATTCTTAAACAGATTTAAATGCATCATTCAGTTAACTTCTCTTTTTTTGTCCATAGGCCAGGGCGTGCTGGAGTAAACGCTACAGGACGAGGAGTCCTTTCTATGTCTGGTCTTAGTTACGGTGTTGTTCGAGTGGACCAAGAGAACTCACTCACATCTCTAACTCTTCAAGACTGCGGCCAAGTTATGCCTGGATGTAAGTATTACGTAACTTCAGTTTTTAATCCTTGTAAATTTTCGATTAATGGCGTTAACTTACTTTTTCACTAAATGCAAGTAAAAATAAGAAAATAAAACAATGGATGTGAAGTGGAGGATTGACTGCTGTATCTTCTGAGACGAAATAAAGAAGGGTTTGATTAGTGTTCCTTTAGTAGACAGAAAGGCTAAATATATTCGCTCTGCAAATGATATGGATTTTTTTGCGGAATCTGTAGAAGGCCAGAGGAAAATCTGCAAAATATAGGATTAAATTAAATACTCAAAAGACTAAAGCAATGGTAATGGAACGAAGAGAAGCGAGAGATATAGAAATTGGAGGGTGGGAAGTAGAACACATGATTAGTTTTTGATATGTAGGTGGTGAAGTAGGGACAATCTGAAATGTGAATGGAAATCAAATGGCAGAAGAGACCTTCAAGAAGAGGAAAATCATATTTCTTGAGTCACTGAATGAAGTATTACAGAGAAAGAAAAATGTGCCGTGTCGAATATTGTATTATTTGTAAGCCTATGAAACCCGGAGGTTCCATACTACAGTCATGAAAACTCTTCATTAATTTCTGTCCTTAGCTAACTGAATCTAATTTCAACTTTGTATTTCTATTTCTTCATAATCCTTCTTCCAATATTGTCCTTCCATCTGCGTCTAGGTCTTCGTAATGGTCTTCTGCCGATTGGGTTTCCAGTTAAAATTTTAAAAGTTTTTTTTTTTTTTCTTTTTTCATTGTGGATATGTGATCTGCCCACCTGAGCTTCCTAGACTTTATGACCCTTACAATATTAGGTAAACGGTATAAATTATCAATTCCTCGTTGTGATGTTTCCGCCATTCCCGTCCTTTTTGGTCCTGAATGTTTGCCTCAGGATTTTATTCTCAAATCCTTTCAATCTACGTTCTTCCCTCAAAGTAAGCGACCATGTTTTTTCAACCATACAGCACAACAGGGATGATCATCGTTTTATATATTTTAATCATCATCAAATTTTTCGACGAAATTCGTGAAGAGTTCGGACTAAGTAATAACGAAATCCCTGCTTTCAGTCGACATCCAGTTTCTTCGTGGATATGATTTTGGTCTGTGTTTTTTTTTAGAAAAAACGTGAATATCACGGAAAAGTTAACCAGGAGACTACAATAGGCTTCAAAATGTGCATATGAAGCAAAATAGAGAAAAGAAGTGGACCGAACCGAGAAGTAAATACTAATGGAGAACAACAGTACCAATTCCTAAGAAGGAACAATAATAGGAGTGAAAAGAACAATATTGAAAGTATTTGAGAGGGTAAAATAATGTGGTTATTTCTTTAAGAATAAACTGTATTCTGAGAAGATACTAGGAAAATGAAAGGGAAATAAGGATGACAGCTACATGAAATTTCAAGTTATGTTTAAGTAATTATTTTATTGATTCTTTTAAGAAGTATTGTGTTTCGGAGGAAGGAAGGGACTTCTGCTATTGGATTTATTCAGCCTAATCAGATATACCTAATAATATAACGAAAACAATAGTTAATTGATCAATTATTGAATTGAATTGTAATTGTTGTGGATGCGTGAAGTATAATATATTATATTAATCACTATCATAGAACATTCTTGGTCGTCCACGTAGGTCAAATAACCTGAGTATTTTGCAAATCTGCTTATACAAGAACATAAATCCAAGACTTCTAATGGAAAGGAATGAAGAATTAGTTTATTGTCTTTTAATATTGGATATTCACAATAATTTAGATATCATCATTCATTATTAATTAATTTATTTATTTATTTATTTTTAAAGAATGAAAATTTTGTATAATTCAGTATGACACCGAAGGGACTAAAATATATTAATATCTTTTCAGTAATGAATTTCAACAAAATTCCAATAAGAAATAGAATTTACCCACACTTTTTGTCTTTGCAGCTGTGATAGTTGTTGTGAAAATTGAGGGTCAGTCCTACCTCTGTAAAACAGATGAAGTGGGAGAGATCTGCGTGAGTTCTGCAGCAACCGGAAACCAATACTGGGGTCTCCAAGGTCTCACGAATAACACATTCAGAGTTCAGCCGTTACAGAGTGATGGAAAACCGCTTGGGGAAACTGAATTCACAAGAAGTGGCTTGTTAGGTTTCCTTGGACCCGTAAGTACTACGCATGTTAGAGTAGTATTGATAAGTTTTTGCAGACAGGATTTCCTCGTAATTAGAATAGTCCATCCTTGACAAGTGACTGATATACATCCGTGTCTTCTAACTTCTCTGTTTGTCGAATAGAATTGTTACATATATTTTTAAAAAATCCATCTTTTGAGCCGATTAGAAATTTGCCTCACTTATTACATTTCATGTGACAATTGTCTTAATTCGACTTAGTTTCGTGACAGCGAAAGTTTACGACCTGTAACGTGATATATGGTTGTTACTCCGTAATTCCATTCTCTGATTTCTGAGCATTTTAACGTGAAATTCTAATTTTCTTAAAAGCAAAAAGTGTGAGAAAGAGAAGTTAAAATATAGCAAGCTTTGAATTTAATAAGTATGATCAAACGGTAACTAACTTATTAGTAATAAACGGATTTTACACTTCTTGAATTTATAACAAATAATGGTGCTTAACTTTGTATTAAGTGGATTCCAACTAATAGATACTGAAAATCTTGGTCTCTAAAATGTAGGTTATTGCAGTTTTAATTCCGTTTGTAACATTTATAGTTCCGTTAATCCTGTCCTTTCATTCATATATATTGTCACACGAAACAAAGAAAATCATTTTTTTATTTTGTTGCTCGAAATTGCAAGATTATCTCTCAATTAATACTGAATAATAAAAATAATGTAAATAAATACGCGATTCACAGTAAAAGTAAAATACTTTCTAAAGAAATGTTGTGACTATGATTTTGCTGATAATGACTATACATCGCAGAGAATGATGGACGGCACAACGAAAAGACAATAACAAGAAAAGGCCTTTTAACTTCTTCTTCTTCTGTGGTTATTATTATTATTATTATTATTATTATTATTATTATTATTATTATTATTATTATTATTATTATTATTATTATTATTATTAATTATAATTGTCCAGGAAACATTGGCTGTCTGTGACATTCAGTGATTGTAAACTTCATGAAATATTGGGAAAAGTTGTTAGAGAAAATCGTGCACGTAAAGCTTCACATTGTACTCCGATCGTCATAGAATCATATCGATCCCTTCCTCTTTTAATACTATATGTCCTTATAAAAATGAAGAATTCTAAAATGTAATTTCTAAGAACTAAACTGAACAAGATGAATAGTTATGATTTACTTACAAGGATAAAATTAAATAAAATTTGTTAAATTTAAGATGTTTTGTACTGATTATAAACGTTACTTTACAAATCGACTGAAGAAAATACACGTAAATTAGTTAAAGACATTTTTTAACAACAATAAAAAGAAGAATTCTGTTATCATTTCTTTAATCTTTATTACTCGTTGAAACATAAATACAAAATCCTTTCTTAATGACTTCCCAAGATATGTATTTAGGGTAATAAGGAATTAAATCTCCCTCATCAGAACTGATGAAATTATTGATTATACCGCGTTACACTAGATTTAGTTTAGTAATCGATAGTGATATTGGAAGGTTCCAATAGTACAGGTTCTTCAAGGCATCTAAAGAACAGGATGATTTTTAAATACCAATGTTATATTGTGTAATAGAGTAAGAAAAAACTAATTACAAATTAGTGTTTGAAAGATATAAACTAATGGCCCCACAAAGCGGGGCCCCTAACGCTCTCACTTTTGGTGTGAATGGTCGGGTTCGATTCCCGGTGAGGACATTCAGTCGAAAAGGTGTAATAGCTTTCAGGCCAGCCATCCTGAGTAAAGTTTTCCCAGGCTTTTCCTCATTCACACCAGGCTAATGCTGGAATAATACCTAACAAACAGCTCCCAGGCCATTTCCTTACTTCCCCATTCCTTTCCTCCTTTCCCCTCGGATAATGTGCTCGCCGAGGGACGCCATTCCTCATACGTTAAGGCCCGAGATGCCGGTAATGCCCAGAAATATGTATAAATAAATTAAATTAAATAAAGATAAAATTTTGCGTCGTTAAAGTTTACGTTTTTACACACTTCTTACAATAAAGCATAAAACTTCTTAGGTTTTTGAATAAATTTAATTTATCCTTGGTGATAGTTCAGTTGAAAGGATTCCAAAACCATCTGTAGGTCACTTTCTCAAACTGTAGTAGTTATAAAATAAATGTGTACTTCTTCACATATGGTAATGTTACTTTTCGATTTTTAATTGGATTATGTTCCCCTATTTTAGGGAGGATTAGTCTTTGTTTGTGGCTCAAGAGATGGCCTAATGACTGTAACAGGTCGTAAGCACAATGCAGATGACATTATTGCGACTGTGCTGGCTGTGGAACCTATGAAATTTATATATCGTGGTCGCATAGCTGTGTTCAGTATTAGGGTTCTCAGGGACGAAAGGATATGTGTCATAGCTGAACAGAGGCCGGACTGCAGTGAAGAAGAGGTAAGTTATTTAGGAAAGTTAACAATTTCTATTGCGTTATTGGAGGAATGAAATTATCGAGAGATGTTTTGTGTATGTTTCTCGTATTGTGTCAGCGCTCGATTACATTTATGCTTTCATCTAACAGTCGTAAAATGAGATATTCCAAGACATTCCGAAACCGAAATTAATATTGCAAAATATAATGAAAATATAATCGATATTTGTATAGCTAAACTATTGCTTGATGTAAATTAAGTATTTGCGATTTGGACCTTGAACCCAGTTAAAATAACAGTCTGTTATTTATAATAAATATACTATTTCGTTTTCCTTTTTGTGTTGCTTTTATGCATTCACTTCATTTATTTTTTTTTAATCGATCTCCTCCAAGTCTGTCTGAAGGATAATGACCAAAATTTGCATGTGATAATTTTGCTGTGGATAGTTTTGAAGCGAGATGATTGTAATCAATCATACCTTAAGAAATACAGGCGAAACAACTGTTCCGTATACTAGCATTAACGAATTGATCACATTTCCATCCATTTGTGATTCAACTAATTCGGGACTGTTTGAATTATATTGAAAAAACTTGTAATGGTTATGATGTAAGTGGTATCGAAGCGAAATGATTATAGGTTCAACACGCTTGCTTTCCTTAGTGACTCAAAGTTATTCGTTGACTCGTTTTCTGGGTTACTGTATGTAGGATTATAATTTATTGTCACAGTGAAATGGGCTATTCAAAAATGCATTGCATGACAATTAAGCCTAATACTTCTAGAAACGCAAATATGTTTTCGAATTTGTGTCGAAACATAAGTTTCAGGAGTATGAAAGCTCCAGGATAAACTTTTATTTGGTTATTTAAATATATATATATTTCGAGAATCGAAGTTTTGAAGAGGAAGCTGGGACAATAGAATGTATGTACCAGATGACAGAGTTGAGAATCCATTGGGTTTATAATAGTGGTAAGCATAACAACCGGTTTTTTGGTTTTCGGGGGAAAAAACGAAACCGGTTTTTGAAAACTTTCAAAACATGGAGAATATCACGTACTACCGTGAAGTAATTTAGTATCTGAACATTGTTGGTAGACATTGTGATTTAATTACTTTTATTTTGTTCATTCATTTATT
Source organism: Thermobia domestica (assembly GCF_964235325.1). Lineage (NCBI taxonomy): Eukaryota > Metazoa > Arthropoda > Insecta > Zygentoma > Lepismatidae > Thermobia > Thermobia domestica. Next base: position 152,672,453 of record NC_137460.1, on the reverse strand, counting down.
AAATTTAGACTGATGAAGATACTATTGATGCTGATTTATTCACTTCTGCGTGTTTACAGTGAGGTTTCCAGTGTAATTTGGAATCTGATACAAGTCCAAAATATTTGATAAACCTTGTACAGTGTATTATAGGATAATGCATTTTTATTGCAGAATGGTATATTATTGGTTTGGTTCAGTTAATGATTAGACCGTTCTGATTACATCATTTTAAGGTAGTTTGTAGGAGTGATTTTTTTTCTCCGTTGAGTATAGAGATGATGGTATAAGTGATAGGACCGTCAGAGAAATTGGTGATAATATTTGATTGATTAAATCCATCATGTTTAACTTCAATGTATGGGACTAAGTTTGCTGCCTTTGCTTACATATCTCTGGAATAACTTATCTGATTATTAGTTTTAATCTAAATTTTTCTGTTAATAAGTATAGGTTTTATAGTTGCCTATTGCAGATAGAAGGAAATTGCACATGAAATAGATTATCAATTAATATTGAGTCGCAAGCACTTTTGACAAATGATTTTGAGCAAGTTTTATTTTGGAATGGAGACTATAAATCTATTATGTAAGAACCAAGAGGATATAAGTTTTTTTTTTCTTTTTTTTCTTTTTTTTTTCTTTTTGTTGTTGTTGTAAAACTTGTCACATTGGGAAGAGAATTTGTCGTCATATTTTTCATAACATTAAAAGTAGTTTCATAGTTAAGTTGTTTCCATGTTTTAAGAAGAAAGAGTCAAGATTAACGGATATATTTGATTTTGAAATGAATGTAATCAGTTTGTATATATTTTTGGATGGATATATGTAGCGCATGGTATCTATACATATATAGAAATGCATAAGATTTCTGTACCAATGTATGTTATCTCGTCATAACCGGGTCCAGTGTTATCTTTGATTTAGATAGGATGTGTTAAATTTCAATAAATCAGTAACTACGTTCTTCAAATGCCTGCTATTTAGTATTATAATTCGTGTGGTATAACGTTCCTTGATTTAATTTCAGAGCTTCCAATGGATGTCGAGGGTGTTGCAAGCTGTGGACTCTATTCATCAAGTTGGCATTTATTGCCTTGCTCTCGTTCCTCCAAATTACTTACCGAAAACACCTTTAGGTGGTATCCACCTGTCTGAGACGAAGCGACGTTACCTTGAAGGCACCTTGCATCCAGCTAATGTGTTGTTGTGTCCTCACACCTGTGTTACTAATTTGCCCAAGCCGCGAGAGGTACATCCAGGTAAGAATTACTCCTGTACGATTTTTAATTAAGGGCTATAGATACATAAATTAAGTAACTACATTTCTTCCTCATCCGTTAAATCGGAAGCAATAAGCAAGCAATGGACGCATAATTGAAAAATAGTCAAATAATAACGTAGTAAGTGTCGATATTTTTATAAGTAAAAGTACCGTTTAAACGAAGAAACTCCCGTCATTATCAACGGTGTTAAAACTTCCACTGCAACTATCTCACTTACTGTAATATGAACTTGAATGTTCCTGAGCTAACGTTCCGATAGGTAAAAATATTAATCAACTTCTACGTATGAAGAAAATGGAAAATTAGGTCCATAAGAAAAAGAATGACCAAAATGTATTTTTAAAATAAAAACTAATAGTGTCACGGTTTACACTACGTGGTCGAGTTGCGTTTGTCACAGTGTATACAACATCTTTGGATGCTTAATTGGTGGCAGAAAACTGCTTCTCGTTATCTGTTATCGTTTTTATTCTATAATGATTGACGTTAAAACCTTAAAGTGGTTGATTTCTGCTACTCCCAAATTGAATGGTGTTAAGAGAGAAGATAGTACCTTTTGGACACATAATTGATTTTACAAATACCACCATAGTAGCCAAGTGTAGCAATTTTTGGGATAGAATAATAAAGGAAGCCATAGCTATCTCACGTGAAAGGAACAGTCACAATAGAGACAATGGGTTTCAGCTTAGCTCTATTTAGTCAGCCCTTCTCAGGAACAAAGACCAGACATTCAACAAAGCCATTTCTCGTAGCCACAACAACAGCCAATCAAAAGACAGCATTTCTGTCAGCCAATGACAAGCCCCATTCATAGCCCTGCCCCTAAATAGTCACCACACACACATGCCCACACATGCTCCGGTCTCTTCATCACAATCAAGGTGAATGCAAGGTCTGCATTCGAAACGTCGGATGTCAATACCTTCACCTGGCTAAGGAAAAAAATCAATTCTTTCTTAAGATGGTAGCTATTCTTAGAGCTCTAAATCGATTCCAAATGAACTTTTTCTTGCTATCTCTTACATGTCTGGTCTGAGCAGATCATGAATTTCTATCATCTCCAGTTCTAGTAAAAAGCTAAGAGTGAATATGAAATGTATTCTTGCGAAGCTTAATCGATTGCCGTAAACCGCATCTTGCTATATGCTACCATTTTTGCTCTATAGTGATTGTAGTTGACACATGAACTGGTTGATTCCTACCTCTTCCAGTGGGTGTATCACCTCATTAACGAACGTCATTCCTAACTCTTGATTCTCTACAGTCTGGTCCGATGGTGATGGATCAAGTAGTTTTTGAAACATTTTGTCTCCTGGACGGACATACTGACAGAGTAAATATATAAAGGAGTTACTGGTGACTTCTTAAAAATGATCACCTGAACATCAATCTCATCCAAATTTAGTGTCCATCCGAAAGAGACTAATCTGATACATCCCTTTAAATTCCTTTGTGATAGTTTATGTAAAACATAAATATATAATCTGAAAATACCAAAAGATCATGTAAAAATTATGTTCTGGAAAATGTTGAAAAAGAGTGATGTCATCGCAGAGTAAGTTTATAATCACGCTTGTTATCGTTGAAACTATACGGTTATTTATAAAATATCGGCACTCACTATGTAGTTCTTTGATTATTACAGATTCCGAGTTCTACATATGGATTGGTCTAGTCCTCTGCAAGTAAATATTCGCATACAATCTATACTGCTGTTGAAGCCTACTACAGAAATAGTACAGTTTTTCTGTCATTGCTCCAATATAAAAAGCGGGGTAACAATGAAGCAGTAACAGTTTTTAAAATATATAGTAGTCTGTTATACAAACAGAAACAAACAGGAATTTAATGATAAACATAATAGACATTACTGAAGAAAGAAAGAAAAAACTTTCATTATTGAAAATTGAGACACATTAATTTAAAACACGCTATAATACGAGTTCTCATTAGGATAATCAAACATATTCCATATAATTTCTTAAAAATAGAAATGAAATTAAATGAAATCTTTGAGTTTTACGTTCCACGGTTATGCCGGCTAGGCTAAAGGACACGGTGATGGTGAGAAATGAATGAAATGGTGGAATGAAGAAAGTGGGAGAAAACGGGAGAACCCCGAGAAAACCGACGCACACGGTGTTTGTCCATCACAAAGTTCACTTGGCGGGATTCTTAAAAATAGAATTATATATTGATTGTTTAAGAATAAAAGCCGAGCTATCCCTATCTTTCCATTAGGATAAGGTCTGTAAGACTTTCCGTCTTCAAGATAATATGTTTAGTTCATACTCAAGGGAGAGTACGGAATTATTATAAAGCCCTTTAAAAAATTTAACGCATCTTTGTCCACTGCCTAATATGTTTATGAGCAATGTAACTTTTGTCTCTAGTAGCGAGGAAACTGCAGTTACGTCCAAGGTGTTTCTACAAGTAAACGTAAAACTTACGATAAAGTTTGCTTTATAATGAAATGCTTCATAATGTTAGAAACTGCTGACGTAAATTGCTGCTTTTTACGTCATCTTCTGTAGACATATGTTTTAAATGCAGTAATTTACAAATAACCACATTCTTTTTCTTTCTTCCATAAGCATTTTTAACATAAAAAGTAATTCATAACAAGTTATCTTCAGTTGATAAGAAAAGTAATAATAATGATTAAAATCGAAATGAATAACGATATGTTATATAATGATTCAGATATTTGCATGTTGATATATTGTCCGTCAACTGGAAAGACCCATAACCGTTGGATTTTGCTGATAAGAATACAAACATTTACATGAATTTTTGTGAAAAGAAAACAGGAACGTATGTTTACTTTTGAATGCTGTTATAACTTTTTTTTTTTTCCTAAAGGAAAATTACTATTGTGTACACAAAGCAGAAAGCATTAAGCCTACCAATGCGTCTTTCTAGGTGTCGGAGTCTGTAGATGTTTTTTTGAGTTTTCCTGTAATTTCAGATTCCTGTGATGTTGAAAATTATATTGTACTACTCAGTATAGTTAATTTAAATGAAATTGAGGGGAAAATGTATTTTTGTATACAGATATTATCAGCTTCCTTTTTTAAGTTAATACTCATAAGAAGTTACGTTCTTTATTTTAAGCAGATAAGCATTGGCAAATGATGTAAGAAATATTTTGTAATAAAACTTCATAAGAGTATTGGGATACTTGACCTGATGAACAATATTGGATTTTTTTTTTTTTTTTTTTTTTTTTTTTTTTTTTTGTTTATTTTAAATATCCAAGTATATTGTAAGAATTAAACATGAATCCAGCTGTATATTTTAATATTGTATTTGTCTGAACTGTAAATTTGAGATTTGGTTTCTGTACCCATGTCAAATTGTGGGTATGCAGGAAATGAAGTCACAGGAAAATTTGTTGTTTGATCATCGCCTTGTTTGTGATATGGCAAATATTGTTCTTTATAGACAATGTGGCTAACTATATAGCCAATTCAGGAGCTCGCTTCGACTTTGGTGCCTATAATTTCGATTCTATATCCAGAATCTATGCACATTTTCGATTTAACCGAGTATGTAATGGACTGATTTTCCAACTTGCAGACCGACAGAAACAGTAGAATATATGAAGAGTAAGATAAAATAGTTGGAGAGTATAGTAGTACGAAATGGAATTACTTTGAGAAATTCTACGCATCAACTTGATATATCTAATTTACGTTCTGCTTTTATTGAGCAGCCTTAGCTCCATATCGTGGAATATTTTGACAGCTAAGTGTAACAAATAACACCAAAAAGAATCGATATGCATATTGCAATACAATCTATTGAAAAATTTTCATCCGGGAATTGGGTTGTTACATCATAAAGTGTAGCTTAAGTTGTACAATCTAAGTGGCATAAAACAAGCATGGTGATGATCAAATATTGTAGTTGTGGTAAACTGTGAACACATTCTGCACATAGTCGTTTTGTCTTTTATGGAGATGTCACACTGGTGTTGTGGTCCTGTCAATTCCTGCATCTTTAAAGAAGTGTGTAGTGTACCTCCTCTTCCACCTTATAAACAATTGTAAATAGCTGTATTAATGAAGCCTTTTGCTTATCTGCTTCAACAACATTTTTTGTAATGTGGCTTCCTAGCTACTAATTATGTTACAGACATTGGCCCAGCATCTGTGATGGTGGGAAACATCGTGCAAGGAAATAGGTTGGCTTCTGCTCAGGGAAGAGACATGGGAGTCGTCGATGAAGATTCAGACTCAGCACGAAAAGTAAGCATTTAAAGTGTTCATTGAAATATTTATATATGATTTTTGTATCTGAACGTTTAAGTTGTGCTGGGTAAATTTCAAAGTTCTTCCAAAACAAAGTTTTTTTTTCGTTACTATAAGTAGATATTTTTACTTTACTACATCCTCAGCGCCATTCTAAGCTAGAATTTTTCATCGTGGTTGTGTAGTGAGTTTGTAATAAAATTTAAAAGAGAAAAACAATAGAACTCTACATTTGCTAATTTGTTTCGGTAAATAAGTACGGAATAAAAATTAAAGGAATGGATTAATGCCAAATGTTTTACATATGCATCAAGTAGGGGTGGCTCTATAGTGTAGTCTCGAAGTCACGTGTCTTTTCAATAGAAGCAAAAAAAAAAAAAAAAACTTTAAAATATGGACATTTATTCATATTGTAACGGCACTGGTCGATGCTAACAGCACTACAGGCTTAGTGGTCAGGTTTAATGGACCTAGCTGAAATATAGTGGCAGGAACCGGATTTTGAAGAGAAATCCACCTTTCGATATGTAACAATTTATTATAACATATAACTGCAAAAGTACAACAAAATAAATATTCTACAATTAACAGTATATATAAAGAAATATCGAAAGGGAGTACTAAAATTCCTACTGTGCGCAATATTACCGTGTATACGTTGCTCGTGGTGAATTTGTTACAACACAAATATTCCAATTTTAATTTTGAGGAGGTTATTCCGAAAATACAATTTAACATTACTATTAATTATTACTATAATATGATTAATAGGCAATCAGGAAATGGCCTTATGTTGAAATAACCAAAATTTAAGCAAAGTAAATTACCAAAGAAAAAAATGTAAAATAAATAATACTACTAAATAATAAAATTTCTACACAAGGTTCACTACTGATTTTCTATTAATCACTAACAAACCCATAGAATTGTTAATTTTCCTCCATAATTTGTAAATCACCGCAACATTATGCACTGGAAGAACTTGACGTGTTATCACTATGATTATTACCTTTTACACTGCGCCGAGCGCTATGCTGCATTACTTAACGTTAATGTCCATAGATGGCAGCACAAGATAGAGCATTTATTTCATGCGCAACCAAACCTGACATCTATCATAATCCTATCAACTTCAATGACAGTGTTCCTCTTTAGCGAGAAGAAAAACTTTTTTTTGAACATCACTGTTTCAATATTTACGAATGAGGAACAACCAACACAAATTTTAGTTATTTTAATATGAAACCTGTAACCTTGATTGGTCCATGAGAAATATAACTTTTTTTTTTTTTTTTTTTTTTTTTTTTTTTTTTTTTTTTTTTTTTTTTAACCACAGATAGTGAAGGACTACAGGCGATCTTTTCATAGGTGCAATAAAAATAAATTATGCAGCAAACAAAATTGAAAACTTACTACTATACTTACTACTATAAAGCTACTATACAAGGAATATTTATATTTTTTCCGTGTTCCCTCATTTCTTCCTCATTTCTTTGGAATGTTACATGAATTAATCTATGTGTAGGCTTATTTTTAGTATGTAGGGATGCAAAGATTCAAATTTCTCTGGCAGTTTGTGTCAGGGAAGACATTTAAATCTTCCAAAACATACAATTACACTGTCTGTAACTAGATAGACTAGTACAATAACATTACATCGGAGCATTTCGTTTTCCACATGTAATAACTCTTACATGATTACATATATCTTTAGAATTATGTCAGATTTGTTTGGGTGAAAGCCACCTCAAAGCAATATCACATGATCCTCTTCCGATTTGGAATTTTTGATCTGCAATCAAAACGGCCGCCATGATGATGCTACACAAAATGGGGTGTGGTCTTACCTTCACTACCTTAATTCAAGATATGGTGCCATTCCCTTCATCCATTTCTAAATTACAAGGATGCATTCAAGATCGTTTGAGGGCCCATTTAATATTACTCAATGGACTTAGTTTTGTTGTGGTTTGTTTTTGTCCAATGTTTAATCATTTAGGGGCACGTCTAAACAAAATTCAAAATTTATTTTTCTCCATATAAATAAATACTACCCTATTGAGACATGTTGATGTTTTAAAATTATCACAATCCAGATTAGATTCTTTTGACGTGTATTGCGGCACTATATATGCGTTTAGATATTCCTATGTATTTCACGTAAGGTTATGATAAAGTCACAGTTGCCATCGTAATCTTGTATAGTTTTATTCTATGTAGATAACTGCTGTACGTATCCTTGGAGCTAACATGGTGCGAGCAATCCCAGGTTCGATTCCCGGAGAGGGCACTCGGTCGAAAAAGTGTAAAAGGTTTTTTTTCAGGCCAGCTATCCTGAATGAGGTTTTTCTGGGTTTTCCTCATTCACACCAGGCATATGTTGGGATGGTACCTAACGTACTGGTCCCAGGCCGCTTCCTTCCTTTCCTTTTCCCGGATAGTGTGCTCATCGAGGGACGTCATCCCTCAAACGTGACGGGCTAACATGACCATAGATGCCGAAAGCCCAGAAATCTAAATCCTAAATCCTTGGAGCTAACAATTATTGTGAAGAAAATTTTAAAATATTTTCTTAATGTATTTTAAGATTCCTGAATTTAATGGCCTGATGTGTGTGTAATTTTTTGGAACACGTAAGGAACGAATGAATATTGTTCAGCTACATTTTAAATAGACTCAAGATTTTAAAGCTGCATTAACCTCTGAAATGTTGCAATAAAATAATAATAATAAAGTGCATACGAAGCCGTAGAGAAATATGTAAATGTTACATTTCTAATGCATATAAGTAGTTATTAAAATACAAATAAACAGAGAATAACAAAATGTCTAAAAATAAAATTTTAAGTTTTACAAATAAGTAGACTACATAAATACTAATTTTTCTTCATTTATACTAGTCAAAAGATCAGAATTATGGTTGTTTTGAGTCAATTGGTAAGTCATATAGGGTAAGCTTAATGCGGGGAACACTCACAGTGGTTCAGTAAATTTGATCCCCGTCAGACTTGGTGGAACATTATGCATATTTTGGAGCTTTTTCGTGGATATACAAGATAAGTCATAGATCTTGCAATATTTCCACAATCCAAGCCGCAGGCGTGTATAAGCCGTGATCGACCATAAGTACAAGATCAAAGTGGCTCAAGAGGTAGTGTGGCAAGCGGACTATTTTAACACTAAGGCCGCCACTCCATCAGTATCTTTAGTCGGTTTTGTGTTAGTGCTCAATAATGTCTGATACGTGAATTGTTACTGTATGGGTTTGAACTCGGGCATAACTTTGCGGTAGCAATCAAAAACATTTGGCATGCGAAAGGAGAGGTTGCACTGAACCACAGTACAGCAGTTCGTTGGCTCCAGAAATTTCATGCAGGTTGTAAAGATAGTCGAAAATCACCGTAGGTCCAGCCTTCCCAGGGTAACAGATTCTGAGGTCATACTATATGCCATTGAGGAAAATCCATTTACCAGTCAATGATTGTCAAATCAACTGGACATATCCCAGTCCACTGTAGTGTATTTCCTTCACGAACTCAGGAAAACTATCTGGAGCTGCCGCATTGTGCCACATGAGTTTGCCCCATCTCAGGCTAGAGGAGAGTAGGCGTGCGACGAAAACTGCTGCAATATATTCGTGATGTGCGTTTCTTGAAACGAATTGTCACATGCGACGAAAGTGTTTTTTCCAAAATTCGAATGTGCAAAAATAGTGATTGAAGAATAGTCAGCCTTCAGAATTGATTATCAAACAGTGCCATTTCGAGCGTAAAATCCTGATCTGTGTTTGGGACTACGAGAGGCTAATTCATTCCGAGATCGTTCCTAACTGGCTTATCTCATGAATATCAACTTTTATTCCGAACACTTGGAGCAAACGTTTGCTGCACAATGCCAAAAATGTCCTCGATTGGTGAACCGAAAGCGCGCCCTGGCGCAACAGAATAACACAAAATTACACTCGTCTCGAAAAAAAACAAAAAACACAGGTACTTGATGACATCGTACTGATGCCACAGTCAGTATATAGTCCTGATATTGCCCCTTCGAAGTACTACCTGTTCCGGTCCATGGTGTACGTTTTGAAATCAGTAACCAGCAGAAGATGGAAATAGCAGTAACCGGCTTCTTTGCCTCTAAGGACTAGATGTGGCATCGAGAAACTGACAGGAAGATGGCTGCAGACAGTCCAACACGAGACGCTGTACTTTGAATGTTAACCTGTTTTCATAGAGTTCCTTCGTGGCTGAGCGGTTAGCGTACACGCCTTTGGCGTGGGAGACCCGGGTTCGATTTCCGGCGGGAGCTCATGTGGTTCGGATTCCAGTCAGTAGGTCCCGTCTCATATAGCCTCGCTGCTGAAAAAGACGTTAAACTCAAAACGAATGAAGTCATAATTTTATAATTTGTCATTTATTCGTTGAAGTTTCAACTGTTTCTTACTGTCGTTGTTTCCAATAAATTGTTACCTTCATTATCGACAAAAACAGAGTACATCTAATATTCGGAGTTTTTAATACATCTTACAGTGGTGGATAAAACCAGGCATACGTTCATTGTCGGAAGAATAATATTTATTGAATTTCACATACCTTGAACTTCATAGTGATGATTATTGACTGAGTTATGGACAATTTTAATTTTCTTCTTCTACGCTAGAGTGAGTCAACTTTGTATGACTGTATATTGACAAGTTTCAACACAACTGCACTATGTAAACGTTGAATTCAGGAACTCAGATCAGGAATTTTCTGCATGCTAGATGGTCACTCTGATCCATTTATATATATATTACTTCCTTATTTAACCTTATTTCTTTATTGTAATAATTTTAAATAATTATAAAATTATTTAATGTGTAGCTTAATGTAACATTATCCTGTCGTGTTAATTTCAGTACCAATTTATTTCGGAAATCCTGAGGTGGCGAGCGCAAACAACAGCTGACCACGTAATCTTCACCCTTCTTAACTCTAAAGGAACAGTGGCAACAGTTTTATCTTGTTCTCAATTGCACAAAAAGGCTGAGCGAGTTGGCTGCCTCTTGTTAGAGAAAGGAAAAATCAACACAGGAGACCATGTGGCATTAATTTATCCTCCAGGAGTAGATTTGATATGTGCTTTCTATGGCTGTTTGTATGTAGGTAAGAATTTTATATTTATAAATGGTTTCTTACTTTCACCTTATACCTCAAAGTATTTCATGATGTGATAGTTATTACCATGGAAAAACAAAATAGAAAAAAAAAAACTCAATGCACAAGAGTAAATCCACTGATTCACTTATCAACAGACCTTCAAAACTAGTAGAACCTTGAAATTTTGTGTAAATTTGCTCTCTTTCCAACGTAACATGTAGATAAGATGGTGTTTTGCGTAAGTACGACCCCTAAGAGGAACGGGCCATAAAGGGACTTTTTCCGTTTTCCAGATCTCCAAAGCTGTTAGGCGTAGAGCCTGCGTGGTCTTTGCCCGATATGCTGATTCCATGTTAATGAATTTCGTGGTTTTAACCCTAAAAAAGAAAATGAAAATGAAATGAAATGAAATCTTTGAGTTTTACGTCTCACGGTTATGCCGGTTAGGCTAAAGGAGACGGTGATTATGAGAAATGAATGAAATGGTGGAATGAAGAAAGTGGGAGGAAACGGGAGAACCCCGAGAAAACCCACGCGAACGGTGTTTGTCCACCACAAAGTTCACTTGGCGGGAGCACGGTTTGAACCCGTGACCCCATGCACCAGAGGTGAACGCTCTACCACTGAGCCACCGCGGCCCCCTACCCTAAAAAAGAATGTTGTAGTGGCTTTTGTCCTAAAAGAACTGGTTTTGGCCAAGTTCAGTCACAGGAATTGAATCATTTTACAAAATCAATCACAGGAGAATGAGATAATTACATTTTCTAATACATACTAATCTTTATAATCTTTACCGCATTTACAGTGCACTATTAATAGAGATCCATAGTTACAGTTTGAAGTTGGGCATAGAACCTTGAAATTTTGCATAACTGGTTTCCTTGCACACTAGGCTTGTAAATGGGACGGAGTTTGCGAAATGCAACACTAAGATTTTTTTCGTTCGCCAAACCTTCGAAACTGTCAGACGTAGAACCTTGAAATTTTGTATATATGTTCTCTTTTTGCCATATGGATCCTAGATTAGACGGAATTTTCACTTTCGCGTATATAATATCACAGACGAAGAGGAATTAGAAAGAGTGATAAAATATTTCCACGTCAACACGCGGAGCATTTGCTAATAATGTGTAACATTTAAAATAAATTACAATGAACTATTTTGATTACCAAGTACTCTCCTTAGCTGATTGTGAAATAGAGTTTCACATCCACTTAAAAAAAAAAAAAAAAAAACTGAAATATGAAAGGTATTTGCCGACCTGATTGAGATTTCAGAGAAATATAATACATCCGATGTTTGACCATCACAGTACTCGTAACCTGACTAAGATCCAAAGTCTCAAAATTTCGGTCCACATATAATCGTGCCAGTATTGGACGACCATTGTATTTGAAGAAAATATGCACGGTATCCACGGGCTGCACTAGTTGGAAGGGAGTGCGAAGAGGAGCGTACACGCTCCTGAAGTTTTATCTGCTCCCACTTTGACACTTTTTCCTAAAATTAACTTCCGAATGGGAACGCTGTTAGTTTCACACGCCATTCTAACTGTTAAAAACACATCATATACGATACGTAAAATTTGTTATGGAGTGAGAATGTTACCACTGCAGTGTACAAGGCATTAAACTTAACTTAAATACATATTGTGTGAGAATTTATTTGATAAATGAGAAATACATCTGTAATTATTGGCATATATTATTTTGATAACATGTTATTCATATGCCTTTCGTAAATACAAGGCTGGTACGAATTAAATACCCGCTAATTGAAAAGAGTTCGTTGTGTCTTCATAAACTAATATCATATTCCTAGTTGATATGCAGTAAGAAAGCTATTATTTTAAATGCTCTTTAACATGTGTTTTATATATTTATTTAATTTTTACTTCTTTTCGGTTTTTCCCGTTATCTGTTTTAACCTTGTGTGTATTTATGTTTCAGGTGCTGTTCCAGTGACCATTCGACCTCCTCACCCACAAAATCTTCAAACAACCCTTCCTACCGTTAGAATGATAGTAGATGTTAGTAAATCCGTTCTCGTGCTCTCGAATCAAAATGTGATCAAACTTCTTAAATCTAAGGTAGGTAAAATATTTGTAATTTCTGAGGTATTATCAGAGACAGTTTCGTTCTAAGTATTTCTTGAAATCTCTGCTTGTTGAACTTTCTCAGGCCTTTTAAAATATCTATTAGTAAACAAACGTAGCTTTTAATGTAGTTAAAATCCTCGTTGTGAACCTAGAATAAAGTGAAGATGAATATGTTATTCTTGAAAATTCATATATCCAAAATTGAGAATGGTGGAATTTAGTTGACTGGTTTATGGATAAATAAATTACCAATATTCCTATGTCAATGATTTAATTTTACGCTCCAGCTGATAACTGTAATTTTTTTTTCCTTACAAATTCCAGTTATCAGTGTTAATGCTATGTATTTAATGTTCCTATTTTCTTTCAATTTATTAGAATACATACATTTCCTTGCTGTAAATTACACAGATATCCCATGTTGATGAAACTTCTTGAGTATAACTTTTACACATCAAAGGGAACTGATGTGTGAGTCCTCTTGTTTTTTGAAACCAATTTGGTTTTTCTGTATGAATCAGGATAGTTAAGTTGCATTCACATTATAATGAATATTACATCTTTCTACAAGAAGCACGTTGGAGCCCTATGGTATTAGTAATAGAATAAATAGTAAAAATTATAATATGTATTTATGATGTCCCCTACACTTATCTTGATCAGCGTAAATTTTGGTTTTATCTGACACGTTGTTTATATTGTAAAAGTAAGTGATATCTACTCTATGTAAGCAACATCTCTTTTAGAAGCATTTAAATACGCGTACCCCAATTGTTAATATATAACAATTTATCGCATAGTTATATATTTCTGTATTAAATGTATAACTAAGTCTCAATCAGATTTTTAAGGTTAGAAAAATTGAGTAAAGGATAGACCTGATATAAATTATAATGTTAGTAAATTAGATTCTTATTCTAGTAGAAACTAATATTATCTGAATTGAATAACATTAATGCTGACTTCAGCTGAATATTGAAGTTAATATTTTCACTGTTAATATATTCTCATAAAACTATGTCAAGTGTTACTTACTATTAAATTCTCTTACTTCATTTTTATGAATGTGACGTGTCTATTACGTATGTGTAGTTTTAAGTATGTGCGTAACGAGTAAAATATTGAATAGATTAATATTATCTTCTTGTTTTATGTGTAATTGTAGGAAGCAAGCAACGTAGTAGATATCAAGTCATGGCCCTTAACCCTAGACACAGACGACATGCCTAAGAAGAAACTGCCAGGTGTCTACAGAGCCCCAACAGCTGAAATGCTAGCGTATTTGGATTTTAGGTAACCTCACATGTCAGCTAAGCTTCATTGTTTAAAAAAAAAAATCTAAGATCCTATAAGACATCTAAAATTAAGATACATTTTTACGTAAGAAATTAAAGTGTGAAATTAATAATGATAATGATAAAGTCTTATGAAAAGATTCTAGAAATATGTGCTGTGCATTCGATTCCCAATCTGTTTTTACTGGGCGTCGTGAGTTAGTTCGGGTGCAACTTGAATTAAGAAGTAGCGAATTGAGATTCAAAACAGCCAGAATATAAAAAAGACAAAGATATTTTATTTTAACATCCCTGATAAAAGGTGTTAGAAGTCGATATGCTGATCCCATATTACCCTGTTGAGTATGAGAAGGCTAGACTGGCTAGAGCTCTGATTGGAATTCGAAGCAATGATGACGATCATTATTACTGCTTTAGAAAGTACATCATAAACTCACATTGCTCGTGTTAAATTCATGAACTCATTTGTATTTAGTTTATATTTTGTGATTGAGTTGTACGAACTCTCAAACGTTGAATTTCTACCCAGATGTGATAGAAGCAATAGTAGTGAGACTTCCAATGAACTTTGCATTCAAGTAAAAGTAATGTAATAATAAAACGCATGTTGGAATAAATAAGAGCAAATGTCACAAAATATTGCAGTAAAATATTTTTAGTTTAGATGTATACATGTGTGTAACTTGTGTCAGAAGTTTAACATTATGATGCGAAATGAGACATGCGACAATAATGAAACATTTAAAATGTAGCAAAATTTATGGACAGCAGTTTTTGTTTATTTTGATTTGATACATTGATATCGTATAGAAATAGATTAAACCATCGAGACTACTTCACATTTGAAATAACATTTATTTAATACATTGTGCTTAGTAACAAAAATCTTTGAGGAAAAATGTAATTATAATATCCTAATATAATTTTCAGTGGTGTGATATAATGATACTTAATAAATTGATAGTTAAAAGGATCAAATGATAACATAGTGAACATTTTTAGTACAAATTTCTCAAAACAATTTTATGAATATATGTTAGAAATATATATTTAAGAACGGATGTGAATATGTAAGTATTTCAGCGTAACATGCTAGGATACAATGCTTAGTATTAGTTGAATTTTAAGTAGCTGTGCTAATATATCCCTCTGTATTCCACTGTAGTGTTTCGACTACCGGTATGCTTGCTGGTATAAAGATGTCCCATGCAGCAGTCACCTCATTATGTAGGTCTATGAAACTAGCTTGTGAGTTGTACCCTTCTAGACATATTGCACTTTGCTTGGACCCATATTGTGGCCTCGGCTTTGCCCTCTGGTGTTTAAGCAGGTAGGTAGCTGCCAAATCCAAGCATTATAATTAATTTCTTGCTCAAGAACTACATTCTGCAGTATTACTTTAAATTTAAAGACCTCTTTATCTGATGTTTTCCAAGAAAATATATAATAGTTTTATTCGTTTTTGTTTTAATATAATGGTGCAACTTCTGTGTGAATTGTATGTTGTTTGGTTGTGGAAGATCTATTAATCTTTTTATTATTATTAATCTTTTTATTATTATTATTATTATTATTATTATTATTATTATTATTATTATTATTATTATTACGTCCTGCATTATCCTAAGAGACAGAGTATTAATTTACTTGTATAAGTAACTGTCCGCCACTACAAATCGATAATAATAGAAATATAAGTGTACAGTTTTTAGAGTGTAATGTAAGCAAATTCAAAGCATATTCTACGTAATATAAGCTTTATATGTATTTCCAATTAATAATTTATAGGATATGGAATCACGTATGAAAAATCAGTTCACAGAAAGAAAAATCATAAAACATCATTCTGAATTAGATCCAATGTCATACAAAAAGTTGATTCAATTTTCATGTATTTTTAGTAGTGAAGAAAGAATTGCGGTAAATTTCACTCTAATATTCTTTGTTGTAACCACTCGCATGAGTGTGTGTGGGTGTAAACATATTAGTGTAGCTTGTAATTTGTTCTTTACAGTGTTTAGTTATAAATACCAATTCAGAGTACTCCATTATAGAATGTTCACCTCTTCGGAGTAGTGCATTAACAATAGCAACATGATATGATAACGGCCCACAGAGTTTAGCACTATTCTTATAACTAACCATGGCAGTGTGATACTTTAAGTATCTTCAAGTATCTTCATCGTAACCATATATATATATAATATAATTGTACGAATTATTCCTTTATAGTATATTGTCAATAATATATTAGTTTCATGATCAAAGTTCAAACGTATGAATTATGCGAGTGAGTATTTAATATTTTCTAAATAGATTAATATTTCTGAACAAAATTATAGTATTTGAGCTTATCTTTTCCGTTTTCTCCTCTAGCATCTATTCTGGTCACCATTCCATTCTCATTCCCCCTTCGGAAGTGGAAGTAAATCCGGCGCTTTGGCTTACGGCTGTTAGTCAGTATAGAGTTAGAGACACTTTCTGCTCATATGGTAAGTTGTATTCTATTTTATTGTGTGTTCTATATACGAGTACATTATCAAAATTGCCACGAATATATATGCAGTTATCAAAATGATGGAAACACTCACATAATGTAACTCGTAATCTCTGTGAGTTAGTAACACCGAATATTCGAGTACTGCTACTATCTTGTGTTGGTGCTCTGTTGGTTGATAACGAATGTTATGCGAGGCAGTATAGTACAGGTACAGATTCGTTTGTGCAATAGGCCAAACATTCGTGGTGCAGAATGAAGGACGTTTCCGATATTGAAAGAGGCTCAATTGTGAAACAGATCAAGTGCGCGGTTAAATAGAGCAAGTGAATCTAAGGTTGCAAATGTGAAGATAGTATCCAAGTTTATAAGCAATATACAGAGCTCGTGGTAAGATATCATCGGAGAAGAGAAATAGCAGACGAAAATGGCAGGAACTGACGAAAAGTAAAGAGGATTGTTACGAAAAACTGTAGAGCTAATGCGGACAAAGTAACTGAGGAGCTCCAACGAGCACTTAGGATGAACTGTTTCTACATAAAAAATCAGCACCTAGGATAAATTGTTTCTACAATTATAATCCAGCAACATCTGCATAGCCTCAATATTTGCGGTAGGACTGGGATTTTAGAACTTTACATAAGAGCGCGAAGAAGATTGATCCGATAACTAAAAACAAGTACCCCCGATGATTACAGAAGAGTAAAATGATCCGATATGTTATATTTTCCTTCTTTCATTTCCAGTAATAGGAGGGGGAGGGGGATTATAAAGGACACCTAAAGAGTGGTATGTCTCGGACGACCTATTTCCTATAACCTACCGTTAAAAGTACCGTCGACTCTATACTGGTCCTTGTATTACTTTCAAAAACTGAATTACTCTAATAGAATGTGAACATTTTAGGTGGCCAGGTGCATCGTGTGGCACAAATAACGACCATATAGTATTGTAACAACTACACAGTTTTCTAAGGTGACGATATATCAATATATGCAGGCAAACCTGCCGAAACATAATTTGAGGAAAATCAGGATAAACTAAATATGTTCCTGGCCCCGTCAATCTCTCGACTTGAAACATTATTCAACATTTATTGTCAGTATTAGATCAGTGAGTTCAGCGCAGATTTCCCCATCCATCGTTACTGGCACAACTTGAGCTGCACTACATGAAGTCTGGCCTACTATTCTTCTAAAAACGATCATGAGTTGTATCTCTCAATTCAGCGTCCAACACAAGGCAATACAAGACAAATGTGGTCCTCGTATTAATCAAGTAATTGGATTTTGTGAAGATTTTTCTATTATTGTGATAACTACCAGTGTGTGTATACATATACAGTGAAATGAGGAGGCGACCACTCCTCATTTCATTGGAAACCTGTTAGGAGTGTCTTTTATTCGTTTTCTAAGATACACTATCTTTGTTAAGGATACGAAACATGTACAATTCACAGTACTACGAATGTGTGTGGTGTATTTTCTTTCGGTTCTTTCGCTAGCTTGTCCTTTTACATTGATCGAACAAGTGTTAACGATAGCGTTGAAAACAGTACAGAAAAATAAATAGTTTTTGATGAATAACCTTCGACAATTGATGAAATCATCTCTCTCCACGTCTGACGTATAGCATCATTTACTTTTCCTGATTCCTTACTGACTGCATGGAACATAACGTTATGTCATTGTAGGAATGTGCCCACAGCTACCTACATCTGCCCGGAAACTTGTCTTCCCAAGGGATGTAACAATTTAAAGCGCCTTTTCTTTTAACAACGGAGCACTAATGGAAATATTATTGCAAAGTGAACTTTTAAATCACTGTAGTAACTTGTAATTCACTTCAGCAAATTTTTCAAGTCTTTTTATTTTTGTACTTTGGTTTGTTTTCCATTGTTGAATAACAGAATCTTTGCATTGCAAAATTTGTTAGATGGTAATTTTCTCCGTGAAACTTATGTCACATTTTCGGCACACTCTGTCTTCGGCATTTAACAATGGATACGGGCTATCCTATTTTTATTGTCTGCATTCCATTATTTATTTCATTATTATTCTCTTGTTTATTATCCGCCTCCTTTAGCCTAGAGAATATAACTGATAAACGTTAATCTAGATTTCGTTAAATTCATTAGATTTCATGTGCTTGGTGACATGTGTTATTATGTAAACGAGTATATCTTGTTTGTGCCAGCTATGTTCATATATCAGTGCGTAGAACGATAAAAAACAAATAATGACACATAACCTCTAGAAAAATACTCTTATAGGAATCTGTAACTATTTATTCGTTACGAGGGGTGCAACAATTCATTTTGACTTTGTGTGAATCATGTTACTCTTTTATTAGAGATCCCAGATTATCTTCCCAAGTATATTCAAAGTGACCTCCGAAAGATCCTAAGCAGTACTTTATACTACTACTATTATCTTTTGTTGTTTAAGCTGATCGTGTCTTACATTTGGTAATTTTTGATGCGTTTCCTTGTCAAGAACAAAGAAGTTATGACGTTATTTTTAAAAGATGTGTGCGTAAGCTGTAGTTTATATCATATTGGTTTAGATTAGTAACTCCATGGGCAGAATGAACTTCACGTACTCGACTTCTGTATTGAAAAGTAAAATTTTTGTCAACCAAATTTCTGAGCTGTCAAGTTTCGTTGTGCCAGATGTGTTAAAATACGCGTAAATAAAATAATTTGACAAAATTAAAATGCTGACGTAGCAACCGGAAAGATATTAATTGGTCTTTAATTATGAGATTCATCTAATTTCCTTTCATTAAATTTATCAATGTTGCACATAAAAATGTCTTCTTAAATAATGGTTGCTGAGTTATTATATGCTTGATTAGCAGATGTGGAATGGATCTCACATAAACTTAGATCCAAGTTTCATATTGTGTCTGTGATGCAAAGATTTCTTCAGCTCCAACCAACCAACTACGACAACAGATCTAAAAGATCATTTTAAAAATAAGTAAATTGTTTAGTTTCTTTTAAAAAGATCTTTCTGGCCACCATCTGACCCTAATATTCTAACAGGTCTCGTAATGTCTCCATATGAGAAAGCGAGGGATATAGAATGAATACTGAATGAAAATGCTTTCGAAAAAGTTATTTTTTATGTTCTTATAGAAGAAGGACCCAACCTCATATTCATTATGTTGTGCTGCAAATAAATTGTTTTTGTTTTTGTAAATCATATTGTTTGATGTATTTTAGGTGTAATGGAGCTGTGTACCAAAGGCCTGGGCTCTTCAGTCAGTCAGCTGAAGCAAAGAGGAGTAAACTTAGGGTGTGTACGGACATGTGTTGTAGTGGCTGAGGAAAGACCTCGCATATCCTTAACCAACAGCTTCTCAAAACTCTTCTCTGCCCTTGGCCTTAGTCCCCGAGCTGTCTCTACAAGCTTTGGCTGTCGAGTGAATGTTGCCATTTGCTTACAGGTAAATTGA
This sequence comes from Thermobia domestica, assembly GCF_964235325.1. NCBI lineage: Eukaryota > Metazoa > Arthropoda > Insecta > Zygentoma > Lepismatidae > Thermobia > Thermobia domestica. The sequence goes on along the minus strand of NC_137460.1, from coordinate 152,652,445 downwards.
TAATAGACAATAATTTTAATTAAAGAAATACAGACTAACCTTGTCTCCGTTATTTGTTTTCCTTCTTTCACCCAATGTTTCACTTTCATCCGCAAGAAAAACAAGTAACACACATAAGACAAGTCTTAGTCCTTTAATATAAGTGTGAATAACATTAAGTCTACAAATGGATGTGTGTTACTTGTCTACAACACACTGTGATTAGTTTATCACCCTAATACTGCTAGCTGTTCTTAACAAAAGTATTTAAAAAAAGAAAATCTGAAATTACCTTACAAGCAAAAGAAATCATTAAGAAAATAGATCATAGTATTTTTGAATAGCAACTGTGTGTATACCGGGCGTTAAAATTAATGGCTACTACGAAGATAGCCATCTTGTAGGAGACCTCGAAATTAAAAAAAGAAAAAAAGTAAACATAGGACAGAAAATGCCTCATTCCAAAGTTATAAGTTCGGGAAATGAGGAAAATAAACTTTGAAGTTGCATAATTCGAGAACTATGGGAATTATCGGTATCGGATGAAGGATCTACATAAGAACTAGTATACACTCAATCTAAATATCTGACCCGTCGCAACGAATTGTGTAGAGGAAGTTTGAGTACGGGGAGACACTTTTAAATATACTAATTAGCCATAAAGAATAATATTCGTGTAGATGCCGTTTAAAGATCATTACGTTTCTCTGTTATTAACTGAAATTGATTAATATCGTTTTTTCCTTTTATGCAATTACCAATATTATTTTCAGGAGTTATACAGCCACACACAATATATTTTAACTTCAAAGAAAACTTCTTTCATACTAAAATGGAATCAAATTTCAATATTAAAATATAATTAATTTGATAATGTTTGAAGAGTGTACACTGTGAACTTGTTTAAACATAAAAGTGACCAAAAGATGTCATATCTTAGAGTTCTGGAGTCACTTCTATCTGGAAATATGTAGTTGTTTCATGAGTGCTAAGGATTGTGAGCTGATAAGTCGTGAGATGGTACAAATGTAAGAAAAACAAAATAACTTACCATTCAGCTGACAAAGAATTAAAGGCTGGTTTTTGATTTCCCGAGTTGAATTACCACTGAATTATCAGAAAATAATTTTTTACGTTGGCGCTTCATGGCATTGTGTAAGATCTATATAATTTCAAATGCATTTTCGCGCGTTTGGACAAAACAAATCATTTTAAATGACTGCAGAATAGTTCGCTTTGTCTAAAAAATAATTCCTAGAGTCGTTAGGTTAACGAAAGTTGATGGAGTACCAACAAGAGAGTACTCATGAGGGGAGGACGCAGAGCAAACGGAAACTCTTCTTGCTAAACGATTTCCTGCTCTCCTAAATTTTGCGCGTTTATTAAATGTGTTTTAATGCTTGAACGTTTACAGTAAATGGAGAACATTTATATTAAGTTGGTACGAATGACATGTCCGTTTCAGTGGGTCATTTCCAGAGGCCAAAAAATGTTAACTAAACTACAATATCTGGTTAATGAAAACTATCGTCGTCTTTAACCACACACTTTTGCCATTGCTTGGCCAGTGATTAGTTCTTTGTCGAAAGAAATCCATAAGATAAGATGCAAGGAAGTCCTCAACTGCACCTTGGACCGCCCAGTCTCCAAGGAAGGTATTTTCTCCCAAGTGGTCGAGATGACGGGAAAAATTATAGTCGGTGGAGAGATATCGGGGAAATACTGTAGGCGAGGCAGGGTTTTATATTGCAAGTCTATTCCAGTGGTTCTCAAACCTTCCGATAACGCGGACCCCCTGTTCATTCGGAAAGTGATCTGCGGACCCCCGTGCGATACTACCTGAAATTTCACGTGGTATTTAAAAATATATACTAATTAGAATTACCACTGACAAGAAGAAGATCAAGAAAAATAATGCAATAAGTAATAAATTCTAAAGATCATGATTGTTCCCTAGTGAACGAAATTTCAGTTGAAAATACAGTAAGTTTCAAGACTGAAAAATCACTTTTTTAAAAATTAGGAAATCCACTTGATAAACAATGTTCTCAAATGTGAGGAATGTGAGGGATGGAATTCTTTCTGTTTTTCCATAATTGCACTAAAATCCGGAATAAGTTTTGTCACCATCAATTTTAGGTTCGATTCCACATTAAAACGATTTCGATTTAAGGTTTTAATACCGCAAAGAGCAGAAAAGGCTGCTCACATAAGTAAGTGTTAGGGAAAGATATAAAATGTTGCAACGCCTTTTCAGACAACTCTCCTTACTCACAGGGCAGAAATTTAGTAAAGTAGGAAAAACATTTAAATTTACAAACGTACGTATAATTTCTAATTGCTTTCTTTTTAGTAACTGAAAAAATACTTCTTGCATAACAGCTGTGAGTTCCATTTAATTACAATACATTCACTTTTAGGCGTCGTGTACCTCTTGGCTAGGTCTTGCGGACTCCCAGGAGTCCACGGACCTCAGTTTGAGAACTACTGGTCTATACCGTCCTTTGCACAAAAAACATTGTCATACATCGTGAAGATACCATGCTTGTTGCATATTGTTGGATTTTTGCGGACAAGTTTGCAATACATTTCATGGAGTTCAGCAATGTAATGATCTGCATTGATGGTTTCACCTCGCCTGAGAAAGACGTGCTTTATCACTCCCTCTCATAGATCCCCATGCCAGTAATGACACACACTGTTCATGGGGAGTGGTTTAAGAACCGTCTTGGATGTTGATAACGTTCCAGTCATTGTCCTAACCGTTCACGATTGTCGTGGCAGATTTATTTGTCTAATCTAATTCACATTCCGATGAAGACATGTTTTCCTGTTATTCCTTACACTCAAAGAAATAGCACCCGAGTCCAATATTTTCACCTTATCGATTGTACGGTACACACACACACACCTTTTGTAACCTTAAAGGGACATAAAAGACAACATTAGTCTGAAATGGAGAACCCCCCATGAGGTGCGCTCAAGGGGGTTACAGGGGGTAACTACAAAATTTTAAATAGCAACCCCCTCCATGTGGTATCTCGTGTGAAAGGTAATCACTTGTAGAAACCAATTTTGGAAACTACATGTGACTAGCTTGTTTCTGTCCAACATGGTGGCCATCCGTAAGTAGGGTCGAAGTACGTTCTACGCATAACACTAAGGCCCGTCTCCTGAAGAAACGAAGCCAGGTAGAAGCATGAAACCTTTTGTAACCTTAAAGAGACATAAAGGACAACATTATGCTGATAAGAAAAATCCCCATGGCGGGAGCCTGAGGGAATTAGGAGGAGAACTCCGACCATAATTACGGATGGCAGCCGTGATGGATAGAGACACTATAGCGACAAGCAGTTTCCAGAACTGGTCTCTACACGTCATTAGCTTTCAAACGAGGTATAACATGGTTGGGGTTGCTATTTAAAATTTTATAGTTAACCCCGTAACTCCGTTAGGTCCCCCTCTTGGAGGATTCTCTTTATCAGCATAATGTTGTCTTTTATGTCCCTTGAAGGAAACGACAGGTTTCATGTTTCTATCTGCCTTGGTTTCTTCAGGAGACTGGCCTTAGTGTTATTCGTGGAACGCACTGTATATATAAAAACATGTCGAAACTACAGTAAAATCATCCTTGTTACTCACCTATCGTTAAAAAGTCATATTTTGGCAACGGTACATATGAAATTAAAATAATTTGTGTGTAAGTAAAGGTTTCAATTGCCTAGAAAAATCAGCATTTGTTTAACTTAATTTCAAATGTATGATAGAGTGCACAGCTTTTGAAAAAGAGGTGATGGTCAGGTTTGAACAAAACTGTATCTAAGCAATAAAGCAACTATTGTTAAACAAGAGAGCTGGCTTCAGCTTTCGCACAGTTGGACGATAAGATTTTTTTTTTTTTTTTCATTACATTTGTGTCTTCCAATGACCAACTAATCAGATTACCATCGTTAGCTCTTATGGAACAACTATGTATTTGCAGATAAAAGTGATTGCCGAGCTCTAATATATGACACATTTTGATCACTTTTGTTCTTAAACAAGAACAAGTTAGTAAATGTACCCTTCAAGCATTACCAAATTATATTTTAATATCGAAATTTGGTTTCATTTATTAAGAAAAAGTTTTCTGTAAAGTTAAATGTGTTGTATATAATATTGGTAGTTACATGAAAGGGAAAAGTGATATTAGTAATTCTCGGTGTTGTATATTTCATGAATGAAATATAATGATGTTTAAATGAAGTCTACATGAAGATTGTCATTTATGCCTAATTAGTACTTAAAAGAGTCTACCCATACCCCAACATCCTCTATACAATTCGTTGCGCTTTTAACATAGTATTCTGAAACATGGTATTTAGGTAGAGCGTATACTAGTTCTTGTGTAATTCCTTCGCCGATTATGATAGGTTCCATAATTCTTGACCTTGTTTCCTAGGCATTGTTTTTGTTTGTTTGTTTGTTTGTTTGTTTTGAAGTCTACTACAAGATGGTTATCTCCCTAGTAGCCATTATTTTAGCATGTCCGTTATTTATTATTGTATAGGTAGTTGATATAAAGAAAAAAAAATGAAGTTTTACTTACACTTTAGGTAAAAGGTAGGAGAAACAAATGAATCGTAAGAATATAAATGAAATTTAACATATACTAGAGATTTTCTTTATGTATTTTGTATAATTTGTGGTATTGTATTCTTACTTTGCAATACATGTAAAATTTCACTTGATCTTTTTCGCCAGGGTGCGTCCAGTCCGGAACCATCCACAGTTTATGTTGACCTACGAGCGTTACGAAATGACAGGGTATCGTTGGTGGAGCGGGGAAGCCCACATTCATTGTGTGTCATGGAATCTGGTAAACTTCTGCCTGGTGTTAAAGTCATCATAGCAAATCCAGAAACCAAAGGACAATGTGGAGACTCGCATCTGGGAGAGGTAATTACTCGATTATTAATTTCATTACAGTTATTAGGTATCTGAAAAAGTTCTTTCGGAATTTACGTAGTGGCATTCCACGCGCTCTTTATACCATTCGTTTCAAGGAAAAGATATGGTAACGTATTGGTGATTTTTTTTCTCGTTGTAACCTACTGGTTGTTATCGCTACAGTTAAATAGGGACGTCAGTGTGAACAGGTCAAACTTAGGGACAGTTTTATGGGTCTATTCGCTTTAAAAGTTTAAACGACGAATAAACGTTAATGAAATGAGAAGAAAAAGTAACCAGTCACTGGATACGGATGTAGTACATGTTAGCCAATCACAATATAACATACAGGACTTCCACAAGTCATAAAGAACGAGGCACTCAAGGCGGCTGTTGAGGTCGATATGAAATTCAATGCATCATTGTATAAAGTATTCGCCAACAGCTTCGTCATCTTGGGAAATAGTATAAAATGGGACGAGGAGTTAACTGAAGCTCAGATAGTGACACGAGGAAACGCATGCTTCTTTTCTGCTATGTAAGCGGAATAGTCAGTTCCTAGATGGATGGCTGACGTATGATGAGAAATGTTTCTTTATGATACTTCACTGCGCCGTTATCAAGTCATCACATGAACCAACTTACATACAAGCAAAATCACTACTGCATACCAGACAATTCAACAGTTGAAGGGCACTGTGAAGACACCCTTTTCAACAGCCAAGGCAACGCTTCGTAAAATATATAATTGGACATGGCGCAGCATCATTTTGTTCCATGCAAATGATGGTGTTCATACAGATAATCTGTATCGGTGACATTGACAGTGATGAACTAAATCCGATACACATACTACTAATACCAAACTCTATTGTTCTTACACTTTTCAGTACGGTGTGACAAAATATTTGGATCATCCTGCATATGCTCATGTTGAAACCCCTTTGTTCCAATTCTGTATATATTGTGTTAATAGTATGTAACACATAATGACATATGTTTAACTTTTCCTTAATAATACGGTACACATTATAGAATTATGTATGTTCAACAGAAAATCTTTTTTTCTGCTTCTTCTATATTATTATTATTATTATTATTATTATTATTGTACTACTACTACTGCTACTACTACTACTACTACTATTACTACTACCGCCACCACCACCACTGTGGTAAATAACAATAAAAATCCATCATGTAAGGAAAATTAAAATTGTACGCGGTGAAGCGAGCAGTTCTTGGTTGTTATTGTTATTATTATTTTCTAAATTTTTATCTTACATACAGGTCTAACGATTTGCATAAAATGAAGGAGGAATCTGCCATTTTCAGAGATTTAGCTACACAAGTGGACAATTGTAGTAACGTTGGATTAAAATAACATATTTTTTAACGCATTCTAATCATTTCACCTCATGCCCTCTTATATTAAGAAGAGTATACACTCCAGAACTATGTTGAAACTGTAAACTATTCTCTGACTTTAAGTTTCTATGTTAATGAGTATAATCGAATCACGATTCTTTTCTGTTTCAGATATGGGTTCAGTCATCGCACAATGCAAGTGGGTATTTCACCATTTACGGTGATGAAAGTGATTACGCGGATCACTTCAACGCAAGACTAGTCACAGGGAACACCGGAGAGATTTATGCTCGAACGGGGTACCTGGGGTTCCTTCGGCGAACCGAATGCGTGCAATCAGACGGAGGTGAGGAATCTTCTTCAGGTGGTGAAACAGCCCAGCAGGAGACCTCAGGTGCAGCAGCGGACAAATCTTACTTATCTTACTTACATGAAAAAACGAAAGCTTTTAATGATTGCGCATGCTACCAAACTGCTTGTATTTTTGTTTGCTATGCTTTCGTTTATTTATTTATTTTTCCTTTTGCAGTCAGCATCAGATGTAGCTCTCATTTGTACCCATTATTTTCCTTCTACCGACCAACCAAGGAGCAATGCACTAAAATCTATTCTCATTATCATTCTAAAGTTACTAAATTTGAAAGAGAAAAATACATTACGTTTGTTCGGAATTTTAGTTCGAACGGTTATTTCATACTATTCTTCCTATATCAAGCACGGTGAAAAGAATAGGTGGAAATAAAGAGCTATAAAACATCGATATGTCTCCAACTTCAGTCAGTAATCTTGTTTTGATCGTTTCCACAGCGCCTGATAAAATAAAATATACGCGACAAATATCATACTTTTATGAATTGGCCTGTTATAAGCTTGCTTTTGCGTTTTATATGAGTGTATTGACATGATAAATACATTCATATCAAAAGCGGAATAAAACTTGCTACTAACTAACTAACTCTATGGCCTATGAAACCCGGAGGTTCAATGCCGCGTTCAGAAAAGCTCTCCACTGACTTCTATCCTTAGCCAACTTGATCCAGTTATTACTTTGTATTTCTATTTCTGTGAGATTCATCTTAATATTGTCTTCCCATCTGGGGCTAGGTCTTCCTAATGGTCGTTTTCCGATCGGTCTTCCAGTTAAGACTTTGAAAGCATTCCTATTTTCTTCCATTCTGGCTACATGACCTGCCCACCTGAGCCTCCTAGACTTGATGACCCTAACAATGTTCGGTATGAAATTTCCGCCATTCCCCATTCCCGTTCCTCTTGGGTCCGAATATTCGTCTCAGAACCTTGTTCTCAAATACTTTCAGTCTGTGTTCTTCCTTTAGAGTAAGCGACCATAAAACTTAATACAACAGACCAATTCATAAAAGTACAATATTTTTCGTGAAGATCTCCACACTCATCAGGCGCTGTGGAAACGGTAAAAATAAAATTACTCACCGAATGTTAGGTAAGTAATGGCACCGAAGTTATTTATTTTTCCCTGGTTTTCTTCACCGCACTTGATAGTAAGCCAAAGTCAAATATTACATTTCTAAATTGTTAGAAGTTTGTTCACTTTAGTTGATGTGTTAGGTTGATATGGGATATTTACGAAATGATATGCTTGAAAGACTCACTTATAGTATGAAGGGTTATAAGATCAGTCCCTGGCCGTAGAGTTCTCTCATTTCTTTTCGGTTTTTCATTCAGTAGTTATCATCAGTTTCTTTACCATGAAGGTAATAACTACAGGATATTAAACTGAAGCTATAATTTCTTTGTAGAGGCTCGTTCAGAATTTGCACCATAATAATTACTAAAATACATTAGTTAATCATTCAGTCACTTCATAGCATTTTTTGTAGTAGTCAAAATCATTCGTCATGTATGTTTAGTTCTATATTCATGGATTGATGATTTCCGAGGAGATGCTGATATTGTTCTGTGGTTTATAAAAATTGGTTCTTAGATTTTTGTGTAAGCTTTGCGATTTTGTATCTTTAAAAAAGTTATATTTCGTCCCTTAGTTCTTTCATCATACACATGATAGGTAATGAAGTAAAATTAATATTCTCGAGATCTATTTTCAAAAACACTTCAGAAATTTAAAAAAGAAATAAAATAAACTATAAGGCAAATTTGTCTTATCAATTTTAAAAATCACAGATAGTAAACAATGATCACTGTCATGAAAGCTTTGTAATAAGAACTATCAGGTTTACTTATATAGATTTTATTCGTAAGTATGCTTATACACTTTTAAAATTAGCCATATTTTCCAACTCGAGAAAACAATTCAGTGTGTTTCAAAACCTTGTAATTTAATCGATATATCCGGTAATTTTCTTATTACTGAATTCTGTAGTAATTCAGAATTCCTGTTTATTTCAGTTCCCTGTAAGTGTTTCAGAAAGGGGGCATTTATCTCGTTGCTTTTTTAAATATTATTTTTCATTTATAAAAGATGGATTCAATTACGGGAGAAATTTTTAAAACGAGAGTTGCAGCTACTGACTGTTGAGAGGAAATTTCATGTTTATAATTGTTACAGTACGTGCAGTGTGCGTGCTTACTGTGTCAGCATGTTTGTGTTTGCATGATAGCCAGTAGTATTCATATGACTTTAGTATACATTATCACTGTTCATCTGCGAATACAGTATGGCACACTATTAAGGTGCTACTGTATTTGAGTATGTATTTAAAATTCAAAATGCTATGTTTGAGAAATTAAAATCGAATTTTTAAAATGAAGAAATCTAATTGGGTTAACCAGGTGATAATCATTTTGTAAAGTATAATAATTTGATTCAATAAGATGTTTTAAAAGTAAAATATGTAGGTTATTAATAGGTATTTTGTACCATACGTATTTTCTGTCTGATTTTGTAATTGGGGGATTTTAAGTTTAAATCCCGCGACTGATTAATGTTTTTTCCTCAATCCCACCAGTCGAATCGTGGAATTATGACTTATAATATCAAAGCAATGCGTGCTTTCCAAGATCTTGGAAAAATTATAATTATTATCCATTATATTTAAAACTATTTGAATAATACAAACAGTGAAATATCGCTTTTAAAAGGAATGTACTACTGCTACTAAAGTTTTGAGCATTGATATGAAAGTTAATTAATAATAAAAAAAAAATGACTTGTTTGAAAACAAACAGCTATTAATTCAAAGTTATTTTTAAACAATTTGAATAATTTATATTTAGTATAGAGTATTTTGTTGCTCCAAAAAAACAAATTTTCGTTATTTGTTGTTCAACTAATGCCCAATGTTAGTTCTGTCGGAAGTTCACTCTGATACTCATAATTTTCCTTTGGCATTTGTGGTTAGCATACTTTATGTACTACCTAAACAAGTTCGTAAAAGTACTAACTATGTGAGTAGTACATAACTTGAAATAGAACCATTTAAAAAGACAAACATGAACACTTTTCTTGCCTGAATGCATCGTAATGTCCGTGTGGGTGGAGGAAATGAAACCATCATGTGCACACATCGTTTCATCTTAATGTTTATTTCACTCATATGTGCTTCTACCATCTGTGTTGTTTTTAAATCCCATTCCTCTGCATAATCGTTCTGTCTTCCTTAATTTTGCACCTCCTCGGCGTGTATTCGCATAGTACTAGTGATGCTGATGTAGATGCATTCCTACCTTCACTCCCTTCGTCATTGCTGCGCTTACGTAGAATACCGAGGTGCGCTTGAAGTGCTCATAATAGTTAAACGGAGTACTTGGAAACTTTTATTTTTTAAAATTGGAAGACTTGCGTATTACAAATTATAACTGCTGCACTTAAGGCCGTTCTAGATGTATGTATAACATACAAATAATTTAAGAGAGAGCGATGGTGCTGGTTAAAGAAAAAGTTCTTTATATCAATTCTGGTTTCTTCTTTTTTTAAAATTGTATATTAACATTGAATTCCTCGGCACGTTTAAATTATTGTGTGGTTTGTCTGGAGTCATGTTTATATTACAAGCTAAACAAGTGATCCAAAATACTGTATTCAAATCGTGTAACAGCACCAAAGAAGAAATTCAGAATTGACAAAAGCTCTTTGTTTATATTGTTTTTTTATTTTTATTACAGTATACAAAATCAGTACTATTTACGCCAAAGAAAGGCAACTAAGTTCTTTTTTTAAGTATGTTAGGAATTGCAATTACTGTATATATTAAATAGTAGACTGACTTCTCAATGTTATACATAGATATTAGTCTACGATGCCTGTAGTATATGTGCTCCTATTAAAATTGTAACTTGTAGATATGTATGTGTCGGTTGTGTGTACTTCACTATATATGAGTTTTAGTACGAACTTGAACTCCATGCTAATCCAGGACAAGCATGCAACTAATCATGTAGTAAGGAATATATGTTTCATATTTATTTTTAATGCTCTAGTAAGTTCTTCATGTAGATTTTTCTTTTTCCAAATCTTATGGTATATTCTATGTCAAAGAATTCATTTTTGAAAGGATGAAATTCTGTGTAGTAAGCAGAACTGGAGACATAGAACGCTTACCTTTTGTTTCTTAGTGTCCCTGGTTTGATTCCAGAACGTAGAGTAGTAATTTCTACAGTTCGTTTTTGTTGCTCCTTTCTCAGTTAACTACACAGAGACTGAGAAGCTCAGGAGCTGACAGGTAAACCTCACGTCCATAAAAGCCAGCAATGACAAACAAACAAGAACAGTGATAGCGTAGTTGATGGTTTTGCAGGCATACTACTCGTGAATCCATAAGTATGTGTACACTGACAATACATGTTTTATTCAGCTGTCCCCTCTGGTGTAGTGGTTATAGTGCGAGCCTTTTGTTTGGGGGTAGATAGGATAACGCCCTTTTTTCCACACGATCAGCAAGAAGTTCAGTACCTTCTTCACAAATTGTAGTGGACAAGTTTATATAACCCTTCTCTGGATTTACATACCGTTCAATGTATTCCGCAAGAAATGGATCAAACTCAACAATTAGATCTACAGACATCATATATTTGTCATTGTGCAGAGAATGGATTTTCTTTCTTCATGATCACATAAGGGAAGCTCGCAATGTGTCAGCTTCATTACGATTTAAAAAAAAATAACACAGTGATCAAACCGGCTGAAAATATCATTAATAATATTTTCGAAGGGCCAACAGATTTCTGACTTGTTAAGAGTATCAACTGGCACTTATCTTTGTGTCTTCAGAATTTTCGTGAGTTGCTACAATATTCGTAATATTTTTTAAGTCTGAAATGTCATGACTTGTAATACGAAGTCTGAAAAAAAAAAAAAAAAAAACTTTAAAATCTTGTCTTCCCTACTATGAGTCTTTGCTACTTACAAAAATTGCTTTTTGTATTCTCTATAATTTCACGGCTTAGGAGAATGTCAGTTACACAAAGGAGACTTATTGCACACCTTTCAGCAAGATCATCACTATTTCGGGACTGGCGCTATCACAGTCAGGAACTTCAAGAAGTTTATCGCAGGAGTCCTTTTTCCTCCTCCAAAACTAGAACATTTGAGCATTTTGCGTATCACAGAATTCATTCGATGTACTCGGTTTTACCTTATTTCGCGAATTACAACTGCTGCTTTCGAAATCTTTTGTTCCCTTCATTAAAACAGAAACAAGAAAAATGTGTCCACTGTGTCGAGCTTTTTTTTAAGGTTGTCTCTCTTTCTCACTTTTCGTTTGCAAGTTTACTATAAGCCACCTCACATCATTTTGTTCGCTTCATGTTGAAGTTACAAACCCACTAATGCTCTCAAATATGGATAACAACACAAGAACTGCTGCTCAAATTAACAGCATAATCATTAAATTAACTTAGCACTGAAACAACGAATACCGAAAACTGCACTCACTTATCAGTAGACTCAACGTAGTGCATTTTCTTTTGCTCTGTCTTTTACTTTTTTTTTTTTTTTTTCTAGAGACTGACATTGTAAAAATCATGCGGAAACTTCAATATCAACGTCTTATTGTAAACGATTTTCGACTGTACATTGTCGGCATCTTTCTTTTGTTCAATTCATTCTGCTTTCGTTGTTATAAAAAATAGTCTCTCCTTAAAAGTTTTGTAAGCAAGGTTGGAAAATTAAACCTTTCAGTATCTGTGTAACTTTTACAATAAAGAACAGCTAGAAACTAAATATTTTGCCGCCCCCAGAAGCTGCCGCTCGTACGCACCTGCCTAGTGAGCAGGGTTTATTTGGTAATCCGCCACTGGCGCAGGCCGACATCGTATATCCATGTCATGTGACCTAGGGGAAACTGTTATCGTCGTTACATGTTGTGGAAGGACCTGTCAGTAAAGGCTTTCTTCCGACCACTGTTCCTCTTCGCCGATGTGGTTTTACCTTGAGGTTCATAGACCATCAGCACCTTAGATATTGTCCTTGGACACATCCAACACACTTGCCACTTCCATCACGCTCGCCATCACATAATTAAGCCCCAATAATTTGCCCTCTTTGGAAATCAGAGAGGTCGCTTATTTTACACTTACACTGTCTGCTCGTTCATTGCACACTACCATTCTGCTGCTTTACGAAGTTCGCCCTAACACAGCATCACAAACAGCCCAACGCCACAGTCGCCTCCTAACCGTTGCCAACCCAATCATCTAACATATTTCCAACTCCAAGGGCCTATTTCTCGAACCTTCTAGTCTAATACTCCACAATCTACGAGTCTGAATTTTACAAGTTCCTGTAATTTCTGTTTCTCTAAAGTTTTACAAGAACTTTTGAGCAGGAAAGATTTTTTCACTAATCACGCATCGACTCTACAAGTTAGCTAACAAATACGTAGAAAACCAAGCATTATATGAAATGTTGTCGATTTGGCTATTTTCTGTAGTGCTAGTCAATTCATTGGAAAATAATGGCAACAAAATTGAAATTAAATATTTTGAATGTGATAAAAAAATCGGAAGATAATTTAGTTTGATAGTAATTTGACGCAGAAAGATAAGATAAATTGAATGGACAAAATATTGCAGGCATTCCAGACCTATGGAGTCGTTGGAGCACATACAGATTATTCATATGTTCGGGATATATATTAGCCTAACATAAGTAAACCTATGTACATTAATAAATATCAATACTGTTATCTGGCACATGCTATATATAGTAATATAATAACAATCAGGAACAATATATAATATTTTAACTAAGTTTTAGATTAAATTCCAAATACTTCGCCACATCAGAGAGCATGTAGTAAAAGGCACTAAAAACATATGAAAAAAGACGCCAATTAAACATTCAGAAATAAAGGTATTAAATTGCTTGAACACTTTCCTTGGAATGTATACTTTAACTTTTGCTTAGGATCAACTTATTTTTTTCTTTATTCACTGGCAGTATCAGATAAATCAGTTGACTTTTTCCTCTGTACAATCGCTTGGCAACAGTTTGCACTCGGTTTCAGACTTTTCTAACAATTATTTAACAGGAGAACACTGTGAGCTTACTGTGAACTTACACAAATGCTTTACAAGACTCCAATCTCTTGCCTCTTGCGGATATTTATTAGCAAATTACAAGCTAACTGTACTACGATAGTGTTTTGTGAAACAATCACTGATAAAGGAAATCAAGTGCTTTTGTAGCACTAATCTACAAGCTTGTAGCTAGTAAGTCACTCTTAGGGTCGAAAAACATCACTCGTACATTTACATTAGTATCACAATTGTATGATCAAGTATTACCAGTTTGTCAGGTTTGAGAAATAAGCCTCAGATGTCCCCATTAAATTGAGAAGTATTTGTATGTATATGCGAGGTGGCGTAAAAATGAGTTTATAAATACACAAAATTCAAGTTTAATTGCAAAAGTCGTGTAACATTCTGCACGCTTCGACGGTTTAATTGCAATTGCCCTTTTGCTTGTCATGTCGACTTGGAGAACTTTCTACAGATGTTTGGGTGACCAAGTATCTGTTTTCTTCCGTGCAAACACTTCTTGACTGTTCAAACTTCGGTGCATCTGCAAAACGTTCCTTGTTTCGAATTACTCGTGCAGTTCCCATAGCATTGTGTTGGTGAGAGCTCATCAGGAAACTTGGTACAGAAACCTTTCTACACCTCGATTTATCTTTTGTCATGTTTTCACCATAATTCAAGCATTTTTTACAAGCATTTTTGGTGTATACTTATGTGCCATTGCAGCTTTCAGCACATCACAGAACTGGACACTTGCTTAAACAAAGCGTGTGCAGAGGAAATAACCAAAAATGTATGACACTGTCGTTGCTGGTTTGATTTCTATTGATAATGATTTTTTACTTAAAAAATAGCTCTCGTATATACACAGGGATTTACAATCATAAAACTAGGATCAACTGAACTCATTTCGAGTTAGTTTCCGTTTTGATCCGTAATGCGTGCAGTTGTTCTTTTGGTTCGATTTTAAAAATTAGATCAAACTGATTAGTGCTATTGATGAATAGTACTCGTAATATGATTAATATTATACATACAAATTACTTCGATGTGATAAATTAAGCTTTACTGTATAACAAACATTACAATAATTTATATTTTTAAAAAATAAGTAAGTTGTATCTACGAACAGAAGTAACTTTTTCCATACAATAATGGAAGTAACACAGTTGGTTGCAAAGTTGCAGACCATTTACCTACATACTCATTGATGTAGGAATTCTGATAGTATTGATAACAGAAGATGTAGAAGGCGATATGGATTCTGCTGTTGATTATTTATTTTAATATGTTCTTTTCGTAGTTCAATATTGTTTTAATTGGAAAATACATAATATAAATATAGATGAAATCGAGGATGTTTGTGTCCTAACTTTTACGTTCTTTATTTTGAAAGTTTACATTCGTCTATAAAATCATAGCGTAGACTTGATTATTTTCAGATAAAAGTTGCGTTATTACTTTATTACTGAATGATATCAGTTAACGAGAAAAATATCCTTGTTTTAAAAAACAAAAACAAAATATCAATTATAACGTAAAATATACCTTTAGAAGATGAAACATATAATCCTTCTGTCATGATGTAACTTTCTGTTGGTCAATTTGATAGCAGTTGTATACAGTACACTAAAATACTTGTATTGTTATCAGGATATTTTATTAGTATAGTTCTCTGAATTCTTATGCTTATTTATTCCCTGACTTTATAGAACTGCATGATGCAGTATTTGTGGTTGGAGCTCTGGATGAAACGATAATGCTTCGTGGAATGAGGTATCATCCTATCGACATAGAAAACAGTGTATTGAGATGTCACAAGAAAATTGCTGAGTGGTAAGTAGTGTTTTAAATTTAGATTTTTTTTCTTTCTGAAACACGGGAAAATCAATTTAAAATCTTAAAGAACGCTATGTTGAAGTTTATTGGTGAATTACGTCTAAAGCCATAGTCTGATTTGCTTGACTTAATTAGTGTTATTCTCTGTGAAATATGGAACACTAGTAAAGGATTTCCATTTTCCGTTGGCCTTAGCAAGCAATTTAACTTCTTTTCAGCTTGATGAAATGGAAAGTTGGTGCGAATTTGAAGTAGGTAAAGAGAGAAGAATGTTACGTAAATTTGTACATGCACCGTTAAGAGATGTTTATTAATCGAAGGAGCAAAAGTGTAATTCATATGACCTAGAATTTCTTATAACGAATTTTATTATTTAGAAAGCATTAAATATGCATAAACATGCCCGGACAAATACTTCAATTTTTTTCGCTTCTTCATATTCTTAAAAGAATATGACACCCTTTCCAAAATGTATATTCAAAGTCATTAAAATCCTGTTCCTGTTTATGAGAAAATAAGAGTATCTGGACTAATTTATTCGTCCGTTTCATGTATCCTATCATTTGCTCTAATTCCTCGTTTTCAATCCTGCTTTTGCACTCAGATTTTCCATATTATTTTAGAATCTCTCTGCTAACATCTTATTTAGCTGTTCATTGAAGGTTTGTTTGTCTTTTTTCGGTGGAGTGTACGTTGAAGGATAGAGTGCAATAATTATATTTCTAATTTTGGTCTTGAATGTACATGAGATATAAGAGATCTACCTGAGACTAGACGTTCAATAACTGAACTAGACTAGACTCTAATAACGATTTCTAAGAATCTTCCAGTTTTAGGAACAAGAAAGCAACTTAACCAGGACTTTTATAAAAACTTATTTCATGAACTAACTTTTTTTAATGGAGTAAACTGTTCGGGTATATCTGGGTAAATCAGCTCTTCCTCACCATGTAGAGATCAGTCTTCGTAGTATATGGAAGGTCCAGCGTTAATATTCGGATCATAGTAACATATTTGGGTAAAGTAGTGGTGATTAAAATAAGATGAGAGTATGTTGTTAAAACTTTAGTTACTCATCTTTGAAACACCCTGTCGTCTTACTTATAAACTAGAATTTTATGAATCTCCAATTAAATTGCCTCTTCGTCTTTCATATTTTCTTAACATACCTAATTATTAAAATATCGCGAAGAGAAAGTCATACATTACCATACTTTGATTAACAATATTATTTTTAGAATATACTGGGTACAGACTCGGCTAACAAATAAGATTCACACGAAACGCATATTTCATATATATATATATATATATATATATATATATATATATATATATATATATATATATATATAATTTGAAAAAGTGCTTAGACCTCTAGATTCTAGAGCGGGTGGGACATTACTTGCAGGGAAAATTCTCGCCTAAAAATCTTAATTGGGAAATTTGAGAAGCACGACCTTGGGTAACAATAAGAGTTGAGAGTAATATAAAGATGGAGTTAGGAAAGCGGGCAGTGGCAACATACCTGATTAGATTGATTTGACAGGATCCAGTGGCGGACTTCTGTGTCTGCGAAGATAAACCTTTAAGTCAATATTAGCTATTAGTTATAGAATTTGTAGGTCAGATGTAGGCTTCGCGATGTCTTCGGATATATTAGGGGTTTATGGAAAGAAATAAGTAGGACAGTTAGTCATTGTACGTACTATTTACGTTTATATAGATACCATCTTGGAGGGCACATCGTATGATAGTGGTACAAGATTAAAGGTAAAAAGATAGTGAGATTAAAGTAGAATAACACAAATTTAATGGAATGGATTGGTCAGTAAGAGTACAGAAGAGACAAAGACCAATAAACGAGAATAGACTTATATACGTATAATTAGATTTTTATCAAAAAAGTTACAAAATTGAAAAAAAAAAATCACAAATTAAAAAGTGAAGTAACAAAAAGAAAAAAAGGAATATAGGATGAAAAAATTGTAAAAATAATAGGAAAATTGATAAGAATAGAGTTCCGTAGTTGTATTGGAAACGTACTGAGTGCATTGAGGTTAGTATTATAGATGGCAACAAACAGGGATGGGGAAAGACTGCGAAAATATCATGTAGTCGTCCGCTCTTTTTGAGAAACGTAGAAAAGTTTGTTAAAGGATTTTGAGTAACTTAAGTGGAAGCGTGGTCGTATGTACTGTTGTGATATGTTATTTGTGAGAGAGGTAGGTTGGGAATTTGGGCGTTGCAGAAGTATCGGCGATGTTGATATGGATCGAAGGAGTAATTATCGGAGTTTCGTGAACATAGAAGATTAGACAGCGAGTGCATTTAAGGAGGTTGGGAGAATCGCAACTGTTGAATGGTGGAATATGTTATTGTGTGATGTAGTGTTTGAAGCTTGAATCTGTATCAAATATAAGATAGTTATTGCATCTAATTTTCTTCGATGGGAGTGCGATGTATTTATAGGTACCTGTCTTCGTAGGGAGAGGGGTCAGTTCAGTTATCGATTTTGGTATGGGTCGAGAAATACTTTTCGGTTTCAGGTGGGATAACCCTGTGGGGTACCCTCCATCTTTATCTCTTTCTAGTCTTTGTTTTGCAGTATAGACTTTGTCCAGGCCCAGTTTCTTATAACATACACGTATTGTGATTCTTGTGATTCCACATTTTAGTGAGTAACTAAATCAAATTATAGTTGTAAGAGTTTGGCGCACGATTGTTTTAGTATATCTCACAAATTATTAACTTAAAAATAATTATTTTCCTAATTATTAGAAGAACAGTGGAAGATCACGTACAATGTTGCAGAAGTGGCAGTTGATAACACTGTTGTTATATCAAGCAAGTAAATGTTACAATTACTAAAATCAATTCAACACAAACTTTAAAAATTAGAAGCTGAATAATATTTAATTTTAAAGTAGCAATACGTTAAGATCGAACAGATTTTACTGACTGAGTGGCCAAGTGACAGTTATCGTTCGCTTTGTTTATTTGAGAGGTCTCTATTTGTATTTATAGAACTTTGTCAACTTCTTTTTAGATAGTAAAAATCGTAATATCTTTCATTATTAATATTTTCAGTGTAAATGATTCGAATACCTCAATCTTGGTTAATAAGTAAATAAATAAATAAATAAATAAATATAAAATTTAGTTTCTGTAAGTTAATCCTAATAATTGTAGTGTAAACAGCTTGATAAACAATCTTATCAATAAGCTTAAAGGTAGTCACTTTTCTGCTCCTAGAAATTCTTTATAGATCGTTTAAAAGGTTATATTAAATGTCGAATTTTCACTGACATCGGTCAGCATTGTCAAGACTTACGTTAGTAATAGTATTTGCTAGGGATAGGGTGTATGGAAATTTTGTGGATAAAACGTTGGAGAATATATTTATGAGTGTAAACATTCAATTTCTATATACCCTATCTCTACCGAATACCGTTCCGTACCTAGGTCTTGATAATGCTGACAACTGGCAATAAAAATTCGTAGTTGAATATAAATTTTTAAACTATCTATAATAATTTAAATGTTCAAAAGTGAACACTTTTGAGCTTATTGAGATTGAGCTTCTGATATATATATATATATATATATATATATATATATATATATATATATATATATATATATATATATATCCGTGTGCGTGGGTTTCCTCGGGGTTCTCCCGTTTCCTCCCACTTTCTTCATTCCACCATTTCATTCATTTCTCATCATTACCGTCTTTTTTAGCCTAGCCGGCATAACTGTGGGACGTAAAACTCAAAGATTTCATTTAATTTCATATATATATATAATATTCTTTTATATTTTGTGCTTTAGTGTTTATTAAGATTTGACGTAATTTCGTTGATACCTAGTATAATTTCTTGTTGCAGTGCCGTGTTTACGTGGACCAATCTGTTGGTGGTGGTTGTGGAACTGGATGGTAATGAGAATGAAGCATTAGATTTAGTGCCACTAGTCACAAACACAGTGTTGGAAGAGCACCATCTGATCGTCGGAGTGGTAGTTGTAGTGGACCCTGGCGTAGTTCCCATTAACTCCCGTGGGGAAAAGCAACGAATGCACCTCCGGGATGGATTCCTTGCGGATCAATTGGACCCCATTTACGTGGCATACAACATGTGAACATGAGGACTGGTTGAATGCAGAATAGGAAGCATTCTAGCGTGTTTTATTTCACTTCTAAGACAGAGAAGTTTTCGAGGGCTAATGCTGTCGCTGCCGCTGTTGTACAGCCACTTTATCTGCCAGGCAAAGCACCTTTGGTGGAAAGTAGAGAAAGTATTTGTGTGTGTAACAATGTAGCTAATCAATCAGAAGTTACTTTACAGCTGAAAATACAATAAGCTCGCATCGAAGGCTAGTATATCATAATCGAACTACCTAAGCGTTTTAAAGGAAGCATAATATACAGAAAATAAAGGCAGTACATGGTCAGTAAGGGTCAGGGTTAGGGATCGAAAACAAAACAAAAAATATGGAAGCCTTTTGCTTCATTCCACGTTACTGTAACGTATATATTTCCTGTGCATGACCAGCTTATATATACTATAAGAGCGTGTAAAGAATGAATTTGCTCTATAAAGAATGGTGTGTGATAAGTAGGACGCTTTGTCATGTAATTTCATAAAAATGAAAGAAGGAAAGCGAAACTTTTATAGTTATGGCGACGAAGGATGCCCCCTGCATGATCTTTATTCAAGTAAGCTTTTAATTACATTTACTACACAGCCTCAAACACTACATTTTAAAACATATATAACTAATTCTTAGCTGTATATTCTGAAATCCGGAAACTCATAACTGATGAAGAATTTTTAAATAATGAAATGGAAGCAGAAAGTAAACATGCATTAGATTAATTGTCTGATAAATTCTCCCTTTTAAATCCCATTTTTTGCTTGTAATTGGTAGTCTAGGAGAGGCTGTGAAAGGACTTTTTAATTTAAAAAGTCTTAAAAGTAGTGTCGGTTTTTAAGATGGAGTAAGTTAACTAAAAATGAATGCTGTATTACTACTAATTTAATAGCTTTAAATGAAAAGCAGTAATTTCTCAAAAGAAATTTTTAAGAAAAGAAAAGAAAGAAAACTACGGAGAAGGCTGGAGTTTTGAATTTGCTTGTGCCAATATGTATATTTTTTTTTTCTTTCTTCAATAATAAGAACACGAGTATAAGTACCAACCGCAGTGCGTTATCTTTCAAATGAAGCTGTGAAGCGTTCATCCAGCACCCACTCTGTTCCATCATAAACAATAACGATAATAACAAGAAATAAAGAAGAAAGCCAAGACTGCACGTCCATCCACAGTACATAAATGTGGTGCTGCATTTCTCTGTGCATTTATAATCTGCACAGAATTCACTGTCTATTTTGATGTCCAACGTCTTTCATATTCTAAGTACAACATGTACTAGAAGACCATATTGTATTAGAGAGTGGCTCTGTATATGTGAATCGGAATGGATATGTAATGCTGTGTTCAGAAAAGTTTTATTATTATTATTACTATTATTTTCAAGGGGAAAAAGAATTAATATTTAACAATGCGTTTGTTAATCAGTAATGCTTTGTAAGACACGTTGATTCTATCATAAGGTTGCTTTGGTTCAAAAATGAATTTTTGGATCGAATTTGTGGGTTTTTTATAACATATACATATTTTCTTTCGAGAAACTAAAACTTTTAAAACATTCTTTTACCGTAGGTCTGGAAAATTCCAGACTGAAGTCTGTGTTCATATTTTGTTTCTTATTTCATCGATCAAATAAATGGGTGCATATAGTAATATATATATATGTGTATATTGTCGGATAGAGGACACTGCGCAAGCATAATTCTAACATACCATGTGGAGTAAGGCCGTTATGCATTTTTGTGACTTTTTGTATGTTTATATATACATATATGAATATATAAGTATATACATATAAATATACTTGTATTTATTTCATACAAATAATGTTTTATGCAAAGAATCTTTAGCCGTAGTTATTTTTGGCTTGTCGAAAAAACGTACAAGTAAATGAATAAAAACAGAATACAATAATAAACCATTGTAGGCATTAAACTTCAAAAAAAAAAAAGTATATATATAATATATTGGACTTGTTTTAGGACACTGTTTCTAAATATTTGAAAGTTTTTATACTGAGAAACAAAGTGTTATTCCTTACTTCATGTGGTGTTATTTAAAAAGAGAAAAAAAAGCACATTTTTTATCAGTTGCAAGTCCAGATATGAATGATATTTATATAGATAGCATTCTGTGTGCAAGTATGTTTAAATAACCCCCACCCCATCCCGTTCTCTTCCCGTTAAAATAAACAAAAAAATGTAAATGTTTTGTTTATAAGTGTATTTTATGTTTTTTTTTTAGAAGTCTACATTTAGCAATAGGTGAAAACTATGTTTATTTCTTTTTAATGTAAATAGTAGCATTGAGTAAAAATTCTTTCACAGACTTTTTGAGATTTAGGCATAAGCTTTCAGGTGCTCAATATATTTTGTTTGTTTTTATTAAACTGATGGTGTCTGTTGTAGGATGCCACTTTTAACTTATATAAACTATTCTAGAAGGAAAGGAAAGGAAAGGAAAGAAAAATGGATTTTTTTAAAAGAAAAAAGTTTAGAAAAATCAGCGTATCTTTTCATATCTGTAAAGGAAGGATAAGCTTTTTTTCAGAAGGATCTGTGAAGGAATGTTTCCAAACAAAACATGCAGCTGTGTAAACCCTAAACCTTGTTGTACATTTAATAGTGGAATATTAAAAAGAAAAATCAAGAAAAAATTATATATATATATACTGTATTGGATTTTTATGTATATCAAATCCTCGACGACTTTGTGAATATTTGTTATTTCAAATTTAAAGAAGGAAGATAGTGTGAGCCATCTCCCATGTTTAGAATAAATGTACTGTACATTTTGCATTAATTCTTGTTCTTTCAATTTTTCCCTTCTTAATAACGCATATATCACATAGATAACAGGAATCTTGACTGAATCGGTTTGGTGCAGAACAGAAGTGACTGTGTTTTTTGTTTAGGGGGGGGGGGGGAAGGGAGGTAATGCACTTGCGAACTTGTAAGTTATATAGAGTTAAGTGAGTTTATAATGTAAATCCGGTATTTAATATTATTTTCAATGTGGTTCGATACTTACATATTGGGTGTTCCATTTTCTACTTCACCTTACATTTTGTTAGTAACTTGAATAGCATCGAAGATGAAAAAAAAATTCGACCTCAACTTGGTTTAGTATATGGGGTAGGAGATGCTTTATGGTATATAGGAAAAGCGTCCTGCAGAGCTGCCCCTATGCACTTAATTCTGTATGACGCCGTCAAGTACTTAGCTATCGTAAGTGTTTGCTTGCATTGTGGTAATGGATCGTGGATTGTTTTCATAAATCCAATATTTCACGTAATTCCATAAGATAAGAGAAATAGCTAAGCGGCATCAGATGGGAAGACAGACTTGTTACCCATCCTCATCCTGAGTATCTTACCCTTTGCAATAATTCTTCGTTAGAGTGATCAAGTCCAGACCGGCAAATCTACGACAGGAACAAGAAGTCTAGCTATCTATTCCTAAACGGCTATTCAAAAGAACCCTCCCACCCTGGACTATCATTGTATTCAAGACCGACTTTAGTTGGTAGATTTTGCTACAAAAGTTTTCTAAATAAAATTTCTGTCATGGGTTTCCGTGACATGTTTTCATACATTTAGTAGGAAATCAAACTTTGAAGCAGGGGAGGATTTAAAACACACGAATTTGAAGAAAAAAAAAGTCAAAATAATTGGAGAATTTCCTAGTCTTAGATATAAAGCTGAATGTGGATATGTCCGCTATACAAATCTACACCGTGTTTCTGTTTGAACTTTATTTTTGAACAATGCACGCCAAAAATAGTCTCTCATGGTTAAGTTGAAATTTGGATATAGGCTCCTCATTAAAATAAATGAACACATGCCCGCAGCGTTTTCAAAAATTTTACTTCTAATTGGGAGGGATTTCTACAATATTTTAATTGTCTATATTGTATTCATAAAATGGCAGAAATGAGGAAGTATTAGTTTAAAATCAAGTTTTGAAAGTAGTTAGCACTCAAGTTGACTAGGCGTTTTTTTTTTTTTTTTTTTTTTTTTTTTTTTTTTTTTTTTTTTAATTAAGCATTACACTTTGTTTGAAATGCATGTCGTAAAAAAAAAGAGAGACTTTTCAAATTTTCCATAAAGAACAGTGGCTGTACTCTTGAAATTAATTTTTGAAAATAACGAAATATTTTTTGCAAATCTATTCTTTTCGCGCGAAGAGCTAGTATTATCAGTGGCGTATTTAGAATTTTGTTTCGGGGACGGGGAATTATGCATACGTGAATAAGCACTTATATTTTTTTCTTTAGAGTGCCGACAAATTTTAATGAAGTTCATTTTCTTTCTTTTAATATTTGTATAATGACACTTCCAGGTATGAGGAATGAAAAAAATTGAGTGAGAGTGGGAACGGGCAAAAATAACTGGAAGGTAACATAATACCTAAATTATCAAGAAGAAAATGTGCCGGAAGGGAGGAGGTATGAAATTTGGTGGTGGCACATTTTAGAAAAATAAGTAACCTATTGTTTAAAATTAAATACAGATCCCGCAATAAAGAAAAGAAATGTAGGTCAAGGTGAAATTTGAATGAAATAATAAAAAAATAAAACAGTTACGAACAATAGAAGGATATTAATATTATTACACTTTATTTTATTAAACAACATACAACATTTTGTTCTTCCATAATTTTTCACTAATTTAATAACTGCTTCTTTTAAAACAG
The DNA here is from genome assembly GCF_964235325.1 of Thermobia domestica. Lineage (NCBI taxonomy): Eukaryota > Metazoa > Arthropoda > Insecta > Zygentoma > Lepismatidae > Thermobia > Thermobia domestica. The sequence goes on along the minus strand of NC_137460.1, from coordinate 152,628,028 downwards.
CTCCTTGTGAAGAGTATGGTGATTAAGACCAATATTAAGATACATACGTCAAATTTTGTTAGCTTAGTTTAGTGTCTCGAAATAAGGAATGGAAGACAGCAGTGATGATGCACACAAAAATTTAGCAGTGAATCTAAACTTTTAATCTATTCATAGAAGAAAAAGAAAGCATCCTCTTGGCCTACCTGATTTCCCGGGCTACATGTTCTCCTTCTTGATTTTCTTTAATTCAAACATTTACCTTTCTTTATAACTAAACGATGTAAATATTCCTTTGCTATAATAACTAAAGTCCCGTTATATTGATGTCTGTGCAGGTTGGAATGGAACAACAGTTTCGCTTATCAGCTCCTCTTAGTTTTGGTGTTACTGACGATGGCCGACTTGAATCACAACTAACAACGGTTGAAAGTATGATAGGAGAAACGAAAGAAAGTAACAACCAAGAAAAAGAAACAGAAGAGTAGAATGGACGAAAGAAAAAAAATAGTTCTTACATCGAATGAAATTTGACAAATAGAGTATTATTTCTGAACAAAGAGCATAAGAAAATGGAAAATCAGTGAAATTCTTAGAAATAGTAAGAAGGATTATTGTTGAAAATGGAATGTAAAAAAACAAACAAATTTATTTCCGGGGGGCTTGAACTCTATAGCCCTCCCTAAATACGCCATTGAGTATTCTAATACATCGATTAATGTAATAGCAAAAACTGAAATGTTTATTTCTCTCTCTTTCTTTTCAATTAAACTAATTATACATTCTTAAACTAACAGGAGATAAAGAAGAAGGAAAGTAGAGAAAAGAGGGCTGATGAAAATTCACCTCATCTTCATACATTAGGATATTCCTATAAATTGAAAATAATAATTTGTGAACAAGCACATAGAACCACCATTTACTCTTCATGGAAACATAATTGAATATACCAAGCCCACATACGAGAATGATTCAGAAAGTGATGTCTCCAAGATGATATCTTTATTTGTATTTGACAGATAGCACCAATACAGGTATCAGTGGAAAGTTTGCAATGTCAGCTACAAATGGTGGCATTATTTTTCAACATAGTTCCCATTACGGCAACACACTTGCGCCAACGCGAAACAAGGTTTTTCATGCCGTGCCGAACTACTGCTTCTGACTGGAGTCACAACTGTAGCATTGGCTCTTAAGGTGATCCTTAAGTTTGGAGAAAAGCGGAAAGCCACACGACGCAAGATCCGGACTATAGGTAGGATAAGGCAGAATGCCAACAAACACTTTGCCAGCAGATGAGACAACTTTGATATTGTTTTGAGGAGAGAATGTGTGACGGTACTCCATCGTCTGAGGCTTCGTTTCCGGCTCGTAGTGGTGTATCCACGACTCGTCGCCGGCGATGAATGTTCCTGGGCGCACAACCTTCCGCAGTCAGAAATTAAATGACACTCTGACACCCGCTGTTTCAACCGGACATCACTACTGGATGTCATGGATTACTCCAGTACTCTGGAACGAGAAGAGATAGGAAGGTGATACATGTGACATTCTAGTGTATTAAATAAACAATTCAGAATGTTTGCAGTATTATTGCCCAATTAGTGGGCTTGAAGGCACTATTTTCTGAATCACGCTCATATTAATGCAGGTAAATCAAAATAAGAGGAAACGAAAAGAATAAAAAAAGTAAGATGAACAAGGAAATTAAAATTCAAACTGTGCAATGCAATGAAAATAATGAATAAAATGAACTTCCATTACATTCTTCCCAAGCAACACGATAGATTTTATTTCGTGCTTTTCTAAGAACATCCCACTCGAGATAGAGAGTTCCTGATTTTTACGGAATAGAATCGATTATTATCTCGGAAATAGTGATTTTAAAACTCTATATTTAACTGGTGGGTTTAAATGCACGAACCGTCCCTTATAAATCAACGATACTTGTACTAAATGCTAGATTACTTCTACATAGCAGTGGCACGCAAAAGTACAAAGTTGTTTAGTTTCTTATGCGAAGAGAGGAACATGAAATAAAATGGGAAAAGAAAATTATTTAAAAACAGGAAAATGTCTTTGTACTGACGGAAACCGCTGTAACGTTCATGCGGAAACAATGATATAATGTTTTGGCTGTTTTATGTTTCCTCATAGTATATTATTGAAATATGTAAATAATTGCGTTCAAAATAAAGCGATATTGATAATCGTTCTTCTGTACTTCCGTAGAACATCCTGAAATATCTTTGTTACGATCAGTCTCGCGGAACAACAACAACAACAAAAAAAAAAAAAAAATCCAAATTAAACAATATGTGAAGAAAATCAGGTAGGGTATGATATAGTACGAAGCGCATGTCAGAGAAAAAGGATCGATTAAAAAGAAAATGATAGATAAGAAATTTATTGTGATTGATATACTAGTACATGCCTTGCTGTTTTTCGCCGTAATCATCATGAAGCTCCAGACATTTATGGTAGCATGGCACAAGTATCCGTATACCTTCTGTTTAAAAATCTGCCGCCTGAGAATGCAGTCACTCTAGAACTGACGTCTTCAGCACTTCTTTGTCGTTGAAACGTTACAATGCAAGCCACTTTTTCAGATGAGGAAATATAAAGAAATCGCTGGGGGTAAGGTCGCGGCCGTAAGAGGGATGATCGAATTGTTGCCATCGAAATCTTTGAATTGTATCAACAATAAGAAAAAACTGTTTTTTCAACATATTTTGTAGGATGTTAAATATCACAGTATACAGTCACGATAGGACATTTAGCGACATATAATAGCGTCAAACAGGCTAGCGATAGGATATGTAGCAACATCTAATAGCGTCAGACAGGCTTGCGAAAGGACGTGTAGCAACATTATTAGCGTCAGACAGGCAAGTGATAAGATATGTAGCAACATCTAATAGCATCAGACAGGCTAGTGATAGGACATTTAGCAACATCTAATAGCATCAGAAGACTAGGTATAAGACATATAGCAACATCTAATAGCGCTAGACAGGCTAACGATAGGACATGCAGCAACATCTAATAGCGTCAGACAGGCTTGCGATAAGGCATTTAGCAACATCTTATAGCATCAGACAGGCCAACGATAGGATATGTAGCAACATCTAATAGCATCAGACAGGTTAGCGATAGTACATGTAGCAACATCTAATAGCGTCAGGCAGCCTAGCGATAGGAGACGTAGCAACATCTAATAGCGTCATACAGACTAGCGATAGGACATGTAGCAACATCTAAGAGCATCAGACAAGCTAGCGACAGGACATTTAGCAACATCTAATAGCATCAGAAGACTAAGGATAGGACATTTAGCACAGGGCCCCATCTTGAATCCTGCGAACTAAGCATTCGCAGAAGGTGTCAGGTGAAGAGGGCGCCAAACTGAAAAATGAATTTTGTGTTTTAAATGTGAATAATTACCTATGTTATGATGAAAAATTTTCCAAATATCTTCAATTAAATATTGTAATAAGTCGAATCTTTGCGTTGTTGGCTGTAAAACAGCCTTTACAATTACAATAGACTCATACATCAATTGGTGTCGATGCCACACTCACAATTCATGCTAGCTTGAGGAAAATTTCCCGCGGCGCAGGGAGATTTAGGAAAGATATTTTAAAGAGAAAAGAAGGGAGATTTTATGAATATGAGATTAAATGTAGGGAAATTTAGTTTATCAACAGATGCTATATTAAGCACTACGTCAGTTCACTAAAGACAGCGGCATTCTTTCCACAATCTCACCATATGCACAAAATACAAATATAAAAGACTTCATTCCTCTCCCAACCAGGATTTCGTAATAGGAGGGGTGTGTGACGAAATACTGCGGTTATCACACCAGGGGCTCGATCATTCTAAATTATTTTACTGGAAACATAGGACCTATATTGGTTCGTTTAACCAGGATTTTGTAATGGGTGGGGGGGGGGGCATGACATGAAACACTCTGATTACACACCAGGAGCTCGATCAATCTAAACTATTTTACTGGTAACATACCTATATTGGTTTGTTACGACAATATTCTCATGTTATTGCCCTAACAATCCAATATAGGTATTCTAATAGTATTTCAATAACGAACTATGAAGAATCTCGATTAAAAGAATATAACAAAAAGTATTGAAAAAGATATAATCTTCCGAGTTTCTTAAGTTCTGAGAGTCGATATGATCGAACCGGAATCTCGATCGTCATTTGTACTCCATAGGATTAGCATGGAGCTAGATGGAATTCGGAATGCTCCGTTACAATAATATCCATTTTCAACTTGACCCCCGTTTCCCCCACACAAAACACCTCATAAGAAAGAGTAACCAAACGCTTGCTGTAGCTTCATATTTTTAACGCTGATTCTTCTTTTTCTCGTTTCTTTTTGTTTCATCCTTCCTTAATCTTTTACATTTCTGGTTCAGAAGGGGGGGGGGGGCGGACCCACCCCTTGGCTACGTGCCTGCTCCCAACGACCCTTCCGCGACCTTATTAGAGAATATCATTGCCAAATATGTCTTTGAAATTGGAATGGATCAACAAACAAAAGGAAGTAAACGGCACGTGTTGCTTATGGATTGAGTGGCACTATCACAGCAGAAAAAATATCTTCAAGATTGCTCCGCCTTGTCATAAACAGTATCTCCGTATTCAATGACCACAGTTAAGACTTGAGAAAAGTCAGTGTAAATGAAATGCACATTATCGAAGTTCAAGCGATTAGGCTTTTGTTGACCATTGATCCACGGATGGGGGGGGGGCAGGGCGAATACTAAGGAAACAACGGGCGGTACAAATGGAATTTTGATCATTTTTGAGGGAAAGTTCCTAATATCACTGGCTCTCAATCGCTGCCCACTGCTCAATGCTCACTTTGTTAATGTCTATTAGTAGGACTAGCTCGGGAGAGTAATGCTCCCGGAAGTAGAAACGAGAAACAGATTTCTGATTGGTTGGCGTTATCCACTTCTTACCACTTTGCATTCAAATAGCATACAACAAACGCTTGCGGTTGTCGGCCTCAGTGGCCTAGCGCTATGTGCTAGTAATAAAATCCTCCTTTGGCGCGAGTTCAAACCCCGCCCGAGGAAAGTTTTTTAATTTTTTTTTTACATTTTTATAACACTTATTAGATTAAAATAATATGAAAATAATACTTAAAAAAGTGATTTATTTATTTTTATGCAGATAAGTAGTTGTAGTACTTATGCCCTTGTACTCCATGATATAGGGTCGTTTTGTTCCCCTTGTACTTCATGATATAAATTTTGTGACCAACTTAAAACAAATAGCTAGGATAGCGCGTAAAACAGCTGTCTAGAGTAGCGCGCGGAAAAACGTACTTCCGGGAGTATTACTCTCCCGAGCGGGTCATCTATTAGTCCATTTGTCATTTGTCAACATTGTCGTTTGTATCCTAAGTCGCTCCGTTGGGTGGTTTCACTTTTCAACAGTACTTTGTTTTTATGTAATAGTAATGCCCAACGATAAAAAACCAGGTGACCATTTTATCGGAAAAGAAAGCTACGAAACTTGAAAGAAGACGAGAAGCAAGTAAAGGCTCTAAAAATTTGTTTCAACTTCTGGGTAAAATTTCAAAAAGTGATAATCATACAAATGTTGAGGTGAAGGCAGGGGCGGACGAAGGGTCGGGCAACTGCTCTGGGCACCACAGTCAGGGTAGCGCCAAAACAAGGCTCAAAAAGTAAATTTTATAACGTGTTTTCTACTGACATTTTTGGTTTATGTTGTTGTAAAGTGGCGTCAATTACATCATCTTTTTCCATTTCATGTCAGTTTTCTTACGGTGAAACCTTCAAGTGAAACTCGTGGGGAAAGTGATATTGATATAGTGACTGCTATTGTGTATTAAGCAAGGGAAATATACAATGCATTATATGCATTGTCTATTGATTCCAGAAGTGATGCTTTTAACACAAAGCTATTAGTCTAGTGCACAAGATTAAGAGTTTCAAGTTCATTTGCTGTCTCGTACTTCGGCATAGTTCTATTCAGAATCAATCTTGTAAGCAAAATGTTTCAAAAAAGTAGAAATGGACATTTCAAAAGCTGTTGAAATGATTGCAAAAGTGAAAAGTCATTTTGAAGCGATAACCAATAGAGAGTTTGAAGAGCTAGTAGTAGATGTAAGAGAAATTACAAAGACTCTCAAAATCGATCCCCTATTTCCAAGTGAGTTACAATTACGACCACGGAAAACCAAACGTCAGTTTGAATATGAAGCCCCTAATGAGCACATTGCGGATTCCAAAATTTCTTTCAAAAGTACCCTTTATTTTCATGTTTTGGATCAAACTATAAACTCACTAGAAGAACGGTCTTCTCAACTAAACCACGATCGTGGCCTATTTGTGCTTTTATTCAGGATCAAAAATTAAAGACAAGGATTCCCCGATGAACAAATGTCGTGTCTTTCAGGTGGCTTTAACAGATGAAGAGCAGTGTGATATTGAGGGTTCCCAACTTCAACAGGAACTATTGGTTTTACTCTCCCTACTACCAGATGAAAGTGCTAAAAGCCCACTTGAAGTACTAAAATACTTGACAAGTGACCAGCTGACTGAAAATTTCCGTAATGTATCAATTGCACTCAGAATAAATAAAAAAAAAATGCCCTCATTCTTTCTGTCAGCGTGGCTTCAGACGAAAGGAGCTTCTTAAAATTAAAATTAATTTGAAATTATTTGAGATCTACCATGTGCCAGGAGCGCCTTATGAGACTCGCCAAGATGTCGATTGAGTTCGACATTCTTCATGTCAACATACATGTCATTGTCAGAAATTTTGCAGACAAAAAACCTCGGAAGGTTATATTGTAATTGTAGTGAGGCGCTGAAAACAAATTTATTTAAAATTAACTTGTAGCTAATTTTCAGTAACAGTGGAATTTTATTTTTTATTTAGCTTTTCTTAAGGTCTTTTATGCTATTATCACGCCTGAGGCCAAAGATTGCAAAATTAGGGAAACAATTTGTGTAAATTATTCTAGATTTTAAGGTATTGTTTTTATGGAAGAAAAAGATATGGACGCCTTCTCATAAAGTTCCCTAAATTGACTTTGATATGAGTTACTTACTTACGGTATCAAACTTACGAAAGTTAGAGGATCTCTAATACTTGATAAAATCTGTTATTAAGTTTTAATCTTGTAAGATATATTGCTGTGCGTAAAACGTTCAACATATGTGAGATGTATTTATTGGTATTTCACGTTATTAGAATAGATTATTACATAGTCGGATATGTGGTAGAAAGACTCCTGATGTTATTGATAAAACAAAACAATTTACAATATAGCAATAATCATGTCACCATTAGTAGTATTCAATAAATGTTCGATATTGTTTTTGTTTATACATATCGGTACATAATAATAATAATAATAATAATAATAATAATAATAATAATAATAAACACAATGTAATTGATACTATGTGTAAATTTTTAAGTATTAAATATACCCAAATTAATATTTGAGTATTAATTTTTCTTTTTGAGAAATGGATTTAAAATACTAAAATTACTATAATAAAATGTAAAATATAAGCTAGGATTAAGTGGGCTCCAAAAGGCCATTTTGCCCGAGTGAAATTTTTGCTTTGGTCCGCCCCTGGGTGAGGAAGTGTTCAAAACCAGCAGTCTTGGGAAGTAACGTAACGAAAGTAACGTCTCCTAGTAATGCGTTACATTTTTTACAAAGTAACTGTAACGGTAACGCGTTACAAATTTTTAAGTAACGTACCTAGTTTGCGTTACTTTTTTCGCGTTACATTTCGGATGAGTAACTACAATATATGTATATTTTTTTCGGAAACAAATGTTTCTTTCCTGTAAGTCAATTTCTCAGAATGGAACAATGGAGAATGAACGATGTCAGTGACCGACGATTTCTGCACTGTTCGCCTTTTCCCGTTTCGCCTTATGACCTCTAGCAATGAAATTTGCATGTAAAACCTGTTATCACTTTTCATCTTAATGTAAGGCGGAACGGGAAATCTCGATGTAAATCTTCCCGTTTCGCCTTACGAACTTTATGTTGGTAGGCTTGGAAATATATCCATAGATACAATTTGATTTATTTATTTATATAACAAAATATAGTGCCACTTGCTGTTTTTTGGAAGATGAGGACAGCCTCAGGGAAATAACGTGAACTGATTGCAAGCACCTGGAAGATTTTGTCTTAGATTTTCAAAGCTCCAAATCAATATATTCAGTGAGTGAACTACGAGTGCAGTGGTACTGGTAGTCTACTTTACTTTGATTGTTGTTGATTTTATAAAGATGGAGAACGAAGATATTTTATCGTTTGAACATTTGAGAGAATACTTTTCTTAAAAGCTGAAAATGATGGTGAACAGAATTTAAAAGTTAAGTGGTGCCCCGGCGGGAAATATTTATCAACAACTAGGGTGCCATAATTAACGACATACAATAAGGGGTTAATATGAATAAATTGTGTTCTGATGAGCAGGCCTACTTTATTGACGTAATGTTGATGGTATTTAATATTAGAGTTTTTTTTAGATCAGTTTGCGTATCCTGAAGTCCCGTTGATTATAGAGTTTGGAACAACTAGCTTTAAAAAGCATGTATCGATTTTAGAGTTACTGGCAAGTTTTGATTCACCCCCAGTTCATGTGTTCTCATTTTCAGTTGTAGTGTAATGTTTCTCTATATTCTGTATTTTTAATTTTACATAGCAACATTGTTAAGCAGAATAATAATAAGCAACCATTTTTTCTAACAAGGGATGGGCACAAGTCAAGCTAAAACTCGACTCGAATCGAAGTCGAGTTTCGAGTCGACAAAATTAATATTCTCGAGTCGAGTTCCGAGCCGATTCACTGCTTTTGGCGTCGAGTTTCGAGTCGAGTCGAGTTTGATAAATGTCTCGCTCGTTTTAACTCGTTTTGAAATCATGGTCTGATTACACTGGAAAGCGAAAGCCATGAGAAATGTAAGCTAAGCAGTAATATGGAACACTTTTAGTGTTGCTCACGAGATTGAACACTGCTCGCATCTCGTCTCATCTCGATATCGAGACTACAAGAGATTTTTTTATAACAAGCTTACCTCGGCTCGGCTTACCTGAGCTGATGGCTCGCTTGGGATGAACCATCGGCTCGAGCTGGTTGGTTGGGATGAGCCATCTGCTCGGTTCGACTCAACCGAGCGAAGGGTTCTAGCTGACTCGGTTGGGTGAGCTGTTGGCTCGGCTCACTTCTCGGTTTGGGTCGATAGTGAATGAGTTGTGAGCCGATCTGCTCTAGTCGTTGACAATTCTAAACCCAAGCCGAGCAGTTTTGAAGATACTTGATACAGTCTGAAGAAGATATTGTCTATGTAAGATACTTGAAGAGAGTACTCGAAACCATACACCAGATCTGGTTCGACTCGACTCGAAACTCGACCCGAATTCGAGTCGATTTGGAGGAAATTTTTCAAGCCGAGTTCTCGGGTCGAGCTCAAAGATGTCTGTTTCTTGTCGAATCGAGTTTCAAAGAAAACTTGCTCCAACTCACTCGTGCCCATCCCTACGAGTAACGCAGTATAGCATTTTAGTCAATGTTACATTACATTAAAATGTTCATATAGCTGTCAAGTAAAAATTTGTCCTTGCATTTACATAAATCGATTCAGAACGTGCAATAATAATAATAATAATAATAGCGGTAGTAATAGTAGTACGGAAAACTGAAGTAATAAAATTTGTTTCACATATTCAAAGTTTTGGATCTAAAAGTAACGCGTTACTTTCGAAGTAAAGTAACAGTTACTTTTTTGAGGCAAGTAACGCGTTAGTAACGCGTTACATTTTAAGAGAAAGTAAAGTAACTTGTAACGCGTTACATTTTTACAAGTAACTTACCCAACACTGAAAACCAGTTACTGTTAACAAAACATTTGCAAATCGACAAACTTTTGTAACTGTAAGTTTATTTTACTTGATTGCAGTATTGTTAAATTAAAATGGAATGGGTAAACCCTTTTCGGTTACGAGTCTGAGTTAAATTTAATGTATTTCAAAATTTGTTTGAATACAATTAGTTTTTACGCAGTATACGCGTATGTAACTCGAAAGGGTACTGTAATCAAAATCGAAACCGTAACCAAAAGTCATTAGGATTATAAGTAACACATTTGTTTTAAGATCTCTCACTGTCAATCACAAAAGCGTATACATATGCTCGTTGTATTACAACAGTGTAACAATCATTATTAATCCATTCTCTCGTACTAAATTTAGATGGAGCGATATTTTTTAAATATTTGGTAATAGTCCTAATACAAAGTAAGGATTTGATGATTAGTTACTTGTGTTCAGGGATACACTGACGGAGGTGGTCCGATAGTCTGGATCCCCACGGACTTCTGATTTAGCACAATTTTAGGGGGAAAACACACAAAATTATTTACATTTTGTAGGCTACTCCGAAAATTCTTCGAATCCAAAACAGAAATCTTATGTGCGCCACTTCTTGTGTTTACATTGGTACTCAATCCGACTTCGAATGTCTGGATTGGAAAAAAACATGAAAGGACTTAATTGTTTTATAGGCCTAAGGACCTTGAAAACATTTTTTGTGGGGGGACCTGATTTTGAAGTTCCGCCACGAAATCGAAAACAAATTAAATATCGATTGAGGCACACACTTTTGTCATTTGTTGTGTATTAAACAAGTTCAGCTAAAATTAACAAAGAATTATTTAAGATCAACTATTTCTCAAGAACGATTAAATAGACTAGCTTCGATTCCCATTGAAAATGCCATACTCAATGAAATAGATACAAATACAATAATAAGAGATTTTGCCAAATTGAATGCCAGAACAGTGTCTTTATAACATGAACTTTTCAGTAACAAAGAAAACGAGAAAATAAGCTAATTAGCATAATAGTATCACTAGAAAATACTATGTAAATTTGCTTTTAATAAGGCATAAGAGCATATCTCTTTGTCAAAATCAAACCTGTGCTAATGTAAGACTTGAAGCTCATAAGTCTTTTTCCGTTTCGACTTTTATGTTTCAATTGCACTTGTCAAAATATATCCTAGATATATATCTTAGTTATGTCGTGCTTATTTAATAATAAAAAATATTAATTATTAAAATTTGAAGTTTGCTCAGTTTTCATCCACAGTCAATTTCGCCATTTTTCTTTAATATTCACAGGGAGACTACAGAAGAAATTTGCAATTCTAACAACTATTTGAAGAATTTTTTGTCTATTACAACTGTGTACTCTTCTATTATCATTTAGGTGGGGGCGCCTCAATATTATTTTATTACACTAAAGAAATGTGTAGAACCGGCCCTGATTTAGCAACATCAAATAGTGTCAGACAGACTAGCGATAGGACATATAGCAACATCTAATAACGTCAGACAGGCTTGCGATAAGGATATGTAGCAACATCTAATAGCGCAGGCTTGCGATAGGACGTGTAGTAACATTATTAGCGTTAGACAGGCAAGTGATAAGATATGTAGCAACATCTAATAGCAGCAGACAGGCTAGCAATAGGACATTTAGCAACATCTAATAGCGTCAGAAGACTAGATATAGGACATATAGTAACATATAATAACGTCAAACAGATTAGCAATAGGATATGTAGCAACATCTAATAGCGTCAGACAGGCAAACAATAGCGCAGGTAGCAACATCCATTATCGTGACTGGTTATTGTTAGGAATTAGAGTACCGCACAGACTGAGACGTTTGGTACTTATTGTTAGGTTTGGTTTTGTAAAGGACATATTCATTGTTTGATTTCATTATGGTTTCAATTGATAAATACTGTAAATTCCAATTAGAAGTCCCCTTTCAACACCCGAATCAGACTTTTTTCTGTCCTTTGGGTAAGATGGGAGAGGCTTGTCCTGGGGCACTATATGCTACAGGGGTACCCTGCAGAAGAATGACGTTTCGTGACATAATTTTCTGGTAGTTCACAACCGTTAGAAAATATAATTTCTAGGGTTGGTTGGCACTTTCAATATTTTTAATAAAGAAAACGATAAAATCAATAAAAATAATGATGTATTATTATCTATCTAATCTAATATAAATAAAATAAAGAGTTTGTTTGTGTGTTTGTCTGTGTGCGGTCTGAGGACCAGACGAGTGGACCGAGAGTTAGCAAATTTTGGTCAGGGGTACATTCGCCCAGGCCCCAAATCAAAACGAAGCCCTTTTTTCAAATTTCGAACCAGGGGGTCTCAGGAGGGCGTTTACCGGAACGGGCTTGGGAACCAGACAAATTGACCGAGAGTTACCAAATTTTAGTCATGAATACCTTAATCCAGGCTCCAGACCAGAGTTAAACGTTTTTGTCAAAATTCGAACCAGGGGAGGACCGATATTAGTATCAAATCCATAGTTTTCGCGGTCGCTGAGATCAATGCTGATACTCCCACAGGCGTTGACTTCCAAATACAGCCCTCGTGCGAAGCATGGATGTATTCAACTAGTTCATAATAAAGAGTACCTATTCCTACAACCATTTCATTAGCATATCTAATCAATTTTCCTGTTCTCCCAGACAGGAAACTTGTCCATAAGGTTTTTTGAAATTATTATATTGTTTACATTTTTTTCTCCGTTGATGTTTATAGCCAATGCACTGAGATGAGTTCGCAGGTGAAGGCGAACTTTCACTAATCAAGTCATACTTCAGAAGTAAACGACAAATTACAACTGTTAATAATAAGAAGTCAGAAATGCTGACTACTGCTATGATAGTAACCCAGGTATCTGTTCTTGGACCTTTTCTTGATCTACGTTAATCACCTACCCAAATAAATTTCATACAAATACATATTGTATGCAGATGATACAACAATAATCTGGACTCAATAAAACTTTGTAATGTAGAAATTCCAAATCAAGCGAACTTATGGCAAGAACAAAATAAACTTATGTTGAACAATGACAAATAGAAATGTTACCGGTATATGCTAATTGTAATATAGGATAGCTGCTCCCATCAATCCTAACGTGAAATTACAGCACACCCTGGCGAAAAACTGTCCTGAAATACACCATAATTATATAATAAATTATCCAGGATAATATGTATATGTTTAGTCGATTAATCTTGAACAAATAATGTTACTCTACCACGCATTTTCCATTTTCTGTTGTTATGCAGCGTAATTCCACTAGCGAATGAAAAATGGTCTGTAAGTAACAAAAGAAAGTGATACGATCTACTAAAACAATACTGCATTATAGGGGAGAGGGGAGATAGTGGTACACGGAGCACATAGATACGAGGTAGACATTTTCCATTGTGAAGAGGTAAATGGACAACAGTTTGGTGGTGGCAACATTGGTGACAAACGAATATCGTGAGGCACAGTAGACGCAGCGTTCTTTTCTCTGTGCAGAAAAAACTTGATTTTTTAAGAGCAAAAGTAAGTTTTCATTTATGTCTTTGTAAGATTATATTCGTAATAAGCACTGGATTTTTGAAAACTTATGTATGTTGCATGAAAGTGTAATTATTTACAAATAATTTCATTTATATTCAATTGCCCTGCGTGGAGTAATTTTTCAGTTACAGTAATTAACCCATTTGGTGCCATAATTTTTCTACTGCATATTTTTGATTGAGTGCTACATATTTTCTCTTACATAGGACACATATACAATATATATATATGTTTTGATTGTATGTACCGGGGTACGCCCGGTACAGCCTGTCCTATATATAGGACATTGGCCTTTTGGGTTGACAATTCTAAAAAATAAACACAATTATATCTAATTTTTACTAAATTTTATTAAACAATGTTTGCAAGATTACATACCCGTACAATGTGTCTTAGGACCTTTACACAGCACTGTTACACTAACGGTGGTAATTATCAAAGCACAGAACAGCACACAAGCCAACCTGGCATTCCTGACATGATGTTATCGGCTTTTTTGAACATCCTTGACATCTTCTTTGCCTTCCTTTCACACTTCGTATTAGGGTATGTTTGCTAGCTTTCCGTGCTTCCGAACACTTTCTGTACATTCCCGGTGGCCCTGTCGATGCAGACTGTGAGAGCAATGCCATTGTAACACTTCTGTGAAATTCTAGAAGATCCAAATTACCTAAGTCCAAGATCTGATAAAGTTTTCATCCAGGAAATAAAGCTGTTTCAACAACATTCGTAAATATGTTCCAATACAACTTCTTGCCCTTGATCTTGATTGGGTAATTTGTCAAATAAATCTACACCATTCTTGAATTTGTTATATTAAGCAATGCATGAAGGCACTTTGATGTTTTCTTTACGCCCTTTGTTACTTCGTGTTACTGTTTCCACACAATCAACGGATTCAAAGAGTTACGATCAAACCTTGTGTCTACAAATCCTCCTTCCTTTTTTGTTAGTTCTTTTGACGATATCAAAGGACATTTTCCGGTTCTATTTTCCCTTACTGTTCCAGTCATGAAAATGTTTCTTTATCTCAGATTGGAAGCAAGATTGTATGACGATAAGAAGTTGTCCATATATATCGAATGGCATTCTGGATTTTCCACAACGGACAGCAAAGATTCCACAACATAATCGGATAATCTGATATCCCCTTGTGATCCAGGTTGGTAGGGAATTATATGCAGTGGGTAACCATTGTGTGTTTTTACCCAAATTTCAACGGTATACCTTTCATGTACATTGAACTATTTCTACCATAATATCGTACCATTCTTTCATCTATAGATAGTTCATGGACAAATACCTCAATTTTTTAATAGCACCATTTATTAGATTATATAAAAGCCTGACTTTGAAGTAACGGTCAGATTTGTCAATAACGTCGTTATTGTTAAAGTGAATGAACTTTTTTAATTGTCTGTGTTGCGTAACATAGTTTGCACAATTACTGGAAAATTGCAGTTAGCTGATATCTCCCAATACATCGACTGACGTGGAACAAAAACGTAACCACTATACAACAAAATTCCTAAAAATTGCCTGATGTAATTTTCACATACGGAAAAGTCTGTATTATGTTGAGCAGCATATCGGTTTGTCTCAGTTACAGTGTGTGCAATAATCTTTTCAATGAAAAGTTCGAATATCTGAATTGGCGTTCGGTTTGTTAATTCTGTTTTCAAATTTTCCGTAAATAAATGGCAAATCCGTTTCAAAGTTGTGTACATAGAGTTTCGTTTCCATATTACCCGGAAATTGAAATTCCATGAAACCAGTAGGCTAAACGGCCGATGTCCTATATATAGGACACTAAAGAAACAAGGTATTTTTTATCACATTGTTTTATTTTCTGAGTTTAAAAAACTAATGTATCAAAAAGAATTGTATTTTAAGAATATAAAACAAATGCTTACTTTCGATTTATCGGCCTTTTGCATTTTCTGTATCGAAGAAAAGAGAAACGTTCATCAACAATCCAAATTCCAGATACTTAACGATACCAGATTTCCCTTCAAAATGTACCAATCATCCACGCACGACGAACAAAGAAAGCATGTACTTGTCTGAGCATGCGCAGAACCGAACAACATTCGGTTGATTAATCAGTGTTGCAAACCTACGTATTTTGTCACTGTCCTATATATAGGACATTGGCGCCAAATGGGTTAATGATCCTGAAGTTAGGTTGGGGCATATTAGTACACATGCATGTGGGGTAGATTGGTACGGATCAATGTGCCCCCACTGCTCTGTACCAATCCACCCCTTCCATTTGTAATTATAAGGGTAGACTACTTGTGCATTTCCCATATATCACAGTTTTCGTTGTGATTAACATCAAGTAGAAAAAGTTACTAATAATATAGGCTATCTCATGTGTGATTGCTTGATTTCCGTAATCAAAGCATAAAAATAAAATAACAAAACTGTAATGTATTATTACAGTTGAAAGTAATGGCAACTTTTTTTTAACTCACCCTGTACCTAGTAATTTTTTTTAAAATTCAATTTCGGTTTAATTACACAATTTATTTATCCTCTTTACTTCAAATGAATGTAATGAATCGAAAGGTCTCATTAGAAATTATATTTTCACGGAATAAAATATTTATTTATATCTTGATTAATTGTAAATCTCATTTTCGCATATACAAGTTGAATAGTTACAAGGTTTACCAAAATATAGTTCCGCCATTGGATATAAATTTTCTTAATTTCAGACCAATGTAGAATTTGGCCAGGTAACTAAACCTTCCCTCACCCCCTCTCACTAGTCCATAGTCACTTTCAGATCCGGTTATATCTGGATTTCACCAATTTCTATTCGCTTTGTAATTTCCGCGGCTGGAAGACTCCTCCCTGATTGGTGGAATCCTCCCATCTCTGTCGTTTTCGGTGCAATGTTATTATTATAATCGAAGACACATCAAGGAACACCACTGCTCATCAACTGCTCAATTTCTGCCACAAAGGACTGATAGTTTAATTACATCAAGGTAACATCTAGGTTAATTTAATAGTTAAGAAGATTGACAATTGTTTAGGAGCCCAAGATATGCATTTTTATTAAAGAAACAGTGGATAGTTTGTGAAATTCCGGATTTCTGTTTATTAGGACGCCATGTTGCTGCCCAGATAGGATAGACAGTATAGGAGAGTGATTTTTTGATATTTTCAAATTCAGTTAGGGATTAGGGAAATACGACCTGGTTTCGTACATTCTATAGTGTATACTGTGAATATGATTTTTTTCAGTAATTGCATGTACTAATATTGTAATACTAATTATCATAATGGCAGCTTAAGCTAACTAAAAGGGCTCCTATTTCTCTCTCCAAATTGAATTAGTTCTAGTGGGGGGATGGGTTAGTTATTGTTTGTTTTAGGGCCTTTTCCCCTCTCAGGGGAAAGGTCCCTCAATAAATTTTGTTAATCTGCCCCCAGGGCTTCAAATTCTAGTAAATATGTTTTAAGTAATTGGTCAGGTCAATTGGACCTAGGGTTACCCTTCTCATTTTGCCCCCATAAAGTTCAATAGAGCCAACTTTATATACCAACAAGGAGTAATGTGTTTGGAGGTACTTGTCTTCAACATGACTATAATAAATGGTGCTTGTTTTGTTTAGTTAGTATTTATGTGTAGTATTTATAGTGGTGTGTAGTTCGTAGTTCTGTGTGAGTGCATGATTTTTACCGTAAGGACAGTGTAGTTCACCTGCGTTAATTTAATACCATTTTTCTAACTAAAATTAACTAAACCAGAGTAAATATTATAGTTCTGATTAATAAGTGCAAGTATATATTTTAGTACACAGTAGATTATTCCTTACTACAACGCCATCGTGTCCGTTTTCGGTAATCAATTGTTCGTTGACATTACGTCATTGCACGAGTTAGTGATTTAGATTGTTTGATTTTATCCCCTTCTTCTTAAATTACATCCCGTGGACATGGTTTGCGGTTCGAATGAGTACACATTCATATAAAATAGCATGAGATCTTACTGTTCTGAAAATTACAGCTTGCTATGTCACTTAGAAACCGAAATATCCACTGAAATCAAGAATGCCTATTTTCTTAATAGAAGCAAAGCCCACATGATGTTAATGTTTGTTTCAAAATGTAATATTAAATTCTCTTTTCCCGTGGCTGTAGAAAAATTCCATTGTTGCTTTAGTTTATCAGCAAATCAGAAATAAAATAATCGTTGACAATTTAACTTTCAGTGAATACACGTATGATTTTTTTTTAAAACTGCGAAGTAAATATAATTTGGGTGCTTCGAAACAAAGAGTCCGTGGTTCGATGAATGTTATCGTGTAGTAGTTTAAGCGTGACGGAATGAGATAATTATATATTTATTAGTGCGTAATATAAATATGTGTATGGCCTGCGTGTAAAATGTATGAAATAGGGTGTCTGTAAAATATTACTTCGTGTGGAAATGAGTAAATAATAAATAAATGTAACGATATAATAATAATACGATTATAATATGAAATGAACGAGATGATATGACACCTATATTTAAATGGATAGGCCCAGTGTATATTATATATGGAGAATATGAATATGTTTTACTGAAAATCTCTCGCGTTTTGACTTCTACACCAATACATTCATCCAACCGAGTTTGCTATTGGATAGTAATGTGTAGTTGGGAATTGTATGTTACTTCGCATTTAAGTACCTTATATTAACAGCCCCGGATCTTAAGCCTTTCATCAGATAGGGTAGCATCATGTGGGAATTACTTTTAAAGGTTGACAGAAATGATAATTAAGAAAAATAACTGCTATATCCTGGAATCATCAGAAAGTACAGGTTTGGTCATTTGTACCTTTAACATTCATTGACTTTCCGAGATTTTTTTTTCGTTGCTTACCTTATTTACTGTGCAGTGTTCATATAGCTAACAGCTCAGATCGGACTATCCGATTAAATCAACCGCTACTAAATTAATATTTATGTCCATTGCGTACCCGGATGTCGACCCCTGACCCTCTTAAGTATTTTTCGTTTCTTTTCTTAGTTTAATTAGATGATGGAAATTAACGACATCCCAGACCTTGGCATGTCTGCGCAGGGTAGCCATCGGTGATGTTTGGTCACTGAAATCACCGATCAAAAATTCAGTTTATTTATTTTTTTTTATTTTGGCAAATTACTAGTTAGGGATATCTTAGCTATTATTTTACTCTAGTTTCATTACTATTCTGGACTTTCTTAGTTTCTAAGAGGTCGGATGATTTTTTTTCCTTTTTGAAATTTTAAATTAGAGCCTTCTCTAACCTTCCGGTGGATTTCCGGGGTCTTCAATGGCGTTGACCGGATACGGTGAGTGGTGGGATTTCCCTAAAGCCTTTGTCTTTCCGAAAATCCCATCGAGGGCACAGACTCGTCTCGTCGTTGCAGACATTTGTTTTTCGGCTATTTATTTTGTAAGCCGAACCCCTTTTGGCATAAAAGAAAATATTTGGTTATAGTATGTTGTATACATAAATTCGACCACTTATCTTTCATAGTTGTAGTGTTCTGTCTCCTCTCTTTTTACCTATTCTTTCTTCTACTACTCCTCTAAAGTTTTTTTTAATTTTAACCTCCCCCCGGTTTTGAAACTCATGAGAGCATACAATGTTCATATCACTTATTTCGATCGTATGTATTAACTGAGACATCGAGGGATACAATTCGCGGAGGTATTTCCCGGTATTTCAGAACAATTTACTACCGTTTTTCAAGATACTCAATCCACCATGGGAGGGACTGACGAGAAGGTACACTACGATTTCAGATACCCAGAAACTTGATTGTTGTTCATCGATAGTACAAACTATATCCATTGATTACTGATTTCTGGTTTCTTTCTATTGATTGGTTATATGGTGTGTATGTATTAGTAGTTTGGGCCCACTAATTTTAAATAATCTTGATTTTTTTCTTTCTTTCCTTCTCTGTATATACATTTATATATGTGTGCTTACATAGTTTGGAAACTTACGTGCCTGCTATATTTGCTGTATTTCCACTTTTGTGTCGACTTATTAAATAATACCAACCATTTCTCTATACGTGGATCTTAATAAAATTGAAATTTTATTGATTATCGAGTTTATATATGCATTGCAATGTTGCAACCTTATTAAAAGAAAAAGATTTTTGTTTGTCAGGGTTTTTTGTTTATTTTGAGCCAAGAAAGTGTGAATACTTATTGAATATGAAAAGATTACGTATAGAATTAAGTGTCGACGAAATACTAAGATTGATATTAGAATAAAATTTATTATATTGAGTAATATGAATATATATATATATATATATATATATATATATATATATATATATATATATATATATATATATATATATAAGCGAATATGTATGTAGGGGCTCGATATTTACCCTGGTTGTTTTAGGTTGCCATAGATTTTGACACCCGATATTTGACCAATTATTTATGATTGTAAAGTATTACCGCGTAATTTGTAATAAATGACACCTTACTGATTTGTTAGTAATGTCCTTAACTATTAAATTTTTTAATACTATGTTAAATATTGCATGTAAATAGAACAAGTAGCAGGTCGTAAAAAAACCCTAATCCGTATCTAAAGTTATTTTGTAAAACAATAGTGAAATCAGTAAACTATGAAACAGTGCGCCCCAAATCTTTCCCCTACAATCGGAAACGTAACTATTTGCCGTTCGTCAGTTCAGTAACTAGAATCTTTTGTCTACACGATCTAGACCAGGAATAAAATTTAACAATCTTAATTTGAACTGAAATGTGGTTAATAATTTAGTGATATGAATACAGGACCTGGGATGGGTCCGGAGACCCAGCTCTGTGGAAGTGTCATATAAAGGAAATATGTTCCCAATGTTTGGGACTGGATTTGATATTTCTTTTAAAAATCTTAATAAATTTTGAATGTTTATACCAAGTGCGTCTAGTGACGAACTGAAAAATATATATATGAAGAAACTATTTTTTTTCGTCTGTAGTTAAGACAAACGATTAAATACTCTCATGGACACCAATCACTGTGTATAAAGAGAGTTGATAAAGGAGTTATTATCGACGTGAGAAAAGGACTCATAAAATTGTCGAAATTTCTCCTCTTGAGACAGAGACTCAATAAAAATGCTACCAAAGTGTTTTTTTTAAAAAAAAAAAAGAAAAATGGTTAACCAATTATATTTTTTTCTTTCCTCTTTCACATTGATATGTATTCTTTGTACTGAATTTTAAATATGTTCAATGTTGACCTTTGATTTTTTTCTCTCTTCATCTTTCGTTTTGTCGATGTTTTTTAACGTAATCCAACTGTTAATATATCTACAAAGAGAAATGTGTTATTCGATATTGAAAATTAACAAATTTCTATGCATGTCTATAAACTAGATTATTATTACTAGTATTATTTTCTTTTCATGTATCGAAATTTCTCTTGTGCTGTCAAATTAAGTTTTCTTGAAATGTAATAAATGTCTATAGAAATGTAGTTAGGTTAGTTTAATTCAACTAAATGCAACCTGAAGTATACATTGTCCTGTATGAATGTGAGTGTGAGTGAAATGTAGGTTTAGTATTAAATGCACCAATTCTTTTGACATATATGGTGACATATATGGTGACATATATGACTTACTATAATTAATGGTAGTTGGTAATTAAAGTCGTTGAAAGTCAATACTAACTTAAGTTGGCTCTATAAACGAAACAATAAAAGACCGAAGTAACCTGAACGAACGATCATCATGGGAGAACTTCGAGAGTCAAAATCTTCGACAAATATATGTTACTCTGATCTTTTTTTTTCCCTGTGGTCGATTCTAGCATGCCATCAACTTCATCATTTATCCTTCAAGTATTGGATACTAGTCGAGAACTTTCTGAAATATTGAATAAACTGTTAAATTAAACTTTCTCATCTATCTCAGAGCTAGATTGGGATAATTCGGTAGTTGGGGTTAAATGGATCTAGGTCTGAGAGGTATGGGTTAACATGTGTCTACCTTTGATCACCTTAATACCAAATATTCACCCAATAACTATTAGAAATGATCCCAATTCAATAATTATTCACTTTCCTTTACCATATTTCTCAAAAATATCCAGTAACAGTTTCCCTCTTTTCTCATCTTCTTCCTTTCCCTATTTTTCCTCTCTTCCTATCCCAACTTTCTCTTCTCTTCTTTACTTCTTTTTCTATTTTAATAAAACTGAAAAGGGGGTCGTGACTGGGAATTCCATATATAATAAACACGGTCATGTATTTATTTTATTTTCTTCGGAAGTCCGATATAAAAGTCTTCATTTTGGTCGAACCTTGTAGGTTCGAAAGTAAGAAATGAAATGTATATATATATATATATATATATATATATATATATATATATATATATATATATATATATATATATATATATATATATATATATAATTCGACATAAGCTGATAGCTTCATTAATATTCCCCCACCAGGGGTGAAGGGTTCCCACTCACGACTTATTCCATGCACGATACAGGGTTCCCACCCTCCTTTTGTTTGTTTCTTTCTCTTTTTCTTTTTCTTTCTTTTCCCTTTTCAAAAATAATATGGAAAACTTTCCTATTATTATATTTCCGACATTCCGGAACTTTAGGTATAGCCGATGGGTACACATACTTTCGAATGGAAAATTGTTTATCCATTTAGGAGCCTTGATAGCAAAAATGTGCAGATTCTTTCCCCCAGGTCATAACATGCAAGTGATTTTAATAGGCACATATCTAATAAAATCAATCTCAAATATATATACGATGGACGCTAAAAGTCAGCGTGTAATAAGCGTCATATTTATTCGACTTTCAGCAACCTATTTGAATGTTATTCGGCGAAGTTCTTGAAACCAGGGCCGTCATTTACGGTTGCAGGAGGGGGCAATTGCCCTCCCAAGGGTTTGAGGAATACATATACTTTAATCGATTGTCTACTAATATAGTAGTACAAAACGTGAAAGTCTTATGTTGGTGATGTTCTTACCCCCCTCAAGCGAAGTCTGAAATGACGCCCCTGCTTGAAACTTTAATATTATAAAGGTAACCAAGAAAGTTCTGTCGCTTTTTGTGGAGGTCTGTGTTCAATTGGCCATCACACCGTGAGTTGAAGGCGAACGGAGATAAAGCGAAGGTCAGTTGTTGGTGTGGATATACCCAACATACTACCTAACTGTGGCAGTTCAGTTACACAGTAAGAACATCGTAAATATGGGCCTCCACAGAGAGCCCTAAGGGCGAGTATGATGTGCGAGTTCAAACTGCGGTCAAACGCCGCTGTAGCAAGGGAGAAGATATGCCAGGTATTTTGTGAGAGTGTCGTGACTACACGAACAGTGCAACGGCGGTTTAACAAGTTTAAAAACGGTGACGAAACACTGGAAGATATACCACGTGCCAGAAGACCAACACTTGTACAAAATGAAGATCTTCAGGCAGCAATTAAGGCGAACAGTGGCCAGACATGTGAGGAACTGAGACTACAATTCAGTGTGAGTGTAGAAACCGTTCGGCAGCACCTCCATCAACTTGGGAAGCACTACAAGTTGGGTCGATGGCTTCCACATGATCGAATCCCAGCCAGAATGCAGTGCGAGCAGATACCTGTATTTCTTTGCTGTCTTGTTTGAAGAAGGAGAAATTTCTGGAAGGGTGTTGCCATATGATGAGAAGTGGGTCCTGTACGAAGCTCCACGGCGCCGTCATCATTGGTTAGCATCCTATGAACCGGTTCAAAAAGAGCCAAAATCAGCACTGCACCAAAAGAAGGTCCTCCTATCCCTATGTGTTTGGTGGAATGCTCGTGGCGTCGTGCATCGGGAACTGCTACCAGTTTGTCAGAGCATCAATGCAACTGTGTACTGTGAGCAGTTGGTTTGTATTCAAGAACAACCCAAACTCTAGAGCCAGCACATCTGAATCGCAAAGGGGTCCTCCTGTTACAGGATAACCCGAGACACCCTTTTATGCCTTTTATGGGAAACACTACTGCATCCGCCATACTCACCGGACATTGCACCATCCGATTACCACCTGCTCTACCGCAATGGAATCCATGGTCTTCCAGAGCGTTGGCAGAAGGTCGTCGATGCTGATGGGACTATTTTTAATCTTGCAGGCACGTTTTAGTTGACATATCGATGTTCGAAGTTTGTGGGGGGAAAAGCGACAGAACTTTCTTGTTTACCTTTATAATAACAAAGCTCTGCCTCCTTTGGAGACAAGGGGACGCTCGAACCAAAATTATAACATCTTTCCCAGTTAGTTGAGGTATGAGAGATTGCAAAATTTTGTAAACTGTAGGTAGCACTTGGATTATTTACTTCTATTTTTCTTATAGAGACAGAATCTTATTTATAGTACGTTTTTATCTTTGTAAATAGCTTGCGGAACTTTTAAATTTTGATGAGAACACAAGCAAGCATTTGACTTTTATTTTATTTATTTTTTTATTTTTATTTTTATATAACAGGTTAAACTAGATCTATTGAATTACTAAAGATTCTGACAAATCTTCACATTCTTTTTATGAAACGTTTTTATTTTGCATTTTTGCTGCTGTAGGTCCTTAAACCTATTGTTAAAATACTTGAGTTTGTGAAAGTTTAATAGAATATTATATTTCAAAATATTTCATGGAAAAATGAAACAAAAAGAAAAACGTTATCTCTATTATCAGAGAGGCTTGTGTGATATTTCACTTTGCTCGTACCAATCTGCCTCCACATGCTGAAGATTGGTACAGATTGGAGACCTTTCGTAAAATGTAATTTACTCCAGGTAGGACATTAGTAGAAACAATATTGTACATTGTGAATGTAGCTAAAGAATCACAGTTTAAGTAGGGGAAAAATCATGTTTCTCAAGCCGACGATATGTTCTAAAATCTCGGGTAAGTAAAAATTGTACCAATACCCCCCCCCCCCCAAATCCCCTATTACAATCACAAACTATTTTAAAGGATTCAAAGTAATATTTTTTTCTAGTTTTATTTTCAATTACTTGCAGTTGTTAATATGCGATTTTAATATCAGAACTAATGTACACGATCATACTACAAGGCTAAACGATAAGTCGGATTGTCTCGGGTAAAATTGTTTCAAACGAAGAGCAGTTTTAAATATATTAGCATAAGATTATTTATAGTAGAGCAACTTTTCATACCAGCAGTAAAGTTGTCAAAAGGGCATTAATGCCACACGCATCCTATCAACGAGTCAAATTTTGCGACCATTACAAAGGATTAGCCACTAACTGTTGTCACCAGGAGACAAGAAAATTGACCTGCTCTTCCCTTAAATAAAGTCGTCCGTAGTCTTGACCTTAGATGAGAAAAGCTGGGTTTGTTTGAATGCAAACTACAGTACAGTCTACACATGAAGGAAATTTACTGTTGAAAAATTTTGAAGTCCTTCTGTAGAAATTTTCAACATATAACTGCAAATATAATACAAGCTAGTTTGAAAATAATAATATAATAGATCAAGCAATATTCCATACGTTTAATCGAGTGTAAGAACTTCCTTAGACACATCAATTCAAGTGTAGTCTGTTAAAACAGACCATTCAGAAAGAGAAATCGAAGACTTCTATTAAGAAATTAGAGAGATTTGGTAACCGATTAAAGTTACAAAAGTATCACAAGAGGAATCAACAGCCTTCAATGGCGCGCTCACAAAAGCTCTGGATCCAGTTTCTCCTTTGTATTCCTATTTCTGCGAGATCCAAAGTTTTAACTGGAAATTTTGTCCTCCTATTTGCGCCTAGGTTTTCCAAAGGGGCGTTTTCCGATTGGATTTCCAGTTAAAACTTTGAAAGCGTTCTTACTTTTTTCCATTCTGGCTACATGACCTTCCCACCTGAGCCTTCTAGATGTGATGACCCTAACAATGTTTAGTAAACGACATAAATTACGTAGTTTCTCGTTATCAAGTTTTCGCCATTCACCATTCCCTTTTTTCATGAGTCCGAGATATGTACGCGTCCCGAAATTTATTTTCGGAACACCGGAACGCATGTGTCGATTCCGGCACGATCTCGGAAATTTCGGGACGTATAGCAAGCTGAATCTAGTAGCATGAGGTTGTTTTTAAAAGAAAAGGAAATCGTAAGCAATCAAGATTCTAGTGTACTAGAACTGAACTCAAGTATTCTAATATTATTATTATTATTTTTAACATCAAGCTCGGATTTAGGTGGGGAAGTTTTAAGCCCCGGGCATCAACTAACAATGCGGAATTGCTTTCAAGAGATATTATGCGACATAGATTTCTCTGATTTGAAAAAACACACAGGCAGAATTTCTACTAAACATTATGTGAGATTGCAGGAAAAAAACACAGGTAGCCTATGTGACAAAAGTCATGGTCAAGTGAAAAAATCTGGAACTATTGATGCATGACATTACAAATGATTTATGGTTATCTTTACGTTCTTATTTCTATGTCTTTTCTCAGTCCCAAGAATGCAAACTATAATATAATCGTAAGAGACTACCTATTTAGTTTTGTTTATTGTACGAAAAAGAAAGAATAGAGGAGACCTTTCCTCATTACTGCCTTTCGCATCCTGAGCGAAGATCATTTTACAAGGGAGTAAAAAAGCTAGGGCAAATTCTGTGCCACACTCCTTTATCATCCTGCTCGTACAGTGTAAATTCCGCATATCATTTGTTACAGCTGTTGATACGTTATGAATGGAACTGAAGAAACGACAAAAAAAAAAAAAAAAAAAAAAAAAAAAAAAAGTGAATTAATTGAACATTTCGGATTTTTAGTTGAAGTAGGCGCATAGTAAAGGAAGAAACTAAAAAATAAAACAGTATCATAACTCTACGGCCTATAGAATCCAGAGAATCAGTGCTATAATACATTGAGAAAAGCTCTCCATTGACTCCTTCCCTTCGCCAACTGGATCCAGTTTCTACTTTGTATTAATGTTTTTTTATGAGATCCATCTAAATACTGTCCTCCTATCTGCACCTAGGTCTTCTAATTTGTCTTTTTCCGATTGGGTTTCCAATTAAAATTTTGAAAACGTTCCTACTTTCTTCCATTTTGGCTACATGCCCTCTCCACCTGAGTGTCCTAGTCTTAAAGACCCTAATAATGTTACAGAAATTGTAAAAATTACAGTTCTTTGCTATGAAGTTCTCGCTGTTACCCATTCTCATCCCTCTTGGGTCCAAATCTTCGCCTCAAGATCTTGTTTTCAAATATTGTCAGTCCACGTACTTCCATCGATGAAGTGACCATATTTTGCAACTATACGGCACAACAGGCATATTATCGTTTTATATATTTCAAGCTATGATTTCTTCGACAGAATTCGCGAAGACAAAGGAGTTTGAACAGAATAATAAGACGAATTCCCTGCTTTTAGATGACGCTTAATTTCTTCGTTGATATAGAATAGTTTTGGTTTGTTAATTTGATCCTAAATATTTGAAAGTGTTCACTTTATCGAAAGTATTAATTATATTTTAATGTACCTATATCTAGGTAATTTGCAGTATTACAGTTATGGCGAATTTCTCTGTACAAGCATTTTTTTTTCTGTATTTGCTTTTAAACCCACATCCCTTGTTAATAAAACCTCTGCTTTTCTTTTTATTGTCCTCACATCATACCATATCAAATTGGCATCAACAGCATAAGTCATAATCTATTGGGTGCCATTCAGCTCCAGACCCTCGTTGCTATCTTTAATTTTTCATCTAACGTATTTCAGAACATAATTGAATAATAATAGCGAGAACTAATATCCTTGTTTCAGGCTATTTTCGACGGAAAAGCTTGTGGACAAATATTTTGTTCCTAATATTTTACTTTGAGATTCTTTTAAATTTTATAGTTAATCTAACTAGTTTTTTTTCCTTTTCTTTTCTTTTTTTCTTTTATATACAAATTTCGTGAGAACGTTGTACAATGTTTCCCTCATAACAGAGACGTAAACCTTTCTGAAAATAATTAATGTACCGACGGCTTGTATATCCATTTCATTTCCAATATTTGGAGAATGGCAAATATCTGGGCAATAGTTGATCGATTTCGCCTAAACCCGCATTGATAATCGCCAATAATTTAATCTACGGGTGAGGTCAATCTTACTAACAAAATGTTTGAGAGGATTTTGTAGGATGTTGACAAAAAGAGAGAAGCCTCGATAATTTTTATAATCAGTTTTGTCAACTTTCTTGCGAATTGGAATAATTGATTGTTTCTTTCCACTCTTGTGATAATTCCTTCTTGTTCCATATGAGGAGAATGAGGTTGGGTATCTCTTCATCTCCAGCTAAAATTCACTCAGTAGGTACTTCGTCTATACCCGGAGATTTGGAATTCTTTAATTTTTAAATAGCAATTTCTAATTCTATTCGATTAGGCTCTGGAATATATGGTTCTGCTGTATGAATTTTACTTTCTCCCCGAAAATTATTTTTTGGCTGTGTTGTACACACTGTCAAAGGAATCTTTCCACTTATTCAAAATACTATCCGTAAACATGAAAATTGTTCCGTCCGCATTCTTAAATATATAAAGGTAACCAAGAAAGTTTTGTCGCTTTTTCAACCCATCACCTTCGAACATCGATATGTCACCTAAGACGCACCTGGAAGATCAAAAATAACCTCCATCAGCATCGACGACCATCTGTCAACGTTCTGAAAGGTCATGGATGCCATCGTGGTAGAACTTGGTGGGCCGTGAAGCGAAGATGGTATCAAGTGCAATTTGCACCTCTACAAGGGATTTGAACTGACGTCCTCTAAGGTGATTGTCCAAGGAATTGAACAGATGATAATCGAACGGTGCAATATCCAGGAAGTATGGCGGATGCAATAGTGTTTCCCACATCCAAGGCGTGAAATGGTGTCCCGGGTCATCCTAGCCACGTGGGGCTTAGTGTTGTCCTGTAACAGGAGGACCCCTTTGCGATTGAGAAGTGCTGGCTCAAGTTTTGAGTTTTTCTTGTAGTTCCAGTTCCTCACATGTCTGGCCACTGTTCGCCTCAATTGCTGCCTAAAGATCTTCATTTTGTACTGTACATATGTTGGTCTTCTGGTGGTGTATCTTCGAGTGTTTCGTCACCGTACTTAAACTTGTTAAACTACAACTGCACTGTTCGCGTAATGACGACATCCTCACCAAAAGCTTGGCATATCTTCCGCCTCGCTCCAGCGGCGTTTGACCCCAGCTTGAATTCGTAATGCATACACACTCTTATGACGCTCTCTGGAGGTCCCATGTTCACTCTGTTCTTACGCAAGTTTCTTGGTATAACTGAACTGCCATAACCAGGTAGTATGTTGGATATACCCACACCAACAACTGACCTTCGCCTTATCTCCATTCGCCTTCAACTCATGGTATGAGGACCAATTGAACACAGACCTCCACAAAAAGCAACAGAACTTTCTTAGTTACCTTTATATAAACGTCAGGTTGATAGCCTTTCTTAAATTCGTTGATGCCTTTATGCATGTTCTGGATATTTTTTCTGTTATTTTCAAGTTTAATAACCTTTGCTTTGAAAGAACTGTGTTTCATTGTTCTACAGAGGTTGTTCAGTCTACATTTTGGCCAATTTCGACTTACCTAAAAATTTAGAAGAATCCATGGCGCCAGGTCCGTAAGTGCTCGATGTGTTTCCCTTGGTTCCTAACATTAGCTCGACAGCGTAATTTCCACTTTAATAGGCTTCTCTGAAGAACTGGGAGGGGAATCTTGTCCCATTCCCTTTGCACAGCTTTCCAAAGTCCTTCCACAGTTGTCACACGCCGTTTTCCCAAAGCCCGATTCAGCAATCCAGATCCACAATAGTCCATAGAACTCGCATCTGGAGATTTAACAGGTACCTCATTGAAAGGTATCACCTGTATACCACTTGCCTTCTCCATCTCCCTGTAGAATGCGAGGGACGATTGTGAGGTATGTGATGAGGCTTTGTCCATGTGAATGAGCACCAGATTGGCGTCATTTCCGTACATTGTTGGAATCTCATGCTCGTAGATCGGCCGCATGATCTGCTCCTAAAAATATTGCGAATTTATTTTGCAGTTCTTCGCCACCCTACGAATCTTCAGTTTAACTCGGTAACAGTAGCCAGTAACGACCACGAACCCTTTTGGGAAGGATTCTTTACAGACATGGACCCACCTTCTGAAGTTCTTGGCGCCTTTCTCTCGGTACATGATGGCTCTCGGTTTGCGCAGTCGGAAAGGTAAATTCATGCTTCATCGAGCGTTACTATGTACCTTGGTTTTACCAGATGCTGTTCGTACAGCTTCCAGGCGTTACATTTTGGTTTCTTTTGGTGGGCATCCGTAAGAAGATGGCCACGAGCTTTCATGACTTTTTCCAGCTCGAGTTGATGGTGTAACGTCCGCCTCACAGTCCCCAAAATCACGTCAAGACGATTAGCCATACACCTTTGTGTTGGCGGATTTTCTTGCATTGCCATTTTGCGAAGTTTCCTCTGCATGGTGGAGGTGGCATTGGTGCATTCCCACTTCCTAGGCAACTTCGTTGGTGATTCAAATGGTGGAGCTTCATTGCCCTTGTACTTTTTAATAACATTTTTATTCCACTTAAACTGATGTTGCAACCATTCTTCTTGCACTGTTTTCTGATGACAGAAACACTAAATTGGGCGTCATAAAGATCCGCAAGCCTTCCCCAAATCGGCTTAGTTTGGACGGCATTTTGGTCACAGAGCGGAAACCCACACACTTGGAAACAAATTTAACACAACACTCACAACAATGGTTCTGTTTTGTGCGTTATTGTCGTCCTCACGGAAAAACAACTCCTTTCCCAAGAAGCCACTGCACAACACTGCAGGACGGTACGAGCCAGGTCGAGTGAGTCCATTCTGCCCGGGAGGGGAAGGAACGAAATCGGCCAAACGTAAGCTGAACAACCTATGTAAAAATTTTGGAGGTTTTCCACCTGATGTCAACGAAATTTTGTACAGTTCTAGTGTTCGGATTTTATATACAACAGTTTTACCTGTTTGCCTTTCTCTGCTAGTTTAGTATGTTTCTAGTTGAACCATGGTTTGTCCTATGTATGTGCCTCAGTGTTTCTTTTGCTGAAATTTTAAAGGTATCCGTAATTTGAACCCTACCATCCTCAACACTAGTGTATTCCGAACCTTTTAAAACCGAGAAATCTAAGCTTATTCGACTTTTAAATCTAAAATTCCCCTTCTGCCTTTCCCTCTAATTTCCTTAAATTAAGTGGCACGGCGTAGCGTAGTCGCTAACGCTGTCGCCTTCGGTGCGAGCGGTCCCGGTTTCGATTCCCGGTGGGGTCACTCGGTCGAAAAAGTGTAAAAAGCTTTCTCAGACCAGCCACTCTGAATGAGGTTTTCCTGGGTTTTCCTCATTCACACCAGGCAAATGCCGGGGTGGTACGTAACTCTTACGTCCCAGGCCGCTTCCTTCCTTCCCCAATCCTTTCTTCCTTCCCTTTCCCCGGATAGTGTGCTCGCTGAGGAACGTCATCCCTCAAAACGTGAAGAGCTAAATGGCCTTAGATGCCGAAAGCTCAGAAATCAAAAAAAATCCTTTAAAAAATCCTTAACTTAAACTTCTTTGTTATCAGTTCTTGTTGTTTCTTTCAACGATAATCTCTCTTATAATAATCACTGCTAGCAGGTAATGCTAACAACGGAAGTACTTGAAGTGGATTTACATGTCTTATATGTGTTCAGCGACCACGAACACCTCTACCTATCCGCTTTCAGTTCCATAGCAGTGTTCTGCATTTTGTCCGCCATCTTGGATCAATCATTTTGAATTGTACACTTTTAGTATCCGATTCATACGTAGCGATGTTGAATATCTCTATATACCCAATTTCAGATCCATAGCTTGTTTTTTTGAAATTTGTGTCCGTCATTTTGATTTGTAAATATTTGATGTCAGATTCGTATTCAGCTACCTTTTAAACCTATATATATCACGTCGCAAAGCAATTACATCATAGCTTCCTATTTTGTCCACATTTTGTGGTGTTCCGGAGCGTGCCTTGTTCTAATCTTTAAATTGTCACTACACCCCTACTGGCCCCATTCAAGTGAGATATTTCACACATGAAGTGTATTCGATGTGACCTTTCCAACTGTATATAATACATGCAGATCCCCGCATACCACTTTAAGTACTTCCCTTGTAAGTTGTTGATATTCATCACTGATGTTTGCTCAAATGCAGAGAAGACGCTTTCTTTTTAAATTAACCTTAAAAGAAGGACCAGTAAAATAGTTCTGCCAGTTGTTCTGCAGCTATTTCTTATCCAATTGTTTTCATCTCCACGTTTTGGGAAGTAACATTTAAAGATATATTTAAATACGATGCTGTGATCACATTGAATTCTTGGAAGAGGTGGTGGCTATTTTCACGTAAAGATCTCTACAAACCATTAAAATGAACTCTGTATTTGCGAAAGAGAAGAATTCAGTATTGCATCAGAGAGTTCTGTTTTATGAGAATGTTCTAGGAGTGAAAAATGGAGAAAATGAAAGAGTAAACAGGAAAAGCGAGTGGATGTGTTGTGGCTAATAGTAATCTAATCAACGTAGCTAAACCCCAACCATGCACTTAGAAAATTAGCTTATTCTATGACATAAACAAACACATGCAAATTAGTAAAATAAATTGAACAGTAATCTTAAAAGATATTCAAGTTTATTGTTTCCTTGTTACTTTGAACAATTTAATTAAGAATATTGTTAAATTAATAATGTGCAAGGAATAAAATATAAAGATAATGTGAAATCTTTAATTGTACTGCTCTTGGATAAACTTTCTAAAGTTGTGACAAAGTGTACGGACGAGAGAATGTAAGCTACCAAAACGTAACGAAGTTTGATAATAGATGTGTGTGGGAGTGATGTATGATACACCTGATATTATAACTTTTGATAAGTATATACAGGGTGTGATTGAAAAGTACCGGAACTTTTCCCGCCGCGTGGCTCCCTGGCGTTCGAAAAATGTGAGGGGTGGGGGAAAATGTGCGTGGGACCTTCCTCTTTCAACCGGAACTTGGCCCAGTGCGCTGCGAGCAGCGGTTGAGAAAGCATCGCTGTCCGCGCGAACGTCGTTTTAGTCGTCGGTCACGTTTTTTGAGCGCCGAAAATGGAGTCAAAGATTGACCAACGCTACGCCATCAAGTTTTGTGTCAAACTAAAAAAGACGTCCACCGAGACTCAGGACCTGCTCAAGGAAGCCTTTGGGGAAGATGTGATGTCCCGTACCCGGATCTTTGAGTGGCACAAGGCCTTCAGGGAAGGCCGGGAGGACGCCGATGACGAACCACGCTCTGGGAGGCCGTCGACGTCGAAAACCGATGAAAACGTCGACCGAGTTCGCGAATACCTGAACCTGGACCGTCGGACAACCCTCCGGGAGATCAGCGAAGAACTTAATTTGACATAATATGCAGTGCAAAAAATTGTGACTGAAGAATTGAACATGCGGAAGGTGTGCGCCAAACTGGTCCCCAAGGTGTTGACCGAGGAGCAAAAAGAACTGCGAGTGAAAATGAGTCGTGAAGTCCTACCTGGCCAAGCATGGCATCCCAGTGCTTCCCCACCCACCCCCCTATAGTCCAGACTTGTCTTCCCCAGACTTTTTTTTTCCTCGCATCAAAGGGAAGATGAAGGGAAAGCGTTTCGCGTCGGTTGATGCGATACAAAAGAGTGTAACCGCGGAACTTACAGCCATTCCGGAAAACGACTACAAAAATTGTTTTGAACACTGGAAAGACCGCTACCGGTGTTGTATTGACGCAAAAGGAATGTATTTTGAAGAATTTTAACAGTTTTGAAAAAAAAAAGTTCAATAAACCTGTTGTTCTAAAAAATGGTTCCGGTACTTTTCAATCACACCCTGTATTTCCAATTTTCAATAGAAGTTTGTCGTCTTTATTTCTTGAAACGTCCATAACTAATGATGTGGTTTAAACATCTCCAGACATATTGTGAACTTGAAAAGAAAAAAAAACTACAAAGTAGTATTTATTGTTCGAAACAAATTTAGAAGGTAGTGCAGGCAGCTGTTGGTTGAAAGCCCCACAACCTCGTCAAGGTTTCTACCGTCTGTGAGGGCCTGCTTTTGACTGGAGAGGGACGTAAGATCATATGCACTATACGATCTTACGCAGGAGAACCATATTCTAGCAAATTCCTTGATATTTCACTTAGCAAACTCTTTGGAATTCCTTTAATGCCAAAGGTTTTGCTGCGATACTTTATCAAGTAACTTGCTAGTGGATGATGATGCAATGAAGGGTGAGGGAATTCTAACAAAATTCCTTCGTATTTCACAACACAAACCCCTTGGTATTCTT
The DNA here is from genome assembly GCF_964235325.1 of Thermobia domestica. Lineage (NCBI taxonomy): Eukaryota > Metazoa > Arthropoda > Insecta > Zygentoma > Lepismatidae > Thermobia > Thermobia domestica. Next base: position 152,594,167 of record NC_137460.1, on the reverse strand, counting down.
TCAATCCCAAAGGTTTTACTGCGATACTCTATCAAAGAATTTGTTATTACCAGAGAAGGGTGGGGGGGGGGAGAGAATTATGAAGTAGAAGAATGCTAATATATGTGTGTAGAGGATTGTTGAAGATGAGAAAGGAAGGAAATTTGAAAGAAAGTGTAAGTGTAAGCAATGAGGAAAATGAAGACAAATGAATAAAATGCTGTTATAAAGGAACGTTTTTTTTTTTTTTTTGTCTTAAATCAATTTTTGTTTGTAATTATTGCTTCATTACTATTGTTGTTAATTTATTCGACGTTTAGAGTAATATAAATTTGTTGGTTCTTCTCGCGTGTTCTCACATAAAAATATACATTCTTACGATTGATCGCTTGCAGTGTTCTTAGTTTTTCTGGCACAAATTTCGTACCAACAAACATTTTCTACTAAATTGCCATAGCTTGTAAATGATGGTTTTTCTGACAACTAGTATGCGCGTCTTTGTAAAGAAATGATTTCTATTGTATTTATAAAACACATATGGACTAAAATCACTAAATACACTGAGTGCTAACTGAAAGCGACCATCTAACTAATATAAACATTGTTTGTCCATATACTACTGAAGACTGTTCCATATACCACCATCTCTCTCTCCACACACACACACACACACATATATATATATATATATTGTGTTCCATACTTCATGTAATTTTCTACAGTACTGGGAGAAGGATGCACACTATTAATGCACTATTTGGCACTCTTGTTCAGAAATATCTGGATTTTTCGAATTTCTAAAGGAAATAAGAGAAGATTGCTGTTTAGCCCCCTTTTTGGGGGTTGGGTATAAACACAAAAGTTCATTTTCTTTATGGGAGATTCAATGTTAAATTTTGGAAGCAGTTTTCTCCAATAATTATTCGTAAATATTTTGGGGCAAATTAGATGCATTTGTTACAAAATGCAAAAACACTCGTTCACAAAGCTAGTAAAGCTGTCTCAAACATTATTTTGGGAAGCCTTGCTTTTAGTGGGCAAAGGGCGTAAAAAGGTGGTGGGTGATGTGTTACCAAAATCCCAAAAATTAATTTCGGAATGTCAGTAAGCGTCAGATTAATCACGAAAGTCACAAAATTAATGCTCCAATGCTCCTTACATGTAAGAGTGACTGATAATGGGGCTATAGTCTCCTTTCAAAAAAAGAAAAAAAAATCACTATAAATATCCTGACAAGTAAACCTTACGTTTGGGTGAATCGAGTTGCTGACTGAGACACATATGAGAAAGTAGTACTAAATGTGGTCAGTATTTCAGTGAAGTTTTAGGTGCGAAGCTCCAGAGGTTTAGGAGATACAGCTACCAGAACATCACATGGAAGTACAGAATAGTCTTCATACAGTTGGAGGTAAAAGCTCTGTAAGACCTCTTGTAACGACAAAAGGTGAATAACAAATATATGGGTACATATTAGGACTAGGGAGAAGTCATATAGTAAGGATATACCTGACGGCGGCCATCTTGAAATCCGCCATTTTGAATTAAGGTTAAGTTTTTAAAATAGGAATAGGGTCATGTGATACATGATTTAAGGCGCAAATTCAATCAGAAGAACAATGGTGACGTTAATTTTGATTTACGCGCAATTGGTAAAAAGTTACAGGGAAATTAAATATTATTGCAGCATATGTATTAGTCCTTTACCCCACCTTGTAAATTTTGTGTTAATGATACTAATTAAATAAAAAGCAGGTGAATAAATATTAGGTGTATGGTAAGAGTTGCCTTGATGGCGACCATATTCAAATCCTCCATTTTGAATCAGACAAAAGTTTTAAACAAAACGCATAACAGTGACACCTTATTAATAGCAAATTTTTACCATAACTCCAACGGTATAACCATTTTTGTTTTATCATTAACCAGCACAAAATTAAATGGATCGCTCCTTACGACTACTGCTTTGATGAAATTGTTAACGACAAATGTGTCAAGTGTAACTCGATTGCCTTTGCCAGGTGTGCTTACTGTGAGCAGAGCATTTGTGCAAGTCATGCACTCTTTTCTGAACTACATACTGATTGTACTAATTGAGGACTTTCTGGAAGAAAGACCCAAGTTCAATTATGACTCAATTCCACTTTGGTCATTTTTCCTTAAATTAGCAACTTGTTTATGCGATAACAAATGCTGGTTAATGATAAAGCAAAAATGGTTATACCGTTGGAGTTATGGTAAAATTTGCTATTAATAAGGTGTCACTGTTATGCATTTTGTTTAAAACTTTTATCTGATTCAAAATGGCGGATTTGAACATGGCCGCCATCAAGGCAACTTTTACCATAGACCTAATATTTATCCACCTGCTTTTTATTTAATTATTATCATTAACACAAAATTTACAAGGTGGGGTAAAGGACTAATACATATACTGCAATAATATTTAATTTCCCTGTAACTTTTTACCAATTGCGCGTAAATCAAAATTAACGTCACCATTGTTCTGCTGATTAAATTTGCGCCTTAAATCATGTGTCACATGACTCTATTCCTATTTTAAAAACTTAACCTTAATTCAAAATGGCGGATTTCAAGATGGCCGCCGTCAGGTATACCCTTATTATATGACTTCCCCCTAATCCTAATATGTACCCATATATTTGTTATTCACCTTTTGTCGTTACAAGAGGTCTTACAGAGCTTTTACCTCCAACTGTATGAAGACTATCCTGTACTTCCATGTGATGTTCTGGTAGCTGTATCTCATAAACCCCTGGAGCTTCGCACCTAAAACTTCACTGAAATACTGACCATATTTAGTACTACTTTCTCATATGTGTCTCAGTCAGCAACTCGATTCACCCAAACGTAAGGTTTACTTGTGAGTACGGACATACGATAAGAAGGTTTTTTTTTTTTTTGTTAATTAATGGGAAATTTGGCGTCATTGTAGCAAAAGAGTATGCGTTTTTCAAATCTGGAATGTTATTTTGGTAACGCACCGCCTTAGGGGGGCACAGGGGGTGAAGCATTAGATGATGGATCTTTATAAACATTCAAAATTTTGTTCCGGAAATGCGAGTGAGAGTCAGATTTTTCACAAATGTCACAGAATTAATATTCTAATGCTCCTTGCATGTGCCAGTAACTTATATGGGGCTATAGCCCCCTTTCAAAAATTTAAAAATCACCATAATATCCTTAGTATTGACATACGAGAAGAATGATTTTTTTTTCACAATTAATGTGAAACTTGGCGTCGGGTTAGCAAAAAGTTATGCGTTTATCAAATCTGGAATGTTATTTTGGTAATGTACCGCTTACGGGGGCACAGGGGATGAAGCTTAAAATGGTGGATCTTTATAAAAAATTTAAATTTTATTTTGGAAAATCCAGTGCGTGTTAGATTGATTACAAATAATACAACATAAATATTCCGATACTCCTTGCATGTGCCAATGATTGATATTGAGCTACAGCCCTCCTTCCAAAAATCACATTAAGAATTCACGATAAATATCCTTAGCAGGGACATACGGAAGAAGCTATATTTTGTCAATTAATGTGAAATTTGGATTATGATAGTAAAAATCTGGATTATTATTTTGTTAACACGAGGTATAGGGCACGGGGGTTAATTTGGTACCTTTGGTGGTCATAGGGGGAGGACTGATAGAAATTCAAATTTTATTTTGTGAGTGCTCATCAGTGTCAAATTAGTTGCAAGATGCACAGAATTAATGCTCCATACTACTTTCATGCACCAGTGACTAATGTGTGACTACAGCTCTCTTTGAAAAGCGTCATAAATTCAATATGATTGTTCTTACGCGAAGACCTACTAGCAGAAGCATTTTTTTTTTAATTAATGTGAGAATTGGCATTATTTTAGATCAAAACGTTTGTTTAGAAAAAAAATGAAGTGACAATAAGATAATACCCATGTGTGGATTTCTTGTAGGGGTGTGGACTCAGAATTTATTTTGCCTAACGAGAGTGTCAATGTGAAATGTTGAAAGCAGTTTTCCCTAATTATTTGTAAGAATTTTACGGCAAATTTGCATTTTTAGTTAGAAAATACAATAACACTTTTTTGCTTGTACCTATGATGGTGCATGTGTCTGGAATTTTATTACGGCCATTCCTCCTTATTGGGCAATAATAACGACAAGAAAAACAAACTTTTCGTTATTTGTGTTATTGGCGTGAGCGTAAAAATAATCACTAATATCACAAATTTACGCTCAGAAGCTACTTCCATGTGCCAGTGGTCATTGTGGGGCTACAACTTTCCCTTTCCGGTCCCAAAATCACTTTGTAAACCACAATAAATATCCACACCACCTTCTTATATTTTCTTTCATGCTTCTTTTGGCCCATTCGGAATGCAGGCTAAAGCCACATTGTCACGTTAGAAGAATTTGTAGCTGTCATAAAAAAAAAAAGGAAAAAACTTGAAACCCTACCATTTTACCGTGTACACATAGTCTTGAAAGGGTCATAAAACATTTTTCCCATCTTGCAAGGAGTTGAACGATGCTCAACTTTCTGGGACGTCTTGCTTGCTACCTGTATCGCCCTCCCGCTGACATAAAAGAAAAACCAGTTTCGCCGCTTCCGAAACAACGGATTCTTTTGGACAGGGAGGGGAAGTGCGCCAAAATACACGTTTTTAATGAGGAAGTTCACTGTTTGTCCACTAGAGTGCAGTGCTATATGTGTGGAGAAACCTTTCTTGCCTTCAAGAAGTTGTAACGTGTAAAGAGTAAATAGAAAGATCGGGTTGAAAGTTTTTTTTTTTTTTTTTTTTTTTTTTTTTTTATGACAGCTACAAGATTCATTTAACGTGGCAATGCGGCTTGAGACGTGTTTTTAAGGAGGATTGGAACACTCAACTTCATTGTCCGAACCATACGTTGGCGCTCCAGTGTAAATTGATTTCAAGCAATGTCAACAATCCTTTGTTTTGTAAACCACCTTATAATTGTTGACTCAAATTCTTGTTTATCTGCACTGACAACAGTTTTAGACCTTTTCTTACTGTGATACACGAATGATTTACGACCTACGTTGACAGTTCAATAGGAGTTTGTGTCTGTACTCAACATCCGATCGACTTCTTTGGAAATGCACATTACATAGCACGTGAATCTGGTGAATATACTGGCTTAACCCTTTGGGGATCCTATGGTACAATTTGTACCATATGCACTTTTCATGGTACATTGCGTTATTTCTCTTCTATTTGAGCTTTTTCGTCCGGTTTTTTTTTTTGTTTTTTTGTTTTCCAAGTCCAGAGGCCTTGTAGAAGACATTACGTATGATTTCAGACCATCCTGCGTCCAGACATAGGAGGTGATGACGTCATAAGTCAAAAATTTATTTTCTCATTTTCTAAGCCTATGTTCAATATTTTTTTGGCGGGCTAATTTTTCTACGTAGAAGATCGAAATTTTGCACAAACATTCAGTCCACCGAGTAGTATTTACCAGATTTTTTGTTCCGATGTCAGTGCCAAAACAGGGGGGGGGACCAGAGGGGAAAAGGGGTAAAAATAGGGATTTTTTACCCCCAAAATCCCGTTTCTCGTCATTTTCCCGCCTCACATACAAGATAGGACCACGTGAGTCATACCGTCTGAAAGGCCGTTTTATTCTGAAGAGAATGACGGTCGAATTATTATTCTAGAGTAATTAGGGACGTCTCAGGGATTTTTTGAAAAATTTACTTCTATATAGGGAAATGTGGGGCATTGTCGGTATATATATTTTTTGGCGGGCTTATTTTTGAACGTAGAAGATTGAAATTTTGCACAAACATTCAGTCCACCGAGTACTATTTACCAGATTTTTTGTTCCGATGTCAGTGCTAAAACAGGGGGGGAACCAGAGGGGCAAAGGGGTAAAAATAGGGATTTTTTACCCCAAAAATCCCGTTTTTCGTGGGGCCGCGGTGGCTCAGTGGTAGAGCGTTCACCTCTGGTGCTTGGGGTCCCGGGTTCGATCCCAGCCCCAGCCAAGTGAACTTTGTGGTGGACAAACACCGTGTGCGTGGGTTTTCTCGGGGTTCTCCCGTTTCCTCCCACTTTCTTCATTCCACCATTTCATTCATCACTCATCATCACCGTCTCCTTTAGCCTAACCGGCATAAACGTGGGACGTAAAACTCAAAGATTTCATTTCATTTTTCCCGTTTTTCGTCATTTTTCCGCCAAAAAAACATGATAGGACCACGTGAGTCATACCGTCTGAAAGGCCGTTCCATTCTGAAGAGAACGACGGTCGAATTATTATTCTAGGGTAATTAGGGCCGTCTCAGTGATTTTTTATCCAAATATACTTCTGTATACGGTAAAAGTGGGGCAAAGTAGGGAAAGTTTCTCTGGCAGGCCTATTTTTTCACGTAGAAGATTGAAATTTTGCACAAACATTCAGTCCACCAAGTAGTATTTACCAGAAGTTTTTTTCCCCGATTTCTGCGTAAAAACAGGGGGGTCCAGAGGGGCAAAAGTTGAAAAAAGGGAAATTTTGCCCCCAAAAATCCCTTTTTCAGGAATTTCCCGCCTTAGATACATGATGGAGACATATGAATGGTACCGCCTGAAAGACAGTTCTATTCTGAAGAGAATGATTGGCGGATTATAGTCCTAGGGTAATTAGGGATGTCTCAGGAATTTTTTTCCCTGAGATCATAGTTTTTTATGGTACTTTGGGGCACTGTGGGAATTTTTGATAAAAATTCTCCCGCCCTTACATTCAAGATAGAAACTTGAAATTTGGCCCACACATTCAGTATACTAAGTACTATTTCTCAGATTTTTTTTAAATGGCTACGATCACACAGGGGGGGTCCAGGGGGGCCAAAGTTCGAGAAAAAATTTTTCCCTCCGAAATTTTCACTTTGACATTTTTCCCCCGCTTCTGGTATATGGTATCATTTGAAAGCCAGCTCTATTCTGAAGAGAATGAGGTATGAACCATGATCCTAGGATAAATAGTGACGATACAGTAGCTGCTTGACTGAAAGTCTAAAAAATAGCCCAAAAAGCCAGGATCCCCAAAGGGTTAATCGTTTGTGGAATGCTTGTCGTTTCCACTACATTTTTAGAGTACGTTCACATTGTAGTGTTCTTTGATCACGTAGTCTTTAACTGGGGATCAGCGTGCTAATACAATGAAACCTCTACTAACGGACACCCCTATAAAGCGGACACCTCCCTTAACGGACATATTTCGTAATCCCCAAACATTAAAATAGGGAAAAAAAAATTTGAAAACCTCTCTAAAGCGGACACTCTCGAGTACGGACATGGACAGTCTTTTCTGTCTTTTATAGGTATTACTGTATTTACCTCCGTATTACGACACTTTCTCTAGAAATATGTTGAAAAGTGTAGTAAAAATACATTTTTAGTAATTCATACATGTGTCACCAAGGAAGCATTGTGACATCATTTTGCCTCCTCAGCTGTCTGCTCAGCAACCCAGATGAAGCGTCCCTGTTTAACAACACTCTTATGTCCTTTGCTTGCATCCCACTCCCACCCAAGCTGTTTTAGACACAAAAGAGATGGACAGTTGCCCGCCGTTAGGGATGACACGTTATGCTACTGTCCCGTTGGAGTCTCTAACCAACCAGAAGACAAGTTTAGTAATTTTTGCCCTCAGGTATGTATATTGTCTCAAAAAGGACACTTCAGGACTGCAATTACCCCACAAATTAAAGCGCCATACTGAAAACGAAGGGAGTACTGATAAGTATAAAGTGCACAGAACTATAACATGTTATTTCCATGTGCCTCGAACGTAGAGTATTGGATGACAGAGGATAATGCATGTAATATTCGTAAATACGTGATTCATGCAAAAATATTTTTTCTAATTGTATATTACCTTCCTCACTAATTTACATAACAAAATACTGAAATCTCTTGAATCGGACACCTCTTTATAGCGGAAATTTTTTGATTCCCCACGGCTGTCCGCTTTAGAGAGGTTCACTGGCGGATCCACGAGGGGGGCGGAGGGGGCGACCGCCCCCTCCAAAGGTCTTTTTTTACTCCCAGCATTTTCCGTTGGGAGATACAAATATGGTCTTTTCCCGACCGATCCAATCTGTGACAAGCCTAGCAGAGTTTAACCAAAATTTGTTTTACTTAATAGTATTTAATACAGACATATTTGAATTGTGACTACTTCTGTCCTTAGTTCCTTGAGACAGTCACCATAAGCCCCAAAGAAGCGAGGATATGATTAATTCGTTGAACGAACAACTGTAGAAAGGAGGCTAAGACGACTCACTCTTTGAACTAAAAATGTGTATTTTAAAATTGTGTCCTAGAAAAAAATGTGGAAATGAAATTAATCCCGAGACTTCAATTACTTTTATCTTGAATAAAGATAAATATAGACTCTTCAGCGCTCCTTACCGAAAAGATCTCTGGAACTGAGTCTTTTCGGTTCGTTGATTGATTGATATATATTTATGTCGTTTGTCAAAAGCGATACTTTACAGAACGAGTACTAGAGTTTAAAGTTGGGTCTAAACTACCATAGTGCGCTTGATGCTCAATCAACGGGAATCAAAACACAGAACCTCATGTATCAAAGATCAATCGTACATTGTGCTAGCTAGATCAACAAAGAGAGCCGTGACTTTTAGGGTTCAACACGGAAACACCAGGAAGGCACCAAGGATTCATTGTAATTTTTAATGGCACTTCGTCTTTCTTGTGAAATAACACAAGCTAAGCTGTTATTGTAATTCATACATAAAAGACGATGTCCTGAGTGAATAACTGATCTTCGCACAGGCCAAACTGATTAAGCTAGAAACTTGAAATTCGAACAGTAGGTAAGATTTGTGACGTAGGGTATCACTAAGAAAGTATTCTTTTTGGAAATTCGAAGAAAGGAAGGGGGACGGAGTAGAAATTATTTTAATAAGATGGTCATCTTTCCGAATCTCTTAAGGTTAGACACTTGAAATTCGGAATTTCGGTTTCTCATTTAAAATAATTTGACGCATTTCATCATAGTAAAATGGGGAAAAACAGCTGGAAAGAAAAAGGGGCGGAATTACACTCATTATAATAAGATATCAATATCTAAGAATCTTTGAAGGTTAGAAACATGGAATTTGCCTGGAGAAACTTAGATTTAGCTTGTGCTGTAACATTCACAGAGATGGACTGCAAGGTAATTAAGTCCGTTGTGTGGTTTTCGCCCGTCGTGGTCTTTGCCCGTAGTTATTTTCAACTCGTGAGTATTCCCAGTAAGTTATGAGTTTGAGTCTAAAGTTGTACTCTTTGGATTTATCTGAATCGCAGATAAAATCAAGAAAGATGGATGAACGAACTCCAAAAAGTTTTTGAAATCGCTTTTTCTAAATCTTTAAATGAATCAAAAGGGCACAACTACAATCGTAAAAAATGTGTATATTTTTAATAAACAATTATATGTATATTATACATATGATATTCGATTTGTTTCTTTAATGTCCCACGATTGTGCCAGAACGGCTAAAGAAGACGCGGATCTAATCATTATAGTGGAATCCGAACATTTTTTTCGTTCACCTGTACTCCTACCGGGAATCGAACCCGGGAGCACGCGCACCAAAAGTAAGCGTGTTAGCCATTATATTTTTTTAAAAAGTTAACTGATCCACCAAATGTGCCTCATTAACTTGCTTAACTACTTAACACTAGGTTTCTACTTATTTTACTCCTTTTTACTCGTTTTTCCATTAACCTAGAACAACAAGGACACGAACGCAGAAACATCGAGTACAATTAAAATTCCAAAGACTCTTCCACCGGGAATCGAACCTGGGACCCCATACACCAAAGGTGCATGTGCTAGCGACTAAACCAGCGGGAGGGCATATCATTAGGCCAAATGGGGTTCATATTATATCTGAGATGAAAGAAAAACAACAAATTATAGTGCTTTATTCTTTATTAGTAATTTCATTTAAAGATTAGAATTTTTCAAAATTAAATTTTAATTTGCATTTTTTTCAAATATTTGATATTGTCAAATATCACCAGTCGGTGTGTTAAAGGAAATATAGTTTGTGTGCAGTAATGCACGGAAACATCACTTTGGTTTTACATTTCTGATCTTCTTTTGTTCATTTTATTGTAGGATTTTTTAATCTTTCAGAGGTTTCATTTTTTTTTTTACTATTTATGCATTATAATGGCTTATATTGTAATTCCAAATAATTTTAATTCATATTTTCATTCATGTAAAATATATACACAGTTCGTGCTAGATTTGACAAAATTTCTGTCTAGTTTCTTTAAGAGAAAGTTTAGTATTGATATTTTTATTACATTATTTGCAGCATTTTACTGAATGAATTGTACATTTACCTTAGTAGTGATTTATATAGTTAAGGAGCACTACAAAATTATAATTATATAGGATTTATATTCACAATTCAGTTCTTTAAATGTTACTGCTGTAGTTTAACTCCAAACCGTTACTCTGGGTTCCTGTTAGTAGTACGGTACAAGGTTTAAATGCAGTGATGATTAGTATTATGTATTAGAAAGTGTATCCATTTCATTCTCCAGTACTTGATCTGTGCCTTTGAGTGAGCAGGCCAGTTCTTGTAAGGGAGAAAAATAACATTCTTATTTCGGGGGAAAGCAACGAAATTCATGTTCGGGCAATCACTACCACGAGAAATAATCACAGAATCACTCCTTGGGGTTCAGTTTGAATATTATATTTTTACTTTTCAATTTACTGAATTATATCTGATATAAACAGAAATGAAAGCAATATCTAGAGCTTGCTCCCCTATATTTTGGACTATTTGGAACAATATGTGCCATATACTACTAAACATCACTTCATAATTAATTATTCTATTACTTTTAAGCTATCAAGAAAAGTACGTAGAAATATCATAATATCTTTTGTTATTTATTGACATTTTGTTTTATTCTTTATGCATGTATACTTTTGTTATCTATTTACTGTGCAAGACAGCGCATCTGATATATCGCGGTGACTATGTGTGAAGTGAATCATGACACCTCCATACCTCCGAAACGGAAGTGCGTATTTGATCTAAATCTGCAGAAAGTATATACGTTCATTTAAAAAGCTTACAAATTCGGGTCTCAAAGTAGAATCTGGGAATAAAGTTTACACCCCCCCTCCAGTCCCGGATTCATATGCGTCTTATTCTTGCAAACTAAAATTCTAGTCACCTTGAGGCTACACTTATCTTCCAGGAAGCGAACCGCCCCCTCCAAACGATCCTTCTGGATCCGCTAGTGGAGAGGTTTCACTGTACTATCATTGCATTTTCCCAGAAAAATCGGCAAAAGCAACAAGATCTCGTATAGTGTAAGAAATCGGACTAATAGTGTGGGATGTGCAAAATCACCGTTTGTACAGTTCCGCGTAATTGTTTTCACAGTGTCCATCTTGCATCAAGAAAAAGTGCCGAGAGATCTCCAAGCGTATTTACAGAAGAAACAAAAAGATAGGTGTAGTTATCTGTTACTAGTTCACCGTGGAAATCCCTTCTTCGTCGAAGTTTAGGATTAAATATTAAGACACTACCCTGCAAAGAACTTTAAGAAACTTGAAGATAAAACCATAGAAAGATCGAATGGTTTCTGAGTTCTGTGCAAGTGATTATGGTATTTGAGTTTATTTCTGTAACTGGTTTATTGAGAAATTAAATGAAAACCCTATGTTGTTGTTTTAAGTGATGTTTTCTGACGAAGCCAAATTCTTTTTAAATGCTTCACTGTCCTCATCACATGCAATATATTTTTCATCAGTGAGATCAGAAGTGTCAAAGCACAAACGAGGAACCATTCTTTGGTGTGGCATAACTGCTACTGAGGTGATAAGATCTTTCTTCTTTCAAGAAAATGTAACAAAGGAATCATACCAAAAACTACTTAGGGAAAAGATATTTGTCGAGCAAGATCGCCTAAATTTAGGTCAAAATGATGAATTATGGTTCATACAAAATGGAGCACCACTACATCGCACAAATACAACTATAAATCTTTTAAAAGAGAAGTTTCGGGAATGACTTATTTCTACGGGGTAAAGTGTCGAATGGCCACCAAGTAGTCCAGATCTTGCACCATGCGATTTTTTTCTTGTGAAGAATCCTAAAACAAATTCTATCAAAAATAATGTAACAATGTAGATGACTTAAAACAAAGAAGTATCCAAAGCGTAGGGATGATCACTCCAGATATGTTGGGGAAGGTGTTTACAGTTGCTTTAGTAAATCGCATTAATTCATGTGTTGCTCGTTCACGAGGGCATACTGAATAAAAGTAAGTTCATTTTATCTGCCTTACACTTAGATTAATGAAATCTTCAAACAATTTAGTTAATGACAACTGAGTCAAAAAAGTGTTGTTTTTAAAAAGGAATAATATTTTCTTGGGTTTATGGTATAGCCTTACTCAACCTGATCCTTATTCCTCCTCGCGAAACGTTTGTTTTTACTACAACCATGAGTTCATAGTATACGATTTCCTGACGTGTTTACATGTGCAGTATACGAGTAAGATACTGCGTGGAAAGAGGGATCATACAGTTATTGTGTAAGAAGTAAGATAAAGATACGCTTTTTTATGAATAAAGAAAACAATATTGAAAATTAAAGGTCACCTATTAGACTTTTAACTTTTAAAATATTACTTCTCATTAAGATTTTTTTCATTCGTGGTACCAAATTTCACAATAGTAAATCCCCACGTTAAGCGGGTTTGCATATCCAGGCTCCTAACTATGAAAACATTTACGATCACTCCAACCCCAATCATTTCACAGATTCAATCTGTTGCATATAAGTTATTAGGACGTAAAATTGAATGTAGTTTATACGAAAAAGACCTTTATGCATTGCAAGACCTGTAACACCCAAATATTCACCACAAACTTATAGTGGTATCGACATAAACAAAAAAAAAAAAAAAGTGTGGAACAGGAAGCTACTTTACACAAAAGTCTAAAGAAACTCAATAAAGACGTACGAACTGGTCGAGCGGTTTGGGTCAAAAGTCTATCAATCGTAAGTTTATATGTTCAAACCCTGTAGGAAGTATGGGATTCGTTTTTTTCCTTAAAAGTGTGTTCCTATTTTCATCAGAGGACTGTAAACATTTCTTTGAATAAATCTTTGGCAACTACTTTTCTCTCAAATTCGATTAGAAGGGAACATTATATGAATTGCAAATCTAAAATCCATAACTGAAAACAAAATATTAAGTATGTTCAATATTTCATTATTATCTTTTGATTTGTAATGAAAAACTAATTATAAGCATTGATGACTTCAAAAGATTCTCCCCGGATAATGGTCAATATATGAATGAGAGGAAATTGGTAGAACATTATTAGTCCACTTTGAGCATGATCGAAGATATGGCCACGAATTTATGTCGACAGGGAATTCTCCCACAGGTCATGCTCTGAAATCATCACTGTTTCAAAAGTTTCCTTAACAAATACCTAGGTAGAATATTACATTTATTTCTCGTTCTACGTTTTGAAATGACAAAATCATAATTTTAAAGATAATTATAATGCTATAAGCATAAAAGTTTATAGAACTAATGAAGTAAATAGTGTTGTGTAAGTTATCGGTTTCTAATCGGATTAAAACTAGCATATTCGTTTGCATCGCACTTTATAAAATAAATCCTCTCTCTATATAATTCTTACTGGAAAGCATGTTTAACTTCAATTACTTAATATTTTTAATAATATATTTTTATTGTAATATTTTTACTATTCAATGTCGTATACACTTCATTTCCCAAAGTAAAACCTCGCAAATGTATAGTGGGTTAGTGAATATTATCAAAAAAATTATCATTTAGTTTACGTAAATACTGCATCGCCTGATTTGAAACTTCGTTCTTTAACTAATAATAATAATAATAATAATAATAATAATAATAATAATAATAATAATAATAATAATAATAATAATAATAATAATAAAAATCATAGCCATATCTTATAAGAATTTTAGGCTTACTCAATAAATGAATTTAACGTGATCTCTATTCGAAGTTCTATTTATTCGAATCCGATAGAAACACAAAGAGAAACTTCGAGAACAGGTGAAAGAAATATGTTACTTTGGTGGGACTGGAACTAACTTTTAAGCGTTCCTTTCAAGTTACAAATGCCTTATCTGAATAAGTTGTCTTTATTTTCTACTCGATTATACATATTTTACAATCATTTCCTTTAAGCTTGAACGACAGGAATGTTACATTTGGTAGGAGAAAGGTATATTTAGGAGCAGAATGGTAAATTTGGGGAGATGTTCAATTTGAGGAGAAAAATGACAAATTTGCATGCTGTGCGCAAGATCTTGGGGAGGATCAAAAAAATCTACCAATGATGAAATATTTTTTAAACGCTTATTATCGTCAATTACGGCTATTTCTTTTCAAATGCTTTAGTTCATATAATAAAACCTGAGTGTACATAATTTCTTTTAGAATTCAATTAACTATGGAAATACTTGTAATACCAAGCATGTTGAGAACTTGCAGCATGTAGTTATATTTCTCCTACTTGGGAGGCCCCCCTGTTCTCTGTCGGTTTGAGTACTATTCTCCTGCTGCGGTGCAAGTTTGGCAACACTGCACTACGGGGGACGTTATTCATTTTTCAGTGCGCCACGATTTTGAGGGGCGTGTTTTCGTAGTGTTAAAGGAAATTATGCATATATCTTGTGTATTCTATGTGTATTGTGATGAAACGAAGTGCGACTTTCGTTAAAGGGACTGCAAGTTCGACGGTAAGTAAATCAGCATTTTAAAACTTTTTTGGTGTATCACATGCCGAAATGTTTGAGCAGCTGAATCGCTCACACTTCCGTGCGATAAGGAATGCAAGTAAACAAGGAACCGTATCCGGTTAACTTCAACTTCACAGATCGTGCTTTGCGTAATAAACAATATTGTAGTAAATGAAAATTATACTGTGAGTTTGTCTTAGATATTTGATGTGTTTGTTTATGTATCTTTAATAAGTATTTCACTAAATCATTTTCTTTTCTTCCATGCATTGCAAAAGTGACGAACTTCGTTGATGCAGGCTGGAACTTGTTAGACACGTTTGTTTCATTTTCGCTTCAGTCTGCATTTGTTGCACACGACTATCCGTCGAACATTTAAATTCAGCAGTCCTATTTATATCGTATGTAATTGAAGTTGCCGGAAAATGTGTTGCATTCTCTCTCTCTCTCTCTCTGTGTGTGTGTGTGTTTTCTCTCTCCATACTTAATCCTCTCATGAGTATTTTTTAAATTTGCTATCGCTTTTTTCTTTTCTTTTCCTTTTTATTTTTGAGCGACGAAAGGAGAGAAGAAAGTATAGGGATTGTGTGTGTATGGAGGGGGGGGGGGGAATCGAATTCGAGACCAGCCGATTACACGTTTCATAGCCCATACGTATACCAAATTAAAGGTACGGGCTACCGCACTAAACTTTCTTGTTCCAATTCCTTATAATAAATGATGTGCTGCAGTTATTAATGAAACATTTTCTTGTGAAATACGAACCAAATTATGAGGTGTTTTCGGAAAACTTAAGCCAAATAAGCTAAAAGCATGAACGTCTCTGTTATGAAAAATTGAGGAGGATAACTAGAATAAAGAATGTTTTATAGACTCCAACGAAATTTACATCAATATCGTGGAGCAAATAGGAAGCTACTTCAATTTACCAGTTTCTATTTCGATCAGTACAATTAATTATGATTTTATTCATTCACTGAAAGGTCACTTGCTGCATGTAGGGTCCCACAGAAGTTTCCATATTCTATGATGATTAGGGAACTTCGTCGTGTTGTAGGAATTATAGTGTTGACACTATCCATTAATTTTATATTTCTCTGCCTTTGTTGTTTTCCTTCCATCATATCTTCTACCGCGTCACACTAAAAAAGAGTACAATTTATTCTCTTTGTCCTAACGCGTTTTTGTTCGAAATCACGTTCTTTTACTCTTTTTATTCCAAATGCCCTACATAGGTTTGTTGTGCCATCAGTCAACTTTTTCCATTTTTATCAACATATGTATTAACGAGAACTCAAGTGCAATACTTTATGGTCTTTTTCCCATTCTCCAATTTTCCTGTCGTTACAATGCAATGTGAGTCCTTTTTCTAACTTTTCACTCATTATTCCCATTAGCTCCACAAACATCTTAAAGATATTTAACAATTTCTCACGTTGCTTTCTATTTATTGTTTATATTTCGTATCTTCGTTAACAATGCTACAAAGGATTGAAAAATAGTAACCTATTTCCAGGGGTGCCGATTTCTCTGTAACATTGGGGGAGGGACATTCAGATGTGTGTTTGCTTACAGACAAGGAACTAAGAAGGCATATATGAGGATTTTAAGACAAATTGAATTCAAATTACGCCAAATATTGTATATTCATAAAAATTCAAGGGGGCCCACATGAACATTGGGGGACCAGGCATTCCCGGCCCCCAGGATTGGCGCCCTTGTCTATTCTGCTTTCTTTGCTCAGATTTCCATAGTGACTGCTTAGCGTAATGCTCTCACCTTTGGCGCGAGCGATCCTAGGTTCGATTTCCGGTCGAAATCATGTGAAAGCTTTTTCATGCCAACCGTCGTGAAAGTTTTTCCTGGATTTTTCTCATTCAACCGGGCAAATACCATAATGGTATCTAACATACATGTCCTAGCCCGCTTCTTTCATATATATAAAGAAAATGTCATATTTCTATAATTGTCAGAGCTGCAATCATCCCAGTCATCATTGTTTTTATATTTTCCTCATCTCAAATTATTTTCACAACTTTTCTTTATCTTTTCTGATAATCATGTTAATTTTTGATTCAGAATCCGGAACAATAGCCATACAGTCTGTAAAGCAAATATGCTATTTTTTTTTCTATTTCCTATCAAATTAACATGTACCCAAACCAATTTCTACTTTACTGTTCTTTTATACGCATAGTAATTAATGTCACTGAAATGCAAAGTTTTTGTTGAACACTTCTTCCAACTTCACTATTCTGCATCATTTCTTGTATTCCAAATTTCCGAGTATGATCTTTTATTTCATCCCAAGAATCTTTCAGCTTACTTAGTTCAAGAAGTTAATAGTCTTTCCTGAATCAACGAATAGTACATATACTTCCTTCCAGTGGCGTAGCACACTTTTGCGGGCCCCCCCGCAAAGTATAGAGAAGGGGCCCTAGTTGTAAAGCCGACAGAAGTAAGGTTGAAGTTCTACTTCTTTAAACCTTTATTCATCGCAAGACTTCGGGGCCCCCTATACCTCGAGGCCCCCCCGCACTGCGGGGGTTGCGGGGGCAGCTGCTACGCCACTGCTTCCTTCCCTTTGTCTGGAAAGCTTTTATCTACTTTATCCAATGGAAGATAATTGCATCTATGTGATATCTTCTTCCAGTACTGTTCAACTTTCTTACTTCTTTTTTCAAATATGTTATATTCGAAGCTGATTTTTTGCTGCGTGCGATGTAAATTACGACTCTAGTGGAAAAGCATTTTTGATCATTTGTTATTCATCACATCACCCCCTTCGCACGAAATTCGCACTATAAAATGTGTGTTTATAGAGGGCAAGCTGATCTTGTGAAGGTTCTAGAACACAGGTCCCCCCATATAATTTAGTAGCTAGTTTAGTTCCTTTTTGTACCAAAGTTGGATGTTTAACTACGTAACATAGCATTGCCGAACGAGCGTCAGCGAGTGAAGGCGGGTTAGAGCCCCGCAGGGCACGTTGTTTTCCGTCTTTAGTACAGCTAAATGGAAGGAGGGACCTGTGTTCTAGAACCTTGCCGCTGATCTTACTTCAAAGGTCCCAGCACGTCGGTCACAGAGAAAGGCAAACAGATGGTATGCTGTTAATAGAGTGAATCGCGAAAGCAAGACGATTGGGCATGAAATTTGGGTAAATAATGCACGGTATTGTTACCGTAATGCAGCTTTTTAAAATTTAAGTGTCAAGTCTATTTGATACAACTTGTCCTTCCTGACAATTGTTTTCCTCAGTTTTTTCTTTCCTATACGCAGAGGCGGATCCAGGACAGACTTCTGGGGGAAGGGGGGGCGGTCGGTTGTCATACTGCTACTTTAAAGGGCACCAAACTTTGGAATGGGTTTTATTTATATATATAAAATAAGAAAGTTTTCCTCGGCCCATGCCAGGCAAGAACTGTTTCTATGGCAACTACATGTTCAGCCAATTATAGTGACTCATTTTTCTCGCTCTGCAATGGTAAACATTCCATCCTTTCCGCACGTTGCGAATTTGAATGTAAAAAAATATACATTGTTTTAGTCGAATGTCAACTTGAGTAGTGGACCTGCTGGTAATTGAGAACATTCTTTTTAGTTCTCTTTTGTGTCATTTAATATTATAAAACTGAGATTAACTTGCAGTGATTAGTTTCGTGTCTTAATACCCGATGCAAAAGATGACAACATAGCATTGAGCACTAAGTGCGCGCAGAAAGCTGTCAGAAAGGACATGCAAGGGCGCCGGTCCTGGGAGGCCCATGCCCCCCCAAACTCATGTGGGTCACCTCATTGTATTTGTAAATTTACAATATTTGGTATAATTTGAATGAAATTTGTCTTAATATCCTCATATATGCCTTCTGCATCTGAATGGGCACCACCAAATTTACAGAGAAATCGGCGCCCTAGAGTACAATTATTATCAATTGCAGTATAATATTAGAATGTTGTGGGGCCGCGGTGGCTCGGTGGTATAGCGTTCACCTATAGTGCTTGGGGTCCAGGGTTCGATCCCAGCCCCCGCCAAGTGAACTTTGTGGTGGACAATCACCGTGTGCGTGGGTTTTCTCGGGGTTCTCCCGTTTCCTCCCACTTTCTTCATTCCACCATTTCATTCATTACTCTTTATCACCGTCTCCTTTAGCCTAACCGGCATAACCGTGGGACTTATAACTCAACATTTCATTTCATTTTTCAAAGATTTTATTTCATTATATTAGAATATGGTATGGACCACAACACTTCTGTCTGCTTGAAAAGCAAATTTATTGTTTTTCTTATCCCGATTCTGAATGAATGAAGAAATTGACTGACTGAAATGAAATGAAATTAAATCTGCAGTCAGCACAGTTAGCGGTAACTATTAACCTGACTGAACTATTAGGAATTAGCCTGACTCTCAGACTAGAACGTCTCGCTTTTGTAATAAATAAGAATAAATATTTGTACGTAGTTATTTATGCAACCCACAAGTACTAACCTCTTCAGTGTCACAAATAGAACAAAATAGTTTTGCAAATTTTATATTTTCGTAATGGTTTCATTCCATACGTGCAAAGGCTAAGAGAAATTACATTTAATTTTTTTTTCACAGAATAGTGACAATCATAGTGCCATATAAGACATATCGGAACTCTACCAATAAAAAGTTAGAAACTATTTTCTGGTCTGTCTCCCTTGCCGCCCCCCTTCGTACGCCTATGTGTATTACATACTTAATACATCTATGCAATACAAAAACAATATTCAATACCTAAAACACAGTCACATGTTCATAAAACCAAAGTGAAAGATTGAAAACATGAGGTATCTCTAGATTCTAGATAACCATCTTTTGTAACGGTTGGTTTCATAGTGTCACATACGACACATGATAAAACGAAAGTTCCATCCCCCCCCCCCACACACAATAGAATTGCAAAATAATCAACTGCGTATTTATCCTCAAGGCTTTAACGAGATAAATCAACATGCATTACAAAAAATAACGCGTTAAAGAAAGAGAAGTAGAATACTTACGTAATCGTGTCATTTTTCGGTTTTTGAGATTTGTTTTCCCTCCAAAAGCACTACTTAAGACCAACGGAAAGTGTTCTTCAATTGCTCTGGCGACAAGGAAGAGGGAGCAAAATATGCGTATCATATGTGCCATGTCGCCTCTCTATCAAGACAAATAATGCTAATTTTGTGTATCGTATATGACACTCGGCGTCCGAAGAGGTTTAAATATTTTGAGGTTTGCATATTAGCGTGTCTGACAGGTCTTGCTATCATTATATTGAGGCTATCAAGAATAGTTTGATTTGGTTTTAGTTTAGCGTCCCTAATGATGCTATATGAGACGTGAGCTCCTGCCGGGATTCGAACCCGGATCTCTCATGCCACAGGCACGTACGCAGTATCAAGAATAATCTGTACAGTAGTTAGGGTAAAAAATTTCATAAAATGCCAGTCCTGAGGGGAAGTAAAATACGATTGCTTCTGTAATTTCGAAACTCTTGTTTTTAGATTTAAACTAGAGGATCACAAGGGCAGGCCTCGAAGACTACAGTTTGAGAAACGCTGCTCAAATGCGTATCTTGTAGCACTTACCTGCGTTGTGTAATACACTATTATTATTGTATGTGAATGCGAATAGTGAGCTCTAAGTAGATTTGAGTATATGTGAGTCTTTTCTTGGTACCGCTCTTCTTTATCTCCATTTGGTGATCGTAAGTGTATAACCAAATATATGCCCACACACTTTGTTACTTTCACTCTTACAATAAGTAATATGCACTATTCAGTGTATAAATAATGACTAGAGCAACCCGCATTATGCTTTATATTATTTTATTTATTTGCTTAATTATGCTTTATATTTTTCCAAATTATACTTTATTGTTAATTTCAATCATTGTTTTTTTTACATTAATCGTGTATAATGTATAATATTTACTATACATTAAATACTGTAAATATCTTGATCTATTTATTATTTTATGCAACCAGTTTCTTTCATATTTAATACTTTCTACTTAATGCACTTGTAAAGAAATATGCTTTACTCGAGTCATTTTTTTTATCACTTGTGTGTGCCTTAGAGGTGCATATATGCAAAAAAGGAAAGTAAAAGATGCCACCAAAAGTGCTCAAGTTTAAGAGGTATACATGTGGAGTTCTTGTGCACTTTTTGTAATATCGAATCATCGTACGAGGGTGGATTGATAAGTTCTCAGTCTTACCAAGAAAACATGTAGATAATAAGCGAAGCTTGGTGTTTTTATTCAATATAGTTCCCTTGTCGTGCATTGCACTTTTCACAATGCTGCTGCAGTGCTTGCAGGCCAGGCAAATAGAAGTCGGATGAATGCTCTGCGAACCAGACCTCTATTTGAGAAATGACGTCATCGGCGCCATTGAAATGCGTTCCCTTTAAAAACATTTTCAATTTAGGAAAGAGATAAAAGATTGTCGGATGAATGCTCTGCGAACCAGACCTCTATTTGAGAAATGACGTCATCGGCTCCATTGAAATGCGTTCCCTTTAAAAACATTTTCAATTTAGGAAAGAGATAAAAGATTGATGGGGCCAAATCAGGCGAATAAGGTGGATGTTCCTGTATTTGAAACCGTAGGTCCTCCAATTTTTACAATGTCAGACGTGCCTTGTGTGAGGTTGCATTGTCCTGGAGGAAGATTATCTCTTTTGATAGCTTTCTATGTCTTCTCCTTTAGTGCTGCCTTCAGTTTGTCCAGAAGAGATGTATACAGTGAAACCTCTCTAAAGCGGACAGCCGTGGGGAATAAAAAATTGTCCGCCTTAGGGAGGTTTCAATATGTTCTTACGTAAATGAGTAAACAAGGTAATATGCAATTCGAAACAAATATTTTTTGCATGAATCATATATTTACGAATGTTGTCAAAATGTTACTATACCCGCATTATCCTCCGCCATCCAATACTCTATGTTCGAGGGATAACATGGAAATAAGATGTTATAGTTCTCTGCATTTTACATTTATCACTTTATTACGTTTTCAGTATGTCGGTTTAATTTGTGGTAATTACAGTCTACTAGTGTCTTTTTTTGGGACAATATGCGTGCCCGCGGGCAAAAAATATCAAACTTGTCTTTCGCTTGGTTAGAGATTCAAGCGGGACAGTAGGATAACATGTCATTCCAAACGGCGGCATATTATCAATCAGTTTTGTGTCTAAAACAACTTGGATGGGAGTGGGATGGAAGCAAAAGACATGAGAGTGTTGTTAAACAGAGGCGCTTCGTCTGAATTGCAAGCAGACAGTTGAGAAGGCAAAGTGCTGTCATAATGCTCCCTTGGTGACACATGTATGAATTACTAAAAATGTATTTTTACTGAACTTTTCAATTGTTTCTAGAGAAAGTGTCCGTAATACGGAGGTAAATAATACCTATAAAAGACAGAAAAGACTGGCCGTGTCCGTACTAGAGAGTGTCCGCTTTAGAGAGGATTGCCAATATGTTTTTTCCTATTACAATGTTTGGGGATTACAGAATATGTCCGTTATGGGAGGTGTCCGCTTTACAGAGGTGTCCGTTAGTAGAGGTTTCACTGTAATAAGTTGTATGGCTGGTTTCACCCGATTTCAGATAATCCAGCAATAGAATTCCTTCACGGTCCCAAAAGAAAGTAGCAAGGACCTCAGCGGAGGAGCGCTGTCCTAGCCTTCTTCGGACGTGGAGAACCGCTGTGGTGCCATTCCGCCGATTGCTGTTTCGTTGTGGGATCGTAGAAATATAACCAGGTTTCATCCACTGTTACCAGCCGTTGCAAAAAAATTTGCCTTATCTGTTTGAAATTGGGGCAGAACTGCCTTACTTGTTTCCACCCGTTCACGCTTCTGATCTGCGTTCAAAAGTTTCGGAATACATTTTTCCGCGACCTTCCTCATACCCAAGTTTTCATGGATAATTTTCCACACCCATTCATGACTAATGCCCAATGTGTCCTCTATCTGTTTGAGCGGGGTCGGTGATTGTCGAGAATCATCCGGTGAATGGCATCAATCATCTCGGGAGAGGTCACTGAAATTGGTTTGCCACACCTTGATCATCGTTCAGACCAAACTGCCCACGTTTGAAGTTCGCTGCCCATTTCTTCACAGTGACATACGATGGTGCGTTGTCCCCAATGTCGTGACATGGTCCTTGCGGATCTCCTTCGACGAGAGTCTCTTTAGGAAGAGGTACAGTAGGACGTCAATAATCTGAACGTCAAAAGTCCGAACGCGTTCTCTAGAAGCTTTTTACGTTTTGTTTTAGCGCTAGTGATAAATAAACAATAGGGCTGTCGGTCGGCGTTGTGTGAAGTCAGCGTTTTTTAAAAAAGCTCATTCATATGTGATTGTTTGTCATACATATTTTATTTTCCCTTAGGCCTATACAAGTTAAGTTTTAAGTGTGAATTACAACAACATTGTATTTGTGTACGAGCAAGTTCTTCAGAAATATTAAATGTAAGTAGCCTTACATACGGTATTTCAATTACTGTGTGTACTGCATAACCACTGTATCGATAAAAGAGCATATCGTACAGTAGGTTATATTTAAGCCTAAATGGCATTTTCTTGGTCATTATCGAAAATCCGAACTACCTGTGGTCCCAATTAGTTCGGATTTTCGACTTTCTACTGTACTTGATGAATGCACGATGTTCAAGTTTACTAATTTCTGGGACGTGGGCTGACATCCTCACTTTGGACCTGAAAAAAACAAATTTAAAATTGGTTTAGTCAAACCAAACTTTGCACAGTAGCTTCACAAGTTACAAGCCTCATAAACGTATATAACTTTTATATCTAGCTTTGTTTGAACCTGGGTAGGCTGAGAACTTATCAACCTATCCTCGTACGTAACTGCCCAGTTACACTTAGAATAAAACTCTTGTTTATTCATTGTTGACGGAAAGTTTTCTTTTTTTTTCTGACTTCAAAGGATTACACCGAAAAGTTTACCATAGGCGTGCCCACCTAAAATTTTCTGGGGGGGAAAATACCCTTCACTCAACATTGTGGGTCAAACTTAAAGAAAGGCTGATGTCATTGTATCCCTTCCCCCTTAATTTTCAAAATGTCACATAACATGAATTAAAGTGCTGCAATTTAGGATAGATAAATCCTATCAATGGTGATAACAGGTTCTATTCCAGCGACACAAACAATCCTATTTATGGTACTGTTGACAATATTTATTATAATTAATGGGATTTCCAGGGCGATGATATTAATTTGTAGGTTTCATGACAGTACAATGAACTTATGATCAGTGACTAAGCATATTATACAAATTAATGTTTTTATTTATGATTTTGCATTGTTTCCCATTTTGACACTGAAACTGCGTCTTTAAGTGCCCTGTTAAAAATCTCCAACCTCTGATAATATCTCTAGCCATATGAGCCCAAGGAACGTAGATCCTTCTTCAAAAAGCCGCAAAAGCCCAGCTGCTGATCCTGAAGATGTGTTGACAATTCCGTCAGTCTTAATCTTTTCCAACGTAGAGAGAATTTCTTCATAATGTCAAACAACTCCCGTTATTAGACTAAGTCTACAAATTCACTTAATGGGACACAAGGATTTAATGTTTACAATGTTTAAGGCGAGACCACCAGCATTAGCCTCGGTTAGAGGAGAAAATCATGACCTCACTGAAAGTGACTGCGAAAACAGTACTCATAGTTCGTGCACCCACTGCAAAGAGTTTCTCACTACTTCTGATGCACTACAGACACCCTTAATCACAAGATTAGTATTGTGAGCTCCACAATGTACGTACAAAGCAAGAAGTTGCTGTTTACATGTAATAGGTATGACACTAATTCCAGAGCCATCACTCGTATTTCCAGAGCCATCATAAGCTTGTCCACTGAGTTGAGCAATTGAAAGCTGGAGTCTCACCATCTCATCCAGAATAACTGAAGATATAAACTCACCAGTAGTTTTTTTGATATACAGTAGAACACAAGAAAACTTTCATGAGAACAGAGATCTTCATGAACTTACCTGGCACAAATACTTAATTGTTCTTCGCCATCCACATCACGGGAACCATCAGACACGATAGAGAACAGAGGAGGGTTTTGAGATTTGATTTTGTCACATATATGAAAAGCAATTTCTTGGCTTATGGTTTCGAGATTTCGTTCTGGATTTTAACATCCATGAAATTACATCTCTTCATGTTTCCCTTTATCCGGCTCTTCAATAGTGGAAAATCTTCAGAGCAAAGGCTCATCAACTGAAATAAATTCCTGAACCGGGAGTCATGTTCTCTAAATGCGAGTCCTTGTCTTGCAAGATAACGTATACTTGAGATTATATATATATATATATATTTTTTTTTTTTCAGGAATTTCCTGGCTTTCAGTTGTTCATCTAAAATTTGTTTGTTTAATTGGTTTTCTATTGGATTTTTTTTCTCTGCGTGTAGCGTAGTACAGCCAGTTTATGGCATTCTGAAGTCTCGTGTATACTTAATTTCTCTTTAGCCTTCTTCCAGTTGCAAAATCCTAGAGTAGAGAAATCGTCTTCCATGGTTTTAGTAAGAACTTTTAAAAAAATGTTTTTCAAGATGTCCATACAGTAAAAGCAGAAAATGACGTTAATTTTGTTTGGATAGGCGTGCAGCCACGGAAGTAACCAAGTTGGCACAAATTTCAATGTTCGACCTTACAGGGACTGTTGTGGAAAATTTGTAAGTAACACTAAAGTCTAATTGCGCTTTGAAAGGTTCGAAGGGTGGGGAAAATCTGAACGACTTGCCAGACGTGGAGATTGAGAGTTTTTTTTTCTATAGACACTAATGGTGATGGCGACCAATACAAGATTTGAATTTCCATTGTCAGTTTCAGGTTGTTATCCATCAGCTGAACTATCATTTGAATTAATTTTTCTTTTTTCTTCAACAATGGCACTGCTTTGGCCCACGTGCTGTCTTCTTTGCTTTTTTCTTATGACAAATTGATCCATTTCAAACAATAAAACAACATTAAACAGAAACAAGAGATGAAAAACTTCATATCAACATTATATTCACAGTAACACATAAAAACAGCTGTCTAAATAACGTTACTGTTGGAGAAAACACGCTGCAAAACACGTCCTTTCAAAAACAGTGGTGCACTTGCGCACAGTCCAGTTGACCAAGTTCGACAATACATTAGAAAGAACACGCAAAGAGACCTACGTTACCTGCACACGAAGAAAAAGATCTTTTAAGCAGGTTTTGAGTTATATTTCCGAAGCTAAACAGTGTTGTAAGTCTTCCATCGATTGTCGAGGTTGGCACAATAATGGTGGTATTTTTACACGAAGCCGATACAGCAAGAGTCGGTATATTAAATAAAAAAAAGATCATTCCACATTTTCTCTTTCCTCTTTGTAATGCTATAAGTGTAGAGGGAAAGGAATCTTTTTAGATACTTAGAAAGCAACATTTTTTTTTCTTGCCGCTACCGCTTTCTTGGAAGACTAAAGATCAAATCTCAAGGCAGAAATATTTGAAACAGCATGAAACTTTTAATAAGTACTAAGTCAAATTCGAAATATTTTTGCCTTGGAACCAAGTTGTAAATCTTTCACAAAGCTGTAGCTGCTCAGAATGAAAAGACACACTAAGAATTGCGTACTTTCAATTAGAACCTACTATTTTTATAAAGATACTAGCTCACACACAATTAATTATAATGTCAGTGATAGGCTATACATTATTTGGAGTCATTGGACCAAACACTCCAAACAATAAAGATTCATCTTACACTGGAGAAATAGTTATGCTTCGTTTTTCATTATCATTTGACCATAAAACAAATGCCGGAGAGATATACTAACCTCGTATACGAATGTGCGGTGTTGGGATGTATAATTCGTTGAGATATGATGCTTTACTTTTTAAATTTTCAATGCTTCCGCGTACTCCTAAAAAATGTAATAAAGAAATAACGTCCATTTTAAAAAATATTCAATTATAACTCAGCAATCTTCACAAAATTTGCAATCAATCAGTGAAAACGGCATCTTTCCAGAGCTTGTAGTTTCCGAGATATCATTGTTAAAAGAATTTGCTACAAACATATAAACGTAGCATTTTAATATATAGATATTTCAAAATTTTATTTTTGCCGCAAATGAATATGTGCACGCGTTGTGGTAGTTTTCGATACAGTAATACAGTGTCGCTAATATTCGAGCTAATACAGTGTCGCTACCTTCTATACTTCATTTATAGATCCCTGGTAATTGTTACAGAGTTTTCTTCAATGAAACTGTAATACCTTTCAATTCAAGGAATTATTCATTGACAATCGACGTTCCTATTCCAGTATTTCATCATTTTTGCCGAGATATTTGGTGAAGAATTCCTGCTATACAATTTTCTGGGGGGACAATCCCCTCCTAGAAAATTTCTGGGGGGGACGCGTCCCCCTCACCTTCCCCCCGGCTGGCACGCCCATGAGTTTACAGAAATAAAAATAAGCTTTTCATTGTTGCATTGTTATGTTCCCAAAGGTTTTGCACTTTAAATATTGATTTTAAAAAATATTAATACAGTATGTTAAACTTGCAGTTCAGCAGAATTTTCCAAGAATTGTTCTAATAGAATTTTCCAAGAATTGAGCTATATATTTCAAATTATGCTTTATGCTTTTTATTTTCCAAAATTATGCTTTATTATGCTTTTAAAATTAGTTTCTTCTGGACCCTTAGACAATCACAGCCATGTTGAAGGTACCAACCATATGTGTAAATTGCTGTTATGCTTTTAGGTTGCCCTAATAATGACATATTAGTTGGAGTATCTTAAATATCGAATATATTGTCAATACTTGCTTTAAATCATTGCAAACTTACACAGGTTCTTGTAATTCATCGTTCTAAATCGTTATATCGTAATTATAATAAATAAACAAGTCCCAAGATACCATTCGTTGCCATAACAACTCGTAAAATACTGAAGTCCCCATACCATACAAACGTGCAATTATCAACAAACAATCGATATAAATCAATACATTTTAAATTAACTTTCTTTTCTTCTTCTTCTAGTTAATGTATTTAAAAGCACTTTCGCCCTAAAGCTGGTTATACAAACATTATAGAAATGTTAGTTGCAAGTGTGGTAATTTTGAATATAGGCTTCATGTTATTTTTGCGGAAGATGTTTGTCAATGAACGACAAAACTATATATGCATTTAATGGATGTGTTCTTTCTTAAGTATTAGGTTGAAGAGTACTTGATTTGATTGGCAGTTTACAAATGTATCCTCTTGATTCTGTTACATTCAAGTGTTGTCTTGTACGTAGAATAAAGATTTCAAGAAGGGAAATGATTGATATATTTCATTGAGTTTTTTCATGTAAATACCCAATGGTTATGTCACTGTTCAGATAAGATTATATTGTAAAAATACATCATGGTCATAGCAGTTAGGATTGACGTTGAAGAATAAATTATTACTTTTATATATTTGTGGTTATGTTTTGAATGATAAGTACATAATTTGAGTACAATATTAAATTGGTTGCTTGGATTGGAGTTTAGCATTCCTTTAAACACCGAGGCTGTACCTGTATGTGACATAGACCTGCGGTGGAATCCGAATCACCGTAATGTGTTCAGATTTCAAGTCTATCATGCGCAAAGTAATGCGCGCTAGCCACCGGATTAGTGAAGAGGGTTTACAGTGTTAAATTAAATACGAATATTCTGAAAGATCTTTGTTTCCAGATCAGTGGCGTCGGAAGTATTTTTTAGCAGGGCGGTAAACTGATTTTGAACTACTGTCTTCAAAATAGACGCGGGAATGTGACATAAGTAAGATAATACGAATATATGTTCGTAATATAACATGGTTGGATAATAATAATAATAATAATAATAATAATAATAATAATAATAATAATATAATGCAACTGTAAACAGTTTCGTGAGGGTAAAATTTCCATCTACGAGAAGCATCTTGGTTTACATCTTTAAGATTAATAAATCCAGTGCCAGTTTTGTACTGGATTTTGGTATGGTGCAAACATTTTCAACTACTTAAATCAGTTAAAAACATATAAAATAGTAAAAATTGTACTACTTACAAAAAATGCCTGTTTGTAACTACAATTTTTACCATTTTATACACATATTTTGAACTATGTTGGAAATGTCCACACGGACATTATTCGGACAATAGAGTCCGATTTTCTTATGTGCTCTGAATTTGTCTGCGGCCTTTTTCCAGTTTTTGAACCCTATGGCGAGAAAAGTCAATTCAGCTCCTTGCATCAACAGTTTACCTATCAAATGGTATACCTTATACAATCACAACAAAACATAAACTCTGACCGTATCATAATGTAACCAGGAAATGTATGAAACAATTCCTCGCGACAAGATCGGCGTGAAGTTTCGTGAAAAATTGAAATCCTTAGTCAGCTGAATTTTATTTTCTAAGACAGGAATTTCGAACTTTTTCCCTTGATCGATTACACAGGATATTTTAAGTTATTTAGGCAAATCCTGTGTGGAAGTGTTGGGGGAATTTGTCGCAATATGCCTGACGCTTTGCTCAATTTACTACTTGCAAGCTTGTGGAATCCGGTACTTCAAGTCAGGCACATTGTAGAGAATTCTGAGATGGATTTCGTTGTAAACTTCTGTACCAACGTTGGCACTGATTGTTGAAGTTTTTTCATAAACACCAGGAAGACTTGTATTTTTTCGATAAGTTCTTTGTTGATGATGTTAACCATGTGTCAAGAAGGGTTCTCTTTCGGTTAGACATAAAGTAAGGAATAAGTAAGAACTAAAGTAAGGAACACATGTGTAACATATGCATTTCCTTGCATCCCTACGTAAACAGCAAACGATTTAGTAACGCAAAGTTAACTCTTTTATTTCAGTGTCAGATTTACAGGTTTACAGGTTTCAGCACTTACTCCTACATGGCCTAAGTGAACGTTATGAGATTAGGGTAGTTAGGGGATTCAAGCGATTGTTAATGTGTAAACTGAGTGTTCCTTCCGAGAACTTAAGCAGTATTCATTTTGCTTTCTGTTGTGCTGGTAAAGCAATGATAAAAGAATCCAAACACAATTATCACCTGAACCAAAATTTCACCTCTGTAAATAATAATTGTGCGCTGAAAAATTGTTGCTAAGGTTCGCCAACTAGTAATTAGACCATCGGCTTTGTGGATGGGATAGGATTTGAATTTTTATGGGCCCTTCACCAAGTTTGGCTAAGGGATGATGTCCCTCGGCGAGCATACAACCCGGAAAAGGCACAGAGGAAGCAAAGGAAGAAGTAATTAGAAGAGGAAGTCACGGTCCTGAAGAACGTACCATCTCAACATTTGCCTGAGGGAAACCGGGGAATAACCTGTCACGATGGCTGGTCTCAGGGATCGAACCCCGGACCTCCCGAATTTGGAGCCGTAACGCTACCATTGCGGCACGGCTGCTCGTTATCGACTTTGTGGGGTTCATAAACTAATAATAATAATAATAATAATAATAATAATAATAATAATAATAATAATAATAATAATAATAATAATAATAATGCTTTCAATATTCTATAATCACAAATCATTGGGTTCACAGCGATCAGAAAACTAGAAAAGTACCAATATTTAATTTTTAATCCAAGAAATTAAACATAAAGAAAACGTTTCTATCCTGTTTTAAAATTTAGAAGAGCTGTCGCATTTGTTTAAAAAATGTTGATTTAGTGTATCTTTTCAGGGGTAAAAGTGAGGGGGAACCAGAGATGGAGTGGGTCAGTGGGTCAAGTTTTCTGAGTGGGTCAGTGGGTCGTGGGTCAACAGCATGTGACCCACTGTGACCCACCACCCACCGTGACCCACTGTGACCAACCACCCACCATGACCCACTGCGACTCACCACCCACCGTGACCCACTGCGACCCACCACAAACCATGACCCACTGCAACCTACCGACTCAGTATGATCTACCGACCCTCTCTGCTCACTGCATTGTAGACAGTATCTTCTGAAGACTGGTAAACTTGTCTTCGTTTTACTTTCAAGACCTTCATTTCCCTTCCTTTTCCACTTGTTTCTGTCTACTTACCTGAGGTGAGTATATCTAACCAAGTGACAAAAGAACTTCAGGACTTTTGGATATTGATATTTTTAATTGTAATAATAGCAATAGGACTTATACTACTACTTGGCTTTCGAGATCTGTGAGTTTTTAGAGGAGCTAACTACTGGAAAAAATACATTTTTGAATCACTGTAATATATAAATTATTATATAAAAAATTGAATGTAACTATGTGTGCCTGATCATCACGGCAAATTGCAAAGTCAAATGAAATTACTTTTGGTATATAGTTAGGCCTTAATCCAAACTGGGATGTTATATTGTTTTTATTATAATGCATAATATCCTAAGGAGATAGAGAGGATCCGAATTTTCGCGAAAAAAATGAGCATCTCGCAAACCGTTAAACTTACGGAGCTGAAATTCAGTGTATTAACTCTTTATTGAAACTAAACAGAATCTGTCCTAGCATTTTTTTAAATTCTTCTTTATGTGTGTGGGGGGAGGGGGCACTTTCTATATATGGAAAATTGGTAGTGAGTTGGTTTGTAAAAAGGATCGAAAACGATCGATGTTATTTAAGAAAAAAATCCGAAACAAAAAATACAGTGCTTGGCTTCATATACCCATTGCTTTCTACTATAATAATTGCTGAAGCTTATGTTTATTATATGGAGCGCTTGCAGCACAGGGCAATCAACCCAAAAACTTGTGACTAAAATAGGCATAAAATTTGTACTGTAAGCGGAAATTTTAAGTTTGGATTGTACGCATAATTATATGGAAAATTTTACACTTTTTTCCCTTTACGTTGGTCTACTTACCTTGATTTGGAACTTTCAAATTTCATCCTTTTTTTCACTGAAAAGTATTGATAATTCAACAAGGAAATAATTATACTATGATAATTTAATTTAAATTCATCGTAATTTGGCACATGGCAAACAGCAGTGTGGTAATTGAAGGGGAAGAAGGAGGGAAATTCCCATTCACCTCTGAACACTCCAGGAACCTAGTTCCCTTTCGCTTTCTAGACGAGGGAGGGAACTTGGTAATGGCATTAAACCTTCATGTGTAATTACAAAAATTAAATTTATAAACAAATAAGAAATCATCAGTTTATCAGGCTTTAATTGATAATTTATTCAGAAGATTCCCTATCGAAGGCGTGGTAGATGAAGTTTCTGTTCTCCATGAGTCGACATTGCCAACTGACATGGTCAATATGGAAGAGATGTTGTATGGTGATAGAGAGATTATACTTCTTGCTGAGTATTTCAAAACTGACTAATAAAAATCGTTATCAGACTTAAGTCTAACAAGCAGATTGTCGATGAGGAGTTGCAGAAATTGGATAGAAGTATTATCAATTTCCACGACAGAGTGCGAACGGGGATTTCCCCTTATGAATTTACAGATGACTGATATTAGAAATAGACTAAGTGCTCAAACATTGTCTAACTTGTTATTCATGAATGTTAATGGCCCACCGCTAGACAAGCTCAAAGTACACGAGCTAGGTATTTCTTGGCTGAAAGATGGACATCATTCCGTTGCGGATGATTTACCACGAAAAAGTTACCAACAGGAAATAAACCCGATTTTAGATTTGTTTTAAGATGGAAAATTACGAGTTATAGAAAATGTATACTTGTATTACTAATGACTTATTTGTGTTATTCAACTTTGTACCTATTTTTTGGTAAGTGTCTTCTTTGCTTTAGGTAAACCACTTTGAATAAATATTCATAATACAGTACTTGCAATTATGCATATTTGTAACTTGAATTTAACGTGGTGTTTTAGTGATTACACAAATTACAATTATGAGCATACTTTACGGAGATGCTCTCACATAGGGTACACGAGCACCTTTATAAACTATGAAAAACTGATTTTTCAAGTTTTTTGTGAGAAAAATACTGTGAACTGAGAAACCATAACCTTTTGCATATTGTACAGGGGTATTTTCCTGCGAATAGAAATTTCTTTTGGAATGCGTTCAGAAATTAACACTTGCAAGAATACTCTCTTAGTACAAGTATATTTTAGGCACACTAATTTCCCCCACCTCGAACTGTTTCAATTTCCTCACTGACAAACACTACCATTTTATATCATAAAGGTCAGATCCACCGTTATTCTAACAGAGTGGTGCTTGAGCGATTGACTAGAAATTCAAACTCCGATTAGTGACAATTTCACAGTCTTGTTTTATTTCAAGTGTAAACTCTTTAGTCAGTACAGAAGAGGCCGTGGATCGTGTTCAGAGTTGATGACGATGGATTTTGGTTAGTCAGAATAGGTCACAGTGGATGACAGTGGTTCATGGTGGGTGGTGGGTCACGGTAGGTCAGAGTGGGTCACGGTGGGTGGTGGGTCACAGTGGGTGGTGGGTCACAGTGGGTCAGAGTGGGTCACGGTGGGTGGTGGGCCAGTGGGTCGTGGGTCATGGTGGGTGGTGGGTCAGTAGGTCATGGGCCTCGTGGGTCGTGGGTCAAGTTTTCATTGACCCACGCCAACTCGGGGGAACGCGTGGGGACGTCGTCTCCCCACCCCCAAAACATACGTACGGCGTCCCTCCAGTTCCTAAAAAATTACAATGTGTAAAGATAGGCAGGGGACGGCGTGACGTCATGCCGCTATTTACAGCCCCCTACATTATCACATCCAATTTTAACCCTGGGGTAATATGAAGAAAAAAATAAATTGATTGTTAGATATAGGACACTGTGCTTCAGAACATTATATCGTATTTGCATTAAAAAAAAGGCACACAAACATGAAAAAAACGAAATTCATGAAACAGGAGCACCAAAACAGACATGTTCGGGTGGCCCAAACGTCTTGAAGAAAATGTTGGGGGACCCAAACAATGAATAAATAAATCATCATATTCAGCTGTTTTATATTAACTGCTTGATGAAGGCCCCTTCCCTCCCCCAGATCTCGGTCCGTTACTCCACTGGGAAATTCACGACCTAAGTCAAATTCGCATAAAGTCATTACAACAAATTCAAGTTCAAAATTTGAGAACTTCACTGCAACTTTGCGCACTACATTCATCTTTACTTTTCACATCAGTGCTGCCAGAGCGTTATTTCAATCTTTAGTGCTCGACTTAAAAACGCCGTTTTGAGAACGGCATTTTCTATTGAATAAGAAGGCTGTTCCTAATATTAAATTAAAGGCACGGCGAAGTTTACGACAGAAATTATTGCTTTTCTTTGCTAATTCTTCCTCGACTGGATTATATTGAGGGGGCGAGGACCCCACCTTTAAATATGGGGGGGGGGAGTATCCTGCCCCCCAAAGTCGGCGCCTATGAAAACAGACAGTATTATTACACCAACGCGGTTGGTATATTAACTCAACTACGAACAAGTATACTATACTGTATAATTCTTAAATTTACGATATTCTTTTTAAACCATCTGTACTGTATATACATATGCAATGGAAATTTCTCATTCCCACCCTCTTGTTTCTTTTAGTTCAATATACAGAATAGTCGGGATTTCGGGGGAGGTCCGGACCCCCAGGACCCACCCCCGCATACATCCCTGTGTGAAGTGTTCTTGCTGACGTTTGTGAACGTGTCACCGCCTTGTCCCCTCTTCAAGCAAGAATGTCCTAAATATTGTTATTCGTTAGTGCTCATAAGTGTTAAAGGGCATCACTCTGAATAGTTCCCATGTAAAGAGCTCTCTCATGTTCAAAGCTGAATGGCCGTCGTTAACTGATTACCTGAAGTCACCACAATGAATATACTCTCAAATTTCCCAGCACATGAGAGATGGGTGGAGGAAATATTGACACCTGTAATGCACTTATCTAATAAGCTTAAAAGATTAACAAAGTTATAATTAGAATTTATACAAATTAAAAATATAAAGCCAAAATGATTTTGAAAATTAATTCAAATCTTTTTTTTAGAAATCAATATCCTCATCCCACGTGAGTTCAAAGTTACCCCTTTGACGACTTTCGCTGGTATGGCCTTTATAACTAACTTTCTTCTGCCATCATGTTGCCAGAGAATCTTTTACCAGCAGATAAAAATGTAATGAAATACTGAAAATGAGAGCTAACAGCCTCTCCTGAACCCGGCCAAGCGGTACACCTGAAATAGATTAGCAAACATGCAAAAGTACTATCCTCCGCCTCCGGGATGGTTCTAAGCATCTAACAGACCATAGCTCCAAGATTGGATTATCAAAAGAAACGGATTTATTTCACTACTTCACTAGCACTATACACTTTTATTCACAGACACAACTAATATAAATATATATACAGTATGTCACCTTTATTTAAAAGGAAATCACTACCTATGAAACATGACGGTGGTAAAATTGACAGCAGATTGCTGGAGAAGTGAGGTAGGACCATGATAGATATACCCAGTGTAGAAAGGGGTGAAAACAAGGACACCATAGAAAGGCAGAAAAGAAAACATGTGAGAACTCCCGAATTTATGCCACATTGTTATTCGTACACTTATAGACAGGTTTACATTTCATAGGCTAAAAAGGAAAGAAAACAGCAGCAGAACACGAGCATAGCTATGTGACATACACAAAAAGGGCATATCAACTGCTGGTGTTCAGCGCTGTGTATATTGGTAGATAAACCATTCAAAAATAGGGAAGAATAAACAGCTCGGAGAGGAAATCAAAGAGACAGTAATAAAGCTAGCATTAAGAGGATAGTCGTTAAGGAAAATAGGACAATTAATAGGAAAAAGGCACACAACAGTTCAATATATAGTAAACAAGTTTAAGTATAGTCGTTCAGTGAGAAATAAACCAAGAAATCCGAGGAAGAAAATGCTAAATGAGAAGGAGGAGAGAGTGATTGTGCGACAGGTGAAAGCAAATCCCCGAGTGAGTGCTTCAAAAGTCCAAAATATAATAGAATGTGCTACAGGTAAGAAAGTAAGCACTGAGACGATTCGTCGAGTGCTACACAAATACGGTTACCATGGTCGAATACCTCGAAAAGGCCATTCATAAGTCGTAAGAACCGTATGTTACGACTTTAGTTTGCAGAAGAACATGTTAACAAGAGCCAGGAATTTTGGAGCAATGTATTATGGTCAGATGAGACTAAAATTAATCTCTTTGGGTCTGATGGGGCTCACAGGGTGTGGCGAAAACCCAATTCGGACAAGAATGTTGTAAATACGATACCCACCGTGAAACATGCAGGTGGTTCTATTACGCTTTGGGGTGCATATCGGCAAAAGAGGTTGGTAAAATTCAGTTTATTGGTGGTAAAATGGACAAGGATATATTCACACCTGTTCACAAAAAGCTGGAAACTCGTTCAGAAACTAAGTCCGAAAAAGTGAGCCTAGAACCGTCACAATTCCCGCAGATCTATACACAGGGAATTCTATTTTCCCTCCGTTCTTTAGATAGACACTAGCTGCAAACCGTACTGTCATCATTGCGATGTGAAAATGTAAAAACAAAATCAAACTACTTATTTCTGAGATTAATATTGATTGCACACTTCATGCACAGTTCCAATATGCAAAAACAATCAATATCTTAAGTAAAGAATTACTGAAAAAGACCGAAAATTACTATTTATAACTTCAAGTGTCAACCTGCGCTTGGAGCGATACAATTATCAATATTATAACGCATTTCCTTCTAAGTGCTCATCGTGGTCAGAATGTTCGCGAGCAGCTTACTGCTCTTGTTGAATACAGTGGTATGAGTGTGAGAGCGTGGTATGAGTGTGTATTTAAGGTCGCCCACCCTAAATTATAATTATACATGTTCCGTCCACACGTGAAAATTTCTAAGTTCCGTTCCTGCAATTATTCAGGAGAAGGTCATAATGCAAACCCTACGGCCGCAAATTATGACTGGTAACGGGTGGATTGTAATGCCGTCAAAATCGGGTTTTGGACAAACTGAGAACAAGTAAAATAAAATTTGTTTTGAAAACTGCAATGCGGTTTGCAGTTTTTCAAAACCTTATTGCTGTTTGCAATAACCTTTATACAGCACTTCAGTAATATTGACATTTGTATAAGTGCTTCGATCTTATGTGTATGTTAAGTTTCAAATATTAGCAGAAACAATTTCTTCTGCTGCTTCAGTTTGAGTAGCTCCCCATTTCCCCTGAGGATGATAGGTTATCACTCGTGAATTGAACATGAGACCCCTTGATTAATATAAAAAGTTTACAAGTTAAGATACATTATCTATGAGGACAATTGAAATAAAAACAGCAAACATTCTTTTTGTTTTCAAAAGGACAAACATGGTTTCGCTTATAAAACCGCAAACACGGTTTCGGGAGGCTTTCGCATTTTCGGTTTCGGTTTTGAAAACCGCATTTGCGGTTTCGGTTTCGAATTGTGGTTTTCGGTTTTCAGAAAACCGGTTTTCTCAAACTGAAAACCTCAAATGTTACAAAAATTCGACAGCACTAGATCAAATTACATGTACAGTCCGGAATCGTTTTCTCCCACTACCAGATTTTATCACAACATTCCACTATAATACAAATAAGTACAAATTCTCTAGTTTTGGGGTTAAATAGGTGTCCCCTTCGACCTGACAGTCTCGGGAAGGATTCCTCTTGAAACAAGTTACATGAGGAGGGGTAGTACACTCAATGCTTCACTGCAAGCTAGGCGTGTATTGCGATAAGGAATCTTCTAGTGCTCCACGGCAGGCTAGGAAGAAAAGGAGGCCTAGAGCTCTACTGAAAGCTGAGAAAAATGATTTGACGAGCCAGAGACTGATGCTTGTCGAAACAGAAACATAAAATGTTGAATTAAGGACGCCCCTCAGGAAAGCCTGCATCCTGGATAATGAGTAAGGCATCAACCAGTATTCTACATGCCTCTCCTCCATGCTGTTACGTGAGGTGTGTGTATCGCGGTTTTTATTTTCACGGAAGACATGTGCACGTGTGTCTGTTGTAGTGTAAGATAGAAGGAATGAAGGGTAAAAAAGAGGATAGGAAAGTGCAAGAGAAGAGTTGTTTTGTTTTGATAGAGAGATAAAAAAAAACAACAACTAGGAACCAGGAAAAAAAACCTTAGTCGGTCATGCTGCATGGTTAAGTATTTACATGGCAAAACGGCAAGTAAAGAGTGGCAAAAATCCATGTAAACTTGTCTGTATAAGTTTTTATATTTTCTGTTAAGAACCTATCTTATTTCGTTATTTCTATGCAAATCTGTGTTGTCTGTAGTGGGGAAGTGTATTGTTAGTGGGGTAGCTGTTATTTTTTTTTTTAACATGCAGTCCTTAGTCGTGTGATCTTCTTCATCTCCCTGGTCGCAATCTGCATCTGCCAAGAGACTTAATGTGGCTATTGTTATTAGTGTGGTGCATGTCTCAGGTTTGTCAGTTTCGAATCATGTTAGTATTATAAATAGGTTGTTTACAGACAGATATT
The DNA here is from genome assembly GCF_964235325.1 of Thermobia domestica. NCBI lineage: Eukaryota > Metazoa > Arthropoda > Insecta > Zygentoma > Lepismatidae > Thermobia > Thermobia domestica. The sequence continues at coordinate 152,555,864 of NC_137460.1, read as the reverse complement.
TACATATTTACAGCCTTATCATAGATCTTACAATACATATTTACAAATCCTCTCGGTTATATCAAGGATGTTATAAATAGAGGATCTGCCCATATGTATCGTCATCCTATTAAATCGATGAAGCCAAAAAACAACCGAGCATCGGCACGTGTGATTGGCTACTCTCGTTTCCGCCATCGTCTGATTGGCTGCTTTCGTTTCCGCCATGATTGTTGGCTCAAAACATTGCAATCCTATTGGGCGGAGTGGGCAGAGTAGGGGTGGCGAAACTGTGACGTATGGCTTCAAGATTTTGTTGTAAGGGCAGATCCTCTATTTTATAAGATCCTTGGGTTATATAGGTGCTCCAGGAGAGGCGGTGGCGCTGGTGATCCTTCGTCGTCACATGACCAATGGTGTCGCTGATGTCCCTGTCGCCTGCAGCTATAGTAATTCGCAATGATGGCAACACGTGGGAAAAATCCCATATTGTGGGATTTTTTGACAATGATTTCTCGAAATGGGATAAAGAGATTTTTTTGTAAAAATTGGCAGAATTTATGGGATTTTTCATATCTATTCCATTGACGCCAACAAAATTGTATATGAGCGCGGAGTAGAAAAATGAGTCTTAACTAAACTTGAATTTAATGCTCATTGTCAAATTTTTTACTATAAAATGCATGTTAATGTTAAAGTGATTTATGCAGTGACTTGTAAATCTCAAAAAACAGTTAATTGTACTCAGGTATTTAAAAACAAAAAGAGAGAAATGAAAGAAGGATCAGAATTAACGGAAGAAAGCAAAACGAGAAAGTCCAACTCAATAGAATATTATGGCACAAAAACGTGATGGAAATAGTATACTCACAACAAAATTCACTTATTGTTATCATTTTTAGTTGTCTCTTTCGATATGTGTTCATAAACTGTTTGATTAGTGTTGGCAATCGGAATTTTTGAATAATTCACTCATATATTGAAGAAAATGACTGATATGCACTGATTGCACTGTTCAAGCTTTCTAAGCTTATAAAATTTTGTTATTCGTATAGCGTGGGAGATTCAAGTGCAAAATAGGAATTTCTGCCTCTCGAAATGGGATTTTATAACGTTTTAGGTTGGCATCACTGCTAATTCGTAATAAGACGCACGTGCTCGGTGTGTATCAGTACAAGCACATGTCAGTTGTTTGTCAATAAAACCATGTGGGATATAAAACCAAGCCAGAAAACAAAATAGCCAGATAGACCAGAGTTCTGTAATTACTTTCTTCCTGCCTCACATACCCCCCCATATATATATATATATATATATATATATATATATATATATATATATATATATATATATATATATATATATATATATATATATATATATAAATAACACGCTTTTTATACCAAAACACGCGCTTATTTATATTTTCTTCTCCTCTTAGTATAAGACAGTACCTTTATAAAAGTTTATGTACGTTTTTAAAAATTTACACAAAGGAAGCCCAGGAATAAAAATATTGTACAAGTATAGAATTAAGATAAGTTTTATAGTGTCTAACAATTGTAGGAAATGTACACTATATAAACATACAAGTTTAAAATAAATAAAACATTTACGTAAAACATAGGCCTAATTCTTAAATGATTTAAACTTACTTTGCTGTTCGCTGATAAATTATTACACAAATGTGAAATGATAAGCCTAAAAGAGGAATAACTTAGACAGCTTTTAGTTTTTTAAAAAGTTCTTAATAAAGATTGCTTTTCCGTAGCAGAGTCACGTTTTCCTGAAGGCGTTACAAATCGAAAAGATTGTTCAAAAAATTATTTCTTATTTTATTACGGTGGTATTAGGTATATATACACAGTGCGGCCATTTGAAATCGAAACTAATTTTTTCCTCAACATGTGGCGCAGCTGTGTAACCCAGGCAGCAATTTAAACTTGCCTTTGCAGGTCAAATGACTTGTCGCAAGCTCTACTATACAAGCCAATTTGCTTTGTTACAAGCTTGTGGCAAGCTTGTCTTAACAAATGAAACGCAAGCCAAGTATAAGCGTAACTCATCAATGGCAAGCCCTATTAAGCTTATTGCAAGCGAATTTTGATAAAACATGAAACATTAAGAAATCCGTATATATCGATGGTCTGACTAAATTCATGCCACTATACAATCCTTGAGCCATCTTTCCCATTATCGAAGCAAATGGACAGCTCTAAAAAAACATCCAGAACTCCGATCCGCTTCTACGAAAATCAAAAATAATATTAATCATAACGTTTTGTTGTGATAAACAAACTGCGACGTTGCTTCTTACCAATATCCAATATCTTGTACTATTAACCTCGAGTGCTTGAAATATCTACCTTTTTATATAAAAAAGCAGAAAAATGTTTCTACTTTAAACATGGCATTCAAATAAAGTTTATACTGTAAGTTAAACCTTAAGATCATATTAAAATATATGCAACAGTTCTGTATTCTTTTGCGAAATAAGTAGGCTCAAATCTGCTGCCATCTATGTTCACATTTATGCTTTATACATAAATACCACATTCGTTATGCCTCATGGTTACCGAAATATGAGGAAGTAAAGAGCGAAATAAGGTACGTGGGACTAGAGTACAAGACGTCACAATTTTAAAAATAATTAAGTTTTGCCCTTTTTTAAAGGATGAATGCTAAAACGACGCTAACAATGCGAACACTACCTTGTCGCCGAAAGTTAAGAGTTCAGCGTCACGTGGTTTTTAAGAACAACTGAAAATCGAATGTGCGCTGGCTTTTTACTTCAACTTAAAGAAAAGCGTCTTGCAAGTGAAGCTTATGGGTTTCCCGCACTGCAGCTTGCTCTAAGCAAAAATAAGGTTTTGTGTATAAGCGAAGGCGAAATAAAATCAAATAAAAGCGACAGGCAAGCTTGCGGCAAGCAAGCATGCTGTCTGGGAAGGATACCAAATGCATTGATCGTGCTTGATCAGTTACGTGTGGGGGTGTTGCTAAGCTGTGTCGTGAGTTCAGCATGGAAAAAAGAGCGAATATCGAGTTTTGTGCGGGTACGGTTAAAACTGCTACATCAAGTGTTGCAACAAGTGTAAAGGGACCCATACACGTAAACACATGCGTGAAGAAACCTTCCAACATGCATAAAAAATTATAAAACCACAAGCAAGTTGATCGTGTAAGGCCTCGTTCATGCATGTTGAAAGTTTTTAAAATCTTCTGTAAACTAGGGATGGCCCAAAATTTTCGGATCCGGATATCCTGGACCCAATGAGAGATGGATCCGGATCTTGCCGGATCCGGACCTAGATCCGGATCTCGGATCTGGGTCCGAAATTCGGATTTCGGGTCTGGGTCCGGATCTCGGATCCGAAATTCGAATCTTAGATTTTGATTCGTATTCAAACCTACATCTGAAATTGTGATGATATAATTGAATATCTAAAATTCGTCAAAACTTTTTTCAGATTCACTAATATAGTAGGTTGCTGTGTTTTTAAATGTTTCCATAACACGTTTATGCTACCTTTGTTCTTTATTTTATTTTAACCTTGCAATATTTACAAGTGCACTTTCTGCCGAAATCTCTTTAGTAAAATGTTTCCAAGTTTGACTTCTTTCCATTTCAGAGTATAGTAAACTGTCTGAAAACTGATGTAAAGGGTAACAAATTCTTCTGATTAGCTCCTCTTCAATACTTAATGTTAGGTTCACATTGAAAATATTTGTTTATTCTTAGAAAATAAACTTTACTATTTTCTCATATACAAATGAAATATCTTTTAGATCTAATCGCAGGAATACTAGACAAAACAAACTCTTTATTAATTGTAGTTTCTGACTCACTAGGGTTCAACCATGAACAAATGTAATAATGAATATCTTTCACTTCGAAGGTGCAATATACGTATATATAGACTGGTTGGCGTGGCACAACAGTAGATTTTTAAACATACACACGAGAATTTCCGCAGAACGATATTGTTGTGTAGTATTATTATTAATAATAAAAGTGTTCGTTGTATGACTTTATCACCTAACTTATGGCTTGCTCTTCTAAGGTCGGGGTTTTGTTGAAGGAGTAAATAAAAAAGAGATTTCTGTTATTTTTTTCTTCCAGGTTTCTTTAATCATACATTGCAAAACGTAACCAAAATATATTCATGCATCGTATCATTGAAGCGTTTTGTGATTTGTATATTAAAGTGTTCAAAAATATTTAACATATTCGCATTTGTTCATGTGATCTTAGGTTGAATTCTCGGTGGGAATATACATGAGACAATTGAAAGCTAAAACAACATGAAAACAGTAGTTAAAAGTCTGGAAATTGATATTAAAACTTAAGCTATCTGTTGAGACTGTAAGACTGTAGTTAAATTAACCCACACGTTTCGTGAAAATATATTATATCGTTATTGTTTATTTACTAAAAGCTACCAGATACATCCTCAGAGGCCACTTTACACTGTAATAATCAACAGATGAAAACAACATTGGAAAAGGAATGGAAGGAAGGTCTCCACAGCCTTAGATTAAGGTACTAACCTAGCATTTGCCCAGTATAACTGAAGAACAATCCTGGAAAATCCTCAGTCAGGATGGCTGGTCTCCGAATTCGAATCCGGTATTACCCAATTACGAAGCAAGAATCCTAACAACTAGCCTAAGCTCGCTCCGTATTATTATTATTTATCTAATAATTAATGTAATGTTCTAAAATTAGTGCAAATTAAACCCTACTTTCTTTATTGCTGATGTTATAGTTAAGAGACCTACGGTACATGACACATCAGTTCCCCATTGAATGGACCTTGTTGAAGCAAGAATACTAGAACTGGAATTCAGGAAGCGGGGGTGAAGAGATTAATATAGATGATGAAACTATGTACGATGCAAAAACTGACTAATTATGACTTCATTACAGATATATTCATTTACATACGTCAATTAATATTTCTCTGATGCAGGGCACGCTCACTTTCTATAGTGGCAGGAGAAAAGCACACTTCTATAAACGAACACATTAAGCAGTGCCTATAGGTGCAATGTCCGTGCAAAGAAGCATAGGTAAAACGAGGAAAAAAGGGGGGGCAAACGAGGGGGAAATGATAAAACGCCCTTGAACATAAAAAAAAAAAAATAAAAATAACTAAACTTAGAGCCACGAAAGACGCGAAACGAATTTTATTGAAAAGTTTGCTTTTCCTTAGTGACTAGTTGTGCTGACTATGAACATGAATTACAAAGAAAACAAGTAGCTAGCTCTGAGTTTCGCAAACCAGTTGAGATGAAAATATTGGATAAAATTTAATAATAAAGAAGGCATTTATATTAATTAAAACAAACTATAAACTCTTGGCACGACAGTCCTTTGGTTCCTACCAGCGGGCTTACGTTCAAGTGGGGATGTGTAGTCAACGCATCGACAACTGAAGTCCCTAATACCGGCTTTTTAGACTGGAGTCCGCTAGCTCTTATTTCAGATAACTCCCCAATTGTCCTCACGATGCTGGGTCAGCACGAAATTGTTGAGTGCCTTTCCGGAAATTGAACCCATGACCACAGCACCGAAGGCACGCGCTAACTACTGTTATATATATATATATATATATATATATATATATATATATATGAAAAGGTAACAGCTTTTTATCAAATTATTTAACCTGCTAAACGCTTTGCACGGATTACACTGTAATAGAGACCTGCACGGGCCGGGCCCAGCCCGAGGCCCGAAGCCCGGCCCGGCCCGCGGGCCGGGCTTGGGCGGGCCGACTCTGCTATTTCTTTGGGCCGGGCCGGGCTTGGGCGGGCCGACACTGTTATTTCTTTGGGCCGGGCCGGGCTTGGGCTGGCCGACACTGATTTCTCTTCAGATCGGGCCAGGCTGGGGCCGATCAATTGCAATTCTTTAATAATTATAGACTTTCGTTAAATGATAATTGGAATAAAGCCAAACGTTGAAGAAGTGTCCGTGAAAAATGTTACAAAGAATGCAATAGCTATTTACAGTTTACAGTGTTGCTTAGCGGCTCCACTTTCACTATAGGGGATTGAAGGCACTATGCCGTAAATAAAGCTCTGACCTTGACCTTCACTGAACTCAAAATATAACAAGAAGGGGTGAGAATGTTTTGCCTGTCGCTAAGCAATATTGCCATCTTCACTTTATGCTAAAAATCAATTAAGTTAGATTTTTGTTACAGGGAATGGAGTTTTTGTTCTCGCGATGACAGGCAAAGTTCTAGGAGGCAATGGTACCATTCGGGAAGCAAGCGTCAGGTTGTGAACCAGAGTTTAGAAAATGTTTCTGAGGGTTAGGTCAAATTTAGTACTAAATTTTGAGAAAGATTGGGGCTCGAGCTAATTTTTTAAAAAAAATTATCGGGCCGGGGTCGGGCCAAAAACTTTTAAAATTTATCGGGCCCGGGCCGGGCTTGGGCCAAGAATTTTAAAAACTTATCGGGCCGGGCCGGGCTCGGGCCGAAAATCTCCAAAACTTTTCGGGCCCGGGCTGGGCCGGGCCTAGGTACGTTCGGGCTGGATTGGGCTCGGGCCGAAAAATTCGGCCCGTGCAGGTCTCTACACTGTAACCATTACGACACAACACGGACATAGGAGTAAACGAGGACAGTTAAAAGCACCTATGCCCGAAGCGGGATTCGAATCCAAGACATTTACAACAAACGATCCACAGCCTAATGCCGCAGACCACCCGACTATGGCTGTCGGGTATTCTCGGCTAAGCGGTAGCACATTTAAGGTAACTGGTTATTTTAAAAGTTGCTCCTAAATACTGACAATCTAAGTCTTACGTATCAAATATTTTCTGCGATAAATACCATACATTCTCAGTCTTCTACAGACGAAAAGCTATAGTTACCCATATTATCTAATACAGAAATAAGTTCTGATTCTCTAATAGCTGTTGATGGTGATAGTTAAGGTTCACTGAAGCATGATCCCCAAAGCCAAACTGGGACATTGATGATGTTACTGGAACGGCTGAAAAGTCATCGTGGACAAGCGAATTGCCCACTTGTCAGGATGAAGGGCGCTTGTGATGTGAAATGCGGAGCAGTCAGAGGTACTACTTATAATAATTGGATTTATAATTTTCTATGCTGCCGTAAACCCTTTTCAAGAAGATAACTGTGAATCTTAGATTTGAAAATGTTACATAAGTAATTTTATTGCTATCTTTAGGTTCCATATAAATCTCTTCATTCCGAAATTATCGGATTTATTTTAACGCTTAACTTTCACATCTCTTCTGATTTACGAATATTTAAATCGGGATTATCCCCTTAAGGTCAATTAGTGATATTTTAACTCATTTTGAACCAACTATATATATGGTTAGTCTTGTTATATGGGAATAATTGAGACCAGAAGCAGTCTACAGGCTAACGGCTAAGTCCAGAAGAATCTTGGCCGGCCTCCTGATAAACCGTCTTTCAGCAAGGTGAACTGTGGCAAACCGATACCCACATGAAGAAATCTTCCCGATCAAGTGAAAGCTTGGGGGCCGCGTTGGCTCAGTGGTAGAACATTCATATATGGTGCATGGGGTCGCGGGTTCAAACCCTGCTTCCGCCAAGTGAACTTTGTGGTGGACAAACACCGTGTGCGTGGGTTTCCTCGGGGTTCTCCCGTTTCCTCCCACTTTCTTCATTCCACCATTTCATTCACCATCACCGTGTCCTTTAGCCTAGCCGGCATAACCGTGGAACGTAAAACTCAAAGATTTCATTTAATTTCATTTCTATTTTTAAGAAATTATATGGAATATGTTTGATTATCCTAATGAGAACTCGTATTATAGCGTGTTTTAAATTAAGGGGCACCAAAATTGATGCTTTATTCTCGGTGTTCATATTGTGATTTACTAAATAATTATTAAATCTAATTGTAAGGTATACATTTGATATTTTGAGCAGACTGAGCAAGATAAATATACGTAAAAACTAGTCAATACATGTCTTAACTGTTTGTTTTCTTAGCTGTCAATGAAATAGAGGTCTCTTGAGAAATTTTAAATATTCGAGTTTTGTATTCTGGTTTCAGATGTTCCAAATCCCAGGTGTGTATCTCGGTCGTAGAACCAGGTGGACCTAGATTCGACATTCGAACTCTCATCCGGATCAAATCAGATTTTTTTTTTTTTTTTTTTTAGTAAGGCAAGCATTTGATCTTTAGAGTAGAATGAAGGAGAGAAATAGACTTCTCAATATTCCTCTTAATTTTCTGTTTTCTTCTTCACTGTCAGGACTTCGTGAAATTGCTTTCGGCGAATTTTATATATTCAAATTTATCACAATGTGGGTGGGATGTGGGTTTGGATAAGAATCAAGATCTGAGATCCGGATTTCGGATCCAGATTCGAGATTAAAATTTCAGATCCAGATTCAAGATCCAGATCCAGATAGGAGATTCGAGATCCGGACCCAATCGGATCCGGATCTTCGGATCCGGCCAGATCCGGATCTGGCCATCCCCAACTGTAAACATGCATGATTATTTTGCCGTTCTTCGAGCATGTTTACCGAGTATGTGCTCGTTCATGCAAGTTGATTGTTTTATATTTAGGTCCGCCAATTACGACAGCGGAATAAATCATGTGACTCATTCCTCCGTAATGCCAAGGACGTTAAATTGGACAGCAAGTTGGTACGTGTATGGGCAAAAAATTCTTCCAACATGCATGATGAAACAAATCTTTCATTCAAGTTGGTCATGCAGGTGTGTACATCTATAAGCGGCCCATACACGTAAACACATGCCTGAAGAAACAGCCCGACTTGTATGAAAAATGATAAAACCACAGGCAAGTTGATCGTGTATGGCCTCGTTCATTCATGTTGAAAGTTTTCAAAATCTTCTGAAAACATGTTTGATGTTTTTGCCGTTCTGCGTGCATGTTTACCGTGTATGGGCTCGTTCATGCAAGGTGGCTGTTTTATATTTAGGTCCGCCAATCACGACAGCGGAAGAAATCACGTGAGTCTCTCCTCCGTCGCATGCCAAGGTCGTGCTGTTGCAGAAAGAAAAAGCACGCGTTTCCTCGTCCTCCACATTTCTCCAACTGCTTTCAGTATGTTGGACAGCACGTTGGTACGTGTGTGGGCAAAAAATTCTTTCAAGATGCATGATGAAAGAAACCTTTCATACATGTTGGTAATGCAAGTGCGTGCGTCTATGGCGCGCTATACATCCTTTAGAGGTCACTTGTTTATCCCGTACGCATGTATTTTCATGGCACAGGAACGGGAGTCAATCGAAGACGACGAAAATCCGGGTGCAGTAAGGACAGTGAGAACATAGGACTTGTTGGAGAAAGTGAGGACACTGATCAGGGAAGACCAAACTGCGGCACTACGAATCCTTGCTGAGAAGTTGCACTTGAATAAAGAAACTGTGCTACAAATAACCCATTATCTCAACAAGATAAAGGTTTGTGGCCGTTTCATGCGTCATTCCTTAACAAATGACCAACATAGGAACAGGGTTGATCACTGTAAAGAACAGATTGCTACCGCCTATAGGAACCTTTACTTTTTCCTGAATATCGTTATTGGGGATGAGACATGGGTAGACGTACTCCTTTTGTTGCGCTATTTCAATGAAAAACAAGAAGGCGCGTTAAAACAAATATAGTTGAGCAGGCGGCTGGAAAGTGAGATAGAAGAGATGTTAGCAGGAGATCAATTTGGATTCCGGAAAGGAAAAGACACCAGAGATGCTATTGGGTTGATGAGAATTATATCAGAATGAGTTCTTAATGTAAAGGAAGAGTTGTGTTTGTGCTTCATCGACTGGCAAAAAGCTTCCAACCGGGTTAATAGAACGAAACCTCTGAAAGAAATCAGGGTCGACTGAAGAGACCGGCGACTCAGTCCAAACTTATACATAGGACAACGAGTAAAGTTTCGTTTGAATGAAGGAGAAACCAATAGTATGGAAATTGGAAGAGAAGTCAGACAAGGATGTAGTATGTCGCCACAATTATTCAACATTTACAGTAAATATTTAATGAAGGAAGAATCAATAGGAACTGGGCATTTCAAGATTGAAGGGCAGATCGTTAACAAGATTAGGTATGCATATGATAGTTATTATAGCTAGAACCGAAGAATGACTGCAAGATATGATTGACAAAATAGTCGACACTGGTAAATTGTATGGAATGAAAATCAACATTGAAAAATCGAAAGTCTTAAGAATATTCCGTGAAAACGCGCTGTTACAGATCAGAATAGAACAAAGAGAACTTGAAGACGTCGGTAATTTCAAGTATCTGGGAAGTATTTTGACGAGAAACGCTTACTTCACCAAAGAGATCAGATCAAGAGTAGTCATAGCCAAAGAAACATTCAACAGAAAAATATTACTCTTAACTAGCAGGCTCAATATTGGACTTGGATATTACGGAAGTTAGGAAAGTAATATTTAGAGAGCTTCGAAATGTGGTGTTGGAGGAAGATAGAGAAGATAAAATGGACAGAGAGAGAGCAACAAACGAAGATGTTTGAAAATGGATAGGAGAGAAGAGGACACTTCTAGCTAGCATCCTTCATAGGAAGGCCAATTGGAAGGCCTCATCTTGCGAAGAAATTATTTTCTTCATATAGCATAGAAGACAAGATGAAAGAAAACCGAGGAATAGGAAGAACACAAGTGATCGATGATTTGAAAGATAGAAGAAAACATTAAGAGTTAAAAGAGGTAGCTGAAGAACGAGAAACATGGAAGAAACATTTCCAGGCCCAAATCTAAAATTTAAAAGAAAAAAAAATAGTCCCAGGACCTGCCGAAAGGCATAGTCCGGCAGAACTAGGTCAGGACCGAGATTTGTCGTCTAAAGATTTTCTTTTTACACTTTTGTGTTGATGAAGTGATAACAGAAAATGCCGGGTGACATCATGTGACTGTTGGGCATGTGTTAAAAAAAAAACAGGGTATCAATCTTGCAAAAAAATCAATGTTAATCAAATTTAAATGTTAAAAAATTGTAAAGAATGCTTGTAAATATAAGTAGTAGTTTTATTCCTCCCCTTACATAATAGATAGTCATAAAAAACATAGAGAAAGCTGTATACTATCATATCAATCTATAACTTATATACCACAACAGTGTATCCAACTTACAAGCAAAAAAATCTTGTAGTGCCAAATTCGTTAAGAATACGCATGCAATAGTTTCTATTCCCTATTCAAATAAAGGTACGGTGTTAAGTAATAGAGAAATATGGTGACGTCATATGATGATTGTATCGTATCTTAAAACAGCAAGGTGTCTAACTTTAAAAAAAAAAAATCAATAACAATGGCATTCGAAATATCGCATATGATAACTATGGTTTCTTTCTACTATTCATTTCAAACATAGTGATAATATACCAGAGAAAAAGTAGGTCAGAACAAAGATTTATCCGTTTATTGATTTTTTTTCTTCCCTTTTGCGTTAATGAAGTGATATTTAATACAAAATTAAGTGGTGGCACGAGCTCACCCTTGGGTATTTTTTTTTCAATTGGGAATTTCAATTTTCGTTTACTTTTTTATCTTGTTCTCAAATATATAGAATTATGTGTTAATTGAAAACATTAATATGTTTAGAATGTAGTAAATGTGTTTCTTCTTGTTTTAGACGAGGTAAATAATTGAGAAGAGAACAACCAAAATAAAAACAATGGAAGAGAAATGCTTGTTTAATTGGAAATTCGATTGTGACGAGAAGGGAGAAAAATTAATTATAAGTGGACTGCGTAAGATTCAAAACATTATTAGCTGCAGTAAAGTGTTCAATGACGATTTACACATTAGGCTTGAAGAAAAACTATCTGAAAACCGGGATGTAACAGTGAAATTGTGTGTCAACATATACTGTACATCATCAACCCAACTAGCCAGACACCGAAAGAGGCAGTCTCAGGAATCATCTGCGACAGTTTCTCCCTAAAAAATAAGAAGTACATTTCAAAATACATTTTCAAGTTCACGAGACATAGACATTATTGATACCTTGACTCATGAGCTGACTTCCCTTCCTGTATCTATGTTTGATGAGAATGGGGAAATGCGAATATCAAAAACAAAATCAATCCTTAAAAGACTTCTGCAAGTCACTACACCTGCAAGGTTAACCCCTCAATCCATTGTGACCATCATTGTTGGTGTTGCTCTTCTGTGGACTCTCCATTGGCCTAATCATGGAACAGTGAAGGATTTAATATTAAATCTAAAACAACGCATAAAAGTCAAGCTGCAAATAGGTGATGTGTATTTAATTTTTGGCATACTATGATTACAGTCCAAAATCTACAGCAAGAAGAGGTAGATCTACTTCGGCAACCTGAGTGTATCAACTGCAACAAAATACATCAATTCCACCACAGAAGATTGTAATGACAGTGACAAAAAAACAAACAACAACTTATTGAACTTATCTGTGATGATTTGTCAAATGATGAGTCCTTCTTTGAGGATGTATTAGGTGGCAAGAAAATCGTTATTACAGGTCCAGGTAGTATGCCTTTCGAAATATCTTCAGGCATACTTCACAGACAATGAGACTTCGACAGAACATGGAAACAAACCATGAAGAAGCTGATATAATCCTTTTAGAGCACATGCTTGTAATTGTAAAAGAATAACGGAATACAATCACTGTAGTATCCGATGACACTGACGTGTTCATACTACTTTTGTACTACTACTATAAGAAAAATATAACGAACTCTGTACTAATGGAGTCTCCAGTTGCAGAAAGATTAATAGTTGATATTCATAAGAGAGTACAGAAACACATTGAAATCGTCTCAGAACTTCTACCAGCAGATGCCTATCTGGGTGCGACACTGTAGCCTGTCTTTATGGTATAGGTTAAGGTAAAACGTTACGGACATTTCGTTCAGAATTGTCACTTTCATTCCTAGAGGATATGAATGTGCCATTCGACCAAGTTGTACAACAGGAAACAACATTTGTTTCTGCATGCTACGGGCAACAATACAATTTCTGATGGTCGTGTGAAAGTTTGGGCGAGCAAAACTAGCAAAGGGTTTGCCATTCCTCCAAATCTATGTTCTCTTCCACCAACCAACGAATACGGAAATCAGCAGGAATAAGCAATCCAAAAAGTCTCGATCCTGTAGATTATGGGTGGGTTAAGGACGGATTGAACAAATCACTGGTACCCATCACAAACCCTCCTGGAGTTCCGTATGCCCCTGAATCAATTTTGAAATTGGTAAAATGCGGTTGATCCAAAGGGAACATATACCGATCCTCAGCATGTTACTATTTTGTTAAAAGAATACCTTGCACTTTATTCTGTAGTTGCAGTGATCTAGATTTAGAATGTTTGAATTTTCATTAATGGAAATTCATTTACTGAATCTAGGACATTTCATGATTAATTATCACCAAAATTATTATTATTATTATTTTAATACTGGTTTCTGAACAACAGTTCATATCACTTGTAAAATATGCATAAACATTTGTTTTAAAGACCCGAAATTACCGAATTGTAAATATATGTAACTTGCTTTTAATCTATAGTTATCAATTGCTTTATGAAATAACGTGTTCTTAATGGTTTCGCATGCAAATGAAGAAGTAGAGGAAAATTATGAGAAAATAGAAGAAATTATAGATAGAGAGAAGAAGGGTGCATGCATAATTCTAATGGGAGATTTCAATGCAGTTGTGGGAGAAAAACAGGAAGGTAGCATCGTAGGCAAATATGGTTTAGGCGAAAGAAATGAAAGGGGAGAGGGACTGGTGAATTTTTGTAGACAGAATTCACTAGTAATTGGGAACACTTGGTTCAATCAGCACAAGAGAAGATGATATACATGGAAATCACCAATAGACGGCGGAAGATATCAGATAGACTACGTTATGATTCAGGACAGGTATAGGAATAGCTTAAAGAACGCGAAGACCCTTCCCGGGGCTGATATTTTCTCTGATCATAATCTTGTGCTGGCCGAAGTAGATATTCAACTGAAAAATGTAGGCAGAAGAAAAGTAGGTAACAAAGTGTTGAATACTGAAAAGTTGAAAAACGAGGAAATTAGAAATCTTTTCGCTGAAAAATTCGAAGAAAAATGTTCAAACGAGGAAAGGATAGGCGCAGGTAGTAACGCACGGTGGGAACATATTAAACGTTGCTTACAGCAGGCTGCAGAAGAAACAGTAGGTTACCGCGAACACAAAACTGCTAAGAAACCATGGGTTACAGAGCAGATGTTGCAGAAAATGAGGGAGAGGAAGATGTGGAAACAGGTTGATACAGAAGAGGGCAGAAAGATGTACAGAAAGTTAAATAATGAATTACGAAGAGAAACAGACAAAGCGAGGGAAGAGTTTTACAAAAGAAAATGCGAGGACATAGAAGAATTAGAAAGAGTTGGGAAATATGAGGAAATGTACAAGGAGGTGAAATCTATGGAATTTCGGAGGAAACAAGGGAGTATCATGATGGCAGTAGAAAATAAGAATGGGAAGGTAGTCAGCGAGAGAAATGAGGTCATAGGAAGGTGGAAAGAATACGTTGAAGAATTATATGAGAGTAGGGATAGACCGTGTAGCCTAAATGTTGAAGTGGAAAATGAAGTAGGCGAGGATGATAAAGGATTTAGTATTCTTCGGGATGAGTTTGAAAAGGCTATATCTGAGATTAGGAATGGAAAGGCAACAGGAATAGATAACATACCAATTGAATTCATTAAAAATATAGGAGACAAGGGAAAGAAAGAATTGTGGCGACTATGCAATGAAATATATGAAACAGGAGAATGGCCAAGAGACTTTCTGAAAACGATCATGATACCGATGGCTAAGAAATTGAACCCAAAGAGATGTGAGGATTATAGAACTATCAGTCTCATATCTCATGCAGCTAAAATTCTGCTCCGAATACTGAACAGAAGGTTATATGGAAGAACAAATAAAGATGTTGAGGAAGAGCAGTTCGGGTTCAGAAGAGGCAAGGGCACAAGAGATGCTATTGGATTATTAAGGGTTATCGGTGAAAGATTTATAGAAAAAGGGAAAGAGGTGTATGTTGTATTTATTGATCTAGAAAAGGCTTTTGACCGCGTGAATTGGGAATTGTTGTTGGGAGTTCTAACAAAGATAGGGTTGGAATGGAAAGATAGAAGACTCATAAGAAACTTATACATGAACCAACAAGTAAGTGTTAGAATAGGGGAAGAACTGACGGAAGAGAGTACAATTGGAAGGGGAGTTCGACAAGGATGCTGCCTCTCGCCAACACTATTTAATGTCTATCTAGAAGAGATAGTAAAAAAGAGCCTACATGATGATGATGGCATTTCGGTAGGAGGTAGAATGATTAGATGCATAAGATTTGCAGACGATATGGCCCTTGTTGCAGATTCTGAAAAGAAAATCAATAAAATGTTAGAAAAATTGAGAAGGGGCTTTGAAGAATATGGGATGAAAATAAATGTTAGGAAGACAAAAGCCATGGTGATTGGAACGAAGGGGTCTGTGTCAAATATAAAAATAGGAGGGGAGAAAATAGAACAAGTGAATAGTTTTCGATGCCTGGGTAGTGTTCTTAGTAATGACATGAAATGCGAACGTGAAATAAAAGCAAGGATAGGAATGGCGAAAGAAGCCTTTAAAAGAAAGAAAAGTCTGTTTTGTGGGACCTTGAACAAAGAGTTGAGAAAAAGACTCATAAAATGCTTCGTGTGCAGTGTTGTGCTGTATGGGGCGGAAACGTGGACATTGCGTAAGGGTGACGAAAATCGACTGGAAGCCTTCGAAATGTGGGTGTGGAGAAGAATGGAAAGAGTTAGTTGGGTCGAGCGGAAAACGAATGAGAGTGTGTTAGAAATGGTGGGTGAGAAAAGAACACTTTTAGATATTATTAGGAAGAGGAAGAGAAACTGGTTGGGACATTGCCTGAGAAGAGATTGTATCATGAGGGACGTCCTAGAGGGTATGGTGGCGGGAAAGAGAGGGAGGGGGCGAAGGAGACTACAATTAATGGATGATATTAAAACAGAAAGATCATACGCGAAGACGAAAAGGTTAGCGGAGGATCGTGGAGCATGGAAGCTTCTCAGCTGCGGCAAGTGACCTGCCAATAAAGGCAGAATACCTATGATGATGATGATGATAATGGCATCACATGAGGGTATTTCTTTTTTATCGCCAGTTTGATACTCTGTGTTTTTAGCAAATATTAAGTACTGAAAGATATTTTAAATATATTTACGTGTATCTTTAAAGTAAAAATTGAACAATTAATTTAACTTTCTGCATTTATATTATTCATTATCTTGTAAGTTTGATTTACACAACATGTACTTGTAGAGTTGATACTTTTTTCACAAATACTGTGCATTGACAATAATTTGCCTGTTAGTTTCTAGTACTTAACATCTGACTTAAAAGTCAAAGAAAAAATAAATTGTATCAAGCTTCCTCAATTAGCAGTTTGATTATTTTTCCACTTATAAATTTCATACGCTGTTATCACAGTGCATGAGAAGTGATCATCCACTTTTTTGTCTGCTTTAACATCAGTGTGTTCGAAATGAGTAGTAGAAAGAACACATAGTTATTATAATGTAATATTTGTAATGAAATTGGTATTAAGTTATTTTTTTCTCTTGTGAGTTAGATACCCTGCTGTTTTAAGATACGATAAAATCACATGACGTCACCGTATTTCTGTAATGTTTAATACCATATCTTTATTCAAATAAGGAATAGAAACTATTACATAACGCGTTCCTAACGGGACTCAGAGACATTATTTTTTTTGCTTGTAAGTTGGATACACTGTTCGCATACACAAGTTATAGACTGATATGTAGTATACACCTTTCTCTATGGTTTCTTATGACTATGATGTAAAAGGAGGATTAGAACTATGGCTTTCATATTTACAAAGTATTCTTTACAATTTTTAACATTGTAAATTTGATTCACAGTGAATTTTTTACGAGTTTGATACTCTGCTTTTTTAACAAATGCTCAACAGTGACATGATGTCACCGGCATTTTCTGTCACCTTATGACCCTAACTTTTAAGTGAAATGATAAAATATAGACAAAAAAAAAAAAAAAAAAAAAAAAAAACACCTCAGGAAAAAAATGTTTTCCTGACGGACTAGAGTTCTTAATAAATAATAATAATAATATTAATATTATTATTAATAATAATAATAATAATAATAATAATAATAATAATAATAATAATAATAATAATAATAATAATAATAATAATAATAAATGGTATGATACAACCAAATGTGCCATGTTTAAACTTCGTATTGGAGCTTTTTTTTAATGTAGGGGAGGAAAGGTGAAAATACTGTTGTTGTCTGCGTGTCCTAGTATTGTACCCAGATAGTTTTCGAAAATTCTATGTCCACAAGCCATTTAGGTGATTTACTATTAGATGCAATAAAATGTCAAAATGCACATGGCCTCTTGTCATTTTTAACTCCTCTGATTATGCAGCAATGCTAAACGGTGATGTTGAAATGGCGAAAGTGGGAGGAAATAGAAGAACTCCGAAAAAACCCACGCTCATAGTGTTCGTCCACCGCAAACTAAAGTGAGTTATTGATTCTATCATATTCTGAAAAAATATTTTCTTTTAGTATGTAAAAAAAAACTGTCCCTTAAAAAAATCATGTGCCCTCTCTAGAACAATTGAATACACAGCTGTTTGTATTAATTAGAATTTAAAATGTAGCTGAAAAGAAACGCGTTTCGAGGAGACATTTGTCATTGAATTTGAACTGTTTATAAGATCGAAAGTGAACCGTTCTGTCATTAGGGATATACAATGATATACAGTGTTATTGTCCCAAAAAATAGATCACTTCGGTAATAAATCATGATCAGAGATTCATCGCATTTTGCTATCCAATTTTTCGACTGCATTGCATTTCTATAATTTTGTGTAGCAACTAGGTTATATAATTAATTCTGTGGGCACAACCTTTACCAGATAGTGCGTGTTTCTACTCAGATGTGTCTTTAAGGAACGGTCAGTCACGTCTTACGGAATGGCCTTCGGCCGGTATATTACATGGTGTATATAATACACGAGATACACACTTTCTTTTTCTCTTTCATGTCCTTTTAATACAGAGGTCAGAACAATCTTGAGGAATATGGTGCATTGCCCCTATGTACTATTTCTTGCGAGGGTCTGAACACAGGCTTTTTTATTATTCCATTCGCAAAGGTGCTGTTTGCTGGGGCGTGCCGTGGCATAGGTTGTGTAACTGCGGAACGAGTTCAACGGCAGCTCGACCTGATTTACCGATTGAGCCAAGGGCAGCGGGTTCCAAATCGTGCCGCTTTATATCTGTAACGAAACAAGACTTGTGTGTTGCCTCTGGACCCTGAAGCAATGATAGTTGGACTACGTGGAAGAGAATGGATAGTGATTCATAATGATGTAACAAAGTACTTGATCGTCAGCGCCTGTTTCATCAAGAAGATTGTTATCGGAGTTCGTATTTAACAAAGTCTAGTAAATGATTTTTCACATTATCGCCTTATGGTAAACCCATCGTTTCATAAGTACGACCTGATGATTAACTGTTCTTATTGAATGTGATCATTGAATGATACATTTATTTAAATGTACAGTCAAAGGTTACGATTCAATTATTACGAGAAATTTTAATAGTGAAAGGTAAATTTTCAGCTTCTGTGCATCCCAATGATCAGGTCATATGCGCGTTTTGAGCATGGAATTTTCAGTGTTGATCAGGTATCATGATGCACTTGGGAAGCTATCTGAGTGAAAAGGTCTCGAACTACGGTCTAGAAAGCCAGAAGTAATGATGCGAGGAACCAATACGGGTTCGTAATTATGTCCGTATCTCGCAGTCTATTAATTGTTAAAGATTTAAAATTTGGTATTTGGATTGTTCATTTAAAATTATTCAAGATGTATTTTAGCGTTTTTTAAAAATATATTTCCCATAGAAGGGGAGAAAAAAAGGATGGGATTTGGAAATGTAATAATAAAACGTTTATATCTTGAAGTCCTTCAAGGTTAAAGACATGAAATTTAGTATTTAGACTTTCTATTTAAAATAGTTAGACACGTGTTTCAATTGAACATAAGCCATCTGTCAGGCTATAGTCCTTCTTGGGCTCTAACACATTGAACTTAGTTTATTTTGTTTATCCCTTTTTACGCACCAAAGTTACCTTTGATTCCTCTTCAGTTTAACGCGGGATTCAAATCAGATATACTCGCTCCAGGAATCGAGCCCGGAACTTTTGCACCAAAGATGAGAATCATTATCTACGAGAGAAGTGTACAGAGGTGTTTCAATTTATAAATTCTACATATTTGTACTAAACTTCAGGAAGTAATTGCAATCCTTACTATAAAGCAAAAAACATCAGTCTGTGAGTAATGCTAAGCAAACTTCAAAACATTCAAGAGTTACTGGTTGCATAAGTATCTAGGTGAAAATGTTTGTACAGGGTGTTTCAAAACAACACGGACAACGTTTGGGAGGTGATTCCTAACACCAAGATAAGACAAAAAGTATAGACCAACCTGGGGGCACAAATGCTTCCTTTCGGAGTTATAAGCTGCCGAAAACATTAAAAAATGAACTTTAAGGGCCCATAGCACCAAAACTAAGGGATCTACCGTAGTCGGGTCAAGACTTCACTTAGGAACTAATATGTGCGCTTTCCAAAAATACATGTTTCAGAATCCTAAGGTACTCACGAAACAATTTTTATAGGGAAAGCTTGGCTACGGACATATAATTTGAAGTACTCACCAACTACTTCTATAAAATTTATTTGCAGAAGTACCGCAGGATTGTGAAACTTGGATATTTGGATAGGGTACATATTAATTCGTAATTGAAGTCTTGACCCGACTACGGTAGGTCCCATAGTTTCAGAGCTAGGACTTTTCAAGTTCATTTTTTTATGCTTTCGGCAGCCTATAACTCCGAAAGGAAGCATTTGTGCACCAGGTTGGCCTATACTTTTTATCTTACCTTGATGTCAGGAATCACCTCCCGAACATTGTCGGTGTTGTTTTGAAACACCCTGTATATTTTTAATCCTTATTATAATCGAAAGACTACTTAGCCCGTCAGTTCACTAGTCTATAGATGAAAGAAATTCTGAGTTAGTGACTAACTCATCAACGCCCAGGTCCAGTGCCGGATCTACGGGGGAGGGGGGGGGGCAATTCGGAGCGCAGCTGGTTGAAAGCATGTACGGGGCGCCATTTCGAGGCAACATTAACACTGGCAAGTTTGGAAGACAGTATGGGCGATGATGGGATGGTTGGTGAAATGTTGAAAGTGGGAGGAAATCGGAGCCAAAAAATGTTCTCGCAGCGTTTGATGAAATTTAACCACTTCCTCTAATTCAGAAGTCAAATCAGTTGGCAAAAACTTAATGAAATCAATCATAGATCTGAAATGTGTAATTCATTTAGTATTTTGGGACTCAATTTTGCATGAAATAAATGGAGTTAACAAAGAAATACAGAATAAGCAGTGTTTGTTTCAGAAAAAAAATCTTTGGGAGCACACTTAGTATTCGGAGGGGCACAAATTATTTTCACACGGTATTATTCTATTTATTATTATATTATAGACGTATTATTTGGTCTCCTCCAGGGGGCAGCACCCCCTTAGAAACATGTCTGGAAGAAACACTAAGAATAAGGATTTGACTTTGCAGAGGTCTCTTGATTTGTTATCTGATCTTTTGAACACAATCTTCAGGTTCAGAATTATGGATTTGACAGATGGCTGTCGGAAGCGAAGGTTACTGTTAATTTGATAGATGTGGAAGATCAGTTCAGAGAAAAGTGTATCTTGAAGGAGAAGAAGAGAATGTCAGGAGAGGATGAAGCAAGACTTTTTACTGAAGAGGATCGCCTTAGACAATCTTTCTGCAGAATTCTTGACCTCTTACGGGAAGAACTCTTTAGTAGAATGGCAGGTTCAAAGAAGTAAGCAAGGACTTCAGCTTCCTCAGAGGAAACTCATTGTGTGAAATGTCTTCAGAGGACCTGAAAAAATCGTGCGCAGATCTCGCTTTGAAATACCAAGAGAATTGAATGTCGTAGAATTATATGTAGAAATTGAGTCTTAATGACTAGGCTGTTGCATTCTTGCCGGACCTCAAGAAGTCCACCCCAAGGGATATAGTCGACGTGATTACCGAAAATGGAATTCAAAGTGTCTGTCCAAACTTCTCACAAGTAAACCTTACGTTTGGGTGAATCGAGTTGCTGACTGAAACACATATGAGAAAGTAGTACTAAATGTGGTCAGTATTTCAGTGAAGTTTTAGGTGCGAAGCTCCAGGGGTTTAGGAGATACAGCTACCAGAACATCACATGGAAGTACAGAATAGTCTTCATACAGTTGGAGGTAAAAGCTCTGTAAGACCTCTTGTAACGACAAAAGATGAATAACAAATATATGGGTACATATTAGGACTAGGAGGAAGTCATATAGTAAGGGTATACCTGACGGCGGCCATCTTGAAATCCGCCATTTTGAATTAAGGTTAATTTTATAAAATAGGAATAGGGTCATGTGATACATGATTTAAGGCGCAAATTTAATCAGAAGAACAATGGTGACGTTAATTTTGATTTACGCGCAATTGGCAAAAAGTTACAGGGAAATTAAATATTGTTGCTGCATATGTATCAGTCCTTTACCCCACTTTGTAAATTTTGTGTTAATGATAATAATTAAATAAAAAGCAAATGGATAAATATTAGGTCTATGGTAAGAGTTGCCTTGATGGCGGCCATGTTCAAATCCGCCATTTTGAATCAGACAAAAGTTTTAAACCAAACGCATAACAGTGACACCTTATTAATAGCAAATTTTACCATAACTCCAACGGTATAACCATTTTTGCTTTATTATTAACCAGCACAAAATTAAATGGATCGCCCCTTACGACTACTGCTTTGACGGACTTGTTAACGACAAATGTGTCAAGTGTAACTCGATTGCCTTTGTCAGGTGTGCTCACTGTGAGCAGAGCATTTGTGCAAGTCATGCACTCTTTTCTGAACTACATATTGATTGTACTAATTGAGGACTTTTCTGGAAGAAAGACCCAAGTTCAATTTTGACTCAATTCCACTTTGGTCATTTTTCCTTAAATTAGCAACTTGTTTATGCGATAACAAATGCTGGTTAATGATAAAGCAAAAATGGTTATACCGTTAGATTTATGGTAAAATTTGCTATTAATAAGGTGTCACTGTTATGCGTTTTGTTTAAAACTTTTGTCTGATTCAAAATGGCGGATTTGAACATGGCCGCCATCAAGGCAACTCTTACCATAGACCTAATATTTATCCATCTGCTTTTTATTTAATTATTATCATTAACTCAAAATTTACAAGGTGGGGTAAAGGACTAATACATATGCTACAAGAATATTTAATTTCCCTGTAACTTTTTACCAATTGCGCGTAAATCAAAATTAACGTCACCATTGTTCTTCTGATTAAATTTGCGCCTTAAATCATGTATCACATGACCCTATTCCTATTTTAAAAACTTAACCTTAATTCAAAATGGCGGATTTCAAGATGGCCGCCGTCAGGTATACCCTTACTATATGACTTCCTCCTAGTCCTAATATATACCCATATATTTGTTATTCATCTTTTGTCGTTACAAGAGGTCTTACAGAGCTTTTACCTCCAACTTTATGAAGACTATTCTGTACTTCCATGTGATGTTCTGGTAGCTGTATCTCCTAAACCCCTGGAGCTTCGCACCTACAACTTCACTGAAATACTGACCATATTTAGTACTACTTTCTTATATGTGTCTCAGTCAGCAACTCGATTCACCCAAACGTAAGGTTTACTTGTCAGTGGCTCTTAAAATTTTTCTTATCCTTCCATGTAGTATAACAACTTGTGAAAGAAGTTTCAGGAAACTAAAACTCATATTAAAACACACTTACGTTAGGATAGGAAAGGCTCCCAGATTTGGCAACATTAGTTATAGAAAACAAGGTTGCTCAATCAACAACGGTATGAAAAAATTAATGAGAGCTTTGCATAAAAGAAAGCCAAAAACTTTTTGTGTGCTCATGTTACAAAACGAGAAGGGAATATAGAATACCGTTGTTAATAGATACTATAAATAAAACTACTTGTTCTCTATATTTATTGTAACATATAAATTGCTGTGAAACGTATGTAACTATCTACCTTAAACTTAAACATATTACTAGAAGAATTATCTACGTACAGGTGGAAGGATCACATATACAGTGAGGCCAATGTACGCATGCGAGAAAAAGGAAATGTGGACACGCGAAAAGCCAATATACACATGAGAAAAGCAATATATACATGAGAAACGCCAATATCGCACGAGAAAAGCCAATATCACTTCAGAAAAGTCAATATACATAATTATCTTCATACATGTGGAAGGTCCGCACATAAAGTGAAGCCAAGCATACAACTGAAAAACCAATATATACACACAGGAGGAATCATAAAGTAAGTCAATGAAGAATAATTTCCTAAGCCAGCAGAAGAGGAAGCTACAGGTTATCAAGTTAAGGGTCCGAATTTATAGAAAAATGTTTCTAAATATAAAGGTAACCAAGGAAGTTCTGTCGCTTTTTCACCCAACACATTCGAACATCGATATGTCACCTAAGACGTACCTCGAAGATCAAAAGTAGTGCCCATCAGCATCGACGACCTTCTGCCAACGTTCTAGAAGGCCATGGATTCCATCGCGTTAGTAGAAATTGGTGAGTCATGAAGCGAACAAGCTATCAAGTGCATTTTGCACCTCTACTAGGAATTTGAACTGGCGTCCTCTAAGGTGATTGTCCAAGGAATGGAACAGGTGATAGACAGTGCAATGTTCGGGGAGCACTGGCGTCTCTGGCGTGTAAAATTTGGGGAGGGGGACATCAAAGAAAGTGATGTAAGTGGTACTGCCTTGCCCAACCTGTTTATTATCTTCGATTCTATTTGTTACATTTTTGCTTATCTTCACGGACCCCCTGAGATAGATCAAGAACTCTGTTATAATCGTTTCACAGCCTGAATATTATGTTACAAATAAATGTAATTATTATTATTTATATGTTATTCTGTCGTTAGGAAATAAATTAGAATAATATATTGAATATTTTGCACTTCAAAATATTTTGGGGGGGACGCGTCTTCCATTGCTAGTGTCATTACAATGGTGAACATCACTGGGTTAGGGCATTATATAGTGCCTCATCCTCCGTATTTGCCAGATTTGTTTCCATCAGACTTCAATTTTTTCCTGGAGCTAATTCTTAAAAAGAAACAAAAAGAAGAAACACGTCAAAATATTCCAAAAGCGTTTCACTGCTAACAAGTCTCTCTCTCTCTCTCTCTCTCTCTCTCTCTCTCGACCGAAGTGTACTAAATTTCAGAGTAGAGATCACTATGGCAACGACATGGATATGATGTAAACCCTTTTACTACGCGAGAGAAAATAAGTAGACTTAAATTTCAACCACTCTGCATTGCAAGTACGAAAGATATGGCGAGCAAGGTAAAGTGCAAGTAAAATCGTAAATGTGATGTCAATGTAATTGTCAAGAAAGTTTTACTAAAATTCATTGGTAGGCAATGTTCCATATTTTTAGTAATATCTGTTTTGGAGCGTATGGCCATGCACTCGGACGGTTTGACCCCAAACCACGCCAAAACGCGACAGTTGATTTCTTAAAGTACTTCTATTTTTTCAATCGTTATAATTCCAAATAATAATAAATAAACCTTAAGTTATACATTATTTTACGAGATAGAATGTTGCTTTTCATATCAAATAAAATTTTGTTCATTTTTAATGATTTTTTTTTTATTCGATCAAATGCTTGCCTACTATGCGTTCTGTATAATGCATCGTTGTAGAAACAGGGAAGCAAAGGAGATAAATCTCTGTTGTATTGTGATAGTTGAGGATGGGATGTTGGATGTGCAAACCTACTTATTCGCCTATCACTCGTCAAGGGTCGTCAGCAGGTTATGTTTCGTTGTTGTTACGACCTTGAACAAAGTCACAATCCGCCTCGGGTTTCAATCGTGCACTGCTTGGCAGGAATAAAATACTTTCGCTCTTTTGAAAAGAAATAATAGTTACTTACACAAAAAACAAGTTGGCTAAAAGAACGTTTCCTGTTTGTGTCTCGGTTAAAGTTACTTACCAGTCACGTTTACTTTTGTGTCAATAAATGAACGAAGCAACTTTAGGTTGGGATTTTAAGTCAGAAATGTTAACATAACTGCAGTAGTCGTTATTTCGTAATTGTTCGAAGTATTATTTATTTGTATAAATTGATGGAACACTAATTTGAACATTCGTTTCATTCGAAATATAAGATTATTAATACCCTCGTTGCAGGGGCGTCATTTGGGGAAGACACAGGGGCAGTTACCTCCCCCCTGAGTTTCAGAAACAAATGATTTTTTAAATTAACTGTATAAAACCGTGAAACTGTTACGTCGGTGGACACGCTTCGTCCCGCCCCCACGGCAAATGGTGAAATGACATTACTGCCTCATTGATCTAGTGGATAGCGCGATTTTTTCAAGTGCACAATGTTCTGGATTCAATCCCCGCTGGGAGAGAATCGAACGCACTACAATGGTTCAGGCTCCACTTTAAACTGTTGTTTTTGTCCTGTATAATCTTTCTCCTGACAAAGAATGTAAATACAAATCAGTCAGTTGAATATAGGATAATTCGAATTTTGACAGCACTGATCCAATGATCTTTCACATTATCTTTGTAGAACAATTTTACATAAAAAAAATATTGGTTATCAAAAATAAAAAAAAATATTGGTTTTCAAAAATGTAGTACATAGTTAAAACATTGTTGTGACTTCTCGAAGACAGTTACAAATTCACATGTTCAACTAAGTAACATATCGAAGATACCCACCAAATGTAATTAGTAGTATTATGTAATTATTACTTGAAGGATACATTGCAAAAATGCCGGGTACTTATTTATTGAACTCCCAATATGACAATGCTGTATATTATATGGTACCGCACAGGTTATTGAAGTTATCATGAAAGCACGGGCAAATTTGAGTAATTTCTTTTGGCGTACAGAGAACGCTGTTTTTGAGACTATGTACGAACCCTTCCAAGGTTATTGACAAGAGCAGTCGTTCCCAATTGGTAAACCCCAAGAGATCCGTAGAACAAATTTAGAGGGTTCGTGGAACTATTTACATATCATTATATATATATATATATATATATATATATATATATATATATATATATATATATATATATATAAGTAATTAATGCCATGAACTCCTTGTATGCATATGCTGTATGTTGTAGTCTTACAACAACGAAAGTTTGTAATTTTAATTGTTGTTAATATTACTACCTATTTCTCAACGACGACGACGACAACAACAACAACAACAACAACAACAACAACTACAACTACAACAACTACTACTACTACTACTACTATTATTATTATTATTAATATTATTATTATTATTATTATTATTATTATTATTATTATTATTATTATTAATAATAATAATAATAATAATAATAATAATAATAATAATAATAATAATAATAATAATAATAAAACTTCCCGCTTGTTCAACTAATGTTAGTTTCTTTACAATATTTTTTTAAAATTGTTATTGGATTTTATGCTCATACCGTACTTACAGTTAGTATGGATATAGTAGTTAGCTTTTGTACATAGTTTTTGTTCAAGACAGACATGTTGTACATCATTTTGCAATGTGTAACTATAGTATAGTGGTTTAAAAAAAGCTATATGCATCACCTTACATTATTTATGATAGGCATAAAAGTCTTTTGCTGCAATAAATTTGACGCAGTGATAAGAGAAGCCAAGAATAACAGTGCTGTAAATATACTGTATATGTTAAATATTGCTTTTTGTTTTCTGTTGTATGTATTCTTTGTTAAAGAGTTTATATTTATAGATAGGATAATAAGCTAACTAGTTGCAATAAAGATAATTAAAAAATAATCTCTTAACAAATAGTTATACATGTAGTTTCATAATTCGGCAAAGACAGTCGGGTCAGGCCATGAGGTCCCACAAAAGCTGTCAAGTCTCATTTTAAATGAATTTTGCACTCTCTTTGGGGAAATCCTTATTGATATTTTGTAATTCATAAAATTGTATTGGGTCTAAGGCTCATTATTACAAGTCTAACAAGAGAACATTCCGATTTTGTGAATTCAATTTTTGAAAATGATTGCTTGCAGTGGATTCAGCACCAAAAGAAACAGAAAAAAGATTGTGTTTAGTGGCAGACTCTATACAGGGTGGGAGATAAGTGAGGGCAAAATACGAAGATAGAACGTAGAATATGTGTACAAATGTCATGTTAATTTTGAAATGTGTAGAGGGATTGTGGTAAAATGTTAGATATGAGGAATTCTGTAGAACTCCACTGAATAGGCGTAATGTGAATCATCGGGGACACCTGAATAGCCGCCATGTTGGAATTAGCGGAAGAAGTATATACGGGAAAGGAGTCATGTGGCTCTAGACGCACACCGTCCCTTGAAATCAATAGTGACCAATACAGTTTAAGACCTCTGTAACACGTTCACGCTATGGCAATTTAGCAATACTGTCGTAAAGTGACTGAATGAAACCATTTTCCAGCCAACAAATATCCCGATCCACCCAATATTAGTTCATATGCTGGTAAAAATGCAAATATGACCAAGGACAACCTGGAAGAGTTCATGACTGGCTTTTCTGGCCTTCTATAGAGCAGATAAACTGCTGCTCCTCGTTGATTCATGGAGAACCAATGAAGATGAAGAGTTGGTGCAGAAACCGGACAATGTAGTACTTACCCTACTCCTTGTCCCTGATGGTTGCACGTCAGTCATACAACCATTGCATGTGTTCTTCTTTCGTCCGTATAAGAATTTCGTAAAATGTATAACAGACATCGTCTTTCTGTCATCTGACTTCAAAATATGACAACGGGTCAACTTTATTAACTTGCAATCACTCACCAACTTCCAGTTTACAGCACCAAGGTTCCAAGCTATAACTAGATGTGCTTTCTACAAAATTGGATATTTCCAAACAGCATCTGGCGCATTCGTAACACCTGTCGACTGCTGCTTCAAATTCAAATATAAAACGGGTTGAGCTTGAAGTAGAAAACGGGTTTATTGAATAGACTTTTTAATAAAAAGATTTTTTAAAGAACTGAAATATTGGAAATGGATTTGTTTCTCATTTTCAGTTGCCATTTTGCTTTCTTACGGTAGATTCACGATTAAGGAGTCTTTGGAACATATGATAATGAATTGTACTTTACGTTAGATACCCTACCAAATATGGAAGAAGAATTCGGGAGATTCACAATCTGATTGCTGTTAGTGTTGAAAAAATAGACATATATTTTTAGTAATTTCCTTTCTAAAGTGAAGCATTCTCGATTTGTATTTAACTCACACGAAGCCATTTTATTATTTGTTTATACTAATACGGAACTATGTACTACAAAAGCAAAACTAATCGTTGCATTGTTTTTCTATTCAGACAGCTGAAGGAGCTCTGTCCTGGCTAAGCGGTTAGCGTACGCGCCTTTGGCGTTGGAGACCCAGGTTTGATTCCTGGTAGAAGCTCATGTGGTTCGGATGCCACGTTAAGCTGTAGGTTCATGTTTCATATAGTCGCTGCTGAAAGGGACGGTAAACTGAAATCAGTCCCAGTTACAGACAGCTGAAATTCATGCCAAAACTAATATATATATATATATATATATATATATATATATATATATATATATATATATATATATATATATATATATATATATATAAAAGGAACACTCTACAAGGCATTTTATTTTTGGCATGAATTTCAAATCCGATTCTTAGGAGCCGCGGTGGCTCATTGGTAGAGCGTTCACCTCTGGTGCATGATGTCCCTGGTTCGACATCGCTGGTGATGTTCCTAATTCGCGCCAAGTGAGCTTTTGGTGGACAAACGCCGTGTGCGTGGGTTTTCCGGGGTACTCCCGTGTCCTTCCACTTTCTTCATTCCACCATTTTATTCATTTCTCATCATCACCGTCTCCTTTAGCCTAGCCGGCATAACCGTGGGACGTAGAGCTTAAAGATTTCATTTTTTTTTTTTTCCGAATCCGATTCTTCTTAGGATCGCCCTTTAAGTAAACTTACATGATGAAATTCCATCTTGAGGTAGGTACTATGTTTAAAAACTCATTTCAAACTGTTCAGACATTTCCCGTGATGCGATCACAAATAATAGACCACTTCGATTTAAGCGTGAAGAAAGAAATTATAGAAAATGCTCTTTTTCCTTCAAAACGGAGAATGACGTGTCCCCTTATTTTTAATGAGTTTATATACCGAGTTTTATGTTCCTCACTTAGCGGGCTTATGACATACTGTTTTTTTTTTTTTTTTAACGTAATTTCTCCCTTTACTTAGGATGCACCCTTGAATCAAACTAATGTGATAAAAACTCAGTTCAAAGTAGGTACCAACTATATTCAAAAATTCTTTTCAAAGTATTTAACCGTTTCCCCGTGATGCGATTAGAAACCGGCATCATCGCTTTCAATGTTAAGAAATAAATTATAGAAAATGCCACACTTCCTTCTTAAAACTAGAATTTTCAGAAATGCTGGGACACGACTCCACTTACTTTTAATGAGGAGTTCTTTTACCAAGTTTCATCTTCCTAACTTGACAGGATCGTGATATACTAAATTTTTCGTACATATTTTGACCCTCTGCTTCTCCCTAAGAATTCGCCTTTTAATCAGAGTAACATAATTAAAAACCCATTTGGAATACTTGATAACTACATGCAAAAGAACATTTCAAACGTTTTAGCCGTTTTCCCCTGATGCGATCACAAACAAGATCCTTACTTTTATATAATATATGAGAGTTGAACATTGTTACAACGAATTTGATCGAGCGCAAACAAAATTCATTATGCCTGATTCATAATCATTTCTTTTCAATGGTATTGTGTTCTGATGATCTCCTCTTGATAAATATTTTAAACAAATTCTGAAAATAGACATGCACTAAGAAACACGACTGAAGAAAATAATCAGAATCATATTATGGTTATAATTTTAATCCGTTTTGAAGTTTTTTTTTTTTTTTTTTTTTAAGGTTTTTATGTGGGTTTTGGAGAATTTTGGACTGGAAAAATTTCCAACAACCCTGCTGATAGAACACATTTAAACATTTAACTGTTACTTTTAGTTTTTCCACATCAACCACGGCGGTTGCTGCCATATTTGGGATAAACAATCAAATTACATATTTTTACACAACATATTGTACCGAAGGACTCGTGTATTTTCGTTGAACATCCTTTTTTTTTTTTTTTTTTTTTTTTTTTTTTGCATGTGTGTGATACTCTCTGTGTACTTAGAATTTCAAGAATCCATCTGTATATGTGGGGTATTGCACATTGCAACTGACATTTTAGCATTCTGTACCTGGGTGGTGATGGGTGTACCCGCAATGCAAGAGCGTTCATTTGCTCTTGCTTACCTTTTACGACCTTGTGTCAATTGGCGCATGCGCAGTGGTAATGATAGTATTACTTCTTTCATTTTTTTTCTATACGTCTTGAGCTTGAGCGCGTAGTCTATCTATGCATGCAGCGATACTTGACGTTCCAGTACAGCTTCTTGTGAAGAGTGAAAGTGTTCTCGAGTATCACTACTAGTGAGTGGACCGACAAACGCCGGGTAGACTTTTTTTCTTTCAAATATTTTTTTCTTTCTCACTGAAGTGTTTATTGTGATGTGAAGTGCAATTGCTTTTGCCGGATTAATGCAGGTGCGTGTTTTTTTTTCATATTAGTGTATTGAAATTATTATATATATATATTTTTTTAAATTTTAATTTTTATTAGAAGCAACATTTCCAGACAATAAATATTAATGAGTTACGGCACAAACAAACGTAAATGACATTGAAAACAACTTAAGAAATAATGTCTATGTAACATTTTAGTTGCTGCGATGACATTGTAACACAACTTAAGGATAATCAGAACTAAATATGTGTTTCCACCTTATTTTCATATGTTCTGTTTTGTTTTTGCCAACCTATGTGAGACTAAGACATCGGAGTCTAACATGAAATCTGAATCTTATAATGAATTTCCATGAATCAAAAACCCGATCTCGCGCTGCAAAGGATGCTTTGGTGCTCCTTTGTGGCCAGTTGGTTACTGTGTGTTTTCTGTCTTGGTTATTCCTAGTTCTGGTACGGTGAGGTGCACATAACCCAGGATAAAAGTCCGATTAGTATATGTAAATTGCAATTCAAAAAGGGTGTTTTGCCTCATATAGCATGAATGATTAGAAAGGATGTAAAGTTCACTCAATCAAGCGATTAACCTGAGAGAGATCACTAACCTATTATGCATAGTGTCTGTAAAGCTTAGATTGTTACGATTGCGTTCAGTGGTGATTTCAGAAAATATCACCTGTGGTCTTTCAATAAACGGAGGAGTGCTGGCCAAATAGTAGTAATCCACGCTGAGCACGATCGGGAATATGTCCTGAGGGAGTGGGTCAAAATTATTCCCCGGACCACCCATCAAATAATCACTGATTACGTCCTAGGCCTATTTCGGAATTGTTAAAATGTACAAGTGCATTTAAATAACAATGCACTTTTGTAATTGTTTCATAGGATTCACTCTCCTGTGAATATAGGTTATGCAGTTTTAGTAATTAAACTGACATATGCAAGATTGTATTTCGAAGTGAGAAATTTCCTTTCTTTCTAATCGAATGAACTTAAAATTATATTTTAATATTTGTATTTTGCTCGTATAGTATTCACATGTAACGTAATGGTTAGCTCGCACCATTTCGGGTTCACTTCTTGGTGAAGGGCAGTTTTCAGTTTTGGCGCAGTATAGTGAGTTCATCAAGAGCATTGGTGAACAAACTTTTGGGTAGAAAACTAGAAGGGGCGCGATAGCTCAATGATAGTGGGCTCACCTCTGGTACGAGAAGTATCTGATTCTCGTTCGAACTTAGGTCATGTGAGTTTGTAATAGATACCATCTTGTTCGTGGCTTTTCTTGGTGTTCGCCTGTTTCTTTCCACATTTCCATCTTGCCAATTCTTTCATATCATCCATCTCCTTTAGTCTATGGTCCATGGGACGTAAAATTTAATTTAATTTCATTTTAGAAACCCACAAATGCCATAGAAAGAAGTCTGCCCGACAATAATCCTTTGTGAGCTGTTATGCCAGGCGTTTTTAGTATTGTTCATATATCTCAAAGATGCTCTCGAGCCTACTCGATTGAAGCGAGTGGTGCAAAGCTTCTACCATTCGACTCAATCGGCATTTGTGTGTCTGTCTGTCCATTTGTTTCATGGTAACTCTCATAAACTTATCTGATTTTAATGAAACTTGGTATGTCTTCTTTCAGCTTACAGAAAAAACCCTATTATTGAAAGTCACGACCCGTCAACAATAAGACTGTAAAATCTACCCCATGTTGTAAGTTGTAACATATACTGTATCTGCAAGACAATTTTCCTATAGGCCTATAAACCATGTAAAAATTGTTCGATGTGACAAAACATTCATGTGGTTTATTTAGGGCATTGGATCATCCCCACAACTTGGAGTTAAAATCTGCTAAGAGTGAAAGGATGGATTTACGTTTGGCTGGGTTCGGGCATTTAAAAAAAAAAAATGTTCCACGATAATTTTCGTTATTATTATCGATTGTGATATAAATATTGTACATTTTCTTCAAAACTGCCCAATCATCCGCCCTGCATGGACTTAAAAAGTCAGTAAAGAATAAAGTGGTGGATTTACTTTCCTCCCAACCATATATATATAATAGTGATGGGCACAAAGAAAACAGTTTTTTTTTCGGTTTCCCCCGATTTTTAGAAAAAAATATAAAATGTTTTTGAAAACTTTCAAAAACCAGTTT
Source organism: Thermobia domestica (assembly GCF_964235325.1). NCBI lineage: Eukaryota > Metazoa > Arthropoda > Insecta > Zygentoma > Lepismatidae > Thermobia > Thermobia domestica. The sequence continues at coordinate 152,522,808 of NC_137460.1, read as the reverse complement.
TTCAAAAAAAAACTTTTCTGTCCAAAACCTGTTTTAAAACCGGTTTGATTTTCTATTTTATTTTTAAAAAAAGACTGTTTTCTTTCAAAACGTTTTGCTTCTTCGTTAACATATTTGGAAATGAGTACTTCAAGAACAAAAGTACAGATGCCGGCTTCGGCGAAAATCACACTACTTTCAGCAAAAACCCGAAACTCTTTTGTAGAAAGCAGTTTCTGTGAAACACTAAACTTTTTTTTTGTTTTTAAGAAAACGAAATCTGGTTTGGGTGGAAAGCTGAACTATCATAATAATAATAATAATAATAATAAAGACCTACTTTTTCCATTCTTAAGAAGGAGCTACACGATAACTCGTAAAACTTATTTTGGTCTTACACAATATTATGTATATTTTCATTGACTCGTTTCCGTAATTCTCAGCAGTTATCATTTCAGATTTCCTTCAGAAGCACTTTGAATAAACGGAGGGTAAAATTAGTATTGTGAAAATACTGCTAAGCCAAGTTGAGCACGATCAGACACATGCCTGGGAGAATTTTTTTGGAGGGGGCAGGGGGCTCGGGAGGATTTTCCTCCAGACCATCTTCAGAAATCATCATTGATTCCCAGTACTTGAGATTGAAAACAGTCAAAAATGATTTGTGGATTTAGTTCCTTAATATGGGATGGAGTATTCCAGCTCCAATTAAAAAAAAAATCATATTTCATAAAAATATTTTTTTATGGAATATGCAGATCCATTTCCACTAGTTGGATTTAGAATCAATTAAGAACGATAGGGTAAAATTTGTCTCTCCCCCTCCCTTCCGGATTTAAGAAGTATTTTCTATAGTAACTTTCTTTAAAAATATTCGATTTTTGATATCATAAGTATACAGTTCGGTATTTCGGATTTCATCGTAGTTATTTCTGGCTCTCTAAACTGAAAGTCCCCTTCTCTTAACATCCTCATGACGCTGGTCCGGTATTGAAAATGCTATGCTTTCCACCGGAAGTGGGTTCTGGGCGATGTATATTATTTGGTTACACAGTCCAGGACAAAATAACTTTGGGAAGTTCTCAAGAATTTTTATTAAATATTTAACTTTATAGGTCATTTTGTCAAGTATTAGGTTGTATTTTGCCATTTTTAGGGCACAAATGCATTGATATTTTCAAAGTTTTTAGATCATAGAAACCCTAGCTGTAATAATCACAGTTTTCTAATGGAATTACGAATTTACAATCATTAATATCTTCCAGAGGTTTCTCTTTGTCGAGTAATACATCTCCAAATCTTGGTTTCATCATATGCTGTAATAGTGATGTATAGTTTGAACAGTGACTAATTACTAATGTCTAAAAATCATTTGAGGATAGACCCACAGTTACTATTATCAGTATTGTCTACGACATACGAGACTGTGGGAAGTGTCCAAATAAATCGTGATGAAATAAATAGTGATAAGAAATGTTAATGTTGAAAAACCTACACATATGATATTAAGGGATCACCTAATCAAAACCAAACCCTCATTGGTTCTTGTTTCGAAACATCAGAATATAAAGTATGATATTGATTATGCTTTTTTGTGTTTAATTTTTTAGAAAGACAATAAAAATATAGTTTTCAAGTAATTAGAAAAAATCAGTTTGCTAGAATTAAATTGTTACCAGTTCGGAATAAATTCGGAGTTTGAGCTATATAATTCCTGATCATATACACCATACGGAGCATTATAATACGTTTCTCTTGAATATCATTCACATGGGCATTTGCCAATTGTGTTTGTGTGTCTGTGTCAGGGGCGGATCCAGGACGGACTTTTGGGGCAGAGGTTGTAATACTGCTACTTAGAGGTACTTCTAAGAGTTCTAAACTCTGGGATGGGTTTTTGTTTATATATAAAATAAGAAAATTTCCTCTTCTGGGGGGGGGGGGAATCGCCCCGATTGCCTCCCCCTGGATCCGCCCCTGGTCTGTGTGTAGGGGCAGTCAGATGTTTAGGACTGCTAAAATTGATGATATGACTGCTTACATGACGGTCTTGTTCGCCTTTTGTTAGAATGCCACCTATTTTGCTCTGATTGATTGCTCACTGCGAGGAACATCTTGGACATAGACATTTCCAGAGTAAAGGTGACTGAACCATTTTCTGACTGTTGCTTCTGATAACGTATCTTGCCCATAAACAGCACAAGTTTCTTCACGAGCCTGTGCAGCATTTGCATCTTTGTCAAAGTGAAATTCTAAAATGTAGAGAGGGGGCACGGTGGCTCAGTGGTAGAGCGCTTACTTCTGGTGCGTGGGGTCCCTGGCTCGATTCCCGGCCAAGTAAGTTTGTGGTGGACATCATTCACGTGGGTTTTCTCGGGGTACCCCTGTTTTCTCCCTCTTTCTCATTCCACCAATTCTTCCATTATCATTCGCTTGCTTTAATCATCGAGCCTAACGGACATAATCGTGAGAAGTTAAGAGGCCCCATCACTGTTAAATTAAAATACCGCTAATTTTACAATACTTATGTGATATCTTCAAATAGATAAAAGATAATCGAAAAGTGGAACAAAACCTCCCTAGACAATATTATTTTACTGAGATACCGTTATTATGACTCACTTGTCTGTTTTCGATTTTCAGCCATTGTCGGCATTGATTTTCGCGTTTCTAAAATACCTAATAGCTTTAATTGTCAGCTAACGTTAGCCAGACCCGCTGCGCCTCATGTATCCTGAGATTTGCGACACTACTGCCGTCTGTTACGCAAAAAGCTAATGTTTGCTAATGTTTTATAAACTACCTGATATTAAAATGTTGCATTATCTAGGTACGTTTGTGCCTAATTCCTTTCGACAATGAAATCTCGGAAACCACAAGCTCTAGAAACGTGCTGTTTTCGCTTTTCGATTGCAAAGTTCATATAGATTTTCCAGTTCTTATTTATTATTATTATTATTATTATTATTATTATTATTATTATTATTATTATTATTATTATTATTATTATTATTATTATTATTATTATTATTATTATTATTATTTTTAAAGTCTCCTTGGGTCGTATTGAACCCATAAGATTAACCCTTTGGGGATCCTATGGTACAATTTGTACCATATGCACTTTTCATGGTACATTGCGTTATTTCTCTTCTATTTGAGCTTTTTCGTCCGGGTTTTCTTTGTTTTCCAAGTCCAGAGGCCTTATAGAAGACATTACGTATGGTTTCAGACCGTCCTGCGTCCAGACATAGGAGGTGATGACGTCATAAGTCAAAAATTTCTCTTCTCATTTTCTAAGCCTATGTTCAATATTTTTTGGCGGGCTTATTTTTCTACGTAGAAGATTGAAATTTTGCACAAACATTCAGTCCACCGAGTAGTATTTACCAGATTTTTTGTTCCGATGTCAGTGCTAAAACAGGGGGGGACCAGAGGGGCGAAGGGGTAAAAACAGGGATTTTTTACCCCAAAAATCCCGTTTTTGGTCATTTTCCCGCCTTACATACATAATAGGACCACGTGAGTCATACCATCTGAAAGGCAGTTCCATTCTGAAGAGAATGACGGTCGAATTATTATTCTAGGGTAATTAGGGACGTCTCAGGGATTTTTTGAAAAATATACTTTTATATAGGGAAACATGGGGCATTGTCGGTATATATATTTTTTGGCGGGCTTATTTTTAAACGTAGAAGATTGAAATTTTGCACAAACATTCAGTCCACCGAGTAGTATTTACCAGATTTTTTGTTCCGATGTCAGTGTTAAAACAGGGGCGGAACCAGAGGGGCAAAGTTGAAAAAACGGAAATTTTGCCCCCAAAAATCCCGTTTTTGGTCATTTTCCCGCCACACATACATGATAGGACCACGTGAGTCATACCGTCTGAAAGGCAGTTCCATTCTGAAGAGAATGACGGTCGAATTATTATTATAGGGTAATTAGGGCCGTCTCAGTGAATTTTTATCCAAATATACTTCTGTATAGAGTAAAAGTGGGGCAAAATAGGGAGATTTTTTCTGGCGGGCCTATTTTTTCACGTAGAAGATTGAAATTTTGCACAAACATTCAGTCCACCGAGTAGTATTTACCAGAAGTTTTTTTTCCGATTTCTGCGTAAAAACAGGGGGGTCCAGAGGGGCAAAAGTTGAAAAACGGGAAATTTTGTCCAAAAAGATCCCTTTTTTGAGGAATTTCCCATCTTAGATACATGATGGAGACATGTGAATGGTACCACCTGAAAGACAGTTCTATTCTGAAGAGAATGATTGGTGGATTATAGTCCTAGGGTAATTATGGATGTCTCAGGAATTTTTTTCCCTCAGATCATAGTGTTTTATGGTACTTTGGGGCACTGTGGGAATTTTTGATAAAAATTCTCCCGCCCTTACTATTCAAGATAGAAACTTGAAATTTGGGACACACATTCAGTACACCAGAAACTATCAGATTTTTTTAGATGGCTACGATTACACAGGGGGGTCCAGGGGGGGCCAAAGTTCGAGAAAAAAAATTTTCCCTCCGAAATTTTCACTTTGACATTTTTTTCCCGCTTCTGGTATATGGTATGAGCATGCAAGTGGTACCATTTGAAAGCCAGCTCTATTCTGAAGAGAACGAGGTATGAACCATGATCATAGGATAAATAGTGACGATACAGTAGCTGCTTGACTGTAAGTCTAAAAAATAGCCCAAAAAGCCAGGATCCCCAAAGGGTTAAGTATCGCTAAGGTGTTGCCAAGATGGATAGCCTTGTGTTAGGCAACCAGTAGAAGAGCTACGTATAGCGGGTTGACGGACATTGCAGGCAGTTTGCTTTAATCTGGATTATAAAACCTATTGCATGATGGCAACTTCAAAGACTTGTAGAGCCGCAATGGTGCGGCGTACTTGCATAATAGATTTATAAGAAATATATTTCCATTTTACATCATATATTTCTTCAAGTTTATCACAAACTCATACCAAAATATGTATAAGAATGCTACATTTATGTGCATGTCTATAGCAATTCACTCCCTTTGAGTTCTTCCGTCCTTCACTTACGTCCGTAAAGGAGCATAGGGTTTACAAATATAGTGAGGAAGTGGGAAGGAGATTCATGCTCATAACGTTATTAGAAATATGTATACAGCACAGATTTGCGGCCAAATATCTAACGTGCCTGCTTTTCATGGACATGTTTCTGAGTTCGCTTTCCGTGGGTGCATTAAAGCGTTAAACGAAACTTGAGTAAGTTGTCTGGATCCAACTTTAAGCAGCTGAGTCCGTCTTATATAGGAACTGGTGTTGAAAAGGGACGTTAAATTCCAATTAATCAACCAATGTAGAACTTGCAAAAGCCAAAGTTGCAGTTGTGAAAAATTGAAAAAATTGCAGTGAAAAATTGCAGTTGTAAATAGCAACATTTATTTATATTTACAAGGAATTAAATACTATTTGGTGTCGTCTCTATTTTATGTTTGTTGCGTAATAAAAAGCTATAGCACCTAAAGCTAAAGACCTTAATACAAAATTCACAGGTGTTACGAAAGAGAGAGAGAGAGTAATGGCTTCTTCAAGAATATATAAAAAGTTGGTTATGAATGGGATGTTTAGCGTGATCGAAGCCTTGACGTTATCAGGGCTTAATTTTGTCACTGCATAAGCACCCATATCTTCCGTAAACACAAGGATAGATAAGTAAATCGAAAGTGGAGAGAACACTTAGCGAAACAAAGAGTTAATCGTATGCATTGCAAGACATGCTTTGAAATATTGTATTTATTTCACTTTAACTCAAAATACTAAAATCATTTTAAAATTCCAAAGGGATTTTACGTAAGATTATTTCAGTATCTCATTGTTTATAACTCATTATTAATAAATATTGTTGCGTGAATAACTAATAAATATTATTTTTGTATGGTTTAAGAATGATTAATAAATGTTATTTTTTATATGATACACTTAATCTTTGCTATGAATACTCAAGAGTTGTGTATTTCGTGATTTGGCACAGGTGCAATCGAATTTACATAATATAATAGATAGGTCAATATGTAAGAATTTGTGAAATATTAAACTCTTAGACAACTAACATATAACTCATAATAAGTTACTCAGTTTTTTTTCTTGTAGTCATAGAAGAGAAGAAAGTATAGTGATCGTGAAAAAAAAAAAAAAGTAGAATTCGAGATTTCAACGGATTTACGTTTCATAGCTCCTACTTACCGAAAAAGTAAATTTTCGATGTCCATTTGTCGCGATGTGAATGTTCTCACCTGCCTAGTGACCGTACCGTACAGCATATCCCGATATCCGCACCAAACTTTTTCAAATTTTCTTCCTGCCCCCAAAATTAAGAGTAGTTTACTGGAGGGCGAAAATAGAAAATGTCTCAAAAACGTTTCTAACGATTTTGTTTAAATTTCATACGTGAATATTTCTGTAACATTATGTCATTTCTCAGGAAAAAAAAAAAAAAATCAGGAGGAGTAGTTTACTATTATGGATGAGTTCTTTTTAAACGATTTTCTCAAAAACGACTCAGGTAATTTTGTTCATATTTCATAAATAAACATTTCGTTAGTAATCAGATAATACGACAAGCTCATTTGTCCTGAAAATATTCACAAAGGGTAGTGTACTCGTACGGTTAAGTTTTTTTTCAGCGATTTTCTCAAGAGTGAATCAGGTGATTTTTTTCATATTCCATAAGTAAATATTTCATTAATAACCTGGTACAGGGGCGGATCCAGGACGAACTTCTGGGGGAGGGGGCGTTGTGTTGTAATGCTGCTACTTAGAACTACTTTTAAGTGCTCCAAACTCTGGGATGGGTTTTATTTATATATAAAAATGAGAAAGTTTCCTCTTCTGGGGGGAGGGAGTAGTAATGACCTGACTTGGCCGCGTTTTGGACTTTGACCCCGACCTTTATAGGTCAAAGGTCAATGACCTTGGCCCGGGGTCAATGACCTAGGGGTACATAGGACCACCCCTCTAGATTTTGGCAGGGGTACATAGGACCACCCCCCTTAAATTTTGGAAATTGCCAAATCTAAAAATTTGGTATGGTAGCCTAGGACCATAGTATGTACCTCTATTAGTATTGGGGGGCAATGTCGTTCCCTTTCATGGGTAAAAAATGCCAAAAATTCAAATTTCGGAGGTTTTTGACCTAATTTATCGCCTTTGATGAGGTGTTATTATCCTATATAGTTATATGGTCATGTATAGGGGTCCATTACCTTTCATAAGATATGGGTATATTTTTGCACTCCTTTAAAAATTTGGGAGGGGTACTTTGGCCCACCCCTTAAATTTTGGAAATTGCCCAATTTAAACATTTGGTATTATAATACTGGACCCTAGTATGTATTATGATAAATTTGGGTGGTCCACCTTGTTCCCTTTTAGGGGTACAAAATTGCCAAAATATAAACGTAACCAATACGTTGTACCACGTGTTTGGTCTTTTGGCCCAATTTATCCTCTTGGATGAGGTTCTATTACCTTATATGGTTATATGGTTATGTATAGGTCGGGGTCAAAGTCAGGCCATTATTACTGAGGGCGATCGCCCCCTCCCGATCTGCCCTTGACCTGATAATGTGACAACTAATTTCTTCTGATAAATTCCACAATGGATAGTTTATTCTGGGGATAAGTTTTTTCGAGAGATTATCTCAGAAGGACTCGGGAGTTTGTTTATATGCCATAAATAAATATTTCATTAATAACCTCACGGAATAGCTTAAATCATTTCTCATGAAATAACGAGCAAGGAGTATTTTATTTTACTCTTGGGGGTGAGTTTCTTTCCGGATGTTTTATTCAGAAACAACTCAGGCGATTTTCTTAATATTTCAGTAATAACCTATAATGTTGACTATATTACTTCTTATGAAAATATTCAAAAGGAGTAGTTTGCTTTCGGAGATGAGATTTTTTCGGACAACGTTTCCCGAAGGTAGAGTTTTTTTGTAATTCACTAATAAGTGTTTCAATTATGACTGCAGTATGACATGCTTTAGGTTAAGAAACTGGAGTGAGAATGTTTTGTACAGTAACCGGTCCTTTAAAAAATGAAAAAAAAAAAAATATTGGGAGTTAAGTAATGAGACTGTGTAAGAAATGAACTACTCGTATATGTGCTCTTCCCGGTATAGAACCCGAGTTCTCCTTAACCGCTAAGCTCCATGAATTAGAAGGTTTTGTGGCTACGGAAAAGAAATTATAGTCATTTGGAAACAAATCAAGTGAATAGAGTGAGCGGTAATCACATGGGGTCAAATCAAGTGAATTTAGACAGCATTTGGAACCTTATCGTCAGGTAACATTAATGTGTGGCAGGAGTTATTGTCCTAAAGTGTCGCTGTTTTTTATATCCTTTGGTTTGATGGCCGCTAGGCTTGTCATAATAGTGTCCTATTACTCTAGAGAACATGATAGGTAATCCATAAATAGTACACCCTCAACATACCAGGAGATGGAAGGCATGACCTTCCAAGCGTAGGCCTGTGCACGATACTTTCTTGTGTTAATAAGGATGGATGCTTCCACATCGTATTCTATTGTTTCATGTGAGTCTCAAAATTATGGACCCAGTTTTCGTAAACTGTCAGTTCTGGACGAATAGGCTATAGTATCCTGTTGAAAAAGAGTTATATTGGCAGCTCAACCCTTGTATGAGATTGTTTCTCTCCTCTGATAACATACACGGCAGCTATCAATCAATTATGCCAGGCAGTATGTCAATAATGTCTGCTAGCGGTGTACTGTCGATCACTTTAATACAATTGTTTCACTCGCTGGATACTTTCCATAATAATTAATATTGATGCCGATGAATCTGCATCATCATGAAACTTCTTTTTTCACAGGAAAACTCATGCTACTATTAGATTGCCTACGAGACAAGAATTGAAACTGTCTCGTTTCGAAAAATATCGTGAAATTGATGTATCGGCTCGGAAAGTTTTTATTTATTTATTTATTTATTAGAAGAGCTGTCGCACCTCATACAGTGTCAGCAAAATTCTGTCCCGTCTCGTCTTGTGTGCAACCCTAGCCAGAGTTGGCGTGGGTCAATAAAAACTTGACCCACGACCCACTGACCCACCACCCACCGTGACCCACGACCCACTGACCCACCACCCATCATGACCCAACACCCACTATGACACACTGTGACCCACTACCCACCATTAACCACTCTCATCCACTGTGACCTACTCTGACTCACCAAAATTTTTCGTCATCAACTCTGAACACGATCCACGGCCTCTTCTGTACTGACTAAAGAGTTTACACTTGTAATAAAACAAGACTGTGAAATTGTCACTAATCGGAATTTGAATTTCTAGCCAATCGCTCAAGCAACCATTCTGTTACAATAACGGTGGATCTGACCTTTACAATATAAAATGGTAAAGTATTTGTCAGTGAGGAAATTAAAGCACTTCGAGGTGGAAGGAAATTAGTGTGTGCCTGAAATATACTTGTACTAAAAGAGTATTCTTGCAAGTGTTAATTTCTGAACGCATTCCAAAAGAAACTTCTATTCAAGAAAATACCCCTGTACAATATGGAAAAGGTTATGGTTTCTAAGTTCACATTATTTTTCTCATAAAAGACTTGAAAAATCAGTTTTTCATAGTGTATAAAGGTGTTCGGGTACCCTATGTGAGAGCATCTCATAAAGTATGCTCATAATTGTAATTTTTTGTGTAATCACTAAAACACTATGTTAAATTTAAGTTACAAATATGCATAATTGCAATTATTATGAATATTTATTCAAAGTAGTTTACCTAAAGCAAAGAAGAGACTTATTAAAAATTAGGCACAAAGTTGAATAACACAAATAAAGCCATTAGTAATACAAGCATACATTTTCCATAACTCGTAATTTGCCACCTTAAAACAAATCTGAAATCGGGTTTATTTCCTGTTGGCCTCCAGAACTTTTTCGTGGTAAATCCTCCGCAGCGGAATGATGTCCATCCTTCATCCAAGAAATAACTAGCTCGTCTACTTCGAGCTTGTCTAGTGGTGAGCCATTAACATTGATGAACAAGTTAGACAATGTTTGAGCTTAGTCTATTTCTAATATCAGTCATCTGTAAATTCATAAGGGGAAATCCCCGTTCGCACTCTGTTGTGAAAATTGATAATACTTCTACCCGATTCTGCAACTCTTCATCGACAATCTGCTTGTTAGACTTACGTCTGATAACGATTTTTCTCGGTCAGTTTTGAAATACTCACTAAGAAGTATCACCACTCTATCACCATACATTTTTTCCATATTGACCATGTCAGTTGGCAATCTCGACTCAGTGAAGAGAAACTTCATCTACCACACCTTCGATTTTGAATCTTGTGAATAAATTATGAATTAAAGCCTGATAAACTGATGATTTCTTATTTGTTTATAAATTAAATTTCTGTAATTACACATGAAGGTTTGATGTCATTACCAAGTCTCCCCCCCCCCCTAGAAAGCAAAAGGGAACGAGGTTCCGGGGAAGTGTTCAGAGATGAATGGGAATTTCCCTCCTTCTTCCCCTTCTATTACCACACTGCTGTTTGCCATGGGCCAAATTACGATGAATTTCAATTATCATAGTATAATTATTTCCTTGATGAATTATCGATACTTTTCAGTGGAAAAATGGATTAAATTTGAAAGTCCCAAATCAAGGTAAGTAGACCAACGTAAAGAAAAAAAAGAGTAACATTTTCCAAATACACTATGTGATCAAAAGTATCCGGACACCTGGTTGAAAATGACTTACAAGTTCGTGGTGCCCTCCATCGGTACTGCTGGAATTCAGTATGGTGTTGGCCCACCCTTAGCCTTGATGGCAGCTTCCACTCTCGCAGGCATACTTTCTGTCAGGTGCTGGAAGGTTTCTTGGGGAATTGCAACCCATTCTTCACGTAGTGCTGAACTGAGGAGAGGTATCGATGTAGGTCGGTGAGGCCTGGCACGAAATCGGCGTTCCGAAACATCCCAAAAGTGTTCTATAGGATTCAAGTCAGGACTTTGTGCAGGCCAGTCCATTATGTGCATGCCGTGCAATGTGAACAGGTCCTCGATCATGTTGAAAGATGCAATCGCCATCCCCGAATTGCTCTTCAACAGTGGGAAGCAAGAAGGTGAGTAAAACTTCAATGTAGGCCTGCGCTGTGAGAGTGCCATGCAAAACAACAAGGGATGCAAGCCCCTTCCAAGAAAAACACGACCACACCATAACACCACCACCTCCGAATTTTACTGTTGGCACTACACACGCTGACAGATGGCGTTCATCAGGCATTCGCCATACCCACACCCTGCCATCGGATCGCCACATTGTGTACCGTGATTCGTCACTCCACACAGCGTTTTTCCACTGTTCTATCGTCCAATGTTTACACTCCTTACACCAAGCGAGGCGACGTTTGGCATTTACCTGAGTGGTGTGTGGCTTATGAGCAGCCGCTCGACCATGAAATCCAAGTTTTCTCACCTCACGCCTGTCATAGTACTTGGAGTGGATCCTGATGCAGTTTGGAATTCCTGTGTGATGGTCTGGATAGATGTCTGCCTATTACACTTTACGAACCTCTTCAACTGTCGGCGGTCTCTGTCAGTCAACAGATGAGGTCGGCCTGTACGTTTTTGTGCTGTGCGTATCCCTTCACGTTTCCACTCTACTATCACATCAAACACAGTGGACCTAGGGATGTTTAGGAGTGTGGAAATCTCGCGTACAGACTTCTGACACAAGTGACACCTAATCACCTGAACACGTTGAAATCCGTGAGTTCCGCGGAGCGCCCTATTCTGCTTTCTCACGATGTGTAATGAATATTAAGGTCACTGATAATGAGTACCTGCAGTAGGTTGCAGCACAATGCACCTAATATGAAAAACGTATGTTTTGGGGGTGTCCGGATACTTTTGATCACATAGTGTAATTATGCGTACAATCTAAGCTTAAAATTTCCGTGTAATTAAGCTTACAGTACAAATTTTATGTCTATTTTTCTCACAACTTTATGGGTTGATTGCCCTATGCTGTAAGCGCTCCATATAATAAATATAAGCTTCAGCAATTATTATAGTAGAAAGCAATGGCTATATGAAGCAAAGCACTGTATTTTTTGTTTCTGATTTTTTCTTAACTAATATAAATCGTTTTCGATCATTTTTACAAACCAACTCACTACCAATTTTCCATATATAGAAAGTGCCCCCTCCATAAAGGAGAATTAAAAAAAATGCTAGAACACATTATTTTCAATAAAGAGTTAATATACTGAATTTCAGCTCCGTAAGTTTAACGGCTTTCAATATATTCTTTTTTTTTTCGCAAAAATTCGGATCCTCACTACCTCCTTAGGATATTATGTATTATAATGAAAGCAATATAACATCCCAGTTTGGATTAAGGCCTAACTATATATATATATATATATATATATATATATATATATATATATATATATATATATATATATATATATATATATATATATAAGTAATTTCATTTGACTTTGCAATTTGACCGTGATGATCAGGCACACAGTTACATTCAATTTTTATGTAATAATTTATATATTACAGTGATTCAAAAATGTATTTTTTCCAGTAGTTAGCTCCTCTAAAAACTCACAGATCTCGAAAGCCAAGTAGTATCATAAGTCCTATTGACAGAAACAAATGGAAAAGGAAGTGAAATGAAGGTCTTGAAAGGAAAACGAAGACAAATTTACCAGTCTTCAGAAGATACTGTTTACAATGCAGTGAGCAGAGGGGTCGGTAGATCAGACTGAGTCGGTGGGTCGCAGTGGTTCATGGTGGGTGGTGGGTCGCAGTGGGTCACATGCTGTTGACCCACGACCCACTGACCCACTCGGAAAGCTTGACCCACTTGACCCACTGACCCACTCCATCTCTGACCCTAGCTACCATTTGATGGGGTATGTAGTGGTATTATTAAGTAATGTTTGTAGCATGTCATAAATTGCTTCTAGCTAGAAGTATGTAGCTAATAACTGCTTGTCGTTCTTCTTTTATTACTGTGTTAAATGATGTTACCTTGCCTTATAGTTGGACAAATGAATAATAATAATAGAGAGTTAAAGGCCAGAACTTTGCATGTTGTGTCTACACAACATTAGCATAAATGTACAGCAATATTGGAGTTTAGGTCTGTATTGAAGGGAATCCAGATATGAACTTTTTGGATGTTTTTTGTACGCATCTTCACCACATTCTAATCGAAAGTCAGTGTTCCGTTTTCTTTGTTCCAAATGTAGGATTCAAATTTTCGAATCAACTTGATGTCCGATAACGTACGTAACAGACTATCATCTATCATCTTTGATAATGCTAGCTAGTTATTGGTATTCGTATTTGTGATAGTATATTTTGATAGAAATTCAGTGTCAATTTTAAAGGATTGTATAAGGATTGCCCAAGTGGAGAGGAGATTTTGACTCTAGCGTTATTGCACCTAATCCAAATTAAAAAAAAAAAAATGTTTCTCGAGAGATGGCGCGGTGTGATTCCCAGTTTGTACTTGTAGGAATGGGTGGCTTCGTTTTTCCAGTCACTTGGGAAAGTTACTTTGCGATCGGGTTGTTATGGATTCCTTTAATCAGCGCAACGGTCTGTTTTCCATTTCTTTTTTTTCTTTTTTTTTCGCAGAAGGCGTACATGTTTAAGATTTATCACAGAATGCAGATGTACAGCGAGCAGTGTTTCGCATGTTGCACCTTATTCAATTGGGTCAGCCACTGATCACTCTATACATATTTGACTTCTGTACGTGGAAATAGAGATGGTGATGGACAAAACCTTCTTTACTCATAAATTATACGGTAAATGCTTTAGTCCACTTCAAATGATAGACTTATGTAACATTTTCAATGCTGTTCAGAATACAATAAATACAAGGTCTGCCCAAATGAAAAGGAGGCCACGATTATTTCTCTCTATATATATATACAATAAATTAAAAGTATTGACTTCTCTATTGACCTCTGCCCTCTAAATGACGCCCCTGGGAAGATATCAGAACGGCCGCAGTCGTGGCGAGTTCTTGATGGTTTCCACCTCATAACGCTGACACCATACAGTATAGATATCCTTACTTTATGGTGTCAGTGTTATGAGGTGGAAACCATCAAGAACTCGCCACAACTGCGGCTATTCTGATATCTTCCCATGGGCGTCCTTTAGAGGGCAGGGGGTCAATAAAGAAATCCATACTTTTAATTGATTGTATAGATAGAGATAGATATTCGTGGTCTTCTTTTCATTTAGGCGAACCTCATATTTATTGTATTCTGAACAGCATTGAAAATGTTACATAAGTCCTTATCATTTGAAGCATTTACCTTATAATTTATGAGTAAAGAAAGTTTTTATCCATCACCATCTCCATTTCCACATACAGAAGTCAGAGGGTTTTTCTCCTTCGGAGTCAGGTTTCTTCTACATTCTTTGGTAATTGATACTGTTCGAGGACAACTTAACAACTCCACTTGAGTCATTAACTTGTTTTGTTTGATGGTCGCGGAGGAAGGTAGGAGAGTACGTACTGTACAAGATGATTGTAAGTTATCATAATGACTGGCTTTACTTTCTTGATTCTTTCGTATACACTTGAAAAAAGAAAAAGAAAGAAATAAACAACTCTTCTGTGTAAACATGGATGAAGATAAAAGTATTGAAATTAAAATTGAAGATGTGGGTATTTTGCTTTTCAAAAAGAATTTGCATTATACGTAGATAAATTTAGTAGTACATAAAATTTGATTATTAAAGTTAAAATTATATGTTATCAAATTTAATTTTCACGAAGTAAGTGACATTTAAATAGATTTGAAAAAGATAAGTAAAATTAAACAATAAACTTTCAGTTATTTCAAAGAAATGAGAGTAATAATTCACTATATAAATCAATGAGTTTAAAAATAAACATGGCCTTAGGTATTCAACGCCTTTAAGTGGAGATGAAAAGAGCAACATGAAGCTAAGAGGTAAGAGAAAAGAAACTGATTTGAACGCTCGTGAGATATACATTGTTTCCTTTAATGATGAGAAATGAATGAAATGGTGGAATGAAGAAACTAGGAGGAAACATCAAAACCACGAGAAAACTCACGCACACGATGTTTGCCCACGAAAACGTTCCAATGGCGCAAGCGAGAATTCAACCAAGGACCCGTATAACCACACGTGATTGCTCTACCACCGAGCCGGTACTTGTGCAAGACTCTTGCGCAAGAGTCTTGGTCTTGCGTCGGGATTTAGGGGTGTTCGGAATTCGGAATTCATCTAATTCCGGAATTTCGGAATTCCGGAACGTTTCGAAGTTCCGGAATGTTCCGCAAATTCCGTAACATTCCAAAAGTTTGGAATTGTGGAATGCTCAAAAGTATGAATTTCGGAACTGTTTTCAAGACTGAAATTTTGAAGCTCACTGTTGATTCTGGAATCGTAATATTAATATTAGTTCGAAGTTTGAATATAAAAGTTCGAAACAGTCCTGAGGCAATGGTTCTCAAACATTATTACAAGGCTTTAATCCCACAAATTTACTCGCAAATACTTTCTCGTTTTCACATTGGTATCTATGGAATATAGTAGCAACATGTCTTAAACAGTTATGCATTCTCGTATTTACAATTATTGGAATAAAGTACAGCATTTTATCTTTATCTTTTACATTTTTTTTCAATCATTGCCATTTTGTATTTTGAAGTACCAACAAGGAAACAATTTACATGTTTGGCATTTTAATTCCAAAATATTTGTTTTACTATTAAGCAAACAATACAAGAGCACACGAAACATTTGTAGTCATGTCATTTGGAATTATATTAATGAACTTTTAATCTAAAGTACAAGGAGTACACATGAGTAATACATAATTGTGAAAATTTTGACAACTGAAACCTTGAAATGGTATAACTGATGCTACCTCAGACGTCATCAAATAATACAACAAAAATGTAAATGTAAATTATATTGAAAGAAAAAGCAAAATTTCTTTGCTACAAAATAATACTGTTAGAGAACAATGATGTGGATAAAATATTATAAGGGCATGTATTAAATGTCAATTTTCATATAAATGCCCAGATGATTTTTTTTAAAAAATTAGGGGAAAGTAGACTTTAGACGATATTAGACAAGGCAATTATGTATGCAAAATTAGGATGCAAATTATTTCCTGTAATAAAAATTAGAATTCAACTTTCCATGGTAGATTGCACATGTTCTATCTCCGAACAAGGTGAAATACGTGCAATTTACTATGGAAAGTTGAATGTTAATTATTATTACACGAAATAATTTGAACACATGACTCTTAGCATGCAAGATTGCATAGAAAATTGCATCGCATAAAATGGGCTTTAGGGACTTTTAGCTTAACAAACTTCTTTTATGTCATTGATCTTTTTTTATCTGATTTATTTGAGAAATCAGGAGAAAGAAAGTTTTCGCCAACTTTTCTACTCAAGGAAAGTAAGACATCAATTTTTGTAAAGATCAATTTACGCGAAGTACGAATAGTTTTTGATACAAATTAATTATTTCGTAAGAGCGAAATATGAACATTAGGCTAATACTTTTAATGTGAATATTAACATTTACGAAATGATTTCTTTCATTTTTAACTTTTACCATCGCTACTCACAATTTCGGGTATACTAATTGAACATTTACCTTTCTTGTTGTTAGTTAGTCATTGGTGCAGACCCTTTCATCTGAATGCATAACTACCCTTCATATTGCAGCTTTGTATGAAAATGTATATATTCTGTTGGCTTGTATCAATGTAATTGTTTAAAGAAAGTAACATGCTTTTACATCAGAATTTCACAACATTGATAATATATTGGTGATTAATACAATTTCTCAACAAACCAATTTTAAATGTTTTTCACTCACACAATTCATTAATCACCTTGCATAAAATTTTGATTAGTAGAGTTAGAACTAATCTTCATACGTAGGTTCCAATGCTTAGTATTTAACTGATAGACACCTTTATTTAGTTAGTTATTCAAATAAGTGTCGCAGGACAAGAAAAGAGTAGCGCGTACATGTAAATAATTATAAGATATTATGTAAAGTTTGCACCTCTATTCGATTTACTCTCGTTACATTTTGACAAGTTATGCAAATAATGCTTGATAAAGCTTTCATTAAAAAAAAAAAAAAAAAAAAAAAAAAAAAAAAAAAAAACAGCAGTAGCATCATGATTATAGAAGTTACAAAAAACATTAAACAGTAATCCCTTGTTCTAAGAATTTTTTTGCTGTTTGCAGCATGCAGTATACTAAATACAATACAAGCGATGTATTAATAACTTTAGCTTTGTGTGATTTGAACCTGAAATATGAAATACTGATTCTAGTTTCCAAAAAGTTCATGTAACATCAATAATGCATATTTTTACATAATACGGACAGCAGCATAATAATTGTACATTTTTATTTCAGACTATCCTATCCCTTTAATTACTGAAAATCGTATTTTCTTTTAAATGATTCTCTGCCCCTCCTTCAGGTACTTATACTTAACAATGGCCATACATCAAAAGATATGCAGTTCAATTTCTTGTTAGGGTTGCCTCTTATAAATGGAAAAGGTACAGTCGGTATTCATTTAAAAAAGAATATACAAAGTGGTTTATAAAAAAGGTGTTTCTCGGAAGATAAACCAAACTAAAGGGAAGAACTAGCTTGAATTTCTATGTTCCGATTTCTGCAACAAAATCACGGAATTTACACTGAATCACTTATGATTGAGACTTTATGGATAACCAGACAAAGTTTCAAATCTTATGCGCAATCGTTCACAGTGAACGGATCTAGAGAATGAAACAAACCAGTTGCCGTGGACCAAAACTCCTTCCTTCAGCACAGCGGAATCAATATCCAGTTTCAAAGCTAAGCTTTGCGCACACCTCTCAGTTCGGGGTAACAGCAAAAATTATTTTTTCAATAAGAAGTTCGGAATGTTTCGAAATTCCGGAATGTTTCGAAATTCCGGAACGTCTTGAAACTGTGTTCCGATTCCGGAATTGGAATTTCCGTTCCGAAAAATTCCGGGATTCCGGAATTAGGAACAGCCCTATCGGGATTCCTGGTTTTGGCCTTGGTCTTGCATCGGGATTCCTGGTCTTGGTCTTGGTCTTGCATGCAAGACTCTAGCAAAATCTGCAAGACCAAGACTCTTGCGCTCATCACTAGTTTCCTTATGGTCATAATCAACGGTGCTGACTTTCCAAAATTTATGTGGGTGCATATCAATGGCGGTACGTATTAATTAGCCTATATGTTTTCAGGGAAGTCAAGATATTTGATTTTTTTTTTTTAGTTAAAATATTTTATGAATATTGTCATAAAGGGCTGTGCTGTGATAAAGTAAAATATACCGGTACTATATGGGTAAGTTTGGGGCTCCTCTAGCTCAGTCGATAACACGGCTGACTTAAACGCAAGAAAAACGGGTTCAAGCCTGGGTCTAAACTAAAAATCTTGTGAGTGCCGGAGCACCAGAGTGGGCGCGTATGG
The DNA here is from genome assembly GCF_964235325.1 of Thermobia domestica. Lineage (NCBI taxonomy): Eukaryota > Metazoa > Arthropoda > Insecta > Zygentoma > Lepismatidae > Thermobia > Thermobia domestica. The sequence goes on along the minus strand of NC_137460.1, from coordinate 152,504,253 downwards.
TCATAATAGTAGGTGAAGGAAAACTAAGAAATAAAAAGATTGTATTTAATGAACATGTTAATTATTTTTTTAAATTGAATATCTAAATTGCATTTGTTTAACCTCTGTACGTATTCGTATTAGAGTTCATTCCTTTTTCTTATTTTTTAAAAGAAAACCAACGTATGCATCTGTAACTTATTTATTTATTTATTTGAGAAGAATACAACAGGTAATTCTACCCAATTACAGTGTTCATATTAGAGTTACATAGAATACCTGTAATACATTTGCGGAATCTATCTTGACTCATACCATATATATCCCGAACATTTACCCTGCACCCATCTTCCATGTTAGTGACTGTTTTATTGCATTTGTTCTAGATGTCTTACAATGAAAGAAACTTATATCGCCGACACATATGTTACTATTGGGTACCCTGAGATGAAAGGCAAAGACCAAATCCTTACCATTTAATTTGTTATTTTATATATTTACAAGAATACCATGTCAGTTAACACACTTCTGTGATTAATCGAAGTACTATTGTCATATCTAGGGGAGATGACTGTTCTCTTGTATACCAGAAATCGTAGAAATTTATTTTGAACGCTTCTTATTCTAATAGTTTCTTTCTTCGTGTGGGGGTTCTATATAATAGACGCGTATTCTAATTTTGAATTAAAACAAGCATCCCACGATAAACAGTTTAGTGGGGAAACATAATTTATGGAAATTTGCAATTTTAATGAAGTTTCCCATTAACGATAATATTATTTTATATTGATAATGCTAATCACCAGAAAACTTGATATTCATATGTCAGTTGTCTTATTTTTGTTGAAGTTCTTTTCAAATTTTCTTATCCTTTATGCACGTGACATTTTCCAAAACAATGTATGAATTGAATGGAACTTCTTGCCATAAGAGTACATGATTGGTTGAATAGAACCTCATGCCATTCAGATAAAGAATAAAAAAATTTCCCTGTCAATCGAAATTTATTCAGAGCACCCATGACATTTCTACAAGGATATTCTATGCTCTAAGAGAAAACGTAACTGAACTAGACTGACAGTGACCCCACCGGTTGCTTAGTATGAGAGGCATAATAGTGTTGTTTGTTTGTATACGTGTGTAGAATGCATAGGAAATGAAATGTGTTCATTGTTATGAATGGTCATTGTGTATTAGTGCTAGCGTTTTTTGTTGGGAGGAACGACAGACATTAAATGCTCATTGTTATTTGTCTACTTCTTTACTACAGTATTGCACTGGTAATCACAATTTTATGTATTACCCTCTTGCCTTATTTCAAGATAGTACCATGTGCAATATATTAAGAAAATAGTGTAACAACTAAATGTTTTAATAATAAGCACTCTCGACATAAAATTAGTCACACCTAGGGATGCGCACGAAACGAGTCGAGACAAAATTTTCCTGACAAAATTCGAGTCGAGACACGGCTCTTCCAATAGAGAAATATACATTTTTCGAGTCGAGACATCACTTTTACAGCACATTTTCGAGACGAGACAGCCACAAATCTTGTCTCATGCGCATCCCTTCACACCTATGTAGATCTTATCTAATATGGGGTAACACTACTTCTAGTCTGAATAACAGCCTGGATTCCATATGGACGTTACTCCGCGAGATTTGCAGGTGCGCTACATCGACGTGAATTCACTTGCTCATTAGTAGATCTGCAGTAAAGTGCGTGTATGTTTATTTCTGCCCTTTACACTCTTCCAAATAGTCCTACGATTTTAAAATTGGATTTATGAGCTCCCTCGTTGGTGTACGTGTCTTTGGTAAGGGGATGCCAAAGTTCGATTCCCGGAAAAAATTAAAAAACGATAAAACTATTGAAAATACATATTTCACAAACAACTCTAAAATAAGCGAAAGTCATTATTTTTTTAATGGCCGTGACTACGATAATATTGTAGCAAATTAGTCGTAGCAAATATTGTCATAAGTAAGGCCCGGATTTTTATGTTTTTACATATTTTTTCCTTTGTATGTGCGCTGGTGAAAATATGAAATGTTCGCAAATTACGAAGTAAGGAGCCATATAAACCAAAATCACGTTACATATTTTTACATATTTTGAAGTCTGTTACATATTTTCCGTCTACTGTACATATTTTTAAATAAATTCAGTTTTCTGGCTCCTTTTTGCTAATTTTCTTTAAATAATACGCAAATAAAAGTAGGCTTATATATGTAATAGTAACTCAAAAAGTACTTTATTTAAATATCTGTATTTTTTTCTCTCACTTTGTTCAACCGATTTGCATTGAGGGAAAGCTGGGTTAAACCAAATCGTACACTCTACAATATGAAAAAAAAAAAAAAACGTCGTCAGTTACCGCTTCCAATCCTCAAAAGAATATGTTTTCTTATATATAAATAAAGAAAACAATATAAGAATTTTTGTGCTTATCGCCTTTGCAAGCAGACGCCACTCGGATGTGTGCCGACAAAACAAACTAAAACGCATACAGTTGGCTGGCTTTCTCACCTTTTTTGTATGTGCAACCTCTACGGAAATACAAGAAACTCAACATTGTGCAGGGAGAAACAGGTGCGAAAATTGCCCGAAAGTTCCAGTCAGTTTTGAAGAGGAATCCAGGATACCTAACATTGAGGACTGCATGCAGGATATTGGATGGAGAAGAAACGGAGGCACCTGAGGAAATCAGTCCTGGAAAATGTCATTTGCTGAAGTTCGCGCCTGTCACTTCCTGCGACGTGGAGAGGCCTTTCTTAGCCTATAAAAGGATCCTGACTGACCAACGACTCTCTTTAGCTCCTGAACAATTGGAAAAGTATGTAGTGGTTCATTGAGCATCAGCAAAGTAAGCGCTTTTTTTCCTAAGATTTTTTTTCATCATATACAATAATGTGGTTTTCATTTTTTCAGAGACAATTTCATTTGTTACTAGTAAAAGCTTGAAGTATCTGTGGCAAGTTAGAGATTTTTTCGAATACCATCATATAAAATACTTAGTGGTTCATTGTGCGCTCCGAAAGTAAGCGCTCGTTATTTTAAATATTTTTTTCTCTTTTGATATTCAATAATGTAATTTTCATTTCTCCACGAGACAATTTTATTTGTTCTTAGTGAAAATTTGAACGTATCAGTGACAAGTTAGTGACAAAGTTTTTCCATTGCGTAAAATTATTTAGTGGTTCATTGTTCGTCCCAAAAGTAAGTGCCTTTTGTTTAAATAAATATTTTTTGTGTTTATATGTTCAATAATGTGATTTTTAATTTCTTTATATCTATTTTCATTTGTTTCTTCTGAAAATTTGTACGTATCTGTAGGAAGTTATTTACACTTGTTAAGCTTTTATTACATAAATATGTTACAGTATATTAATTAGCTAAGAAAATAGCACAGACACAAAATAAACACGAAAAAATATTTTTACATATTTTCATATTTTTAACATATTTCTTACATATTTCATTGATTTTTGCTACATATTTATGTACATATTTCGGTACTTTGGACTACATAAAAATCCGGGCCTTAGTCATAAGTCAGTTGATTATTATGGTGGATTGATCAGTTGTAGGTGGATCTGCTGAAAAGGGCGGCAGTAAGCAGCTCGACACTCGCACTTTCAGAAATTGGCGTTGGCGCGAAAGAACGTTGTTATATCTCCAGATCATTTTTCGACTTGTTACAAGAAATCTATAATATTGTTTTCTTCCTCGACCTATCGATGGAATATTTTAGAATCATTTTTCAATCCTGACGATAAGAACATTTCTATCAAATCACTGAGCGTAACAAGATGGTCCGCCGAGGAAGATGCATGCAAAAGTTTCAACAGAGATTTTGAGGCAATTGCAAAGGCTCTCAAGGGTATGATTCTCAGCCAAGATGAAAAAGAAAAATCAAAGATCAAAGGTAAAGGGCTTTTAAGAAAACTTGTTTCTCCTGAAACTTCGTTTATGGCAGCCTTATAGAGAGACATTCTCAGTAGATTTAGTTCTGTGTGTGAAAAGTTACAATCCCATAATATGACTGTAGCTACAGTTGTGAGTCTATACCCATCTCTTATTACATTTGTGGATGAACTGAAAGGTATGTTTAAGTTCTATAAGATGGCTGGTGAGAAAAAACTCAAGACTGTTCAGACTGTTCTTGAAACTGATGGTGAATGCGTAGGAAACAGACTTAAAAGATTAAGAAAAAGGAAGAAATTCTTTGAATCAGAATCATCCGAATCAGAAAAGAAAAAGGAGATAGAAAACCCAGAACATCGTCTTCAAGAAGCCTTTGTTGTGGTCGGTGACAAGCTTCTTTTCGAATCGAACAAGAGAATCGCGGTCTACAATGAATTTCTCAGTAGATTTTTTTTCTTAACAAATCTATGAACCTTGAGTGCCGAAGAAGTCACCACAGCAGCGACTTCCCTGCAGGAAGTGTATGGAGTTCACATCGAGGAATCTTCGTTTGTTGTTGAGTGCCTTCATTTAAAAGGACTTTTAGCTCAAGGGAAGTTGAGAAGTACTGAAGAAATTTCACTATCTCAACTTAACCGATTTCTCATATCGAAAAATCTTCAGGAGTTAGGCTATATCCTAACATAAGTATTTGTCTTAAAGTGTTATGTACACAAGCAACTAACAGTTCGGCGGAAAGATCATTTTCCACACTGTCAAGAATCAAAAACTATTTTATATCTACTCTTTCTCAGAAGAGACTGATTCATCTAGTTGTTTTAGCCATCGAAAATGATTTGACTTGATTTTGATGGCGTTATTAATGGTTTTGCCAATCTCAAAGCAAGACGTAAACAGTTTTGATACACTGAAGTTTAAGAAACTCATTTTGTAAATGTTTAGGTGTATACAATAATATAACTCTTTTATTATTTAAGATTGTTTTATATTTTGCCGTCTTTTACATCGCGTAATGTTGAATAGGTTAGGCAGAAGCCAGGTACGTTCTAATAAATCTACTTCAAATGCTGGCCAGATATAAGAATTAAAATATATAACATAAAAGAAATAAGAACAGTAATAACTAGTGATAGTAATAATTATAATTTAGTAGCAAACGTAAAACTAATATTTTAAGAAGTGGATCCAGGAGAATGGAAGTTTTGGAGAGCCATGCGATTGGTGTGGCTAGGGGTGGCAATTTTGCTAGGGCCCATGGGCGCAAAGCATGGAAATCCGGCCCTGCATATTCATCATGAAGATTTGGAGAAAATGGCAACACACGGACACTAAGAATGTCCAAGTAAGCATGCTGGTTCATGTTCATATTCAGATTTAAAGTGGGCCGAAGTCATGAAAACACTCTCAGGCCATCACGGAACCTCCTGTAGCTTGAACCATACCCTCCATACACTACGGTTGGTTTGGTTCATTTGGCTTTCGGTAATCTTGACGCCTTGCCTCACTCGAATGCGAACAAAATAGCTACTCATGGGACTACATTACACATTTTCGGTCCCCTCTTCAACCAGTCAGAGATTGCGGTTTTATATGTAGTCATGAAGAGTGACCTCTTTCCTGGTACTCATCTTTGCGTGAAAATACCTTCGTTGTTCTTTTGGAAATTGATTGGGATGAACTTGCATTCACTGATGTAGCAATTCCTTTCGGTTTTGGGAGCGAGTTTCTTTGACTAGGCGTGAAACTGTTTGGCGGTCTGTGGGTTAGGATCCTTTTTGGTAACAGTGCTTCACATATGACAACACTGTTTATGGTTTTCGATAACTCATTTTGTTCTCATTATATTGTGCAACTTTTGTTTTAATTGCTTTAACGGTTTTCAATATATTTACTTTAAACGTACATAATTCCATGATGTAATTTTTTGGATATTCAAATTTTGAAATCCCGTAGCTCCTATCTTTCTGGCCCATAGCACCTCAAATTTTACTCATTTTCATTTCTCATGATGCCCTATCAGATGTGCTATGCGGCAATCAGATTTTAGCGACAACTTGTGGCACCCTCCCGTGTTAGCATCTTGATTTCAGAGGGTGGCTCGGATGGGAATTTCCACCCGGAGCTGCGAAATGCCGCCCTGGACAAATCTTCGATGGTAATTAACAACGGTTAGTTGTAATTTCACAGTAGTGCTTTCATTCCTATATACTGAAATTCTCTCTCACCCAGGGGAAATCATCTGAAACGATCACTGCCAGTGACTGCGATGCCAATTTGAGTGGAACTTCGTATTGCGTTTCATGGTAAAAATATATAATAAAATAAAAGTTGTTCAGTGTACAGATGTCGTTTTTAAGAACAAGTATGTTAAATCTGAGATCATAATTTCATTAAATTCTAAAAATAGGAGTTAAATAAATCATTAAGTTCCGTACTCAGCGTGCAATCTTCAGTCCGTATTCCCACTCTTGTAGCAAGTCAGTTAAAGAAATTTAAAATTAATTAATTTTAAAAATAGGTGAAACACGTTGTTATCGTAATATGTTCTCATAGATACAGTTCATTAAACATGAATTTCGTCGTAATAACTAAATTTTATATAGCTCTTTGCATATTATTTGTTAAACGCAATTTCAAGCTCTATATTACCAAGTCCTTAATTTGTTTCAAGTATAATTTTGACTACTCAGTCTCAGTATTCTTATCGTTCCGAGAAGTCATTTTATTATCATTATTGATGACTGTATGGTACAAATAATCTGTTTGCCAGTAACGGAAGAGTAATAAAATCGTATTTGAGAACATTCCTTTTAGTTTCTACGAATGTAACAATAGTATATTGGAAAAGAGGACGTTACATATTCCGTAGAAAGACAATCAAATAGTTCTTACGAAATTTATTAGAATGCTTAGAAATAAAAGTTAATATTAGTACGTCTAGGAATAAATATAGAATACTTAGAAATAATAATAATAATATTCGTTTGAGGAAAAAAAAGAATATTTGTTGCTTTTTAAATAACATGAAATTGTTTTATGATATTCAATATGTATATTTAAATTGTGATTAAATCAATCAGTAAATTGTCAATGTACGGACAACTAAAGATATTTGGTTCTCACGATCAAATATTAGTTGAAATAACCAAAGGAGTTCTGCTTAGTTTGCTAATTGTATATATATATATATATATATATATATATATATATATATATATATATATATATATATATATATATATATATATATATATATATATATATATATATATAAGCATTTTCTAAAGCGGTATTGCATCACGGTATGCGACTCTAAATCATAGAAATGGAATGCAAACGAAATATGCATTACAAAATGCGATACACTTATGATCTTAATTTATTGCCAAAGTGAGCTACTTTAGTAAAATAATAAATACATAAATAAATATCATCTATCAAATTGACATCATCGGTACAGACCAGAATCTGGTGAGTGCCATTCAGCTCTATGTGCTTGAAGAATAGTGGCCAAAAAGTTCTGCATTCTCTAAGGCTGAAATTTGCTTTGCATACTTACGTATATACTAATATTGTAATGTTAGGGCGAAAGGTGCATATTATTAGATTCTTAACCATGTTAGTATGTGGTGGACAATATTGTGTTCGTTTGTTTTCTTGAGTCCTTTCTATTTCTTACCAGTATTTTAATTACACCATCTATTTTTCATAGTCATTCACTTACACATATCTGTCCCCTTTAGCATACATAACAGAGATGATAATTACAGACTATATTTTGCTTGCATCCTTCCCATTGGCCTGGTGGCTAGCGCATATGCCTTTGGTTCAATTCCTGGCGGGAGAGCATTGAACATTACGGTGGTCCGGATTCCATTTTAAATTGTAAGTCCATTTAAATTGTAAGTCCATTTAAATTGTAATTGGATTATATAACCTCGGTGCTCAGAAGAGATACTAAATCAATAAACAACAACAAACAACATTGTGCTTGCATCTGAAATATTGGGTTGTATAGAAATTGGAAAGTTTACGTATAGTGAAATGTATTTATGAACAGTTCCTATTTTTATATACTTTTCGAATCTAACCACTACGAAATAAAAGCGAGGATTGTGGTTAGAGTTGCTACTATTAAAATTGTTTGAATAGTTATTCGAATATTCATTATTCAAATATTTTTCTGCTGTTATTTGAATATTCGAATGTTAATTTTCAATAATTATTTGTTATTCGAATATTTGTTTTCAATATTCCAATAATTATTTGTTATCCGAATATTCGAATAATTAATTGTTCAGGTTTTAACAGTAGTTTTTAATCTTTGTCAGTTCATTGGCCAGTTGCCAGAACTTTTTGTTATTCCAAGGTGTGTGATAAGCTTGGCTACCTCAATTTTGCATCTCAAGAACTACTACCTAGTTTTAAATAAGTCACAGCACCTATTTTAAATGTTCTAGGTTACAGATAATTCTCTGGGAGATACTGTCGACATTACACGTATTTTAATGTGTTCACTATTATAATAATAGGTCAGTTATATTTTTAAAATGCTTATACGAGTACATAGGAATGATCGTCTTGGAGTAGACAATCATTCAGAAAAAGTACATCAATATACCTGTATGATCTATCATAGAAGAAAGTTTTATGCGGTTATTGCAACAGTTACACCTAAACACTTATTTCATCTTCTGTTCAACATTGTTATATTTTAAATAAGATGTATCAAATGTTTATTTTTGTCAATATTGTTGTATTAATCAAAAATCATAATTTTAAAATTATTTTAATGCATATATAATACTATAACTAACATACCTAAGTCAAACTATTGCTAAAAATCGTAACAGCACAGAACAATACTGGTGTTCAACAATAGTAGAACGCGCGACCATTCACGTATTAAATTTATAGTATTATCTACTGTAGACATTAATTTTGACATTCGAAGATTGGGGAATAACAATAACATATAATAGTGAATTCTGTGCTGTGTTTGATGATCACTAATTGGAATGACGTTTGGCTAAAGGAACGTCATAATATTTTCACTAAAGCTTATGTGGAACGTCTAGTCGTAAAAGAATTGAGAAAGGTAAGTTCAATAACTTTACTGCACGTTTACAATGGAGAAACCGTAATGCGTGAAGGAGCACAGTAATAGTAAAACGAAATAATGCTTTTGTATAATTGATAACTGACATATTGTCTATGTGACTGTCAATACTTTTCATTACGCTCAAAGTCAATAAATTGGAATATCGATCATCTTGTACTAGACTTGTTGATATTTGTAGTGTACTTTTATTTTTAACTAGTACGTCACGACCCGGCTAGTATATTGGATCACATTTGCGGGTTGCACTGATCTTTATTATACTCCTAATAAAATCCAACTGTGTCAAGGAATAATTAATTTTTGAAAATAGCATGTTGTGTCACCACGACTGTCAATGTTTTGCCCTTCACACTACGTCACTCACGTTGAGTTTATGCGTATCAGATCCATATTCTTAGATGTAAATAACTACCATTGTCCAATTTTCATGCTTTCATGACTGAAACAGGATGTTAAGACATTGAAAATATGGAAAATAAGCAGGCAAATAGGCAATTACAGATCAAGAAATTTGCAGTAAAATAGGCACTAAAATCTAAATTGAAACAGTGAAGATAAATATTCAGTGAGATGCAAAAACTGAAATTAAATTACAGTAAGTTTTTTTTTTTTATTTATTTATTTGCTATGACCATAAAAGTTGATTTGCCGTGCCATGGCAAATATTAATATATTTGAAACTAATTTACAGTTATCGGGAAACAAGCATACCTGTCCTTCATGTTTAAAAACGTTTCCAACAAGAAAAGGACTAAATATTCACAACACTCGTAAACATGCTGAACTAGAAATTCATAGTATATGTGAAACAGAGGAATTTGCGATAGAACTGGGAAAGTTAAAATCTAATGTTTTCATTCTGAAAAGAATTCCCCGAGGAGCTCGATATGCTGTTGCTAAGAAGTTGGCGTCTATCACCGCAGATTGTGTAAACCAAAATGACACCTCTGCCTGAAAAAAAAAATATTGTTTCTCTTATTATGGTCTCCATATACCAACTGAGAGAAAGAATAAATTTCTTACAAATCTCGTGAAAGAAAACCTAAATTTTTCTTCTTCGCCAACAAATCGCTTCAAAAAGAAGAAAAAATCAGAGATTTCCAAAAGAGTGGCAGCAAAAATTTCGGATTTTGACACAAAAGGTGCAATTCGATTGCTAAGCTCAGATGACACATTGGCCCCAGTGAACGAGTAGACCTATAAGCTTATCACCAACAAGCATCCCATGTCATCTAGGAAACTCTCGTTTCCAGATCCTCCTTTAGAAAGTGACCCTGTTTTAACGGTGGATGCTAAGATGGTTTCGAGAGCTATCTACAGTTTTCCTAGTGGCTCAGCTCCAGGCATTGATGGCTTATGTCCACAACATCTAAAGGATCTTTTATCCAAATCGGCAGGGGAAGCAGCTGAAATATTATTGGAAAACCTAACGAGGCTAATTAATCTTATTTTGTGTGAAAGAGTGCTTCAAGATATGTACGAAAATATTTCTTTGGAGCCACACTTTGTGCACTCCGTAAGAAAGAAGGCGGAATTCGCCCAATAGCTGTAGGTTGCACCTTAAGAAGATTGGCTTCTAAGCTCGCATGCTTCAGCGTTTATCAGCAATGCTCTTCCTATTTCCAGCCTAACCAATTAGGGTTCGCAACGAAAAGTGGGTGTGAAGCAATTATCCATTTAACTCGAACTTTTACCAAGAACCATGAAAATTTACAGCACGTCATTCTCAAAATAGATTATAAAAATGCCTTTAATACAGTGGGACGTGATATCATGCTAAGTGAAATAAAGCAACAGCTCCCTGCCGCGTATCCCTTTTTCTGGCAAAGTTATGCTTGTCCATCAATGCTGTTTTTTGGAGAGAAAACAATACTGTCCCAGGTCGGTTGTCAACAAGGGGATCCCGCTGGCCCAATGCTTTTCAGCTTATCAATCCATCATAAAGTTCGCAAATTATCATCTGAACTAAACTATTATCTGGATGATGGTACTTTGGCTGGGTGCCCACAATCCGTTTTTCAGGATGTGAATACTTTATTAGCGGAGTGTAAACGCATTGGTTTAGACATTAACCCTTCTAAATGTGAAGTGTTTTTCACATCTGGACAAGTGGATACCACTATTGTATCACAATTTCAACAGCTTCTTCCTGGTATTCGAACAGTTAATGCGAATCAGTTATTTCTTTTAGGTGCTTCACTGAATGAAACAGGATACGAAATAGCTTTTAATGAGCACCTAAATCAGTTTAAAAATGTTATTGAATGTTTAAAAATTTTACCATCTCACTTGGCATATTTCCTTCTAAAAAAACTACTTGGGTATACCAAAGTTAGAATGTTTTCTTCGAACTACGCCATTATGGTATATCCCATCTCTACTTCTCCAAATGGATGCCTGCCTGAAAAAAGCATTAGAGTCTATTGTAAATATATCCATGAATCAAATACAATGGACACAAGCTAGTCTTCCAATTCAAGTCGGAGGTTTGAATACCCGCAGTCTCTCCTGATTCTTAGCATTCCTGTTGATGATGTGGTCATTCATCACTTGACAGGCAATTGACGTATGGAAGTGGAAGTACAGAAAAGCTGGGACAAAATAATCTTAAAATCAATTATTGAACAAGAGTTAGTCTTGGATAATGAGTTTGATATAGCTCGCTTTAAGGCATTACAAGAAAAAGAATCTGGTGCATGGTTGCAATAAATTCCATCGAGGAATATTGGAACTCTTATGGATGACAATTCTTTTCGTCTTTGTATTGCTCTACGCCATTGCATGAACATGTGTAAAAAATTTACATGCATTTGTCGGGAGCAGGTCAATGAAAAGTGTTTGCATCCATTGAGCTGTTCCAAAAGCGCAGGCAGAGTGTCCCGACACGTTGAATTATATGATATCCTAAAGCATGCTTTGGCCAGTATAGAAGTGCCCTCAATTTTAGAACCATCTGGTTTATCAAGGAATGATGGGAAAAGACCAGATGGCGTCACGTTAATCCCCTGGGGAAAAAGGGCAATGTCTAATATGGGATGTCAGTTGTGTTGACACTTTTGCAGCTTCTTATATCGTATCAACATCTAACGAAGCTGGAAGTGCGGCAGATATAGCGTGCACACGAAAACATTTAAAATATACATGCTTAAAAGAGGACCATATTTTCATTCCCTTTGCTCTTGAAACAATGGGTGTTTTCAGCAAAGAGGCAAAGGATGCGAAAATAGGAGATCCGCGGAGCAATTTTTAATACAGGGACTTAGTTTAGCAATTCAGCGGGGAAACGCAACTTGTATTTTTAAATAATTCCCCTCTGATCCTATTATGGAAGAAGTTTTTTTTTTTTTTTATCTTAAATAGTTGTAGGGGACATTAAGGATGAAGATCGGCCTAAGTACCAAGAACATAATTTCTGATATCCAAATTGTTGCTTTTTTAAAAAAAAGTTATTATTCGATCTGCAATTACATCGGAAGTTTCATTGCTGTCTTCCTAAAAATCTAGAACTCTGGCACAAATTCCATCCTTAGAATAAAATTAAAAATGAAATGAAATCTTTACGAAAGTTTTACGTCCCACGGTTATGCCGGTTAGGCTAAAGGAGACGGTGATGATGAGTAATGAATGAAATGGTGGAATGAAGAAAGTGGGAGGAAACGGGAGAACCCCGAGGAAACCCACGCACACGGTGTTTGTCCACCACAAAGTTCACGTGGCGGGGGCTGGGATCGAACCCGGGATTCCAAGCACCAGAGGTGAACGCTCTACCAGAATGTGTGTAACGATTTCTATGCCGCGAACTGTACCAATAGGTGGACTATCGATCAATTCATTTTTCCAATTTTTGCTAGGGCAGTTACTTAGAGGCAACCTTTATTCATTTTCATAATTCCGAAACACAGGAAGAAAAAGAAAATGAAAAGATAAAAGACATACCATAGGATAAAATGACATACTATGTCATTTTGCCCTAACGATTGGTATGTCATTTTTCCCTTTAACAATTGGTCAAGGAGATACAGCAAGTAAGAAAGGTTTTTGTTTTCACATCTTTTAAAAGACTATACTTCTTTTCTATAATCCCACCTTAATGTATTGCAATGATTCAAATGTTAAAACAACACTACATTTTTGAACTACAAGCGACTAGAAAAGCATATACAAATATTTGGAATACTTAATTTTCAAAAATAATTTCTCCCGACGTGTATATCGAAACTTCGGTACTCCAATTTGCATTGGATCACTGTTGTTAGCTGCATGCTTACCTTAAAAGTTTTCAGAGCTCTTCTTTGCATCAATCGTTCAAAACCCCTGGTATGTCGTTTTAACATGGTATGTCATTTTAGGCCAGTTTCCCTAATATAATTCGTCGCATGATAACCAGAGGCGTTGCAGAGGCTATCTATTTGTGTAGGTTTACAGGCGAGAGAACAAAAATATTATTTTTAAAAAACGTATTTTTAGTAAGATGGTAAATGAGCTAGGTTACGAGAGACAATCGATAAGAACAGATGGCGTTGCATCCATTTACACCAAGTGGGGCTTTCAAAATTATTATGTCCAAACTAGTGCTCTCAAACGGGTCGGGTTGACCCGACCCGACCCGTGACCCGACCCGACCCGAGTCGGGTCGGGTCAGCTCGGGTCGGGTTACGGGTCGGGTCGGGTCAGGTCAGGTCAGCTCGGGTCGGGTTGTCGGGTCGGGTCGGGTTGTCGGGTCGGGTCAGCTCGGGTCGGGTTATCGGGTCGGGTCACTCGGGTCGGGTTGTCGGGTCGGGTCAGTCGGGTCAGCTCGGGTCGGGTTGTCGGGTCGGGTTATTCGGGTCGGGTTGTCGGGTCGGGTCAATCGGGTCATCTCGGGTCGGGTTATTCGGGTCGGGTTGTCGGGTCGGGTCAGTCGGGTCGGGTTATCGGGTCGGGTCAGTCGGGTCGGGTTGTCGGGTCGGGTCAGTCGGGTCAGTTCACTTTGGTCAACTAAGTTTAGGTTGAGCTTAAACTCGGCTGGAGTCGAAAACTGCTGTTTTACACTAGCTGCCTAATTAAAAATAGCAATTTTCAATTTATTTTATAGAAGCCATAAATGTATTTTGAACACTTGCAGCTAGTGTTTTTATGGTAAATGCTTATTTTTGTACTTGTGTGTACTTTAATTTTTAAATGTGGAAGATTGATTTTACCAATCGACTGTAATATTAATATCTACGCCAATATGGAGTCTGGATTTAGAACAAAACTAGAAATTGTTTAAGCAAGGCCAAAAGAAAGATTAGATATGGACAACCAAGCCCAAGCAGGGCCGCGGTAGCTCAGTGGTAGAGAATTCATCTCTGGTGCATGGTGTCCATGGTTCGATCCCAGCTTGTGTTAAGTAGGCTTTGTGGTGGAGAAACGCCGTGTAGTGGGTTTTCTCTGGGTTCTCCTGTTTCCTCCCACTTTCTTCATTCCACCATTTCATTCATTTCTCATGGTCACCATATCCCTTAGCCTCGAAGCAGAATCGAGGGACCTTAAACTCAGGGGTGTAGCCAAGGGGGAACCATCGTGTCCAGGCCCCCCAAATGGTTTCCTTCTCCCCCCCCTCAAATGACCAGCTTTAAAAACATCATAGTAAAATTATCTCGCTTCCTTCATTTAAAAGTAACAAAGTTATTGACAATTAATAATTTACGGTAAAATAGTATGGAGAAATATTGTTTTTCCATACCGATCGAAAAATAGGATACATTTTTGTGACAGCAGATTACACAATTTACTGCGATTTATATTTGACAGTTTAAAGACAAACATTTTAACAAGGTATTATAAATACAGCCATAAAACAAAGGTACTAAACTGATTTGTAAGTACATTATATTTTTATATGCTTTAACAAGTATTTTAAAAGACAGAGAATGGAAAATTTGGTGAGAAACAATGTTTTTATTCAGTTTGGATTTCATTCGCTCTCATTTATTTCTACTCAGTGTAATAAAATAATTGTTTTTTTTTTTTAGTCACGAATAATAAATATTTTTGTCAGGAAACTATAAAGAAATTAAGTGAAATTTAAAGAAAATCAATCTCGTGTACATAGGTTCTGTATACAAGGTCTTAAATTTAAATAAAAAGGTAACCAAGAAAAGTTTTGTTGCTTTTTCACCCACCACATTCGAACATCGATACGTCACCTAACCTGGAAGATCAAAAATAGTCCCCATCAACATCGACGACCTTCTGAAAACGTTCTGGAAGGCCATGGAATTCATCGCGGTAGAAGTTGGTGGGCCGTGAAACGAAGAAGGTATCAGGTGCATTTTGGACTTTTACTAGGGATTTGAATTGGCGGCCTCTAAGGTGATTGTCCAAAGAATGGAACAGGTAATAATCGGACGGTGCAATACCCGGGGAATATAGTGGTTGCAATATTGTTTCCCATCCAAGGCGGAGAATGGTGTCCTGAGTCATCCTAGCCACGTGGGACTTAGCGTTGTCCCGTAAACGAGGACCCATTTGCAATTCAGGAGTGATGGCTCCAGAGTTTTGAGTTTTTGTTGAGCACAGCCCAACTGCTGACACTACACAGTTGCATTGATACTCTGACCAGCTGGTAGCAGTTCCCGATGCACGATGCACCAAACACACAGAAGGACCTTCTTCTGGTACAGTGCTGGTTTCGGCTGTTTGAAATCGTTTCATGGGATTGCTAACCAATGCTAACCAATGATGACGGCGCCGTGGAGCTTCGTATAGGACCCACTTTTTATCACATGTCAACGCCCTGTCCAGAAATGGCTCCGAAACAGTAAATAAACCCATGCGACTGCCGCGTTGCCTTCTGGCCCGGAGTCAAAACATGTGAGACCCAACTTGTAGTGCTTCCTAACTTGATGGATGTGCTGCCGAATGGTTTCTCCACACACTGAATTGTAGTCCCAGTTCCTCTTTGTACGTACATGTGTTGGTCTTCTGGCATGTGGTGTTGTCGGGTGTTTGGTCATCGTCCTTAAACTGGTTAAACCATCGCTGTACTGTCCGCGTCGTCACGACACCCTCAACAAAGGCCTGGCATATTTTCTGTCCCGCTACAGCAGCGTTTGACCTCCATTTGAACTCGTTCAGCATACATGCTCTTATGACGCTCTGTGGATGTCCCATGTTCCCTCTGTCTTTACGCAAGTTCACTGTGTATCTGAATTGCCACAACCAGGTAGTATGTTGGATATACCCACACCAACAACTGACGTTCGCCTTATCTCCACTCGCATTCAACTCACGGTGTGAGGTCCAATTGAACACAGACCTCCACGAAAAGGGACAGAACTTTCTGGTTATCTTTATAGTTATGCACAAAAGTATAGCGTTTGGTCCCGGGCAGTAGTTCTTGATTAAGCATAATAAAAACTATCTTGAATATAATTTATGGATAATAATAATAATAATATAATAATAATAATAATAATAATAATAAATAAGATAAAATAGTGTTTTTAGTTTTCCAGAAGGAAACCAAAATTTTCCTTTCTTTTAGGCCTGAAAAACACTAGCAGCAACACATTTTTTTGCTTTGTACATTGTAGCCGCCCCCCCCCTCAAAAACGAAAGGCCCTTCCTACACGAACCTGCTGGCTACACCCCTGCTTAAAGTGAATATTTCATTTTATTTCACCAAGCCCAAGGACATCGATACAAGAACAAGATAAAGATTGGATATGCAAGACGAATTGCATAGTAATCTTGCTCTTGGCCTTGTTTTGATGATCACCAAGTAGCGATGAGCGTATTTTCTAGCTTTCCGTATAGTATGAAATACCATAATCAAAATCACACTTGGTCTTCATTTGTACCGATGAGGTAAGCATTCTTGGCTCTTGTATAGCATGAAAGATCACCAAGACTACGAAATGCAGGACCAAGACTTGACTGCAAGACAAAGAATAAGACGCAGTATTGATGACCAAGACCTAGGGAGCGAATTGTTTGAATTTCATTTGTTGGGCTGAAAGTGATGAAATAAAATTAGTACTTTATAATTAAATATCAACCTGTATTTTTAAATTCATATGATGTATCTTCTTACGTGCAACTATATATACTGTAAAATACGTTTTAATTACCGAGAAAGAAAAATCAAAGTGGTACGGGTCCAGGAATCATAAGAACCTATTTTGGAATGAAAGTTGAAGGGTTGGAAAAAATCACAGGTGTTCTCCTGTTTCCTCAACCCTTATCATTGTAGTTAAACGATTTCCTTTTGTCTCCGCCAAGAGACTCTTGCTACTGCCTTCCGAGAAGACGCCCTGCCGTCCCAGCAGGTGAGAACACTGACCTTGAAGAAAAATTTCGTCACATAGAACTAAAGAAAAAAAAACTTTAAAAAAAAAACAAATAAATAAATAAAATAAAAATAAAAATAAATTTCTCCCACGTCGGACATTGGTATCAGTTATAAAAAGAAATAACCAAACCTCAAAAGTGCCAAATATTCATTAAGATGCATATACAAATCCCCGCTTGATCTAGCTAGTGGTTAACGTGTAAGACTTCGGTACACGTGGTCCGGGTTCAATTCCCAATGGGAGTGCATTATGGTGTTCACCCAGTGTTGTGACCATAGTGCTCTCAAACGGATCGGGTTGACCCGACCCGACCCGTGACCCGACCCGACCCGACTCGGATCGGGTCAGCTCGGGTCGGGTTACGGGTCGGGTCGGGTCAGGTCAACTCGGGTCGGGTTGTCGGGTCGGGTCAGTCGGGTCAGCTCGGGTCGGGTTATCGGGTCGGGTCACTCGGGTCGGGTTGTCGGGTCGGGTCAGGTCGGGTCGGGTTGTCGGGTCGGGTTATTCGGGTCGGGTTATCGGGTCGGGTCAATCGGGTCAGCTCGGGTCGGGTTGTCGGGTCGGGTTATTCGGGTCGGGTTGTCGGGTCGGGTCAATCGGGTCAGCTCGGGTCGGGTTATCGGGTCGGGTCAATCGGGTCGGGTTATCGGGTCGGGTCAGTCGGGTCAGCTCGGGTCGGGTTGTCGGGTCGGGTCAATCAGGTCGGATCACGGTTCGGGTCAGTCGGGTCGGGTCGGGTCATCGGGTCGGGTCAGTCAATTCGGGTCACGGGTCGGGTCGGGTCAGTCTTCAACCCGACCCGACCCGACCCGTTGAGAGCACTAGTCCAAACATGAAGAAAACGAAAACCGAATTTTTGGAGTTAAGTTCCTCTGGTTTTCATGGGACAAATTGATAATGTATAGAAATCTTAAAACACAATTACCAAGTTAAATAAGCAATGAAAATTGATACACAGAAATGGCGGGGTTCTCCAATATATATAATATATGTATGTAGGACCGGCCTCAGAATTTTCCGACGGGGTTGCACCAATAACTACCAGTTTATTTTAATTAAATTTGAATTTATTGACCTTTAGGCATGTGCTGTGTGAATGAGGAATTCTTTTGGAAACACTCTGTGTTTGATCTCGAGAATCGAATGCACCACTTTCTGAATGTAAAGCCAGGGCTTTGCCAACTAAGCCAGGGCCGCTTTGTATCGGTATAATGTTCAGTACATAATTAGCTTGCTGCTGTAGATCAGGAATTTCTTTAATCATGGACACTTAGAATGATGGATATTTGTATCGTGCAGGATCCTTGTGAAAGTGTTGCTATTTTCATTGCTAGCTTCTCATAGTGTATATTTACAATATTCATTCTTTGTTAATCTGCCCTGCTAAGATACCTATACTTCTTTTTTTTTTTTTTTTTTTTTTTTAATATAGCAACGTTACAGTTTATGCATCCCGTTCGTACGTCCCCGAGCGTCACATGTCTCGGTCGTTTCGAATTAAAGTACTTATTATATTTGGTGACGAGTTCTGCATTAGACCCGTGTAACCTTCTGTATCTCACTTCGTCTTTGTTTACTTTCTGTATTTTCCACAAGACTTCATTCCGAACATTCTTCCTTGCATTTATTTCTTACACCAGTACTATATAGGACAAAATTGTGCTTTTATTGATTTTGGCTTTTAAATTATTATATACCGCATAGTAGTCACGATGTTAAAAGACTTTAAATGGAAGAGTAACACGCATTCCTGCTATTAGTCTATTTCTGTTTTCTTGTGACCTTTATTCTTTACAGAATTACATCTAGGATTTATTTATCTACTCTACGTCTTCTTTAGACTCGTGAGTATATGGTTTCTGCTTGCACTTCTAGATCAATTTCTTTCCACACCGGCAGGAAGCAGAACAACAATGTTTTCTTTTATTGACATATTATTTATCAAATTGATATCGAGGTATTCCAGTTGCTAGTTAAGACCATTTGATGTTAGTCGTCTTCTGCTGTATTTAATATTTCCTCAACAGTTTTCCTAATAACCAGGGTTAAGATATCTGAGGGCAATTTTCATAGGGAAAAAAAAGGAAGGAAAAGGCGAGTAGTGATGATTTAGTGTGGTATCCATAAAAGAGATGCGACAGTTGATAAGAGATAGTTTATCGTTTGTTTAACTATGGATAAGGGGGAGTATCGAAGGAGGTGATGAAATAGGGTCAGTTTTTTTTTTCCTGGAGATAGATGACGAAAGGAAAGGTTGAATGACCACTACGAAGGTCACAGTGGATGGAACCTACCGCATGGTCCCTGGTTTGCAGGACCCCTGGAAATGGCCCCCAGGACCCATAGCCCCTATGCAGGACCCATGGCCCCTACGCTTCAATAGAAGCTACCTATTAAAAAGATGTGAGCATATTTTAATGTTTTGGATAGCAAGCCATACTCCTTGCTAAAAAGGTGGGAGTAGATAAAAGGAAATGGTTCCCAGGACTACAGTGGATGACTCCTGGAAATGACCCCAGGACCCATAGCCCCTATGCAGGACCCATGGCCCCTACGCTTCATTAGAAGCTAACTTAAAAAGATGTGAGAAGTGAAAAATATAGCAAGCCATACTCCTTGCTAAAAAGGTGGGAGTAGATAAAAGGAAATGGTTCCCTTCCCTGCCTTGCAGGGCCCCTGGAAATGACTCCCAGGACCCATGGCCCCCTGTGCAGGACCTATACAAACAGTATGTGAGCATATATAATTGATTAGAAGCTACCTGTTAAAAAGATGTGAGCATCCCTCGACTTGAACAAAGTGAAAAGTTAAAAATAAGCCCCTCCCCCTCCTACAAGTATACTATGAAAAGGGTAATATTTATTAAAAATTATTTTTTTTTTCTTACTTGTGAGCTGAAGAGTAACATGCACGGACATCCTTCCTTGAGAGCCGTTGAAATTGAAATGAACGGGTGAAAAGCCGTTTGGCTTGGCTTTAGTGACGTCAAGATTAACTTTGTACCGTATCAGAATGATAAATCTGATTGACCTATATGATTAAGCTAGACTTTAATTATTTACACGAAAGAGAGATTAATTGCAATCATCTACAAACATTTGTATGATTTGAACTTAATCAGAACTCTGAATAACAATCACGTGCAAGGTTAAAAACCTTTATTATTGACAAGCATGAGTGATATCTAACAGAGTTAATCACAGATGGATCACGAGTTTATGTGTACGAGTTTAATTGATACTGATGATAGAAAAAAATAAACCGATAATCACGAGAACTGATGGGTTATTGAACGCTTGTTTGCAATCATTTACAAACATTTGTATGATTTGAACTTAATCAGAACTTTGAATAACAATCACGTGCAAGGTTAAAAACCTTTATTATTGACAACCATGAGTGATATCTAACAGAGTTAATCACAGATGGATCACGAGTTTATGTGTCCGAGTTTAAATGATATTGACGATAGAAAAAAATAAACCGATAATGACGAGAACTGATGGGTTATTGAACGCTTACCCTATTACAAACTGAACTTGTATTTGTAAATATATATAAACAATTTGGAAACGTTATTACTTAGAGATAACCAGAGAACGGCAAAAACATTTATTTTGTTATTACAATCTAATACGAGAAAATAAACTGCAACTTTAGAGATTAATGCCCCGAACTGAACAATTATTATTGTATGGATTCAATGTCCACGGTGAGAACATTGACCATGCCCCGCCTATATGCAATAAAGAACACGGACTTATGGGTAAAAAAATGGTTCCGCCTATACTAAATAAAGTACTTATATATAAATCCCTTTGCTCCCTTTTTCTATATATTATAATTGTTGCTACTGAGAGTGTCTTTTATACTAATTAATTGTGTGATTTTACGTGTGTGTGTGTGTTTGCGATTTCTAAAAAGTTTGGACGAGCAGCGAAAATTGTAAGTTATTATTGTAGTTGATGTATATATCCACACATATTCACTGACGCGCCTCTTGTACATTAATATTTAAACCTAGGGCTAACGAACAAATGTAAAATTGTAATTCACTTTAAAAGTATAACACATAATCGTTAACGTACCACCACAGGCATTTACATTGAAACGTGAGAAAAAAGTGATTATTAGTAAAACATTTTGGCATTAATGCTACGCGTTTGTTTAAAATGCTATTTATGTTGTGCGCTTACACAAAAGATTTATTTTTTAATTATAGCAGACATTTACGGAAATAATTTTAAAATACCATTTCCCCTAACATATTGCTTGTACTTTTTAAAATTGCACTAACGCGAAAGCGAAATAAAAAATTACTGTGTGCACCTAACACATATTGGTTGTACTTTTTAAAATTGCACGTACGCGAAAGCAAAATAAAAATTACTGTGTGCACCTAACACATTTTGGTTGCACTTTTTACAATTGCACTTACGCCAAGCTGAAATAAAAATTAGTGTGCGCACCTAGCACAAGCTGTTTGCACTTTTTAAAATTGCACTAACGCGAAAGCGAAATAAAAATTACTGTGTTCACCTAACACATGTTGGTTGTACTTTTTAAAATTGCACTTACGCGAACATAAAATAAAAATTACTGTGTTTACCTACCACATATTGGTTGTACTTTTTAAAATTGCACTAACGCGAAAGCGAAATAAAAAATTACTGTGTGCACCTAACACATATTGGTTGTACTTTTTAAAATTGCACGTACGCAAAAGCAAAATAAAAATTACTGTGTGCACCTAACACATGTTGGTTGTACTTTTTAAAATTGCACGAACGCGAACATAAAATAAAAATTATTGTGTTCACCTAACACATGTTGGTTGCACTTTTTACAATTGCACGTACGCGAAAGCGACATAAAAATTAATGTGTGCACCTAGCACATACTGGTTGTACTTTTTAAAATTGCACGTACCCTAATACAGATATTTAACCCAAGGCGACCACCAACTTACATTTGAGAACGCGTTATAAAATAGTTCGTGTTATATAACTTTTGCTGACAAATTAGATACCTAGCACAAAAATTAAATTGCCTATCTATTATTAAGCTAAGCTAAGATGCCTATACTTGCAAACGCGCCTTTACTTGAAAACCGCATGTTTTTTTTACTAAGCTAACCTAAGCTGGGTATAATTGCTAACGACCCCCCTATCGTAACGTGACCATCGCTAACGCGCCTTTACTTGAAAACCATATGGTTCATTACTAAGGTAACCTAAACTAAGCTGGATATATTTGCTAATGCGCCTTTACTGGAAAACCATATGGTTCCTTAATAAACTAACCTAAGATGCATATAGTCGCTAACGCGCCTTTACTTGAAAACCATATGGTTTATTACTAAGGTAACCTAAGCTGGTTATAACTGCTAACGCACCTTTACTAACCTATTGTAACGTAACCATTGCTGACGCGCCTTTACCGGACGACCTTATGGTTTTTTACTAACCTAACCTAAGCTGGTTATAACTGCTAACGCACCTTTACTAACCTATTGTAACGTAACCACCGCTAACGCATCTTTACTGGACGACCTTGTTTTACTAACACTCGCTCAGCGACGTGAAATTTAGTAATAACACACGCAATGTATTTTAAATGCAATAAAATATTTTTTACTATTAATGCACCGCCTTGTTTGGGAAAATGCACACGTTAACATTAAGGAAATACTAGATTTAATTTTATTCGATAGCTAGTACTTTTTTCACTATTGCTTGCGCAGCATTATTCTATAGTACAATTATTGTTGACTATTGTTTTAACTTTATTGTATATTGCTAGTACTTTTTTCTTTGTATATGAAGCGTAAACTTATGTTACTGAAAACATATAATTTAAGATAATGAACACATGATTTTAGGAAATGGTTAAGATTATACAGAAAGTACAAGCACACTAGTATGTTTTTTTTTCAATAAATTAGTATTCTAGATTTTATCTACATGTAGAATATTCAATGAATATTTTTTGCGTTTTTCGGAGCAACAACTATATTTGATTTTTACTAACTTTAACTTTTAACGCTAGCGATGAAAATTATATGTAATATTTTATTGTTTCTTGTAAAAGCAAAAACACGGAACACATATTGATAATAAATGATGATTTTACAAAAAATATTGGATATTTTAACGTATAAAAGAATTGAAAAATACTTTACTCACCAGAACTGCATTTTTCGTCATAACACGTGTTAAAGTATGATTCACAGACACGATATTGCATACTTACGATTACACCCACTAGGAGGCAGCACTAATGCTGCTTTGCGATACCGTATCTATCTTTTTGCGATTTGCAAGTGTCCTTAGTATTTGAAATAACTTATTAATAAACGTATTATATATTCAGAAATGGTAATTTTTATAATATAGTTTTAGTATATGTAGAAAAAAAGTATATGTGTTGCCTAGTTTGTAAAATAAAAATAAATGAAAATGCTTTAGGTCATTTTGTAATGTAGCCTATAGGAATATGAGCCGATTCGTTACCCTTTATGATATTTAGACTGCAAAACACAGACTACAAATAAACACATTTGCTTATTTTATGGATTTTGCGATGGATTATTTACGCAAACTAGGATGCGAAGACAATTTAGTAAGACACAATGTGTTAGTAACAAACAAAATAGGTGCAAACTAAGAATAATCAAAGGGGGTATACTAAAAATAGTCAAGGGTTAGTTACGGAATACTAAAGATAGTCAGGGACTATTTAGGGGGTAATCAATGGGTAATTAGTGGATACTAAAGATAGTGAAGGGTTAGTTACGGAATACTAAAGATAGGCAGGGACTATTTAGGGTATAATAAAGGGTAGTTAGGGCAAACTAAAGATAGTCAAGGGGTAGTTACGGGATACGAAAGATGGTCAGGGACTATTTAGGGAATTGTCACAGGGGAAAACTAAAGATAGTCAAGGGGTATACTAAGAATAAAAAAAGGACTATTCAAGGAATATTCAAAGGATATTCAAGGAATATTTAGGGGATATTAAAGGATTATTTATGGTATATTGAAGAACTATTTAGGGGAAGCTTAATTATAGAGTACAGAATGAGGGCCTTTTCTTTTTTTTTGCTATACTTAGTTTGAGAATGAATATTGCGGTGGGGCGTAGTACAGAATGAGGGCCTTTTGTATTGATATATTTAGTTTGAGAATGAATATTGCTGTAGCCAGCAGTACAGAATGAGGGCCATTTGTTTTGCGATACTTAGTTTCAGAATAAATATTGCGGTGGGGCGCAGTACAGAATGAGGGCCTTTTCTATTGATATATTTAGTTTCAGAATGAATATTGCTGTAGCCAGCAGTACAGAATGAGGGCCATTTGTTTTGCGATACTTAGTTTCAGAATAAATATTGCGGTGGGGCGCAGTACAGAATGAGGGCCTTTTGTTTTGCTATATTTAGTTTGAGAATAAATATTACGATGGACAGAATGGGCTTTAGGATATTTTACAATTGGAACAAGGCTACATACAGGTGTACTGTTATTGGAAACACGTATAGAATGTGAATCGGAAAAAAATGCACAGAGACGTGTTGTTTTATGAACCCGTTTGCAGACTACTTAATACTATACTGAATGCTTTTGAATAAGGCCGCTAGGTGGCAATACTTACCACATGATTGCGTCAAAACATGCGTAAACTTGTTTAATGTAATGACATATATATAATAATATCTATTCCGTTTTAATATCATTTTATTGTACGCCGTTGGACGTAACGTGTTGTTTACCCCTGACTTATTACTAGTGCTAATAGTAGTACTGAATTGAAAATATAACATTTAGTAAAAAATATTATTACTGTTTTACAGTGTGCAGTTGCAGAATAAACATTAGCGAGGCCAATTTTTAACAGTTTTTGAAGAACAACTAAGAATTAGAAGGTGAGTGTATTTCATAATTATTATTAATATATTTATTGAAAACACTTGGTAAACAAGACTTTTTTAAAACCAATTTAATGAACATTTGTTTAGCTGAGCTTGTTTTTAACCATTAATTATTTAACCAACAGTTAGTAAACAAGACTTTTTAAAACCAAGTCATGAACATTTCTTTAGCTGAGCTTGTTTCTTAACGAGTAATTAATAAACAAATTTCTTTTATAGTTTTTTCAAAGCAAGTTATTAATTATTGCCTGTTTTGCTAGATTTATGTTAGAACTCAAAAATTTTTTCTTTTCTTTTGTTTTAGATGGATTTCCTGTGTTCAACTGGTGAGTTCAATATGATTGATGAACTTTTCCTGCATGAAGTTTTACGCGGGCTTGATGACTATTCTCGTGTCTTCAGTACGTGGAAGGCGATAATGGAGCTGCAGCGATTAGGTCATCGAGCCAGTGTAAGATGTGAGGCTTTACTACACGCTCTTCGTGCTTTAGAAGGTAATGACCTTATACTTTTAAATCATTGCGTTTCAGCCGCCGATGTGCTTGAGTTATTTGTACATGGATTTTTTCGTAATAAGGAGTTTTACAATTATGCTCAAGACAGATTTATGTATTTAATGGCGTGCGGAGAAGGGCAAATAGATAGAATAAATAATACAGAGTTATCCAACTTTTTTGATTTTGGTTCGCGATTTGTTTTGGATGAATCTTTAATTCCATCTGAATCACCCATAACTGTGACCCCTCAAGAAAATTGTAACTTGAGTGATGAAGACTTGGCATTTTTAGATGGAGTAAATCTAAATTCCGATGAAGAACAAGAAGTGAGGAGATTGGTTAAAAATGTGGACGATGCTGTGGTTAAACCCACGCAACAAATCCAGGGACAAAATCCTGTATACAATCACCCTTGTGTTCAGGACAATCATGGTTATGGGGACCAATCTGATCCTCAACCTGGACCCTCACATGCTCCTGACCCCGTGTTTGTTGGATATGGGAGCAATAATGGGAAAAGTACAAATAGTACTGATTGTAGTGCTAGTGGTAGTACTAGTAGTAGTAGTAGTGGAAATAATAATGAGGGGGAAAATCAGAGTAATAATAACTTCGAAGTAGTAAGAGAGAGCAGAAAACGGTTTCGTAAGTTTCATCTTACGGGCCATGAAATCGCGGTTAGACCTGTGGATAATGAAAGACGTATTGATAATCCACAGGCCTATATTGAAAGCTTATTTAATTTTGCATTAGAACATGTGTTATCTAATGCTCGCCCCACAGATTATATTGGACTGTACATTGATAGTAGCAATAGTAGAAATAACAAGTCTGTATATGTTCCATTTAGAAGAAAACCCGATTTTTCTGCTCAAACTGTCCTTTCCTCAGTTGAACGAGTTTTAAATTCAAATGAGGATTTCCTTTTGGGGCATGAGGTATTGTTTCGCTTCCATGTAGCGGAGAGTATGCATGGAAACGGAAGAAATGCAGCAAGTGCTGTTGAAAAGTATTCCAAACATCAAGATTATTTGGAAAAGCGTTTAATACGCATAGAAAACAATAATATGTATTGCTTACCCATGGCAATTGTTTGGGGGATTACGAAGCACACCGCAAGTAAGCAAAGTTTATATAAATTAAAAACAAGAGATTATGATACATGGGTTCTTAAAGCAGAAGTTCTCTGCGAAATGGCAGGAGTTGACGTTAAAGCAAAGGGTGGATGTGATTTTAAGGACCTGGATTTGATACAATCATATTTAAGTGGTGAGTATCAAATTGTGGTGTATGAGGAAGATGAAAATAATGACCGGGAATATATAGTACGTTACCCGGGAGAGTATGCAGAGAATAAAATCTTTATTTTTTATAGGAGAGGTGACACTGTTGGCCATTTTGAACCCATTCCATACATTAAAAAATTACTTGGTAAACTGAAGTATTGCTATTATTGTTTGCAAGCATATAATGGGTTAGCATATAAACATAAGTGTGAAACTCAGTGTTCTTTTTGTGAATGCAAACACGAACGAAATTATAATACTAATAAAATTAAATGTAATGCGTGCAATAGAGAGTTTGCTGAGGGTACATGTTTTCAGAATCATAAGAACTGTAATAAAGGCGGGAAATCTGTGTGTGATAATGTTAAGGTCTGCAATAATTGCGGTATCATTATTGATAATAGGCGTCGAAAATCAAACCATGTGTGTGGTGAACATTTTTGCACGACTTGTCGTAAGCATGTTGATATTACTCACACATGTTTTGTACAACGACAAGAGCCTGTACATACTGATAGGTTTATGTACATTGCATATGATATAGAAACGATGTTAAAGGCACCAAATGCGCGCGGTGAAAGGGAACATGTGGTAGTACTAGTATGCTGTAAGCATATTTGCCACAACTGTATGAATAAAGGTATCGATGAGTCCTGTAAAACATGTGGTGATAATAATGGAAATCGTTCGTTTTCTTTTAAGACAATGACGGACTTTATTAACCATGTTTTGGCAGACCGACCTGACTTTAGACGTATAATTTGTATTGCACATAATGGTAGCAGATACGATGGTCTTTTCTGCCTTAGAAATCTAATAGAAGAGCAGCATCTTATTCCTAATGTGGTAATTCAGGGTCAGAAAATTTTTAATATTAATATTGGTAATCGAATTTTCTTTAAAGATTTTTATTTATTTATTGGTTGTAAATTATCTAGACTTCCCAAAACTTTAGGCCTGCGCGGAAATTTAAGAAAGGGAGATTTCCCATATTTATTTAACACCGAGGAAAATCAAAATTATGTTGGGCCCTATCCCCCACTTGAATTCTATGACCCTGAAGGACGAAGCACTGAAGAAAAACAAGAATTAATAGCCTGGCACCAAGAACGTGCGGCAAGTGGCGAGGAGTTTAACCTCGAAAAGGAAATGCTGTCTTATTGCGAAAACGATGTTAGAATTCTAGCAGAAGCGATCATCAAATTTAGTGACATTATCGAGGAGAAAACGAATGGTTTGCAATGTTTCATGACATCATCTACCATTGCAGGTCTTGCAATGCGTACATATCGTACTTTGTACTTACCTAAAAATACTATTCCCGTAATTCCCGCGTTGGGTTTCCATCATAAGACAAAGTATAGTACTAAAGCTATGCAATGGCTTATGTATATGGAAAAACAATTAGGGATAGAAATCCAGCATGCTAGGAGAGGTGGGGAAAAGTATATTGGTAGGTACCAAGTTGATGGATGGCATGAGGGACTCAACGCTGCCTTCGAATTTTATGGTTGTTACTGGCACTCGTGCCCGCGTTGTTACCCTTTCAACCGTAACGACATTTTACATGACGCTCAAGACTCATGCAATACAATGGAAAAAAGATATGAACAAACAATGCTCCGCCGGAAGTACCTAAAACGTTTAGGTATAAACCTATACGAAATCTGGGAATGTTCTTGGGATGAAAAGGTAAAGACGGATAAGGACGTACAAAGGTTTATTAAAGAACGTTGTACTAGCCTGCCTGATTTCCTTATTCCCAAGAATTGTTACAATGGTGGACGCACTGAAGTGTTCAAATCTTTTGTGAATTGCACGGGTAATGAGAAGTTATGTTACGCCGATATAACTTCGTTATATCCATATGTGATGTCACGTAAGCCTATGCCCGTTAAATCACCTAAGATACATACGGGGCCGGACTTTCCAGATGTGGAAAGTATTCATGGTGTAGTAAAATGCACTATTTTGCCCCCGAAAAACTTGTATTTTCCAATTATTCCGTATGTGGCTGGAGGCCGATTACTTTTTGGTTTATGCCGGACATGTATGGAAGAGGAAAACACTGATGATTGTACTCATAGTGACAATGAGTGTGCTATTACAGGTACGTTTTGTACTCCAGAGTTACACCTGGCTCTTCAAAAAGGGTACAAAATACTCGATATACATGAAATATGGGAATTCGAACTCATGGATCCTGAAGAGGGGAATTCAGGTGGTTTGTTCGGAACTTATGTGAATTCCTTTCTTCAGATGAAGCAGGAAGCCTCTGGTTTTCCTGCTTATTGTAAAAATGAAGGAGACAAGCAAAAATATATCGAGGACTATTATGCCCATGAAGGCATACATTTAAATTATGATAACATCAGGACGAACCCGGGATTGAGGCAATGTGCAAAACTTTACCTCAATTCATTATATGGCAAATGGGGACAGCGCACTGATATGTCACATAGTGTAATCGTTAGTGACGAAGTTACGTTCCTTAGGTATTTAACGTCGGCAAGGTATGAAATTCAAAGTGTGGTCCCAATTAATGATGATCATTTAATTATCACATATAGAGATAATGAAACTGAAAATGTCCCACTGGAATTTTCAAACGTTATATTAGCTGCCTTTATTACTTCGTGGGCTAGACTTGAACTATATAAATTACTAACGACTGTAGGACCAGACAGAGCCATTTACTGTGACACTGACAGTATTATGTATATACAGAAAAAAGACGAGGAACCTTTGTTACCACTTGGAAACTATCTGGGTGATCTAACAGATGAAATTCCAGAAGGTTGGGAATTTACAACCTTCTACGGTCTAGGTGCGAAAAATTATTGTTATAGGCTAATTAATGCCAAAGGGGATGTTCGGCACATACTCAAAATTAGGGGGATAACACTAAACGATAGGACCTCTCAAAAAATTAACTTTGAGAGTTTCTATAAATTAGTGTCTGGACAATTAGAGTCCACAGTAATAGAAAACCCAAATAGTATTGTGCGTAAACCAGGGTTCCGCATCTTTAGTCGTACAGAGACTAAGACACACCGTGAGGTAAATAAAAAACGTAAACGTGTTGACGAAGATGACGTGACCGACGATATACCAATAACAAAACGTGCGACTTTACCTTACGGATATAGGCCCACGAACGAGTAAATGTGACTTGTGTGAATGTTTTTTTTCTTTTTTAACCAGTTCGTTTTTTATGGAAACTGCTTTTATATTCTTTCGTTTCTTTGGAAACTCCCTGTTAAAATTGAATGTAATTATGTTAAAATTTCCAGTGGAAAGTCGTTAATTATTTGTTGGACTGCTTCTTATAGAAGCTCGTTGTTAATTATTTTATTGTTCTTTCGCTTCATTAGAAGCTTATTGTTAATTATTTATTTGTTTGCTTCTTATAGAAGTTCAGGACAATCGTTGATTGTTTTCTTACAAACCTCTATCTCTTTTCTTTTTAAATGTGTGAGTGTATATAAAGCAAAAGCTCTATTGCATGCATTCATTTGAGTACAACATGTTAAAGTTTCAACATCCCTCTACCATTTTAATTGCGGGTCCATCAAGGGCAGGAAAAACATGTTTTGTAAATCGATTACTTAATGAACGTGATCAAATGTTTAGTATAAAATTTAATGATATTGTTTGGTGTTATGGTGCAGTAATACCAAACCTGGATGCACATGCAAAAATACGTTTTGTACAAGGAATACCTGACATGAATAATTTTGAAATTAAAGAAAATTCATTATTAATACTTGATGATTTAATGTCAGAAACTAATGGCGATGTTGCTAATTTATTTACAAAGTATGCACATCATAAAAAGTTAACTGTTATATTTATTATTCAAAATTTATTTCCAAAAGGAAAACATGCACGTGATATTAGTTTAAATGCACATTATATTATAGTATTTAAAAATCCTCGTGATAAATTACAAATACAATATTTAGCAAGGCAAATTATGCCTCGATATAGTAAGGAAATTGTGAATGTATTCGAAGAGGTAACACGTGAGCCTCACACTTATTTGTTATTTGACCTAACCCAAAAAACAAACGATGCATTGCGAATACGTACAAATATTTTTCCTAATGAAATTATGCATGTATACGCCAACATAAAAGACATGCATACAGAAATTTTTATTTAGTTGCTATCAAGATGTTGAAGGTAAAACAACACTACAACACGCTCCGTGCTCTGTGCAAATGCAAAAATACAAAACGAAAACAAATTTTACAAAATGCTTCAGGGGATTTAATAAGAACAATTTCTCAAGTAGCTAAAAACACAATAAAAGGAAACATCCCTTTAAATCCTCGTCAGAAGCAACGATTACGTAGACATAAAAAGATCTTGCGCGCTTTATCTCAGCAGCGTACTGCATTAAAGAAAAAGAAGAGGTTGTTACTACAAAAAGGTGGTGCACTTTTACCATTAATTTTGGGACCACTTCTAGCAGCAGTAGGCAGTAGTATTTTTAGTCGATAATTATGTCAGAATTACGTAAAATGATTTTAGTTCCTGAAAATGCAATACATGAAATTCAGTCCAATCTTAAATCAATAGATTCACATCAATCACGTTTAGATGAAGAAATGAATAATATTTTAAAACGTCATGATATTAGTGTACAACAAAAATGGAAATTATATCAACAAGCTTTGCATCGTTACTTACAGTATACATCTTCTTCTTCACATAAACCTATTACATTACCTGTTATTCAGGATGAACAAAAAGAAGAAGAAAAATTATCATCACTTGCTTTGCAACACGATAACAATACTTCTATTTTACCATTTGTATCAGACATTTTACAATCAGTACCAAAAACACTACGTAGGAAAACAGATCTATTATTAAAGCAGTTAACAAATTCTGATAAAATTCAGTGGGATAAGTCTGGCATAGTCCGTATCCAAGGAAAAACAATACCTGGTTCAAATATTATAGATTTAGTAAATGATGTTGTTCGTACAAGAAAATATTCAAGAAATCCTATAGGTATTTATGAATTTAAAAATTTATTAGAAGATCTTAATGTTCCTAAAGAATTTATTGGTACACCAGCATCAAAACTGAATACTAGTAGTAGTAGACAACGTATTCGTAAAATAAGAAAATCATCCAGTCCTAAAGCAGTATCTAATTTATTTAAACATTGGAAAGAATATAGTATGTAAAAAAATGACAAAGTTATCAAAAATATATTATGATTATTCAAATCCTAATTCTTTATCAAGTATACAAACATTACATCGTAAAACAAAATTATCTAAAAAGAAAATTAAAAATTGGTTAGCTTCTCAAGATGCATATACATTGCATGCACCAATTCGTAAAGTTTTTCAACGGAAAAAGTATTATGTTAGTGCACCAAATGAAACATTACAAATGGATTTGGCAGATATGCAAAACATTGCAAAGTATAATAATAATTATAAGTATATATTATGTTGTATTGATATTTTTTCACGTTATGCATATTGTGTCCCCTTAAAAACAAAGAAAGGTCCTGAAATGGTAAAAGCAATAAGAAAAATTTTAAAAAATTTCAAGTTACCCGTGTTTAATGTCCAAACCGATTTAGGTACAGAATTTTATAATCGTCATGTAAAACAATTGTTTAAAGAATATGAAATTAATCATTATAGTGTTCATTCCGAAATTAAATGTGCTTTAGCAGAACGTTTTATAAGAACAATAAAAGAAAAATTGTATCGTTACTTTACTGCAAAAAATACTTATCGATATATTAATGTCTTAGATCAAATTGTCAATAATTATAACCATTCATATCATTCAAGTATTAAAATGGCGCCTGCAGAAGTAAATGATTCCAATGTGAATCAAGTGTGGAAAACATTATACGGAAATACAATAAATAAAAAGAATACAAGTTGTAAATTTAGTCCGGGTGATTATGTTCGTGTTAGTAAGTATAAACATGTATTGGAAAAAGGATATTTACCTAAATGGTCACAAGAAATATTTATTGTTGATAAATGTATTAAATCTAATCCTGTGACTTATAAATTAAAAGATTGGAATGGAGAAGAAATTAAAGGAATATTTTATGCACAAGAATTACAAAAAGTAATTATAAATTCAAAAAAAACTTATCTTATTGAAAAAGTATTAAAACGTAAAAATGGGTGGATGTATGTAAAATGGTTGGGATATCCGTCAAGTATGAATTCATGGATTAGATCCGATTCTATTCAGTCTTCAAAATGAATTCAAACCTTACACATGACTTTTACGTTACTCTTCCTTCAAATGCCAGTAGTAAACTTTTTAATAATAATACAACAGCTTCATTTCGCGTTAAATTAGCACAACCTATTGATTTAAGTGATGGGGAATGGGGTGTTGCATTAACACAAATTAATATTCCGTGGAGTTTTTATAATGTTGGTGAAAATGAAGAAATAATAATTACTACTGTTATCAATGATAAAGTTGAACGCCATCATGTTCGTGTAACACCGGGATATTATTCGTCTATCGAATCTATTCTTGAGTTAATTCCTGAAAATGTTCGTATGTTACAATATTTACAAAATAAAAATCAAATTTTAATTAAACATTCTTTAAAATTTGAAGATCAGTGTATGATTGGTATTACACCAGGATTACAACATATTTTTGGATTTATTAATGAAAATACACACGATATTAAAAATGTAGTATACACAAAAATTAGAAATGTTGATTTATTATTATCACGGGGTAAATTTCCATGTAATTTAGATTATAATATTCCCAATTCAATTAATGTATGTGTTGATATTGTAAAACATCAACAAAATATTGGACCGTTAATTCGAAAACTTAGTGTATATAATGTACAACACGGTAATGTAAAATCTTTTGTGTTTCATACACCCCATTATGTTAAAGTTGAAAAGAAATATTTTGATACAATAGAAGTAAACTTAAAAGATGAACACGGTTTAAAATTACCATTTCGTTTCGGGACTTCAAACTTGACACTTCACTTTAAACGAAAATGATTTCTGAAAGTATTGATGATAGTTTTTACATTACATTAGTTTCAAATGCTAGTACAAATGTATATCCTACAAATAATCCAACACATTTTATTAATCAGTTGAAAAATAATATACGATTATCAGAATCCGATTGGTACGTAGGGTTAAGTGAAGTACATATTCCATTAACATGTTATAACGTCACCGAAGGTGAAAATGTTGTATGGTACAAATTTAAAAATGCAGACCCTATGAAAAGTAAAGTTGTTGTTGGATATTATCCATCCATTCATCATTTAATAGATGAATTAAATACAATATCAAGATTTATACGGTTTAGCTTTTCAAATATTGTACGTGTTGAATGCGATGAACGTGTAGAATCTGTTACATTGTCACCTACATTAGCTTTACAATTAGGTTTTTCTGAAAAATCAGATCTTGTAAAAGAACGCCGTGGATTCAAACAGCCATACGTAGATATTGGATATCCACATCAAATTTTTATTTATACCGACATTATACAATATCAATTTTTAGGTGATACAAAAGCTCCGTTACTACGTATAGCAACAATTTCAGATATTAAATATGGAAAAGTTCAAACAATTACCTTTGAAGATATTCATTATATGCCACTTGCAAAATTTTGTTTTAATACAATTGAAATACTATTAAAAGATCATGCAGGGCGAAATTTGCCATTCCGATCTGGGACACTGACCGTAACACTTCATTTTAAACGCTCTCCTGTTAAATAATAATAATAAAATGAGATCTAGACGTGTTACTTTACATCGTGGACGTGGAATACCATATTTTTCAGGACCTGTATATCAAAGGGGACATGGTATAGGGAGTTTCTTTAAAGGGTTATTTCGTTTTGCATTACCATTTCTTAAACAAGGTGCAAAAACTGTAGGACGTCAAGCATTGCAAACCGGTATACAAGTTGCGGGTGATGTATTGGAAAATAAACCATTTAAAGAAGCGGTTCGTGCACGTGTAAAAGAAGCTGGTAATAATTTAAAGACAAAAGCTATTAATAAAGTTGGACAGTTGCTAACTGGTAGTGGTAAGAGACGGTCACGCAAAAGAAAGGCTCCTGCAATTGTAAATTTTGGACCACCAACAAAACGTAAACATATAAACGATATCTTTTCATAATGTCGCTCCTAAATTCCGATAGTTCTGAATGCTGTACCAATGAATTTGATTTCTTTTCAATACCAATGACACAAACAGCTATTGAAGCAACTATAAATGCTGAATATCGACCTATTTCTACATTAACATCCGAAGGACCAATTGAATTTGTTATTCCTGGAGAAACAGGAGAATTTATTCATCCAGCATATCTATATCTTTATGTACGTTGTAAAATTACAAAAGATGATGGTAAAAATTTAGTTAATGATGATGTTGTTGCACCAGTAAATAATTTCCTACATTCATTATTTAGTCAAATTGATATTTCGTTAAATGATAAATTAATTAGTTCTTCATCAGGATCTTATCCTTATCGTGCATACATTGAAACTTTATTAAATTATTCTCATGATGCTTCTCAAACACATTTAGCATGTGCTATGTGGCATAAAGATACTGCAAAAAATTTTAATAAATTAGACAATACAAATGATGGTTTTCAAAAGCGTACCAATAAAATAAAAAATAGTAAATCTTTTCAAATGTACGGACGTCTTCATACTGATATTGTAAGTTTAGATCGTATGCTTCCTAATAAAGTAAGTTTACGTGTAAAATTACATCGTAGTAAAGATAACTTTTGTTTAATGTCTCCTGAAAATACAAGTTACAAAGTTGCACTTGAGGAAGTTATTCTACATGTACGTCGTATTGATGTTGCTGCAGATTTAGCTATGCAATTAAATACACGAATGGTTTCAGAAACGGCCAAGTTACCTCTCACAAGAGTAGAAACAAGATCTTATACTATTCCTGCACAAGTCAAGTCATATAACCTTGATAATCTCTTTCTGGGTAATGTTCCTAAAGGTCTGGTTATTGGTTTCATTTCCAACACAGCCTTCAATGGTAAATCACATCTTAATCCATATGAGTTCCGGAACTTTAACGTTAACAAACTGCAATTACATGTTGGATCAAAATCATTCCCTCCCAATCCCCTTACGCCTGATTTTAATAATGATTTATACCTTCTAAGTTACTATACTCTGATATCAGGTACTGGTATATATTATCAAAATTATTCACATACTGTTACTCTTGAAGAATATCCTAATGGATATACTCTGTATGCATTTATTCTATCTCCAACTGGAACTTTAGATGACAACACTTGGGATGTAGTTCGTGATTCTCCTGTAAATTTAAAAGTATCATTTTCAGAAACTTTAACTGAACCAATTACATGTATTGTCTATGCGCAATTTGATTCGTTAGCACAGATAGACAAAGATAGAAATATTTATACTGATAACACCTTCTAATTTATTCAGTTGAGTAGAATGAGGGTTGTTGTACACTTCTCCGCATTCCATAATAATGATGAGGAATTTATTGTAAAGGAACTAGCAATTGTAAATCCTGACGTTCCGTTTTTACAAAATTGGATATTTAAACCACCATATCCATTAAATAAGCTGTCTGAGCCAATCATAAATACAAACAAATATCTAAGTGAAAATGTATATGGCATTACCTGGCACGAAGGCGATGTAGAGTATTCACTTCTTAAGGAAATAATTCAATCATATTGTTCAAATACCACCAGTATTTACACGTATGGATTAACTAGAAAGTGTTTTCTTGAAGAAATTCTGCAAAGAAATGTTACAAATTTGGAAGAAATAGACTGTCCAAAGTATACTGCATTAAGTTTCCACGTTCACAAGTGTGCACATAATAAACATCGTTTTGGACAATATAGGTGCAGTATTCATGAAGCATTACTATATAGTGAATATGTAAAAGTGTATGATTATGTTTTACATGTGAAAAACAGTAATAATTACATACCTACTATAATTAAAAAATAATAATCATGTATAGTGACGAATTGTTAAAAGTATTAGTGACTGATAAAGTGACTGGTGCAAGTGTTACCGGGATTTATCCTATTGATAAACTTCCTGTAATGGTAGAACCACCTGCAGCACTTGTAATTAATCTTGATACATCCAATTCAAGTGGATCACACTGGGTAGCAGTGTACATTAATGAGAAAAAACATGGATTCTATTTTGACAGTCTTGCTATGGACATTCCCAAGGAAATAAAAAATTTTTTATCCAAAAATACTAAATTATATTTTACAAACAGTGAACAATATCAGCACGATGATTCTGTGTTATGCGGATACTTTGTATTATATTTTTTGCATCATATTATTTGCACTCAATCATTTGAAAAGTGTTTAAAATTGTTTAACAACAAAAATTTAAAAAAGAATGATGATATTGTTTATAAGCATGTAAACAACATTTTAAAAAGAAAACACAAGTAATTTTTTTTATTTTTTATTATTGTATATATATTTTTTACAATAAAAATTTTTAAACTATATTCATGCATTTAATTTACAAATCCTCGTTACAATCTTGATAATGCATTAGTTAATGCTGTTGATCTTTCATATTTCCACCAGTAATTCAACTGTTGTGCGTTACGATATGCACATCCTGATTTCTTTACAACATTTTTGTGAAAAGAACAATATTCATTAAATGTATTTCCACACAAATCATTTAATGCTGGACATTCTTTCGTTTCTAAATCAATAACATTATCTAATGCAAATATTCTCTTAATCCAAAGAGATTTTTCTAAACCTTTACAATAAAAGGTTGAATTCATAGCACATAATTGATATACAAGGTTACGTATGAATGATACAGTATATCCTGTTTTACTATCCCAGTTCAAACCGTGTAAATTCAATGTCAGCCAATCAATTTGTTTTTGGCAACCTAATGACAATAAGTTATATTCTATTGGTGATTTTACCAAGCAATG
The DNA here is from genome assembly GCF_964235325.1 of Thermobia domestica. Classification (NCBI taxonomy): domain Eukaryota; kingdom Metazoa; phylum Arthropoda; class Insecta; order Zygentoma; family Lepismatidae; genus Thermobia; species Thermobia domestica. Next base: position 152,466,181 of record NC_137460.1, on the reverse strand, counting down.
AAAATTTACTGTATCATCACATGCGCTAAGACAAAACTCACGAATAATAAATTCGTTATCAGACATTTTAAAACCTTGAATATCAATAATGTATTGATTTACGCAAGGTGAAATTTCATTTGTGCGCTGAATGAAATATGGTATAATTTGTCCAACAAATTCTGTATTTTTTAAAAGATCACAAGTTTTACGCATAAAGCATATAAATGATATTTCACTATGTTCTTGTTCATACAATTCAAAAAGTTCACCAAGAGTTTTATCAAGAGATAAATATTTTGCTGCAAATAATCCAATATCATGAAGAGTACTTGATTTGCAATCCAGCGGATTATTCTCACGTAAGTATACATTTATTGTTTTTAATACACAATTCGCATTAATATTTTTAGCACTACATAACACACATAAAACACTCACACTATTCGGATACATTTTTCCTTCTGTCTTTTCTTAATAGAACCTCTAGTAATTCCGGAAAATAGTCTGTATCATTTAATAGTTCCAAATATGCCTCATAAAATTTTTCTCTTGTTAATATTCCAATAATGTGGGTGTTGGCGTACAAATAAAACACATCATCTTCAACACTAGGGCTTGCTATAACACTCCAAGCACGAACTTCCAATGATTTTGGGGGTAGATTCATACAATCATGCGCATACACATGATACGATCCTTCTCTGCAACCATCACATATTAACGTGTCGTTAAATTTCCATTTTTCAATAGCTTTCTTTATACATTCTGGGTCCACATTTTGACTATTACAAGAACAGTCTAAACTCCAAAATCTTGATGGTGATAATGCTGGGGTTTCTAAAACTGTTGATACTGATGAATCTATTTCATCAATATCAAATTCTTCATCTGAAGATGATTCATATAATTCTGTTTCAGCATCAGATAATGATGCTTCAATATTGCAGTGGTCCTTCTTCTCATACGACTGCATTGTGTGTCTTTATATATTTTCTCTCTTAGGACTTGTATTTAAAGTACTTTCAAATTCATCACGTGTTCATCTTATGCCTAATCAAATGTGCTTAGTCATCAATCACATGCTACTTAATCATACGATTGTAGCCCCAAATTACTTATCACATGATGTTTAGTCATGTATCAATGGTCAAAATTACTCACCGTCACATGATGTTTCGTCGTTCAACAAGTTTATCTAATCGTACAAAGGTCAATTCATCCGGGTTTTCAAAGCGCGCAAAACCTCAGTTCATATCTTAAGTTCTTCGGTGATGGATGTGCAAGAACAAGACTCCGTCTTTAGTACGGACACCATGTATGGCTAAATAATGCAATAAAATAAAATAAAGTTATTTCCTATTTTCCCCAGTTCAATTCCTGTGTCCACATATATATAATTTCATATTTTTTAAAATTCATTAAACAGGGGAGGGTGTCCCTAAAAAACGTGGTCCCTATACAGGGGTCAATCTTGGGTCCTGGGGGCCATTTCCAGGGACCATCCACTGTGACCTTCGTAGTGGTCATTCAACCTTTCCTTTCGTCATCTATCATTGTGAAACACATCACGTGTTCTTTATCAATCAATTGACCTTTCCCCTTTCCTAATCCTATTGCATCACCTCCTTCGATACTCCCCCTTATCCATAGTTAAACAAACGATAAACTATCTCTTATCAACTGTCGCATCTCTTTTATGGATACCACACTAAATCATCACTACTAAGGCGCTAAAATAAGGCGAATAAAAGACAAAAAATATACAATTTCCCTCAACTACTTTGAGAACTGTCCTTTAATTGAGGAGAAAAACTTATTTTTCTAATATAAACTATGTATCCCTCTATAATATGAATAAACTACATACCTACTCTTATATTAAGAAGGAAAAAGCATGAAACTAACTGTTTTACTTGACATTAAGTACCTCTAAGCTGTTAAATGTAAGTGCATTTCTATATGGAGATAAAACGTGTTTGTATATGCTAAAGCTTCTTTTCATATCCATGGAGACTGCTGGAACAAACTTTATTCACTCGGAATGGCAATTCAGTGGATGTTGCAAATTCAACAACATTCAGATTCTTCTGAAGACTAAACTCAAGCTTTACTTTGGGTAAAACCATTTAATTGTTGTCTCACCGATGTAGATTGCTCACTGTTCTTTCTGTTCTCAAGTTTTCTAATGGCAGCTGTTACAAACTTGTAATCGTGGGTACAAATCAGTTCTGTGAACAGATTGTGCATTTTCTCAGGTTGATGAAGATGGTGCGCCTTGGAAATTGCACCTGTTTGTTTGGATCCAGAGAAATCGAGGATGACTGAGAAATTTTATATTTGTTTTAAAGAAAGGTATCGGTGAAAGAACAGAAAACGTTATTGGAGTAGATTATGAGAATAAAGACCTAAAAAAGAAAGAAAGAAAGAAAAAATCCTGAAAAATTTTCTCTTCCTAACTGGAAGCAGCGTTTGGCACGTCGGATACTTTCGGAGCTCGGCTTTGCTTTAAAAAAGAAAGAAAAAAGTGCGCACCTAAAAATCCTAACTCTTCGTGTAATATATGTTAATGTGTAACAAATAGAAACTAGATATAGGGTTCATCAGTTTCAAGCTTGTAAAAATTCCGGAAAACCCAGACATATTTCTGTATATACATATCTCACTGTTAGTTTTAATAAGACATTCTTTCACCAATCTTGCGATCTTCATGCAATTCTGACATATTTATAAGTTTGTACAATAGGATGATGTAATTTAAGAATCTATACAGCTAAAAGCATTAAGATTTACATGATACTGTCTGCGTCAGATGCTGGACTTAAAAAATTGTGGATATTCGGACTAATACTTGGATTATCTCATCGGTTGTTTCGTCATACAGGCGGAAAGGCAACTCGCAGAATCCAACTAAACTACTACTTGTAGCTTATTTTAGTTGTCATATTTACAGTGGCGGCAATTGGACGTTAAAAGTGGGGGGCAAGGCATGATCTGAATATTTGTATATCAGTGTTAGTTTTCTGGTTGTTTTAACACTTTGTTTGACGAAAGGTTGTATAACTAATAGGATACTATCTTTTTAAGTTAAAATACCAAATATCGTATTTCATATTTTATTAAGTAAATTGACAAAAGCAACGCAAGTAGTTACTCATAAATAACGAAAGTGTAAGAAGAGATTTGATTGCTTGCTCAAGAACACCTTACAATTCTATCTGGAATATTGTGATCAGATTATTTAATAACAAATTTGCAAAACAAATAAATAGAAAGGATAACAGCAATCATAGTAATGAATAATGAGGCTTGTTTTGTAGAAGTTATATTTAAACTGGGATTAATGAATAACTTATATTTTTAATTCCACACATGTTATTAAATGTATGTTATTACTCTTACTAGGGATGTACTTGAACCTGAACCCACAAAGTGGGGGTAATGTATATATTTCCTGAAAGATTGGGTCAAGGTAAGATCAAAACCGGTTACCAAAATTGGGGAGATCTTATGCATTCCGCTTGAGGGCAGCACTTTATTCATTATTAAAATCTTTAAGCATGTCCATAAAGTCCGTTGCAACCCCGAAAAATCTGAAACGGTGAGAGAAATATACATAAAACGTGTCTTTCATAATTTTAAAAGTACAACGTATCAAAGTAAAATAAATTGTCCCAGGATTCCCCGCAGGTCCTAAACGGGGTCCAACTCAACATTTTTAAATGAAACGGGGGTCAACTTCCATATGGTATGAAAGTTGGTGTTGAATGAAAGAAGATAAATCAAGTCTCGATTCTCTACGATAAGCCTGGGTAAAATAGCGTTAGGTCAAAATATCAACACAATCTTAATTGCAAAGTCTATGGCTATTTATATGAATCTGAAACGGTGGGATAGGTATAAAAACAAAAATACGGATAGGCTTATGTCATTATTTCAAAACTATAATGATTCAAAGTAAAAAATGTTCCAGGGTCCCTCGCAAGATCCCAGACGGGGCCCAACTAAAATGTTGAAATGGGAAAGGTGTTTAAGTTGAACATCGTATGAAAGCTGATGTTAAGTGAAAGAAGATGAAACAAGTCTCGACTCTTGATGATAAGCCTGTGCAAAATGGGTCAAAATGTCAACACAAGCGTGTTGATATATTCTAGGTTTTTTCTACACTTGTCTCGCCATTTCAGATTAATAGGAGTGATCATAGACTGTTCAAAAACGCTTTTGTTGACATTTTGACCCATCGCCATTTTGCACAGGGTTATCGTAGAGAGTCGAGACTTGATTTACCTTCTTTCATTCAGCATCAACTTTCATACCATATGCAAGTTGATCCCCATTCCATTTAAAAATTTTGAGTTGGACCCCGTCTGGAACCCTGCTGGGATAATTTATCTTACTTTGATTCGTTGTACTTTTAAAATGATGAAAGACACGGTTTTCTGTTTTCATATCTGTCTCACCGTTTCAGATTTTTCAAGGTTGCAACGGACTTTATGGACATGCTTAAAGATTTTATTAAAAATGAGTAAAGTGTTGCCCCCAGGCGGAAGGCATGAGATCTCCCCAATTTTAGTAACCGGTTTTGATTTTACATTTTAGAAAATATATAGGCCTACACCATCCCCACTTTGTGGGTTCAGGTTCAAGTACATCCCGGGTTAGATAATGAAACACAGTAAATACTACAGGGATATCTGTATCCTACATTTAAAGAAATACGCAATTGCAATATTAATTGTTTTTAATTGCAATTAAAACGCAATTCCTGTAGCTTTCTTAACTCAACGGGAAGACAAATAACCAATACGTACTCACGCAACGACAAATATTATATGGCACCATTTTTTCTACGAACCAGTAATACATACAAAAACTTTTCATTTCCAAATGAAACTATATACATTACGGCGTTACTTCAAAAAAGTGGGGGGCAACTGCCCCCTCTTGTCCCCCCGAATCGCCGCCCCTGCATATTTAGTTGCAATTTCGAGATATACAGATCACAATCATAAAATAACATAATTTTACTCAATTTGAAATTTGGGAGTCTTTAAGCATATACTGTTCTTTGTTTATTTCGTGCTGAAAAGAAGCAAAGTAACCATAAATCAGTACTAGGACTTGATTGCATTTGTGTTCCTCCCAACCTCTACCTACGGTAGATTGTTCTTATTTTATTTTATTTACAAAAATTAATACTGTGTGTAATTCCTTTTAGAGTGTAATTGGGAATGTAAAGTTTCTAAATACAGTAGAATCCGATAACTCGACGGCCACTTTTATATATGTAATCGTCAAGCAGAAATTTGCCTTTGAAATATGGTGGACTATTAATACCTAAACAGCAATTATTTCTAACATCGTTTATACGATACAAACATTATAGATGTATTTTAATTACTGGATTATTGTAATTACAATACGTGTTTATGCATATGAATCTCCACATGTTTTCATATTCTGTTCAAAAATTTGTTACGGTGTTCAAAATTTTTGTTTCTCTTTTTCGGTCACTAGTTCTTGGCGCTGTCTAACGAATTTGGTGAAAGATTCTATTCTTTTCATGTAAATTCTACTCTACTCTGTTTCTCCTCTCCATTCTTAAAAGTTGAAAAGATTGCTCACAGTGAAGAACTAAGGACTGCTGAAGAAGTACTCCGTCAGTTGAAGAAACAAGGTACATCTGCTATGGGTATTTTATTTCTTCGTTATCTATGTGATGAAACTGCACGAAGCCAAAATGAGTGTGAGAGACAGTCTACCATCGTGAGTTTTTCTACGATATATATTAACAATTATTTTAGGGTATGTTATACTTTTCTGTGTCCTGTGTTGTGCTAGGACTTTGATTAGAGTAATATGCAGTAAAATACTACGAGTTGTGTATAACTCAACCTTTATTTCGTACATTTTCGATACCTTCTCATTCCACATTAGGTCAAGTTGCGGGACTTACGTTTGCTATTAGTTGTACCACGTTGTTTGTAACCAGACACTTTTGAATCTAGTTCAATGACTTTACAACCCTCTTCAAGACTTGACTGTGAGAGTAGGAGCATAGTACATCTTTCACTTTACTTACGTCGCTTGCTTGAAATAGACAAATGCAGAAAAGTACACTAAAGTTTTTTTCTTACTTTCAAACTATGGTAACAACAAATATGGGGAGCTTATAGTGGAACGATTATGTTTGTTCGTTGTAGTGGGTGCAGGTATCAGAACGAAAACGGTAAGAGAGCGAGAAACTTTTCTGATTCACATTTTGCGTCCCAGGGATAGATTCTGTGACCGTTCTTATTCCTCTATTCGAACCAAATGATAGAAATCTACTTCTTTAATGTTTAATGTTAATCTCAATAGAGCATAAATAGTAAAATATAACATGAAAACTATAATTACTAATATATGAACTTACTGTTTCAGTAGTTGGGTTTATCTCTCCCCTTTACCTGCTTATTGAAACCGAAACTGATAAATCTGTTACTTGTGATTAGAAGATTGTACTCATATGATATGGAAGTCTACTGTAATTTTATAGTGTCAAACGAAACTCAGTAGCATTTTTTCTTCTTTTTTTTCATTGGTTACAAAATGTTAATATGTGCACTATTTATTGTGAGTAGCATGTTTAGCTAAAATTCTAGTTCCATCGTGCGTTACATTATGTTCTTAGCAATGATCGAAATGACATTGTTGATACTCTATTTTGGGTCATCGATGAGGGAGCGTGGTGGCTCAGTGGTAGAGCGTTCACCTCCGGCGCTTGGAGTCGCTGGTTTGACCCCAGCTCGCGCCGTGTGGACTTTGTAGTGGACAAACACCGTGCTCGTGGGTTTTCTCGGGGTTCTTCCGTTTTCTCCCACTTTCTTCATTCCACCATTTCATTCATTTCTCATCATCACCGTCTCCTTTAGCCTAACCCTCATAACCGTGAAACGTAAAACTTAAAGATTTCATTTCATTTCGGGTCATCGATGTTCTGTACCTTTGATAAACGACCTTCATAGTCTCCATACAGAAAATTCTATGATGTTTGGGGAACGGGGTGATCATCTAATTAGATCATATCGCCCAATTCATCTCCCAGAGATTGCCCAAGTGTCCTCAATATGGTGGCATTACATGTAAAATATCAAGGTAAATATATCTTATTATACTCTCGTTAAAAAAAAAAGTTTAATGAATCAGAAGATGAACTGATTCATTTACACAAAATACCGCAATAGTTCATTTTAAAGCAATCTATTTCATGTTCCTTAACTCATGATGATTTTCAAATTCGCAAATGATGACATTAAATTTAGCTACTCAGACATATGTTACCTCATCCGAAAAACAAATATGTGAGAGAAGCTTGTGATATTCAGCTAGAATATCGTTATTGCATATTCCTTTCGTTGTTCTGTATCGTTTGTCTCAAGTGCTTGTACACCTTATATGAATATAGATATGCATAAATATTTATATAGCATCATGTGTACCATCGGCCGGGTACTCATAGCTGAAGGAATGGACTTCTTGGGATTTTATGAGAATGAATCACGTTACGTTCGATGTCTTCAATAGATCATTGTAAGCGGCCGTTATGATCTTGATCCAACTATGACCCATTCTCATTAATTTCTGATGCAATTTCCATACTTCATACTGACACGTTGTGTATCTGATTTTATTTCGATGAATCAAGCAGCACATTGTGCTTTCTTGTAGTAGACCTGTAATGAGGGGCGCTCGCAAGATATTTTTATTTTCAAAGGGGGTATGTGTCAAAGATCGACACATAAGTGCAGTCGCGAATACACACACACACTTTGATGCATGCGTCCACGTAAATATCATAAAACAACAATTATTTGCCCACATAGATTCCTTATTTGAATTGATTTTCATTTTAGCGTCTCTTTCAGCAGCGAGGCTATGTGGCTTAACATGCGATCTGAACCACATGAGGTCCCGCCGGTAGTCTAACCTAGGTCTCCCACGCCATAAACCCGTACCTATAACCACTTAGCCACGAGTGAGCTCTAGATATTTTATTAACTACAGTAAATAAACTATAGTACGTAAGTAAGCAAATTAATTTGTCTTGACCTGTATTTCCAAGAACAGATCCTTGCCCCTCCTCCCCTATTCCTTGCTGCGGGTGACCACGCCTGTAATATACAAAATGACAAGTAAATTACGAACAGTAGGCCTAATTGTAGTTGTGTTGTGCTGCTTGTCCATCTATGTTGATGCTAAAATACGTATGAGTTGATGCGGCAGCTTGCATAGTTTTTATCAAGTTCGAACATGGGTTAACAAGTTGAAAGATTTAAAAAGTAGTGGGTGCAGGCTCGTATCCCTTTCAGACCTGAGAGAAAGCCTAACATCATTTTTTGTTTTCAGTGACTTTTTTTAACCTTGTTTGGATTATTAATAAACAAAACTTACTGTTGTATCTTTATTATTGTTATTATACACAGGATCGGACCCCCACATTTTTGGGGAATCGTATTTTGAAGTACAATTTTTGTTACTTGCATTTGAACAGATTTCTAGGATACTTCTTAATATTTTTAGTTATATGTTTGGAACATTTTTAAAAATGACACTATATAACTACCAAGAAAATAAATATATATATATATATATATATATATATATATATATATATATATATATATAACATTTTTTTGTTTAAATTACACTCTTTACTATTTAAATGTGGAATTTATATGTTGTTTCTAAATGGTTTAATTCCAAAAGTCTAGTTTTTTGGATATTGTTTACTGTTTGACATGGAAGTTCTTGAAACAATTCATGTCTTTCGTGAGACAGAGAAAAACTTCACATTTCTCACACTTTGTTCTTATTCCCCTTTTACAACCTTCTTTCCTACATAACCTTGCATGTTTTATTTCTTCGCAGGTTGGCCAATGATTCAGACCATCAAATCTGTTTTCTGGGATTTGCATTGCTGCAACAGTTGACGTGCACCTTGGTGTCTTTCCTGATATTTCTTCTTGTGTTTCACTGACGTTCTCTACTTTGACGTTTTCTACTCTCCATTGATGCTACTAATGCTTTCCCCACTGATATACGAAATGCTAAAAGGTCACAGAACGTGTCGTTTTTATTTTTCTCACAATCTTCTTTGTCTCCATTCATGAATTTACTAGTGCAAGATCGAGTATGTGAAGCACTACTTTTAGAGTCCACTTCTTAGTAGGGATGCGCACGAGACGAGTCGAGACAGGATTTTCCTGATAAAATTCGAGTCGAGACACGGCTCTTCCAATAGAAAAATATACATTTTTCGAGTCGAGACATCACTTTTACAGCACATTTTCGAGACGAGACAGCCACAAATCTTGTCTCGTGCGCATACCTACGTCTTAGTTTTCAACCAGGTTCAGTAATATCCCATCATCTGGTCAGTGATATATCACACCTTTTCATGTTCTTGTTAAGGTAAAATTAACCCCTTGTGTTCTATTCAACAGTACAATTCCTGTTCCCTCAATTTTTAAATCTTTCATTCTCTCCAGAAGCGGAATTTTTGTCAAATATCTGTGAAAATAAACGAAGCTGTTTGAAGGGATAGTTTTCAAAAGTCGACAAACAACATTTGGTCCCAATTCCAATCTCGTATCTTCCATTGTTGTTTGTTTACCTTAATATTACTCAGTCCATCACCAACCCATCCCATGTTGTTACAACAAAGTTTTTGAAGCCAAATGGACGAGGTTTGCCTTTCACATACTGTCTAACAGGGCACCTGCCAGGAAATGGTGTCATCTGCTCATCTATTGAGTATTGTAATACTGTTCTCAAATCATGATCGCGAACTTCATTTTCGCTTGATGAGATATATTCTTCTCGCGGTACTAACCATGTTTTATCACTTTGTTCATCATCAGCGGATAAGTCATCTATGTCGGAATCCTCCAACGATTTCTCAATTCTTTCCCAATCTTTCTCGACATCTAAACACTCTGAAAATAGAAAATACAGAAAAGTAATGAGAACACTTAATAACACTATAATTTAATATGAAAGTTATTAAAAATATACGAGTTCCGCCTGTGTATCGCAAAATTATTTCGTTTAGGCAAACAGCCAGCAATGCTTTAGGAGTGGCTCCTGAAGCTTTTGTGGGAGGGTAAAGTTCAATGTGTATATGAAATATTTATAGAATATCTATGATTATCCCTTAATTTGTACTATTTTTAACTAGAAAAATAAGAAGGGGTCCGGGCCCTAGATATGCCTCTAATTTCATTGGTAAATATGAATTAATAAGAATATTTTCTTTGTTTGCAAGAAACTACAGAAAACATAAATAGGGCATTTCTACGTTTTTTGCTGTTCTAGCTCTTACTATAGTTATATCCTGACCCGGTCATTATTTACGACCTAATTACCAGCGGACAGAGTAAACATACAAAAAATAAAAATATATTCAATTAATCTTTGAACTTTTTTGCAGCCTTGAGTGTACGGAGGAAACTTGAGACAATAAGAGTTGTTATAGTAAAAAGAGTTTGTTTACTTGTAGCATATAAAATTGCCAAATTTTGCACGGAAGTAGCAAATTCTTTTATCGTTTTTGACTTGCTTTTCTTTTCTGTGGTTCACCACAAGTTGTCAATCAGTGGCGCAGCCAGCGGTTTCACCCAGTTCAGATCCCCGTTAGTGCAGTGATATTAAAAATGAATTTGCTTATGTGCAGTATGTTCAATGTGTTATTCTGATGTTATGATATTTTTTTATCATTTATTACAAAAAAAAACTCATATTGTACAATTATGTTAAAAGAAATGTATTTCCCAGAAACTATATCTAACCCTTCATAAGATTTCAGCAAACTGGATATATCCTGTAATCTTAATCTTTTCAGCTCTTGCTCTGTAGCATATGCATCAAAATTTACTACCTGCTTGTGAACTTTACTCAGAAGCTCCCAGTGTGCAAAGCTATGTGGCACACTGTTTCCAAGCCGAGCATGGCCAGCAAATATAGCGATCTACATTCCTTAGACGATAGGCTATTTGCTCATCAAATTTCGTTCAAATCCAGTAGTTACCGAGAAATAAAATATCACATACAAGCCTCCGTCCAAAATATGCTCCGTAAGCAGGTTTTTAATAGCCTACTGTGTTTTCTAGTTAGTCTCTCATTAATGATAATTGTCGATTTTCACATTCAAGTTCACACGTAACTCTTTATTGTGCTAACAAAAACAAATGTACGATGTCTGTACTATTTAAAAATCAGTTCATTGGTAAACGCCTATATAAGCAAAAAACATTGTATTATAGGACCATGTTTGTTCAGTTATTTTTTATTCGAATGACGCTTTCACTAGACACCATTATTCTTAAAGTTTAATTTCAACTGCTAATCAGGCTTGTATCCGAAACAAATATATTTTACTAGAGATTGAACTTGGGACCAAGCACTCGGAAACGTGTACGTTAGCTGCTTCAACACGAAAGAGACTTAATTATCTCTGAAGTTAGGGAGGGTTTTCCCTGAGAATATGCAGTATAACATTTTCATAGAAGAATACACAATATAACATTGTTGACACGCTTGATTTCTGAACCACTCTTAAATTTTTAGTTCCCTACCATATGCCTAATTAGTGGTTAGATTGTAATTTAGTGTTCATTTTACCACCACAGCTATATGAAACATGGACTTACAGTTTAAGGAGGAATCCAAAAGTTTTTAATGTGTTCAAATTTTAATAATCTCCCGGAATCGAACCCAGGTCTCCGTTCACCAAAAGCGCGCGCTAGCCCCTAGACCAGCGGAGAAGGCTAATATAGCATGGATTCAACACAGGAAAATGTAATGTAGCCCCTTAGTATGTAAAAGTTAAAATATTAAAAAAAAAAATACTAATCAATAATCAGATTGTAAGTGAATACGTAATATTGTTGATTTTAACATTTATATGCCCAGTTTATGTCATACGTTTTCCCCGTGATGCAGACGGTGAAGCTAGTGAAACTGTCAATTTAATAAACCAAACGTTAATTTCTGTTTGAAAACTAGATAATAATACCATAAATAATGTTATATATAGTTACTGGCAAAAAATAATAAAGTATTGGATAGCGTAATAAAGTCTTCCACGCAACTTGGCATCATGTGAACGAAAGAAATTATTTCCCTGATAAAACTAAATAATTTAAACATGCTCACCGCCTGTTTCATTTGTGATACTTCGCCCTTTCTACTCACAGCAAAAAAGGTTGTCAAAATAATGTTTCCAAATGTAAGTGGAATCCAAAGTACTGTTGAGAATTTTACCTCAATCTTGTACTCACAGATGTTTGAACCTGCAAATACGCACAGAAATGGAAGACTATTACCATTAGTCGTTGGGAAGCCAGATTACATGTTAAACAATTCTTAAGAATTCAAAGAAATTAGAAACAATTCTTTGTTTAGTATGATCTACCGTCCGTTAAATAGTGAATGAAACTAACTACAAAGAGCGGAAGAAATGGAGTTTGTAGTTACGTAAACCAGCTGAACTTGGCCATCAATGAAAGCGGTTACATAATGTGAGTGAAAGATAAGTATATCTGTTGCATACCTTCTGAATATACACGCATGTCAAGATGCCTGTTGAAAGCAAGAAATAGCTTGAGCATGTTGTCAGAGAAAGTGAGTTCAATGTACCAGATTGTAATAATTACATGCTATTCATCTGCGCAACTTTGCCTACTGTATCGAATCGATTACACCATATCATAACGTACAGTATATTCTATATTTTCAGCTTTGCCATTTAGTGTCCTAGTTAAGGTTTTAACCAGAATATTCTAATATTATATGCAATGCTATAGCTGAAATGCCCGTTTTTCGCAAGGAGAGAAAAAGTTTATGGAAAATATGTGAATCCGTTTCCCACTTAGGCAGCAACCATGTTACGAGATTCATTTCTAATTTGTGAGCCGTATTCCAAAATGCGATCACAAACGACAGACAACGTATGTTCCGATATGGCGAAGAAAATATAGAAACTGCATTTCCCCCCTTTAAATCGAAATTTTAGACAATGCTGCATCACATGTCCGCTTGTTTGTAATGAGGAGTTTATATACAGATTTTCATTTGAAGAACTGAGATACTCTATTTTTCGTATTTTTAATTTTGATTCCCATACTCCTTTAGGGTACACCCTTTAATCAAATTGGTGATTGAAACCTGGCTCGAGTAGATATTAAGTATGTTCCAAAATTAATTTCAGAGTTTGCAGACATTTTCCCGTGATGCGATCAGAAACAAACAGCTGAGAATGCTCCAAAAGCATTGCCAGAATGAACGTAAAAAAATTAATTTTTCTTAACTTCTACAGGCTTTGTACCAATTATTCTATGTACGGTATTTTATTATTATACTCATTAAATATTTCTTGTACTATATTTTGTTTAAGAGTTCTGTTAAAACTTTCTACGATATGTAGTTTTACGAAGACAGATGCTCAAAATGGAGAGCTCAAAATTGAAAAATTCGCAAAATATAATTTCTCTAAGACTTACGGTTCCCGAGATATGGCTCCTTAAATCTCTCGAAATCGGAGCTTTTTTGGCCAATATCTGGGGAAGGCTGGCCAGTTGACCAGAGCCTTCGGATACTATTTGGTACCAAAATGTTCACCATCATCTTAGGTATTGATCAACACCAATATTATCTCTTTATGATTACAGTCCCCGAAATATGGCTTTTTAAATCTCCCGAAATCGGAACTTTTTTTTGGCCAATCTTGGTAATGGTGAAAATGACGTGAAAAATTCCATCATTTTTTTCAGATAGTTTTTGATCTTTTATCGAATGGAGGGCTCAAGATTGAAAAATTCGCAAATAACACACACACACAGACATAGAGAATTCAGTAATGAACTTTTAAAGTTCGTTGACAAGTAACATTTTTTCAAAGCAGAGGGAGGGGGGATAATAGAAAATGCCTCTTTCCTTTCAAAATGAGAATTTTTAAAAACGCTTGGACACGTCTAGGCTTATTTTTAATGAGAAATTTATATGTCAAGTTTCATCCCCCCAACTTCAGAGATTTACGTGATACTCTATTCTGGGCAAACATTTGAATCTCTTTACCTCTCTTAGTATACGTATTGAAAAGAAAATCCTATTCATTGCTTTCGTAACAAAAGAAATTTTCTGTTCAAATCTCACGTTTCTGTGTATATATATATATGATGAAAATATTATAGAACTTATGAGATAACCTTGTATGAATGGTCATTTACAGGAAATAGATTAATAATAATAGCTCAGTGGTAAATACCAAATTACCGGAAGACCCTGGTTCTATCAGAGTCGCATCCAGAAGGGGGAAGCGCCCTCTTCTCATGGAAAATATAAGATGTTTCTTTGAGACGAGTGAACAAGAGTATTTTTTCTGTCAATATATAGAATAATGTGTATATATAATAACGTATGTATGACATTATTCTTTGCAAATAAATAAATAAACCCTTTTCTCCCTTAGAATATGCATTTCGATCAAAGTGAAAACATAAAAACCCATTTCGGCCCAAGTGCTAACTATTTAAAAACTAATTTCAGATGATTCACTCATTTTTTATCGAGTGATGATACCATTTGTGCTATTCAGCCGGTTCGCTAGAACCGGTTGTTAAAATATTTCGAGTTCGCAGAACCGTTTGTTATACCCAGGAATACTGAAGTTTTGTTTAACTATCGTTGTTTTTAGAAATTCTTACAGCTACAGGGTTAAACATTGTCTCTCAGAACAGCTCAGATATTAAGAATGATAATTGGGATTACATTAGTGTAGTGGTGAGAGTTATTTATATTTGAAACGCATGCATACCATTATCAACAATTGTCGAACCATTGCTGGATTAAGGTATTTCCAATACTTTTTGACAACCATCTATCTTGGATAATCTATTTCGAAGATATTTGCAGTGCTATCTAATTTCGTCACACCACATGGTATTTGGATGCTGTGAAGGTACGTTACTTGTCGCTTATGATATCCAGTAAAAAAAATGCATTTGTCTAACCTGTGTAGTTATATAGATAGATAGATAGATAGATAGAGAGAGAGAGAGAGAGAGAGAGAGAGAGAGAGAGAGAGAGGGGGGGAGGGAGGGAGAGACAAGTTTGTTAAAAAGTTAGAATAGCACTGGATCAGACTGACAAGTTATTTTTATACATTGAAAAAAAAAGGAAACTCCCTCTTCTCTCGTTAACAACGGAATTTACGGAGATGCTGTGTCATATTCCCACTTATTTTGAATAAGGAATTTATACATTCCTAACATGTCTCTAATCTTAAGATTCCGAGATATGGCCATTTTATAATAACAATTGCAAAACCCATCTTTTTTCTCCCGCCTTTTCCTTCCCTTCTATGGGAAACATCACGTCTTTAATTATTTTAAATGACAAATCTAAATACCGATTTTTATGTCTAACCTTAAAGGATTTTGAGATATGGTCATTTTCTTACGACAATTTTTTTCTTTTTTTTAAGAAAAGATAAAAAACGCAGTAACTCGGGTCTTATTATTTTAAATTTGGGGTGCATATTCATGTCTCTATCTTTCAGAGATTCGGTGATATGGACATTCGGTGATTCTGATTACTATAATAATTGACACTGCACCCCCTTCTTTTCAAAAAATCCTTCCTTGGTGGTATCTTACGTCACAAATCCTTTGCACTGTCAAAATTTGAAGTTTCTAGCTTAAGGAGTTCGGTCTGGGTGTAGATTAGTCAGTTTGTCATTCACTCAGGACAACTTTTTCTATACATACAGATATTTTACTGACTCTGAGTTGCTACAAACTAATTAATATCCCGAAGTGTCACAGCAAATAAAATTTACACTCCCTTCACCCTTCTTTTACACAAGAATGAAGACATATAAATTTTCCAATGCTAAAGGTCTGGACTTGTACAAGAAAATTATAAGAATTGGTCGCAATAGTTTTCTGTAATGATGCGCCTGTCATCCTCGGCCCCAAAGTGAATGAACATAAATCTTCCCATACTGACCAAATGGTATATTTTAAAAAAAATGAAAACAGGTAACATCAAATTGGATTATACAGAGGTTTAAACAAACTGTAGAACTCAAGTTATAATGCAGTTAATAATAATAATAATAATAATAATAATAATAATAATAATAATAATAATAACATGCAATTTTGTTCAATCACATTTTTTCAAAATGTCTGGTGCCCTTCCTATTTCAGCAGGAACACACAGCTAAAATATTTACATTAAACAAAGACGTTTGAAACACCGAAGTAGGAATCAAACAAGTTGATCTATTCTGTATAGAAATCAGTTTACATTATATAGAAATATCAAATTTTGGGGAGCCCAAGTTAAACATACACTTTCGAGTAAGCTATAAATCATTATTGCAAGACAGATTGGGAGCTGTACCTGACCGAGTTGAATTGAAACCAGTGGATTCATAACATTTTCTGGTGTCGGTAGTTTATTATTGACATTCACATACAGATTTACAGGTACAATACGAGTATATGAATAATAATAATAATAATAATAATAATACAAACTGAACATTAAGGGATTTGTAATATAGCATACCATGAAAAGAAGCATAGCATATTTGAGGTTTCAAATAAGAAGTGATCAGTACGTATCTATCCATGCTGCAATACAACTTGACTCAACTCTTCTTTCAATTATGCAAGCGCTATGTCCGATATAAATAGCAACTATTTTTGAGCAAATTGAGTTGAAACAAATTATATGTTTCTAGGAAACAAGACCACACAAAAGTAACGTTACATAACTAAGAGTGTTTTCGTACTATTCGATTCATATGTAAACATGAACTTTTATTCATTTACAATGTGTCATCCTGGCAATATACAAGGACTGTTCATTTAATTCCCAGATATACTTTTTCTCTCTTTCCGTCTCAGATAGTATCAACTGTAGTTCAGAATCTTCACTGCAGGTATATGTGGCTGCATCTCAGAATGACGTCACAGCTTTAACGTTCACCTGAACCCAATCAGCGTTGAGTGAGACAGGGTCGCATGCGGTGTGTTGGGTGATCCGTTGTAAGTTGTGAAATGTGTGATCGAAAGGAACAAAAAATTTCTGATAAATTGCTTTAAACTTGCAAAACTGCTACAGAGACGTAAGAAATGTTGCAAATAGTGTTCGGTGATTTATCAATGAGTCGCGCAACTTTTCAGTGGTTTTGTACAATTTTAAGCTGGAAAAGTGTTTGAGGAGGATGATCTCGTCCTGGTCGCCCATCCATGATTCAGAACTGTAGGAAATGTCCCATGACAGTGCGTTTGTGAAATCCGATCGTCGACTGACTATCCGTATAATTGCGGGGACTCATGTCGTCAAATCTGACACAAAGATCTAGGAATGCTATATGTATGGGCGAAATTCGTGCAGGGAATTCTCACACAGAACCAGAAGGATACTTAGTCACTGGCAGCAGCGAACTGGAGGAAACAGCAACCAGTGATCCGATCATCACCAGAAGATAATGAACCATGGGTTCAAAAACACGATCCCGAAACCAAAGTAATGTCGCCCCAATGGAAGTCAGCTCGAGACTCAAAAGACCAGACAAGTCCAATTATGCATAAAAGTGCTTCTGTACATCACGGATTTGTTCCATATGCCCAAATTGTCAAAACATCTGGATAGTAGCATTAACACTATGGCGGTGCTCCATGTGTCACTTCAGGAATGCTGTCCAAGTTCTTCAGCAAAAACAATATCCTGTCGTACACAATCCCCTTTTCGCCGTGCCTTTATCATAATCTCCACACTGAAATCCACCTTAAAAGAAAAACGATTTCACATCATTCGAAATACTCAGGATGACACGACGAGGGAATTCCGGCACATTCTGTAACAAGCCTTCCAGAACTGCTTCCAGCGATAGCAATATTGAAATCGGTGTATAGATACGGGAGAAAACTACTTTCAAGGAGACAAGCACGAATAGGTGATTAGTCGCCTCTATGGTTCTTTACAGGCATCAGTCCAGGAGTTAGTGAACAGCCCTTGCATTTCTTATATTAACCGTTAGTATTAAAATAAATATTCTATAATTATTCAGGACAACAGGAATGAGAGTTCAAAAGCTATGAAATGTTGACATCTTTGGGGACATTATTGTTTATGCAGTAATACATTGCTGTTAACGCTTCTTTGTTGAGAAATGAATACACTGTCTTTGTATTCACTTATACAGAAATAACTGCTAAACAAACTTAATTTTGCATAGTAATTTGCAAGTTTTATTTAGTATTTTCAGCAGCGAATGAAAATTTAGTTTTTGCGTATTACAAACTAATATAATAATGAAAAACAAAGTAGATAAAAACTAATGACAACCAAATTTTTGAAGAAAAAAAAGTATTAGTTTCGTCATTTTACAAATTGTCTAACGAGGGAACCTATCCAAGTGCAACTCTGACTTCGAGTCGAGACTATGGTCGTTGGATACCTTGTCCCAAAAGAACATAACATGAAAAGTGATACATCCTCGATCGCAACCGTTGCAGAGATATAAGCGTGAAAAGTTAGAAATTGAGCTCCATACTATACATTACAAAGCCAGCTTCCGGGTCAGATTTTTCGGAAACGGTCAGGTAAGGAAACGCAGCGAATACATATCAAATTAGTGTTGGGAGCCCACCACCTTTTGAATGAAAAAAATGTTGCCCCCGGGGCACTCGCAGGGTCCCAGGCGGGGTCCAACTCAAAATTGGCAAATGGAACCGGGGGCCAAGTAGCATATTGTATGAAAGCTATTGTTAAATAAAAGAAGATAGAACAAATCTCAACTCTCTATGATGACCCTGTGCAAACGGGCAACTGGTCAAAATGTCAATACAACCTACATTAGACAATATATGGCCACTCTTCTAAATCCGTTAAATTGAGATTTGTTCTATCTTCTTTTATTTAACAATAGCTTTCATACAATATGCTACTTGACCCCCGGTTCCATTTGCCAATTTTGAGTTGGACCCCGCCTGGGACCCTGCGAGTGCCCCGGGGGCAACATTTTTTTCATTCAAAAGGTGGTGGGCTCCCAACACTAATTTGATATGTATTCGCTGAGGTTCCTTACCTGACCGTTTCCGAAAAATCTGACCCGGAAGCTGACTTTGTAATGTATAGTATGGAGCTCAATTTCTAACTTTTCACGCTTATATCTCTGCAACTGTTGCGATCGAGGATGTATCACTTTTCGTGTTATGTTCTTTTGGGACAAGGTATCCAACGACCATAGTCTCGACTCGAAGTCAGAGTTGCACTTGGATAGGTTCCCTCGTAAGCTGGTAGTTGATTTTGAATGTATCCTTGTGGATCATTTTATAAAGTATCATGTCATCAGTGTGATCAAAAAACTCTTCTTAAGTATCACTCACTTCTTAACGTCTTTTTGGTATGTCCTAGGGGCATGACAACTTAAACTTTTATTCTCAGATACCAGAGTGAAGGAGCAGTGTCTACTCATATTCAATTGTGAATAGTTACCGTTTACCAGCCTAACCCCATTTCTTCGGTTCACTGTGTACGTGGTTAAATAAAACAGTGAATTTAGTATGTCGGGAAATGTTTTAATGTAGATTTAATGTTAATGATTGATGTATGTGTTTCAAATCGTCCTAGTAGAATACGCAGGATTTGCCAATAAGCGCAACATCATAATGAGCAAGACTAACTTGTAATTAATTCAAGTTGGTACTGGAACTCCTCACAATTCTTCCTTGTATGAGCGGCGTTGAACCTGGAACTCCTGTTGATTCTGCGTTGTTGATCTTGATGACTTCTACATGCTGGCGGTTGTTGCTTGCAGCCTCTTGTTTTCCCCTCTAGGTGATATGTGAGTTAAATGCACGTTTACTGGACCAACATCAGTCTCGGATGAATTTCTCAGTCCACAGATGAAAATGATAAAATGATTGCAGGATTCCAAGATGATTGAGTCAGAACTTAGTCCATTCTCAAGATGAAGTTTGACTTCATGACGAGTAACCTGACTGAATTAAATCTTACTGACTGACTCCTTGACTGAACGACTGAACTTCTGGTTGAACTCCACTGACCATGAAGCATCCAAATCTTAATATTTTATATGAATTAAACACTTCCTTAATTCGTTGTTCTTCTCATTCTTGAATTGGTTCCTTTCTTTATTATTTTGACATCGAATGGTTTGTCACCTCATGGCTTGCTCAATATGTGTGCTTAAGATGAAATTATGACAACTCGTGATTCTACTAAGCGTTCTTTGAAAACATACAGGAAATTACAATGTAAGTTGTTTCTTAACATTTTCACGCTACAACATATTCATGCTTTTGCATTTACATTCTGTTTGAGTATAATGCCTTTGCTTTGTTTTTTTTTTCAAGTTTTTCCTTTCGTGTTGCTGGTGCATTGGCCTAATTGATCTTTGAACATTGAACTTTACAATTTAGAATATTTTTTACAAATACAGAATATCAAAGTGATGCTACACGTCAAAACTCGCCTTCTGAGCCAGGATGGTTAGCTTATACGAACTACAAATTAAAGTTGTTTTGTTCCAACAGTATTCCAAAGTCAAATTTTCATTTACAGAAATGTTCGAATAACTTAATCTTGTTAGGTCATTGTGTATATTTCAAGAGCCTTGTAACTAAAACATTTTTGTTGAACTACACGATTCATTAACGTTTCTTATGGATATAGTAATTTAGCGAAGTTTTTACTAGAAAATTATCCAAATAATGTTTGCTCTTTAGTGAAGAAAGATTTTCTTTATAGAACAAGTATATGTATTTCTCAATACCTAAGTGGTTTTCGATTAGTAGTATTTCGAAATAAGTACAAGCAATAATACGAGTATAAAAATGATATTTAGTGAGAGAGAGATGCAAAAATAAATAAAGCTCCTCAATTCTACAGGATAGATACATTCAACATCAGCTGTTATCTTGTTTTCGTAAAAAGATGTATACTCTTAAAATCTGTAAGTTTCTTCAAATGTAATGCGTATTTTCCTCGGTAATGTCTACTTGTCATTTGTTAATAAAATATTATGAAGTTTTATGCTACATAGGAAAATATATGTATTATGCTGTACAATAATTAACGGGTACATACTGTATATATAGCACTAGCTATATGTTGACGCAAACTGATCCATTCTGTGTCACGACTTTTTTTTTAAGCTGATGAAAAAAATCCTCTGTGCTGTACATGACCTTACATACTCTCTTATTAGAAAGAAAATTTGCAGGAAAATGGGCTTCTAATTATAACGTTAGAAGGGCATTACCTTTGCGAAAATACGAATACTACTTATTACGTCTGTATGGCGACAACAATCTTTTCTGTTTCGTTATTTTAACTGTATTACTACGTGTCATTAAATAACCACGAAAGTAGTAATCTCTTACCAAATATCTAACTTGGATAAATTAGTTTCTAATATCCAGAGTCATCCTAGGTTTGGAGAGTTAACTAAGCTCCGTAGTATTAGAGTCTAGAGAGGCTTCCGCTAGCCACACTTGTCTTTTTGTTGGATGATATGTGTGAGGACATCGACTCCCATTCACCGTTATATCTGGAATTCTAGACTGGAGATGTCTTCATCTTAATTCAAGTAAAAATCTGACGTAGTGCTGTTCGAAAAAATAAAATTTTTATGTTCGGTTGGCAACACTATTAACTTTGTAGTATCACAGAGTATGCCAAACAATGTCTCCCAGCCGATATTTGCGTGGTACAAAATTGCAGGCTTTTTATTCATTAGTTTAATAGTTACAAGAGCGTAACAAGATAAATGGTCTATTATATATAGGGTGTCCCAAAAGCAACAAAGGAATTGAAAAAGAAATAACTTTTTAAAGAAATTTATTCTATACAAAGAATTGGCACAGAAAGATAGCACAATATATGATTTTTTTGTTGTTGTTCATTATTTCCTAAAGATAACATTCTTCAAGTGCCTGCCATTTTCAGCCTTCTATGGTCTTGCTATTTCTTTAGTGCTTTTCATTGCATAGGCTTTCATTGATAGGTCTCTTCATATCAAGGCCTGATTTCAAATCAGATGTTCTCTTTCAGCAGTTGGATTGGATTGTGGGATTATTGTTACAAATTCTCCCTTTGAAGTAACCTCACAGGAAAAAAAGTCAAGGGCTATCAGGTTGGGGAACGTGGCAGACATGGAATTAATGAATTTTTTGAAATGATTCGTTCACCAATGAGCTCTGTTAACAGATTCAATGTTAGTCTTGCTGTGTATGATGTACCTTCATCCTGTTGG
The DNA here is from genome assembly GCF_964235325.1 of Thermobia domestica. NCBI lineage: Eukaryota > Metazoa > Arthropoda > Insecta > Zygentoma > Lepismatidae > Thermobia > Thermobia domestica. The sequence continues at coordinate 152,443,866 of NC_137460.1, read as the reverse complement.
AACCACATATGACATATTTTGTAACACGGCTCTAAAATTTTTGAAGTATGGCTATATATGGTTCACCAGTAACAGTTACAGAATACTCGTCGCCTCTTTCGAAGAAAGAATAAGAAAGTCCGATGATGTCTTCAGCAGTGACTTCATACCAAACTAAACATTTTAAGGGATGAAGTTGTCTTTCGTAGATGACTCTTGGATTTGCCGTGGCCCAAAGTCTAGTTTTCTTTTAACGAATCCATTCAGATGAAAGTGAGCCTTATCAGTCATGATTAATTTGTTGAGAAAATTGTTTCCTTCTCTACACAATTGCTGAAAGCGAAGAGCTTAGTAAAGTTGTTGTTGATAATCTATGGGTTGCAAATTACTGTATGGACAAACTGAATTATAGACTAACGGATGCAAATGCCTCAGAATACGGTGAAGACTTGACCGGGACAATCTTAGCTGAGCAGAACGCCATCTGAGTGATGTTGCCGTATCTTCTTCTACGCTGGTCTGTACACTAGTGATGGAATGGGTCATGGATCATTGGGTCACTAAGGTCGCGACTTTTATCCGGGTCTGAGTCTCACTTTTCACCCCGGTCTGATCTAGACGGACCCGTAACCTAAACAGATCCAATGACTCGACCAGACCCGGTGACGCAGAAGCAACCGAAATATTATCTCTACGGCATTGTTTCAAAAGCTTATAGTTGATTAATGATGTTCACAGCTTGAACTCGAACATTGATTTGTTGATTCTCGGTGTAATATTTTTTAATCAAGAATCCATATTTTGAATATTTAATGTTATCACAAATATAATTAGACATTTGCTTTTCTTTATTTGGTTTTTGAACATAATCTATGTAAAATAATAATAATAATAATAATAATAATAATAATAATAATAATAATAAAACACTATTTGGGCTCAACAATATCTTTTGTATACTGAACGACATGTTTTACAGTTTAATGAAAGGTTTGACAAGTTTAATCATAAGAGAAACATGTAGCTTATCTGTTCTCTGATTCTTGCGCGTTTATACTCTGATAAATATTATATTTATCTTTCAGTGCAAAGTTAGAGAGACACAGACGTCAACAACGAACGAGAAAGAAAACTATATTTACTGAAGAGGCGTAGAGAGAGAGAGAAGAGAATCATTATCAGAAATTCGTTAGTATACTCACACACGCTACCCATGTGTATTACGACGTTTCGTCACCAAGTTTGTCCGGGTCAAACTGGGTCATATGTCTTTCCGGATTACCGGGTTTGGTGGATCATGGGTCTGACTGCGTTTGGGTTTTCTAGGTCACAGTTCACGAAGTTCGTGCCCATTTTATCATTGCTGTACAAGTGGATTACTCTGCTGTGTATTGGAAGAACGCGATATTCCTGTTTGAGGCAGGTCAGTTACAAAGTCTTGTCGAAAATACGTAATAAAATTTCGTATAGTCATTTTCGAGGGCGCTCTTCTTACACTAAAACGTCTGCGATAGACTCTTTGAGTCGCGTTACTGATAGTTTTTTTTTTTTTTTTAATAAAGTTTCACAGTTACAACTTTTTGTTCAATATTGAATCTTTCCATATCTTCAATCTGTACAAATCTGAAACAAAAACTATATATAATAATTTTCAAAATTATTTTAAAATTACGTAATTACTTTTGGGACACCCTGTATATGTTTGTATAAACTTTTCAGTGAACAGAAAGGGAAAAAATTCCAAGAAAAAATATTGGAAGAATTTGGCATTGGAGGGGGGGAAAAAAGGAAAAAAGGAAGAAACATTTCTTTCATCTAAGAAACCCATGTGCTTGAGGCATCTTATTCAGCATGACTCTTCGTGATAAACATAGCGTAACGTAATAGATCAGCTGTAGGCTAGCGTTACATAATTGCAGTTTAAAAGGCAGATGCGAAGTGCTCAGAAATTAAAAAAGATTTTAAAAAAACTTCTTTATTTTGCTTTCGTTCAGCTCATGATTCACAAAGGAGTCAGAAGAGGAAACACAATATTCTTAAACGTGTTTTTATATGCCTCAAAATTCTTTAAGGCATATAAGACTGATTCATCCTTAACTTAGAATGAGATGTCACTTAATGCAGCACTTTACTGTACACTTGAATCTGATTTAAAAAGAGACAAATATTATATTTGGAGAAAATCCACGTACATTCGTAATTGATTGATAATCCACTAGAAAGCTTGCTTTATTGAAGTTTTAAGTGGTCAAGAGTAGCTTGCAGGACACGGTTAATTGGTTCCAAGAAACATTCACGGTATGGAAAATCACGTTATTCGAGGTCTGTTTATAGTAGATTTAATCTGAATTTGTTCATCACAAAAATTTAAGATAGTAAAAAAGTTTAAATTGAAAATATTTCTTTTTGTACACTAAATAATACAGAAATTCCTTTAACGTATACAAATTGTAAATAACAATAATAATTACATGTTTCTTCAGTTCTGAATTTAAAGTGAATTTTCCACTTTTATGCCTTGTAGGCTAAAGGAGATGGATGACTGATGAGAATCAATGATAGTGAAGGGAACTGATAGGATGAATATAAGTAGGATTTCCTACACATTCTCATTCATAAATCTCATCCCATCAACTTGGGAACCCCGAAGAAACATAAGGAAAATCCCATGTTGTCCATCACTAAACACTAAAACAGATGGTTAATTATTTTAAATGAAAACCAAATTTCATGTCTCTAAAAGTTAACGGATTCCGAAATATGGATATCTTATTGCAATTACGGAGCTTCCTCATGGATAAGCGGTTAGCCTACGCCGTTTGGCGTAGGAGACCCTGGTTTTGATTCCCGGCGAGAGCTCGTGTGGTTCGGATTCCACGTTTAGTTGTAGGTTCAAGTCTTATAGAGCCTCACTGCTGAAAGGGACGCTGAACAAAAAATCAAATCAAATCTTGTCGGGATTACGCTAGCGGATCTTATAAGGTTGTATTATTAGATTTAATACATTCTTTTGTTATTGCACACAATGACCCTTGGACGAAAGCGAATTTTTGATTTTTTTTCAATAGAGTAAGTGTCTCCACCGAGTTCATTCATGGAGTCAATCCGTTAGCATCTTCACGGGTAATGGTGACTGTAACGATGGTAATCAATATCCCATACAAGGAATACTTACAGCTTCAACTACTAACATAGATACTTCATTCGATGTGATCATCTTTACTATTTTAGTATAGTTTATTATTATTATTATTATTATTATTATTATTATTATTATTATTATTATTATTATTATTATTATTATTATTATTATTATTTGTAGACAAAAGTGACCAAGAAATGCAGTATTTCCCCTCATGTTGCAATTTTTTCCCTTTGAGGAAACACAATATAGACAATAATTGGAAGATTAATTACTAGAGAAGTTGTGCCTCCTGTAAACTTTCCCTATCCCTACGAAATTTACCAATTCACACAAACAGATATGCTGTCACTGATCAAAGTTTCAAAATGGCACTAATGTCTACATTCTTTTAAACCTAGAGAAAAAAAAAATGTTATAAAGTCTGTTTCACCAAAATTGTCGTAATGAGTCTGTTCAACATAAACGTCCGAAATGATCACAAAGTATCCAGCTTATAATTATAAATGAAAAGCTATATTAGCAGCAGTAGAAATTGAACCAAAGCTGGTGTTATCATTGCAAACAGTTGAAATACCAATAAAGTCTGAATAGAAATTAGGGGAAAGCGTGTATTGGTATACAAGCTTTTCCCTCATATCTATTCTGTCTATCAATACAAAACTTGGTACACACATTTCTTATCTCCTATAGTATTTATCTAGATACATTTTGATTGTGTGCTTTTTTTACCTGGGGCCATTCCAGAGGGTTCCAAAGTTGATAAGAGAAATTTCTGGAAGGAATTTTCCCGACATTCTCCCAATTTTCCCTGTTCAAGTATGTTGTGGTCCCCAATACATAGCACCTCTATTTTATACTGAAGAGAATGAACTATAAACCATTACTTTCCAGTGAACAGTGTTGATGCAATAGCTATTTCATTTCAAGTTTACAATTTTCTTTACACTAACAGGGTCAATGGGCACCAGGGACTTACTCTGTTGGCCATGGCACCTAATTTTTTGTGCATGAATATATTTTTGTTATATTTATCGAATGGACTAGGTTTGATTCGAATGTCCGGATGACACTTTCATGTCCGATCCTTGTGAGTACATTGCTATTATGGTCCGTCTTCCGTTATGACGATTTCCATTATTGTGTGGATCAGTAAACAACAGCTGAAGTTATAGGACACAAGTTATACTTTGTCCTGCAGTTTCAGTAGACTCGTGTCGTTTTAAAATATGACAAATTTTGAACACCGACCTTACTTGTGGGTATGTGGATAGCATACGTGTCTTTGGCGCGGCGGGAAAACCGGGTTCATTCCCGGCAAGAACTTATCTTGTTCCGATCGCACATTAAACTGTAGGTCCACGTCTCAAACAGCTTTATAATGAAAGGGACGCTAAACTTAAATCCAGCCATGTATACTTGAAAGTATAATTCTACATGTTAAGTTTAATCAGTATCACTAAAACCTTGAAATAAAAATAAAAGAATATTCTTATTTATAAAAGATTGTTTCTGTTAATTTCTTCTATCTTTTGTATATACACCCATAAGCTGCACACGTAATTATTTTGAACGTTAAAGCAAAGATTTAAATAAAAATAAACGCAAGAAACGCCACATGTTCAGAAGAAGTACCTAATGCTTTGACCGAACATCAATGGCAGAAAAGATAGGAATGAACCAGGTTTACCGATGCTCGGTTGTATTTCGGCTTCACCGAGTTATTGGGATAAACATAGCTTTTGACATATTCTCTGTAGTACCTATAACCTCCTTGGTCCAGTATAACAAACGACTGGCATAGCCCGCCCTTTACATTTTTATTGCGAATGAATCTACGGGCAATATTTGCAGCGTGTCTCCTCTGTGTATATTGGCACCGCTTTGTTCAAGTTTGAGCCGCTAGATACCATGCGTACAATCTCTTGTCATAGAGGAAGATTACTTCAACACGTGTCGTGTTCACATATATGCTATTGAGAATTGAATCGAGCAGTTTAGATGCTAATCAGATTTTGGAACTTCACGAAAAGTTTCCGGCTCTGATAATTTTCTGATACTGTACGGTGAAAAATATTTATTTTTGAGATATTTTGCATAAATTATTTGTGTATTATTTCTTGTCAATACCTGTTTAATAAGTTCTGTTATAAAGTTGTATTTTTTTTTTTTAATTTCTTTCTCAAAGTGTTAAAGGTTAGAACATTTATTGTAAGAATAACACTTTAGATATCTTTTGAAAGAGCAATCTTTGTGGTTTTCAGAAATGTTTTTTAAATAAAAAAAATTTAAACGAACTGTTTTCTTTTTAAAAAAAAAAATCCTCCGTCTGCTGGGAGGAAAATGTTTTTAAAGAACGTCCGTAAAGAGTCAATTTATGAAAATTTTTCATGTTTATTTTCCTCTCCAGAATATAGTTTAATGTTATGAAAAGAAACACATATTTCTGCACTTAAATTAAAATTTTGAGAAAAGACACATTTTTCATCAAAAGTGGCGTGAAAGAAGCTTCGGAAATTTCTCGGTTTTTATTTTTTCAGAACCGTTCCATCTCTAATGGATGCTAACCGTTTCGCATGTAGCCATAAGTACGTGATGTTGAATGTGTTGTAAAGATTGTTCTATATCTATCGTCATTGACACACTTCCTTAATTTACAATGGGTTATAACTGTTGCCTTAACAAATTATGAATATTCTGTAGTTAGTGAAATACAATCACATCGTATATGTCGTGCATTCAAATGACTAATAACATGATGTGTGCGTAAAGTTGTCAGTGTGTAGCAGAAAATACTTTTGCGAGTATATCTAGTTCACTTCAAGATGAAACAGAAAATTTGTAAGCGTGCCTCTTAAAGGACAACTGTTTTCCCCTTGACCTAAAACACTTCAGTACATAAATATTTCCTTACAAAACAGTAGACTGGTTCTGAGAATGTGTCAAATAATATGTGAGCACATGTGGCAGATTTATGAAGGTACTTCGCAATCTAGAAAGGATTTTATATATTGTATAATGTGGCCATGAGCAGAACATCGATTGTGAGTAGCCAACATTTGATCGTAGGTGTATCATTCAGATTGCGGCACATTTAGTTAAGTGAAGGTGCATAATTTGGATTACACTCACTTATCTAATGTTCCCTCATTGAGTTCATTAGAGAAACTATAATAAGTCAGGGGCCGCGGTGGCTCAGTGGTAGAGCGTTCACCTCTGGTGCTTGGGGTCCCGGGTTCGATCCCAGCCCCCGCCAAGTGAACTTTGTGGTGGACAAACACCGTGTGCGTGGGTTTTCTCGGGGTTCTCCCGTTTCCTCCCACTTTCTTCATTCCACCATTTCATTCATCACTCATCATCACAGTCTCCTTTAGCCTAACCGGCATAACCGTGGGACGTAAAACTGAAAGATTTCATTTCATTTTTTATAATAAGTCAGACAAATCAGATGTTATTCCTTCTTTTTCTTTTCGTACATAAAAAATCAATTAGATCAACGCAAAAGGACACCATTAATGGTTTGGATTTTTCTTAGCATCATGGATAGCCTAGTACTTTCAGTATGCGGGTTCGAACTGAGTTGGAAGTGCAACTTGATTAGTGGTTCAAATTTTATATTTTATCTCAGTATCAGTACTATATACTGACTAAACCAAATATCATAATCAAATTCGTGTTAATTTAGCTAAGTACTTAGTCTTCCAATTAGCGTTTTTTTTTTAAATTTCTCCTTTCATTTTTTAAAACGAAATTAGATTAAAATCTAGGGAGTATAGTTTCTCAGAGTTTAAGAATTACAACTAAAAAAAGTGATAGGAATAAATTTTGTACAATTATATTTAAGGTGAGAAAAGGTATTATCTCTCGTTAGACCATGATCATAACGCATTTCTCAACTGTGAACCTTAAGAAAATAGTAATTATTGCTTCATTTTGTAATATTTTCTAAGATGCTATATTCTCCATTTTTATTTTATTTTTTATTTATTTATTTTCTTTGCCACTATTATTAAGTAAAATAACATCACTTACTTGGTAGAACTTTTAAGAACATTTTATATGATCATTGATCACATTATATGGTCATGTATTTTATGAATTAATCAATTTTTAAATATTTAATAAATTTCCTTTTGTTTGCGGGTGAAATTCTACTAAAGAAGCAAATAGAAATGAAAACTATAATTCAGTGTGAAATGTTCGTTACTTTTATTTATACTGTAGATGTTTTATTCGTATAGTTGCTAGTGTTAGAATTTAGATTTTGTGGCTATCTTTACTTAGGGTTGGATAGGAGTTTTCTAACTTTTAATGAATTTTCGTGAGCTAATTCATTTTCAAGAAAATAACTTTGTTTCGCTCAAAATAATTTTTAGCGTAATATTATGCTCACTTCTAGAAATAGTATACTTTGATGCGTTCATTTGTCCATTTAAAATATTTTATTCCTTCTGCAATAATTTAATGAATAATTGTCCATATCAGGTTTTGTAAAATATAAAATTGGCTGTTAATGTCATTTAAATGAAAAGAGGAAAGAAGATATGTCAATATACTAGCCGTAGTGTTATTCCATTTACGATTCGAGAACAGAAGTCTTAGTAAATTTGTTACCAAAGATTTGTTTCCAAGACGTCTTACATTTCTGGTGAAAAAAAAAAAAAAAAAAACGCTAGTTCAATCCCAGGCCATGGGAGTCTGTAAAGGACAGCATCATTGTGTCTGTGGGTTTTCTCGAAGTTTTCCGTTTCTTCCCATATCCTTATTCTACCAATTCGTTCATAATCAGTCACTTTTATCAATCGCCCATCTTCTTTATCCTAAAGGACATAAGCATGAGACATTAAACTACCATTTCATTTGATTTTATAATTTCTCTTACTTTCTCCTCATTCACTTATTCTCTTTCTTTCATGTCGTAAAATAAAATATTAAGAAACTTTCGCGCCACTTAATAGGCATAAACTAATCTCACTAAACTGACCCATGTTTTAAGAGTTAGAATGCAAATGAAAGCATTCCAAACTGTTATTGCAGGTACCATAGTTTATCCGTGGATGAGTTTTATTTCTGGAGAAAATACTCATGATTCAGATCTTGCGTTAAAACTGTCGGTCCAGGTATTGTGCATCCTCATTGCTAATAACGAATAGCAGGAAAGGGAAAATGGGATGATTGCAGTTGATAAGGGCCATGTGTTTTCCCACTTATATGATCATTTTTACTAAAGGTCAAAAAGTCTTTGCCGAGGTGTCAAATTTTGAGAAAATTAGGTTCATTCAAAAACTTGGCAAGATCTGTTTGTGTAAGTGTATCCCGCGATCCAGTCCCAACTCAATAAAATATGCTGTTTATTGCTTGGTGTTACGATACTTTTCATTTTCTCATAAAATCGTGTTGAGCTGCCTGTCAATATTAAATAAACAGAGTATGAAGTAACGTATATTTATGCATACGTTACATAGAAAATATATAAGCCAAGATTTAAGGAATTAATGATTGTTAGTCACAAGACAGCGAGCTGCCGTGTTATGCTTTAGTTCAGTGTAGGAACGATTACTTCAGTTTCTCTCTATTAATTTATTTATTTGCATCTTTTTTTAAAGTAAAATGATACTGTAATAATAATAATAATAATAATAATGAGTCAATCCATTTTGTTATCCGCTCGACCATCTCCAAGAAATCTAAATTTTTCGTGAATGTTTATCCGATATCAGGGTACTTCAAAAACCACAATTACTTTTTACAACATCCCATGGCGACACAGGGGTGGCGCCATTTTGCGTTTTTTCGATTTTAGGCGTTTACGTTGTTTTGAATATCTCAGCATGTATTTGTCCTAACAAATTGAAAATTGCTGAACATCTCCAGCTCGTGCAGAGCTAAAACTTTGATATCTTAACATTTTTGCCTAAAACAACTTGAAGGGGGTGAAATCAGGGTCTGCAGTAGCAATATTTTTGGACATTGAAAACATGTTTGGGAAGAGGAAACAGCTGATGTAGAGGTCTGAATTTGTGTATGCATGTAGTCCGGGGTCATAAGTTAATATACAAAAATTTACAGGCCTGTAGCTGCTTCCAAAAGCCTGAAAAAAAAATGGTAAAGTTGGGGAATTATGCCAATTTAGCATATTTTTCATTGTCCGATATCTCCAATGGGCCTGGATAGAAAAATCTGAAATTCTGGGAATGGTTAGTCCTTTAGTATACCATAACACACAACAAAGCGCAAAGGGGGTCAAAGTACTAAGTAATGACGTCATACTCTAGGAGATGTTTTGTTCATAAAATCCACTGGAAATTTGTCAGTGTTTACAACGAGTAAGTGATCACTGACTAGAGAATGTAGATCAAAAAGAAAGGACAACAGTCTCCTGCATGAGTTGACAGTTTAAATAAGAGTAAACATGATTGAGTATCATTGATATAGCAACAGCAAGAGCAAGGAATACTTACGGACTTTTTTTTTTTTTTTTGTCAAGGGTGCACTTTTCTCGCTTTCTGCTGATAGCAGCATTCTTCACCAGAGGCTGCTGTGAGTCTAAGACAGTGTTACAACTAGGGGAAAGAAATGAGCTTGAGAGCCTTGATTGGACTAACCATTCATCCTACTTTATTTTACTTCACAACAACAAATTTCCAGTAGATTTTATGAACAAAACACCTCCTAGACTATGACGTCATGACTTAATACTTTCACCCTCTTCTGCTCAAAAACACAAAACGCGCTTTGTTGTGTGTTATGGTATACTAAAAGACTAACTATTCTCAAAATTTCAGATTTTTTTTTTAATCCAGGCCCATTGGAGATATAGGACAGTGAAATATGCTAAATTGGCATAATTCCCCAACTTTACAATTTTTTTCAGACCTTTGGGAGCAGCTACATGTCTGTAAACTTGTGACCCCGGACTACATGCACACACAAATTCAGACCTCTACATCAGTTGTTTCCTCTTCCCAAACATGTTTTCAATGTCCAAAAATGTTACTACTGCATACCCTGATTTCACCCCCTTCAAATGGTTTTAGGCAAAAGTGTTGAGAGATCAAAGTTTAGCTCTGCACGAGTTGGAGACGTCCAGCAATTTTCAATTTGTTAGGACAAATATATGCTGAGATATTCAAAACAACGTAAACGCCTAAAATCGAAAAAAAAAAACGCAAAATGGCGCCTTCCCCGTGTCGCCATGGGATGTAAAAGTAATGAATTGTGGTTTTGAAGTACCGTGATATAGGATAAACAGTCATGAAAAATTAGTTTAAAAAAAAAAAGAAAGAAAGATCGAGCCGCATTTTTTCTTTTTTCTCGATCACTTTGCATGGATTGACCCTAGTAATAATAATAATCTTGCAAAATATTGAGTTCGGTAGTTTGTCATGTAAGTTGGTGGTACTGGATATAGGTAGTAGTGGAAACTTCTCACTTAACTGCAAGAAACTTTTTAGCGATGTCAAAACATTTACAATGATGAATTGACAAATATTTGCATATTGGGAGGAAGTTCTTGTTCTTGAATGAAGCATTCCTTTTCAGCATCGAAGGTATATTTAAGTGTGGACCTACAACATAGCGTGGAATCTGAACAACATTAGAAATGAAATTTCTAACTTTACTTCCCACGGTTGTGTCCTTTAGGCTAAAGGATATAAATAGTTATCAAGTAATTTGTGGAATAAAAATGTAGGAGGAAATGAAAGAAATCTGCGAGAAACCACGGACATAAACTTGTCCACCACAAGCTTGCGTAGCCGAGGATTGCACCAGGGGTGATCACTCACACTAAGCTACCGTGTTCTCGTCCAGAAATACATTAAATCCCACTGAGAATAAACATAGGTATCACTATAAGTAACATATAACTAAATTTTAGTCAAGAGGGAGCCCCATGAAAATAGCATTTGCGAGATAACTATTTTCAGGAAGAAATTTTCGTGTTTAATTAATTTTTCAATTTGACATTCAGTTACAGTTTCGAGATTTCATGTGCTCGAATTTCAGTCTCTGTGTCGTTTACATTTCTTCAATGCCTGTTATACTTATCAGCTATGTGTCCATCACGTCTTACACTTCTTGCGTAACTTTTTTTTTTTTCAAAACATTGCAATTTTTAATTTTCTAGTATGTGTAAAGACTGCTCAGTGAAATCAATGTTTTTTATATGTCCTTCGTTCATGCTTAATTCATCGTGTAATCGTATGATGTCACAATTGATCTGAAGACTTGTTTATTCGCAATAGGAATTTTTATCGACACACAAATATTTCACTGAGTAGTATTTCCTACTAACCAATACTAAATAATTACACAGAGAAATTTTAATGTCATTTTTTAATTTCCATAATATTAAAAATAAAAAAATAACCACTTTGAAACATATATGAGTGGAATTGATGAGCACCCTAAAGGAGTGAAAAACTGTGATGCCATTGTATGCAGATTTTCATTGTCTTTTGTAATACCGCTTTTGGTTGTGATACCACGATAGACCTCGTCATCATGCAGTGCGAAAATGTTGTATGTGATTGACTCTACTAAAAAGTGTTTGTGTGCTAAGTGATTCAATGTTCTTATCGGCTCTATGTTCGAAATAATATGGTGTCAATTTTATCTAAATGCTGTTCACTTTTAGAAGTATTTACTAGTTCGTAAACGAAATTATAGTATAAGCTAGTTTTATTTTATGTTATTTTTTTGAGTTCAGCATACCACAACAATGCACCAAGTCTAAGAGAGGCGGTGATGGTGAGATGTATGATCATGATGGAATGACGAAGATGGAAGAAACGGAAGAACACCAAGAAAACTGATGTTTATCTACCACAAAGTCCACTTGGCGGGAGCTGGCATTGAACCAAAGACTTCCCGCGCCTGAGATTGGTACTTACCACTGAGACATTGCAGTCCCCTCTTGTTATATATTCCTAAATAAATTTATAATAAATTTAATATAATTTGTGTAAAAAGAAATCACAATAATCAAGAATGCAACGTTAAATTTCCCTCTATAGTCGTAGATTTCTATGTAAGCTCTAATTATCGCATCGTAATGAGTTTAGCCATCGTTTGAAGCGTAAGTAATCATTAATTAACACATCAACGTTTAGTGTGCGTTAATAGCGTATAAGATAAATGAAAGAATAGAGTATTGTCACTTTCAATCATTTTTCGTCAGTAAATAATACTGGTACCAAATCCGCAACTTCTGTTCCTAGAATACTACGGAAATCCAATGAAACGAATTTCTAACTAATCCTATGGCTTATGAATCCCGGAGGTTCAATGGCGCATTCACAAAAGCTCTCCATTGACTTCTGTCCTTAGCCAACTGGATCCATTTTCTACTTTATATGTCTATTTCTGTGAAATCCATCTTATTGTCCTCCCGTCTACACCTAGGTCTTCCTAATTGATGTTTTCCGATTGAACTTGCAGTTAACGTTTTGGAAGCTTTCCTACTTTCTACCATTCTAGATACATGACCTGCCCACCTGAGCCTTCTAGATTTGATTACCCTAACAATATTTGGTAAACGGCATAAATTATGCAGTTCCTTGTTATGCAATGAAATGAATTTCTGCGATTTTTATAGTGCTGAAACAAGCAATGTCATCAGTTACATAATAACACGACAAAATTCAGAACAAATGTCCCCTTTTTCTCTTTCCTTACCACCTTTATATCATGGGAGAAGTTAAATTGTCACTTAAATCTATAGCCTGGATCACCTATGACAGAGAGAAAGAATTTAAGAATGTAACGGTTCTGGTTGGGTAAATTATATAAAGACATATCATCTGTCATATGTGTGCATCTAGGAACATCTAAATAACAAAATACCTTAATGATAAATTACTGGCCTTAGAAGAAAAATGCTCAAGGGTTACTAAATATCTACTGGTTTTCGATAATTGTAGCCTCGGACAAACCAATCAGGGAAGAAAATATTTTTTTTATATTGTTGGTACCAAATTTCACAAAATTAAATCCCCACGTTAAGCGGGTTTGCATATCCAGGCTCCTAACTATGAAAACATTTACGCTCAGTCCAACCTCAATCATTTCACGAATTCATCCTGTTTTACGTATGTTATTAGGACATAATATCGATTGTGATTTATTCTAAAAACACTTTTATACATTGCAAGAGCTGTAACGTCCAAATATTTACTGAGAACTCATAGTCGTATCGGAATAAACAAAAGCGAGTATAGAACAGTAAACTGCTATAACAAAAGGCAAAAGAAGATGTGCAGAGGCATACAAAACGGTCGAGTGGTTTGGGACAATACACTATCAATCACATGTTTGTGAGTTCAAACCCGGTAGTAAGTTGTTTCTTTTTTTAACTGTCGTCCGTTTTTCATCCGGAGGCTGAAAATGTTTCTTTGAGTAACTCATTGAAAACTTCTTTTGTTTCAAATTCGATTAGAACGGAACATTATATGAATTGCGAATCTTAAATCCATAGCTAAAAAAATGAAGTATACTCACTACTCTATTATCCTCTGATTTGTAACGAAAAACTATTTATAAACAGTGGTGACTTCAGAAAATTATCCTCGGGTGGAATTTCAATATGCGGGTGGAGGGCAAACATTGGTAGTCCACATTGAGCACGATCGGATATATGGTCCTGAAGGCGGAAATTTCTTAGCTCGAGACGGGTCTCAAATTCTCCCTCAGATCATGTCCTGAAAGCATCATTGCTTAAAAGCTTTTCGTAACAAATATAATATTACACTTGTTTCTCGTTCTACATTTAGAATTGGTAAAATCATAACTTATAGAGGATTATAATAAAAGCATAAAAATTACAATACCAATCATGTATAAATTATCCTGTAAGTTACCAACTTTGGGTCAGATTAAAACTCAAATATTTGTTTTCGGATTGCACTTAGAAGTAAGTCCTCTCTATATAATCCTGATTGGAAAGCCATGTTTAAGACTAATTAATTAATCAATATTTATACGAATATTTTTTTTATCTTACTATTTTTACTATTCAATAGTATATACACTTCATTTCCAAAATCAAAATCTCGAAAATGTATATTGTACGAGTGCAGACTCGCAAATAAATGATTATTTATCATATATATTGGTCTCTATTCAAAATTCTATTTAATCGAATCCGACAAGAACACAGACAGAAACATCGAGAACAGATGAAAAAAAAGAGAGAAAAAGACGTTGTACCCGGCGGGGACTCGAAGTAAGTACGAATGGTGCTTTACAAGCCGAACGCCTTAGACCACTCGGCTATGGTAACAACTAGTGATTGCTGCAAAGGCTTCGAGTAGTAGTTCTTATTACAGAATAACATTTTCTAACATTTCCTAAAATTTAAACCTAATTTACTTTGATATAATATATCTATTAATTTGTTTCATGAACATTTTCGTTACTTTGATGAATGATGTATGTTGTTGATATAGATTCTATTACACGTTCTTTCGTAAATATTATAGAAAATATCAGGGTTATTTATGATCTTTTATGGAAATTGACTGGCGCATGCGCAGTACACAGACAGTTCAATTGGAAGGCGAGGAAGGAAACGCTAACACACTGTTAGAATGTTTCATCGCTGTGAAGTATAAAGAACAGCTAAAATGTATTTTACGCTTGTCATTGCTTAAAGATTCACCAGGTTAATGTTTGTCCAAGTTCTCACTAATCAACTGAACTCATGAAAAATAAGTAATATTGCCATTACTGCACAATATGAAGAATAAAGAACGTAAATTACACCACATTTTTCTCGAATTCGAACCTAGCTAAGGAAGGGACAATAAACAAAATGTGATTTATTCATTCGAATTGAGATAATTCAATGAAACTAGAAATTACACAATCAAAAGGAAAAATATCATTAAAAAGACAATAATACTTTTATCCGAGATGTGAAATAAAGTTATTAATTAACTGAAATGAAAGTAATATTGGGCATGATATAGAGTAAGAAAAAAAAGTAAATGTATTCTTAGAAACGTTCAAAGTAAATTCACAAATACTTTTTGAAGATATACTACTCTTCCTTTACGTTTTAACGAACTAATAAGTAAACAAGCAAAGGAAAAGAATGAAGAACGAAAGTATTGCTCTTGAAAAAAATAAAGATATAATAAATAAATGAAACTTAAATAAATGTTTACACAAAAAATAACACACTAGTACTTCGTGTAGTCACCTCCAGAGTCAGTAACTTCTTGAAGTCTGGAGGTGATACTAGATACAAGTCTCGAGCAATAGCACGGTGTGTCACGAAAATGTTGCCACAGTTCCATAACATGATTTTGAAGAAACGTTTGGTCTGTCTTCACGTCTCTCTTCCCATTCTTGCACCATGTAGGCCCACAGATGTTCAATTGGGTTCAAATCTGGGGATAGAGGGGGCCACTCAATACAAATTAACTCTGGATGTTCACTTAGCCACTCTCGTGTTTGCCGGGAAGTGTGAACAGCACTGTTGTCATGCATAAATATATATTCTTCCTGTTCGGGGAAGTTTTCTTTCTAAGGACGGTAACAACGTATTTTCGAGGATATTAATGTAAACACTGCTGTTCATTCTCTCAGGCACCGCAACCAAATCTCCAGGACCAGCAGCCGTCATGTATCCCCAAAAGTGTGCTGATTCGCCCTGAACTAGAAGTTCTGATAATATTTTGTTCAGCATACCTGGTTCCGCGCGGTCTATACAATATAACTCTGCCTTGTTGGTTAGATTTGAAAACCTTCTCGTCGGTCCAGATGACTAAGTCCCAATATGACTGAGGTTGGGTTATGTTATTCTGTGCCCATTCCATTCGTCTGGCCTTGTGAGTTTCAGTCAGGAGAATCTTCCTGGCGGGTCTTGAACAGTGTAGACCAGCCCCCAATAATCTTCTTATTATTATTTCGTGAGAACAATTATATTCTCTGGCTTTGTCCAAGAGGATTGACTTGTGGCGTAGAGGTCTGTTGATTACTTCTGTAACTAAAGCTTCATCTTGAGCTGCAGTTGTCACTTTTGGCCTTCCACTTCTTGACCGAAACCTGAACCATTCACCACCTTCTTCATGTCGCTGAACCCATTTCTTGACCGTTTTCTTGTCACATCCCAGATCTCTAGCAATCTGAGGCACAGTTTGTCCCATTTTTGCTCGGCCTATGATTTCTCCTCTCAGAGCAACAGACAGTTCTCTACAACCTTTAGAACGAGGCATTTTGAGAACCTGTTAGAAATTTGCGTTCTGGCGTGTATGACAAATGTCGGTAAAGTGCATCTTTCTGTTTCTACTGCGCATGCACCAGTCAATTTTCATGAAATATCATAAATAATCCTGACAATTGCTGTAATATTTATGAGCGAATACGTAATAGAACCTATATTAACATCATTCGTCAAAGTAAAGAATACCGTAAACATAAAACAATTTCAACGGACTATTACATCAGGCCAAAATAGGCTTAAACTTCAGAGAATACAAAATAAATTTCATACTGTAACAAAAGTTTGAACATGAAACACGCTTACTGTATTTTCAACTCGTCAGATTATCCGAGCGGACTAAGGCATTCGGCTAGAGATTCTGAGGCACCATTCAAGAGTAGTTCGAATCCCACCACAGTACAATTTGGTTTTACCTCTTCTTGACGTTTCTGTTTGTGATCCTGCTTGATTCTATTAAATATAATTCCGTAATACGCTAAAATATACGTAATATTTGAAGTTCTTAACCTCCCATTTTTACATTTTTCAAGCTCAATTGAGAAGAAAGAGGGAAAATGAAAGTACAAAGATTTACAATAATTACTTAGTATTTACTGTCATTGTAATTGTAATTAATTTATTTATGAAAATGTATAATGAACTAAAAATATATTTAGTAAGTCACTGTCTCCATTTTTCGATTCTAACTTGAAAGTTACAGTTTAGGCGGTGATATATCGAAGACCCATGGGGTTGAGGGGGTTGTAACCCCTCCCATTGATACGTTTATATTCTATTGAAATAAAAAGTGTTTCAGTTTATAATCTTGGAAAAGCAACAATCACTGTGTGTATAGGACGGTTTATTTGTACTACGATTTATCACTTCCAAATGTGTAGAAGATGTGACTGGATATTGTGTATAATCATTCAAGAAATATAAGACAATGAAGGGACTTCGTAAACCCTTCACGCCACCTAAGGAGGACGAAGTGCGTCCCGCCGTCCCTCGGTTGGGAACTACTGCTTGCGAAAGAAACATTCTAACAGTGTGTTAGCGTTTCCTTCCTCGCCTTCCAATTGAACTGTCTGTGTACTGCGCATGCGCCAGTCAATTTCCATAAAAGATCATAAATAACCCTGATATTTTCTATAATATTTACGAAAGAACGTGTAATAGAATCTATATCAACAACATACATCATTCATCAAAGTAACGAAAACGTTCATGAAACAAATTAATAGATATATTATATCAAAGTAAATTAGGTTTAAATTTTAGAAAATGTTAGAAAATGTTATTCTGTAATAAGAACTACTACTCGAAGCCTTTGCAGCAATCACTAGTTGTTACCATAGCCGAGTGGTCTAAGGCGTTCGGCTTGTAAAGCACCATTCGTACTTACTTCGAGTCCCCGCCGGGTACAACGTCTTTTTCTCTCTTTTTTTTTCACCTGTTCTCGATGTTTCTGTCTGTGTTCTTGTCGGATTCGATTAAATAGAATTTTGAATAGAGACCAATATATATGATAAATAATCATTTATTTGCGAGTCTGCACTCGTACAATATACATTTTCGAGATTTTGATTTTGGAAATGAAGTGTATATACTATTGAATAGTAAAAATAGTAAGATAAAAAAAATATTCGTATAAATATTGATTAATTAATTAGTCTTAAACATGGCTTTCCAATCAGGATTATATAGAGAGGACTTACTTCTAAGTGCAATCCGAAAACAAATATTTGAGTTTTAATCTGACCCAAAGTTGGTAACTTACAGGATAATTTATACATGATTGGTATTGTAATTTTTATGCTTTTATTATAATCCTCTATAAGTTATGATTTTACCAATTCTAAATGTAGAACGAGAAACAAGTGTAATATTATATTTGTTACGAAAAGCTTTTAAGCAATGATGCTTTCAGGATCATATATCCGATCGTGCTCAATGTGGACTACCAATGTTTGCCCTCCACCCGCATATTGAAATTCCCCCCGAGGATAATTTTCTGAAGTCACCACTGTTTATAAATAGTTTTTCGTTACAAATCAGAGGATAATAGAGTAATGAGTATACTTCATTTTTTTAGCCATGTATTTAAGATTCGCAATTCATATAATGTTCCGTTCTAATCGAATTTGAAACAAAAGAAGTTTTCAATGAGTTACTCAAAGAAATATTTTCAGCCTCCGGATGAAAATAGGAAGACACTTAAAAAAGAAACAACTTACTACCGGGTTTGAACTCACAAACATGTGATTGATAGTGTATCGTCCCAAACCACTCGACCGTTTTGTATGCCTTTGGACATTTTCTTTTCCCTTTTGTTATAGCAGTTTACTGTTCCATAATCGCTTTTGTTTATTCCGATACGACTATGAGTTCTCAGTAAATATTTGGACGTTACAGCTCTTGCAATGTATAAAAGTGTTTTTAGAATAAATCACAATCGATATTATGTCCTAATAACATACGTAAAACAGGTTGAATTCGTGAAATGATTGAGGTTGGACTGAGCGTAAATGTTTTCATAGTTAGGAGCCTGGATATGCAAACCCGCTTAACGTGGGGATTTAATTTTGTGAAATTTGGTACATTCTGCCAATTATAAACATATAATTAGACTAGGATTAGGATAATAATATAAATATCACAAATTTAGATTTAAAAAGTGTGCAGTAAGAATTTGATGAAAAATCTAAATCTAAATCTTCGAAAAACAGTGACTTAGTGGTGCGATTGGTCCAAGATTTAATCTCAGTCCATGTGCTGTTGACACAATCGTGTCCGTGAGTTTTTCTTTTACTTCCTTCCACTGCCTTAATTCTACCAACTTTTACATCATCATTCATTTGCGTTTCTTCGCTTCTTCTTGCCTACACAGAATAATCAGGAACATAAAATTTAAAGCAGACCACAACATCCTTATGTGGAAAATAGGTTTAGATCAAGCGCAAAAATCAATATGTGTTGATCTTTTGAAGGTCCTGATCAAAAGTCCAAGTAGACATAATGGGTAGTTCCTTTGTTATGGGCTATCGAAACACTTGATTTATGCAATTTTTAAGTACGGTCATATACAGGATATCACATCATATTTGTAGACGTCTCTTAGGATGTTTCACTCAAGGCGAGAGCTCAAATGTTAAAATTTCACTTTTGCAAATTTATATAATATTTCTTTACGCGATTGAGATGCCATAATGATTCTTTTTATTTGTAACTGAGTGTTTGTGTTCGACAACGTACAGGTTGTAGGAATTGAGGTATGAATTGTGATAGAATTTTTATATTGTTTGTAGAGGTGAAATGTTGCAATTTAAATATAAGATTATCTCTTAGAATTTTTCCAACATAATCATTCTAAGAGGGACTGATACAGATAGGCTATCACGACCGCTATGTATTCAGAATCACATGAATTACCTTGAAGTTTAAGCTCATTGTGACGTTTGATCAAAATGTCATAGTACAATACAATACATATGTTTTAACTAATTTGATTTAAATTTATTTTACATTAGAATTTTGCAGAGGCCTTTCATTTCATTTATTAAGGAAACAAAATATTAGAATATATTTATTACCCACCGGATATTTCTTGGTTTCAGATTGTCTGATGTATTGAAAAGGTTACACTTAGAGATGGTACCGAATCCAACACTGACACCGATGTTTACGAAATCGAGATTCAACATTTCGCGACGTACTCGTGACCGATACTGATACCCACTTGTCACTCGGGATAATACCAAGACAAAACTAAGCTCAATCTTGAAAGACTCGGTTTCGTCTCGAATATTGACAAAAACTTAAATTATTTTTACCTAAAATCCTTACATTGTTAAGTTAAATGTAATATAGTGGAGCAATTACCATTGGAGTCATTAGGCATATACTCGTACACCTGAGAAATGGGGTCAAATGGTACCTCTGACCACGTGGTATATCGAAAGTGTTCTGAACAGCACACAATGCTAAGTTGGGATCAATATGTTTTATTCTTTTTCTAGTCATTTTAACTACTTAAAGGGGATATTAACATTCTGAAACGTAATTTTGTAAAACAAACTGCACCATTTCAAGCTCAAACATTATTTTCCCACACACTTCAGGGATTATCCAAGGAAGAATATGTTAAAAATTTCTTGTTTTACAACAACTGGTCGTGTTGTGCCGGTACCAACTTTCTTTTGAAACTGAGTGTAAAATAATCAGATTTTACAAGAGTAAGAGCAGAAATTTCGTAATAAAATAGGGCAGGATTATGAGAAAAGAGCTCAATTAACAGAGTTATTGTTAGAACTATCAACCAGCACTTCGCATTAAAATGTGTAACAAACTACATATTAATGGCCGTTATTATTATTATTATTATTATTATTATTATTATTATTATTATTATTATTATTATTATTACAGTATTATTATTATCTCTAGGCAGAATGTACTTTGAATTGTGGGCCGCACAGATGCCAAATGACCTAACTCCAAAATTGAAATTTTTCAGGAGTAAAGTTTGAAATTCAATATATCATAAACAATTCATGTTTCTGTTCTGTTGGCAACTAAAATGATAACTTAGATATTATATTTAGATATTATATCTATCTATAATATTATCTAAATATAATATCTATAATTTAGATATTATAGTACAAACCCCAGTTGTACACACCAATGATTATCACATTTTATACAAAAATTTTAATAATGGATTTCTCACCAACACAGCTCATATACGTCTTCAAACTCCTGAATATGGAATTTGGACGAACCAAGTAATTTATGTATTAGACTTATCACTATGCCAATCTCACAATATGTTTTCTATATGTAAATTAAATCTCAAATAACGGACTGTCTATATAATTTAGTTTTTCGAAATTCAACTAATAGCTGCCATGTCAAACCTACTTTATCACGAACTGAGGAATTATACTTATATACACCAATAGGACTTCATCTTACCACTCGCAAACCTGTTAAAATTACATTTCAAAGAGAAAAAAATGAAATCTCTAAGTTTTACGTCCAACGGTTATGCCGGTTAGGCTAAAGGAGGCGGTGATTATGAGAAATGAATGAAATGGTGGAATGAAGAAAGTGGAAGGAAACGAGAGAACCCCGAGAAAACCCACGAGCACGGTGTTTGTTCACAAAGTCCATACGGCGCGAGCTGGGATCGAAGCAGGGACCCCGAGCACCGGAGGTGAACGCTCTACCACTGAGCCACCGCGCCCCCTGATGCATTTCAAAGGAACCATGTGTTAGCTGCTGACGCTGTTAATCGCTCATCAACTTACTTTTTTAGATTCGAAGAATTCCAGCGTATAATAAGATACTTTGAATCTTCCTACTAGAACTTCGGCAAACTTTACATTGATATATAGAAATTTACCGAAAAATCCAAATTTGAATTTTACTTACAATTTCCAGAATTTACAACGTACCACTACTTCCATGAATTTTTTACTTCAGCATGAAAAGACTTCTTTATTGGATAAGATGCCGGAATTTCATCTCTCTAGTGAATTTCTGTGGACCATACTTGCTATTGCTACTCTCATTATTATATTATTGATTGGTCTCGGAATATTTTT
The DNA here is from genome assembly GCF_964235325.1 of Thermobia domestica. Classification (NCBI taxonomy): domain Eukaryota; kingdom Metazoa; phylum Arthropoda; class Insecta; order Zygentoma; family Lepismatidae; genus Thermobia; species Thermobia domestica. Next base: position 152,421,929 of record NC_137460.1, on the reverse strand, counting down.
ATATTTTGTCTATAAACGCCTTATTCGTAACAATGCCTCATAAACATTCACTTTATATAGGATCTCCGATAAATCACCGATCGTAATTTGATTTTTTTCTTCCAGTATGGAGCATCTTTATATCCCTGTGATAGTCGCAACTTTTTTAGTATACGCAACTCTTATTATTTTATACAAACTATATCTCTTGTTTTCGCTCGGTACCAAAAACATCCAAAAGATCTCGTTTAGATATATCCCCTCCAATTCCAATGGACACATTTAATACCATTCATACAACTAAAGAGCAAACGATTCCACAGACTTCAACACCCCTCAGCATAAGTGAGCTAATATATGTATATTAACGCGAAACGTTAAAACAGCCCTGCCTCGAGGGAAATGAAGTGACATGTAAAATGCACCGTTCCTGCCTGTGATTAGGGAATAAGGGCCTTATGCAGAGTCGTTTTGACGCGTGATTAGTGTCATATTAAAGAGTTTCACTAACATATGTTTCCTGCAGTGGTCAGGCCTTTAGTATGGCACTAATCATACTTCTAAATGACTCTGCATAAGGCGGTAAGTGTTTAGTGCTTTCTTCCACTACCTTAATAGTGCATCGAAATAAACTGAAATTTTTTCCAGTGTTATCAGTTTTAGTGGTTTTTTTGTGTGTGATCCCTTAGTGTTGCCAACCCCCACAAGAAGAAAAATAACCCTTCGGCTTATTTTTTAAACAAGCCAGGGGGTGTAATGTCCCGTGGTGGATTGTTTAAACAATTCTACACGCCAGTGTTTAAAAACACCACCACATGGTTTAGCAAGAGGATTCTACACACCGGATGGATCCACTATCACCTGCAGGCGACGGACTTCTGGCTCCTCCCACGGAGCAGACGATGACAACGGAGCAGCAGCGCACCGGTACCCAAGGTCCCCTATAAATTAGATGGACGACGGCAAATCTGTACCAGTTTTCTGGTGTCTCTCCTACTGTTTGCCACGGAACATTAGGAGTAACCTAACCCCAGAGCTTCTAGTCTGCTTCGGGACTACGCCTATTCTTTCTCCTGGCTTAGCCTGCTTCGGGGCTCTGTTGGCCACCTAACCTCCTCTGCTTGCCACGGAGCATTGGGTCCCTAAATCTACTCTGCTTAGCCTGTTTCGGGCTCTGTAGAGATCCTCTCTGCGACCTTACGGTAAAAGGCTACCTGTAACTAACCTTGCCTACTTAGAGAGATTATTTGTATAGTATTTTGTAAAAATACTTTTCATAGTGGAATTTTTATAATAAAAGCCGGTAGTGGAAGTCGATTCCGGACGCTCTTTTAATTAACGCTCTACCTACAACCTATATGGGACAAAGTTTTACAATATAGATTATAGTTTTACGTTTTACTGTTTACAAAAATCTTTTTAAAAAGGAACCCATCTACGGAAGTGGATGAAAACATTAGTCCATTTTCTTATTTTTGGAGTTAGGCCACTTGGCATCCAAACAGTCCATATAATCCCAATATTTGTAGTGAAATTACTTATTCAGTGCGTTATCTGGTGTGGCAGTGAATAACATTGATTCAACAGACGGTAATAAGGCACTGGAGCTGATGATTAGAGTTTAGTTATATAGCTTAATTTTGTACTGAAGCTATAAGAGACAAGATCTATAGCTTAAAGTGGGATGTAAATCACCATTCAGGTTTTATTCACGGCTTGGATACACCCATTGAGGAATCTGTGAACAAATGCACAGAAAGCACGAGCGTTAGTAACAAAGGGGTACTTGACCTAAATTTTCCAAGTCAAGAATGAAGCGAAAAAATAAAAAGAGCGAACGAAATGCTATAAGATAATATTACAGTATTTATACTAGGGATGGCCAAAATTTTCCGGAATCCGGATTCCGGAAATTTTGTTTTCCGGAATCGGAAAATTTACTTTCCGGAATTCGGAAGAATTCCGGATTTCGGAAAAATTCCGGAATTCGGAAAAATTCCGGAATTCAGAAAAATTCCGGAATTCGGAAAAATTCCGGAATTCAGAAAAATTCCGGAATTCAGAAAAATTCCGGAATTCGGAAAAATTCCGGAATTCAGAAAAATTCCGGATTTCGGAAAAATTCCGACGTTCGGAAAAAATCCGGAATTTAGAAAAAATCGGAATTTTTCCGAGATCCGGAATTTTTCCGATTTTACTTTCCGGATTCCGGAAAGTAAAAATTCTGGAATTATCCATCCTTAGCTAATAGCTGTTAAAAGAGAAACACAATAATGAATAGGCTATATATACTGTATTAATTTCTTGTAGTTGGATATGTCTTTATCATTTACGTAGACAATTGCTACTGCAGTTATTTACTACTTTATGAGAAAGGTCTTATTTTCACACACAAAAAAGTCGCCGGTATGTCTCAAACATTATCGCGTTCCCACCTGCAGCTGCTCCAAAGCACTGCAAACTACTTTCTAACCAGGCGAAAGGCAGTGAAGGAAAATAAATCTCAACAAATATTCTAATAACATTCGCTTATTGTCAACATACCTACAGTGAGCGCAGAAAGTGTTCGTACACCGTGCATACTTTATATTGAAAACAGCTAGCATGAGAACGGGAGGTGGAAAATATATATATAAGCAGAATTAAGACTACACATTCATACATTTTATTTCTATATACAAGAGAAAGGCCAAACAAACACAATCACTGTTTTGTTCAGAAGAAAAGAGAGAATTCCTTTTTTGTAAACGCAAAAAGTCACCGTACACTTATGCTTGAATTAATGCTTATAAAGTATATTACGTTATTTAATATTTTGTGGGATTACCCTGTGCGTTAATGATTGTCTGTAATCTTCGTGGCATTGATTTCACCTGTAGTAGTTCGTAGTTCTGTAGCTTCGGGACTGATTATGTCCCATTCTTCTTGAATAGCTTTTCTTAGGCCTTCTTTAGTAGACAAGCTGTGCCTTCTGATTCTTGTCTCCAGAACAGATCATAGATGTTCTATGGGGTTCATGTCTGGGGATTGGGGAGGTGTGCGAAGCTGTTTCAAGGTATTATAGAGTCAGGGGCGGATCCAGAGGGGGGCGATCGCCCCGATCGCCCCCCCCCCACAAGAGGAAACTCTTATTTTATATATAAATAAACCCATCCATAAGAAGTTTGGAGCTCTTAAAAGTAGCAGTATTACCGCTGACCGCCCCCCCCCAGAAGTACGTCCTGGATCCGCCCCTGGCAAACCTTGCAGACAGGCCTCGTTCAACAGTACAAACAATAATTGCGATGTATAATGTTTCTATCACTGTGCGAAACCATAAAAAAATAATTAAAAAAAAATAAAAAAAAGAACTGGAAGACCAAAAGTGTTGAGTGAACAAGTTAAACGTTACATTATTACGGAAAGAAAAAAGGTTCCAAAAAGTAGTGCTGTGCAATTGGCAACGGATCTGGAAACACGCGGTGTTAAAGTATCAGCCAGTACAGTGGGGAATATTTGCAGGGTATCATGGTCGGATAGCCAGGAAAATGTTCTGGGTGAACAAGACAAATCGTATAAAGAGACTAAAGTTTGAAAAAGAGTATAAAGATAAGGGATCAGGCTTCTTTCTGGAATAGGGTCATATTTTCGGACGAAAGTAAATTTAATTTTATCGAGTCCAATGAAAGGCGTATGGTATGGCGCAAGGTGAATACAGAGATGAATCCTCAAAATCTCGTCCCTAAAGTAAGACACGGAGGAGGGTCCGTGCTCGTCTGGGGTTGTATGAGTGCCTCAGGAGTGGGTCGTCTCCACCTTATCGATGGAGTGATGATCCACAAAGTGTATATTAACATATTAAAGGAATATCTCCATACTAGTGCGCAGAAGATGGTTCTTGAAAACAATTTATTGTTCAGCAAGACAACGACTCCAAACATACAGCGAAAAATACTCGATTGTGGCTACTCTATACAGGGGCGGATCCAGGACGGACTTCTGGGGAAGGGGCGGTCGGCAGTAATACTGCTACTTTTAAGAGCTCCAAACTTGTTATGGATGGGTTTATTTATATATAAAATAAGAAAGTTTCCTCTTGTGGGGGGGGGGGGGCGATGGCCCCGATCGCCCCCCTCTGGAACTGCCCCTGAGGTTTGCTATCTTTCTCAAAGACTTATCCTTCTTATGCACTTTAATAATTACTTTTCTTGTCTCCTTATTTGTTTCTGTTCGGTTGCTTCCCATTTCGACAGCCCACCGTGCAGTTTTTTCACTCCTATTCACAACTAAACTCATTCTGTTACTCGTCATGCTATACAGAGGTGTATACTCAGGTGAACACTAGTGAACCCCAGTTGTGGTATCTTTGTTTCGTATTCGTACGTCAGGTGTACGATCACTTTTTGCGTCTACTCTATATATTTTCTACGGAATTTATTTACTTTCTGACCATTAAACTTGTCTTTGTGGTTCTTTATTGATATATTCATAAAGCTTAGTTTTCATTATTCATATTGTGTGTGTTATTACACTTCTTAAATTTTCTGTTTCTATTTCGCAGGCATTCTCGTTTCAATAGCATAGGTGTACGAACACTTTCTGCGCTCATTGTATGTACAGTAAATACAAATTTATAATTTTTGACTTTACGAAGTATACAATGTAATTGTTCAATAATTAACATAAGCAGGCATTCATTAATTTATATTAATATAATAGTTAACAAAACTAATAAGCGGGTGATTGATGACTCAGTGGTAGAGTTTTCATCTATGGTATTCTAACCCAGGACATGTGGGTTTTCGATGGCTAATTTTGTGTTCGAAAATTTTTCCGGTGGTAGGCCTACTCTTGGTTCCCTTTCTTATATTTGTTCCATCATCACTCATTAACGAATTTAGTTTATCAAAACTCTATAGCCATATATTCATTCTGTCCGTCAGTGAAACAAACAGTCTCAAGAACTATCTGATGGATTACCAATCAATTTTGGCCATGATGTACAGAGTCAATAGTTAAGAATCGAGTTCCCTGATGAATGTAATATTCAAACCGGAAGCGGTACAAATCAACCATTTCCGGTTTTAACGTTAATCATTATAAAGTAAATATGGTAATAGATAGCGAGAAGCGGTTTCCAGTAATCGACATATATAACATTCATGTAGATAGAATGTTACCCAGTTTGTGCATCTGCTGAAAATAATGAGCTTAGGTATTTAGAGAGCATTTTCCGCTTTAGAAAATGTGTGCTTGGTAAAGAATGTAGAGAATTAGCTGAGTCAGGCACGTAGCTAGAATATGATAATAGGAAGGGGGGGGTCTGTCACGAAATACTGTGGTTATTTACCAGGGGCTCAATCATTCTAAACTATTTTATTGGCAATATATATTGGTTCGTTTAGCCAAGATTTCTAATGGGGGCATGATATGAAATATTGTGGTTACACACCAGAGGCTCGATCAATCTAAATATTTTACTGGCAACATACCCATATTGATTGGTTAGGACAATAAAATGAGGATATATTAGTAAGTATTTTAATAAGAAGCTATGAAGAAATCTCGAGTAAAAGAATATAAAAAAAGTATTGAAAAAGATATCGTCTTCCGAGGTCATTCGAACGGTGTCGAGAATTTTGCGTCTGGGAAATTTGCGCCCTACCTCAAGAACAGGGAAAATTGCGCCTGCGATGTACCTCCACCGGGAGGTTTGAGCCCTGCGAAATAAAAGAACCTACTGGAGCTTACGCATTTCCTCGGAGGGGCTGACATTACAGCATAAACAATCCTCCCCCCACAACCATGCCATTTGTGATTTATTTTCATTGTGGCTATATAAGGGAAGAATAAACTTCAATATAAGCCAAAAGAACACAACGGATCAACGCAATCACTGCTTCTTCCAGAGATGATTTTGGGGGAACACTGGCCTCCCCAGAGCTCTCAGAGTGCCCCCTCGGAGGAGACCAAAATAACACGTCTATAATATAATAATAAATAGAATAGTACCAGCAGTGACCCCCCTCCGGAATACTAAATGTGCCCCCCGGAACATTTTTCCTGAAAGAACGACTGAACGCAATTGTGTGTTTGAAGTGTAATTCCAGCAAGTAAACACACTGTACATAGTTTTCTTGATAATATTACTGAACTGATTTTACATTCACTTTACATTTTCTTTTCTATATTTTGTGTCCTGAAAAGCCAAACAACTCGCAAGGATTGTGAACAGAGATATCTGGGTAGAGCCAAACAGCCTTTTGTAGATTAAATTATACTCTTTGATTATATTAATAAATAATTATATATCAGTCATTTATACGTTTATTGTAAATTTTGTAGTATAATGAAAAATTGTATTTGTATGGATTGCCCTTTAGTGAACGAAAATTGTATTTTTTTCATTTGTTCGGAATATTATAACGGATGGAGTAACTCACTGATACGATGAGAGGCAAGCCTAGTTCAAGTGCGAGTGGAAGTTACTTTACACAATACAATAAGAAGTTGAATTGTAGGGCGCTAACATCCCAGTGCAAATATATAGCCAGCGCATTTTACCCTCTTTTTGGGGTAGGGCGCAAACATCCCAGTGCAAATATATTGCGAGTGCATTTTTTCTTATTTTTGTGGTAGGGCGCAAATTTCCCGGGCGCAAAATTCTCGCATTCAAGGAAAATATAATGTCCGTGAAGTTGACAAGCCACTTATGTCAGACTCCAATTTCGACTTTAAACGTCGCTAGTGCTACGTTAGTGTTCGATAGTGACGCAAATCGTTAGTACTCCAACTGCATGCCAACACGCCCACTTCTAAGAATCATCTCAAAAATGAGGTTAACCGTTAGAGCAAGTAAGTGCTCATTGGTGCCATTAACATTAACGTTAAAGCCTCCATCGTACGGCCCTTTGAGTAATAATAACACCACGTTTTTTGCTAGTCTCAATGCGTCCCTATATTCTCGCGAACATTCTGACGTGCCCAAGTTAGTTACTTTTTTTTGGGGGGGGGGACTATTGTTTATCTATAATTGTTTATTGTTTATTGCTAGTCTGCAGAGTAGTCCTTACATTAATATGCCATTGTCCTTGATAATCATTGCGTATTTACAAGCAATTTGTTATTACTGTTAGAAGATATCAAAAAACAACAGATAAAATCTACTACGTAACGGTTCATATTTTTCTTTTACAGTACATAAACGATTAATAATAATAATAATAATAATAATAATAATAAGACTATTCCAGCATAAAAGTTATCAATTGCATCACACTGGCAACAAGCGACGCATATTTTAACTTCATAAAAAATCGTTTCTCACGATTTTCTGGAAAACTACGTATAATAACATCTTCATTATGTCAAGTTGTTTATCTCAGTGTGATATATGTCTTACCTCTGGACAATATCACAGTAAAACAAAAATTAAATATTAGGAGTACATCGTACTTTTGGACTACATCTCATTAACCATGGGAAGATTGAGTACTGTATACTTTAGGATGTAAGTTTCAGCTTAACTTGCATCATACATTCTTAGGATTACAAAAAGGAAATTTGTTCGTTTGCATTTGAACAAAATTCTTAGGATTACAAAAAGAAAAAATAATTTTTCCGAAATCCGGATTTTTTCCGAATTCCGGAATTTTTCCGAAATCCGGAATTTTCCCGAATTCCGGATTTTTTCCGAATTCCGGATTTTTTCCGAATTCCGGATTTTTCTGAATTCCGGATTTTTTTCGAATTCCGGATTTTTTTCGAATTCCGGAATTTTTCCGAATTCCGGATTTTTTCCGAAATCCGGATTTTTTCCGAAATCCGGATTTTTTCCGAAATCCGGATTTTTTCCGAAATCCGGAATTTTTCCAAAATCCGGAATTTTCCCTAATTCCAGAATTTTTCTGAATTCCGGAATTTTTCCGAATTCCGGATTTTTTCTGAATTCCGGATTTTTTCTGAATTCCGGATTTTTTCCGAAATCCGGATTTTTTCCGAATTCCGGATTTTTTCCGAAATCCGGAATTTTTCCGAATTCCGGATTTTTTCTGAATTCCGGATTTTTTCCGAAATCCGGAATTTTTCCGAATTCCGGAATTTTCCGATTTTACTTTCCGGATTCCGGAAAGTAAAAATTCCGGAATTAGCCATCCCTAATTTATACATTGTTAATTTCACACAATTTATTTCGAGAGTATCAAGATGAGATCGAGACTTTGCTCTCGAGATCGAGAACGAGACGGCAATTTTAGACTGGAGACGAGACAGTCATTTGTCAATTGAGACTACATAAAGTCTTGTGTTGATACCATCCCTAGCTACATTTTTGTTTCATACAGTGAAACCCAAATTGGGGAGTGACGAGCGCGCAAGGAAGAGAGCGCAAGCTATTGACGGAAGTAAACCTTTAAATTAGGAATAAAGCACCACTTGCAATTACTATTTACAATTTAGCTTTAGCAAACTTTACAGACGCTACATGTTTAACTGATAAATACTAAGTATCGGTACTACTCTCTCTGTGTGTGCCCTTTACTCGTCGTTTTTAAACTTTTTTCAAACAAGAGTATGAAAAAAATAATCCTGCAGTACAATGGTATGCAGACATCTTACTGTAAATAAATATCGTGAAAAAATATTATTACATTGCCTCACACCTGGAAGGAATAGTCCGATATCGATGCAATTTCGTACACTTTCATACTATCGGCGGGTATTTAAATTATTAAAGTTGAAATGGTTTGTGACGGCTAGAATGGGCATCAGAGTGCACTAGTGTTGTCACCACGTTATTATGTGATTTTGAATCAGCATCCCCTTGGGCTTGGATGCATGTACTAATTTGATTTGGTAGTGTCATACAGTTCTTGTATCCTTTCGTGAGACAAGTTGGCCCACGACTGTCGTAACCGACCCTCAATTTCCCGGATATTGGCATTAGAACATATTTGACGACCGAACTGGTCCCACACATGTTCTGTTGAGGACAGATCCGGGGGGATCTTGCTCGCCAAGGCAGTACCACAACATCATGCTTGTAATTCATAGAAACACGTGGAATATGTTCTATGGAAAGATAGTGTCAGGATGCTATCTCATGAAGTGTAAACCATGAAGACGCTAGATGTTCGTGACGTACCGTTGTTCCATCAGAGTTCCTGAATCAGAGTTACCAAAAATGACCTGAAGTCATATTGATGGTTCTACACAGCATGATTTCAGGAGTAACAGCGATGCGCATTTCCAAAGCATTGTCAGAATTGTCCTCTCCTGCTCGATGACACCATACTCACAGACGATGGGCGTCCGGGGTGATGCCAAAACGAGATTCATCACTGAAAATGATGCGATCCCACTGGTCAGCAATCCACACTTTCCGGTTACCGCACCAGGAAAACGCAGCCGCATGTGTTGTGGTGTTAACGTATGGGGCAATGATTCATAGTCCAGCTGCTGCTAGTCTCCGGCCAATGGCACGGATTGGCACGGGATGTTTCAATGAATCCATCAGTTGTACCTGGATGGTAGGCACGGACATGAAGGGGTTATGATGTGATTGGGGAACAATGTGTCGATGCTCCGTTCGTGTGGTCCTACTTGGTTTAGTAAGGTTTCCTTCACCTTCCATTTATTTCATTCAACATGGGGCCAAAGCGTTGAATACCCAACATGCCTGGATATTGCACGTTTCAACCAGCTGACAATGTTGACCCAGAATGAAAGCTCTTTCAAAATCGATCAGGTGTTGGTAATGTCTTACATAGCACGCGGCATTCTCCGTTGTCCTTCACAGTGATCACTATCCGTCTGACACTTCGCACGCCTCTTATATGCCCTCAAACCTAATAACATGATCTCGTATTGACAACACTAATGCGTCTGATGGGCGTTCTATGTATCACAGACCATTGCAATTCTAATTATCTACCCGCTGATGGGTATGATCATGTACTGTGATCCACAAAAAAAGTTCGCATATGCTGTAACTTCATTTTCATTAATAACTCAGTTTTTTTCATTTATTATTGCTTCTTTGTGCTTTCTGTAACAAAGCAGTGTAGTAATGAATAATTATTTATGAGTTTTGAGAAAAAGTATCCCAAAGCAAGAAAATTATAAGCAAAAAACTTTGTTATGAAACTTTAGTCTGTCAGATAATTAATTACACGAAGAATATTTCTGCTGAAAATGAGAGCAGAGACGATGCTCACTAAATATTCGAGGAGCACATTATTTAAATCTGAATTATGTTTGAATGATTTGAGATTTTAAATTATTTTTAATGTCTATATTTCTATTTAATTCCATACTAACCAAGATATAGGAAAAGTTTACATATATTAAGAGGCTGCCTAATTTGGGGAAGTGGAATTTGTAAACAATAGGGAAAATTTGTCTGAATGAACATTTTCTGTTTGGATCTGATAAGACTTGGTATTCTATTCAGCGGGCCTTTTAATTTGTTTTTGGCTGAATTGAAGTAGTGTGATCTGGGAGAGCTCGAATATTTTCAGCACCTGTGAAGTGATCACTATAGGAAATAGTCTATTATAAAATCTTATGTGTTCAGGTAAAGGACACAAAGCATATATATTGCAGGATCACTAAATGGAGAAAGCTACTTAAGAAAGTGGAGAAGGAATTAATTTGGAACGAGATAAGAAGGAAGAAGAGGGAAATACACGAGATAAAGGACAGAAATAAGAGCAAAAGAGAAGAAATAGAAGAGAGTCTGAGTATTTTTACAAGAGAGTTTACGATGAAGAACTTGAAAGAGTGGGACGAAAAGTTCAGAAGAAAAGAAGAAGAGAGATTAAGAAAGGTAAAAGAATAGGCTGGAAACAAAAAGAGACAACAGACGAGAAAAGAGTGGTAATCATAGGAGATATTAAGATTACTGAAGAAGAGAAGCAGTTTTTAAGTCTAGGATATAAATTCAGAGTAGCCAAAGAATATAAGGAAGAAGCGGTTTATGAGATAGAAGAAGCACTTCAGGAAATAAAAGATGAAGAAGATAGGAACAGAATTCGGAGGAAACTAGTAAATATAGTAAATAACAAATCAAGAAGACAAAGAGGCAATCTGAATGACAAAGAGAAAATAGGAATGAAAAGGATAAGAACGAGAAAGAACATAGTAATGGAACAGGCAGACCAAGGGAGTGCTATAGTTGTAATGGATAAAGTATGGTATGAAGAAAAACTTGGAGATCTGAAACACGAAGCATACGAAGATGTGGCGGATAAAGAACAAGAAGAAGAGATAAAGAAAAAGATTATAGAGGACTGCAAAAAGAAAGGGTTCAAGAAGTTAGTGAGAGAAGGAAAATTGCCTAGGATGAAAGGATTTCCAAAAATCCGCAAAGAAGTAGTGAAGTTGAGGCCAGTGCTTAACTTCAGGAATAATATGTTAGAACTGTTGAAGAAAAAGCTTAAGAGGATAGCCGAGGCAGTGAGAGAAGGACAGGAAAGTAGGAGAGTAGAGAATGCGCAAGAGGTTAAGAGGATGATAGATAGATTAGGAAGAAGAAAGTAGAGCACAGTGTTATTTAGCTTGGATGTTAAGAGTATGTTCCCGAGCATTAAGAGAAAAGAAATATTGGGAATAATAGAAGAAGAAATGGGTGAAAAGAGAATAGAAAACTGGGACAGTAAGAAGGTAAGAAAAGGATTAGAGGCATTGTGGGAGAATGGATACTGTATAATCAGAGACAGGATTGTTAAAATGAAGGAAGGACTTAATATAGGATCTTGTTTGAGTCCAGTACTATCAGATATAATAATGAATCGATGGAAGAAGGAAACGATAGAAAGAGGAGGAGAAAGACTGCTTCGTTTGCCGTTATGTAGATGACTGTTTAGGAATATGCAGAAATTCATAAGAGACGTGGAAGATGAAAAGAAAGGGGTTAGACTTGAGAATGAAATAGAAGTAGACAAGGAGATGAACTATTTAGATATGAAAATAAAGAAGTCAGAAGGAGGAGAGTTTATTACATCCTGGTACCAAAAGAGTGTGCAGCGCGAGTGTATTGCCAGAAACGAAGTGATGTGGATAAGGGTACAAAGAAGAATTTCATAAAAAGCATGGAGCAAAGAATAGGAGACCTAAGCACAAATAAAGAACAGAGGAAAAGAGATTTAAAGAAGTTCTGGACACAACTAAGGAGAAATGGATACAACGAAGAGGATAGGATGACAAGGAACATAGCAAGAGAGAGGAAGAAAGAGGAAGAAGACAAGAACAAAAAATGGTTTGGAATAGTAGAAAGCCTAGGCACAGAAACAGAGAAGATAAAGAGAGTGCTTCGGAAAGCAGGAATAAGGACGTACAGGAAAGGAGGAAGCAGAATAATTGAACTGGTGAGGAAAACCAAGAGAAAAGCAATAGCAGACAAAGACGAAAAGGGGTAATATATAGAGTAGGATGCGCAGAGTGTAACAAAATTTACATAGGAGAAACAAAGAAGAAGATGGAAGAAAGGCTAAAACAGCACAAGGATGATGTAAGATTGAAAAGGGATGACAATGCGATATATAAAACCAGAAAGAGACAAACCACAGAATAGGGTGGGAAGGAGCAGAAGCGATAGAAGTAGAGAAGAGAACTTTGATGAGAAAATGGAAAGAAGCCAGGGAGATTATGAACGCAGGAGACAAGGTGATGAATTGGAATGCAGGATTCTCGATAAATAAAGAGTGGGAGAAGATTCTGCTTAAAGAAGAAGAAATGAATAGGAAGAAGAAAGAAAGAGAACAAATTAATAAGAAAAATATGGATAATTAAAGGCAGAATGTATCCAGGAAAAAAGTAAACTTTTAATTGGACACGTGTGCAGCTAAAAAGTGAAAGTGAAAACCACACAATGTTACTTTTAATGAAGGGGCGGAGCCTAATTAAAAGTTGATCTCCAGAGAGTATATAAGAGGTGACCAACTTCCAAGCAGCCAGAAGGAGTGGAAGTCTGATGAAGACACAGTTAGTGTGTCGAAACTGTTACGTGATTGCGTGTTTTGTTTTAGTATATATATATAAAAGGTAGTTTTCGTTTACTCGAATGACTTTTCGTTGAAATTAAATAGGAAAAACATATGCGGAAGTTCCCTAACATAGAACGATTGAGAGTGAGTAACATGGGGCTGTGCAAAGTAAGAATACTTATTTTACTTACGGATCTGCGGAGGGAAAACTCTCCATATTTGGCACGTTTCTCCTGTGTACGTATTTTATATGAGCTCTGCTGATTGGAACTCTTTCAGACTTCTATAAAATACTAACTATGGGAACCGGAATTTTTGGTCTGAGGAAAAATTTGGTGCAGGAAAATTTGGACCACTGAATTATTGATGTATGGAAAGTTTGGAGATGATTTATTTATTTATTGTCCTTCAACAGAGAATAGAATCTCCAATTACAGAAGGTACATAATATAGATAGTTCATATAATATAATATTATACATAATAGTGAATATAATGATACGGACAAAATTCCTGTAGATATCTGACAAAGACAATAATAACTATCGTAAGAGTATAAACCGTTAAACGTGAAGAGTATTACAAGAAACCATTAACAGTCAGATAATTGGTTTACACATGTATATGCAAATACATGTATTCACATTCTAATACAATATATTTTTCAACTTCTTTGTATACAGAGACAGAGGTAATGCTATATCTAGATCTTTGTTTAATACTGATATGTATTTAAGGATAGTATGGTGTGTATATATATATATATATATATATATATATATTAATTAATGAAGTTTACTAGTAGTGTAGTATGAGTAGAAAATGATATAAATAATAAAGGAAGAGAGTGAGGACGGAGAGGATAACACAACTGCTGGTAATGAAAAACAAATCCAAAATTTTTAGTATGGTATGGGTTCTCATATTTTCGATTGTTGTAATTTGTCTCAGATTATTTTCTCAAGACAACCTAAATTTCAGATTTTTTTTAAAAAACCAATTCCAATGGAGATTTGTGGTCTTCGAGCATATCATATCTCGTACAAAGTATTCACAAGGTCTTTGTCCCGTCAACTTTGAACTGTTATAACTCTAGAATGAAACATGAGACATGAATATGGATTACACATCAAGAAAGGACGATTCTATGGCATATTTTTCTGAGGAAGTGAAATACGTGACAAAGGACACACATGAGAAGGGTAAGAATTACATTAAACGTAAAAACAAAAATGACGAAAATTGTTATTTTATCCGAAAATTTCCCAAATCCAATACCAAGAGATTCTTTTCTGTAGTTTTAGACATGGGATGTGGGAAATTATAGAAACAAATTGGTATGGCATGTTTACAATCTATGAGATGACAGTTAAATATTCTTTGGTTATGTTATCTTGAAAAATCTGGTTTCTCAGAAATTTCTTGACCGCTAGCAACATTGTAAACACCAAACTACCAGATGATGCGTGATAAATGTCTATATATGATAACAAAAATGAGAACGAAGATCGTGAAATTCACTTTTATTCGGAAAATTAATGAAACCGGTTGGTAATACTTGTCTTTCAGCACTTGCTGGAATTGCCCACTCAGATTCCGTGCAGCATATCATACACCACTGTCAATTCCGAAACACTGTCCTCAAAACAACGGGCTTTATGCTTTTGATGTCGTATGTCAATGGTGTACGCAAACGGAGGACTTCGGACTTTAACAACGCGCCACCTCCCCTTCAACAAGATATTATGGGAGATCCGAAAATAAACATGTACCATATTAAGATATATATATATATATAATATATAAGGGCGGATCTAAGGGGGCGCTAAGGGGCTATAGCCCCCCCCCCTTGACGCTCAGGTTTACACTGGATAAAATGGGCTTCAATTCAGCTTTATACTGGATACAACGGCAAATTATAGTTTAGCCCCTCCCTTGATAATATCCTGGATCCGCCACTGTATATATATATATATATATATATATATATATATATATATATATATATATATATATATATATATATATATATATATATATATATATATATATATACAGAAATGGCACATGTCCTGAAACAATATAATTTTAGGAGTTTAAATCCTCCTTTGAACAAATTTTCTGTACGCTACTGGCGTTAGTAGTGCTTGTCTGGGGAACTTGTAATTTTCGTTTATTGTTGTGGTACACATCTTTTAAATAACCCCGAAAGAAGTAATAGAAGGAAAAAGGTCAAAGATACAAGGGGTCTATAAACTCTTCCAATGATACAATACAAAACACATGTGCGTTAACCTGGCAAAACCCATTTTCGGAATTCAGAAATCGAAAATAAACCATGCAGATGGTTTGTTCATGATTGTTCACATAAAATTTTCGTTTGTTCACGATTTGGAAAGAGTTTATACCAGAAACAAAATGGGCGGTGTCAACTTCACGTGGCAGAACCCAATTTCGGAAATAAAAAATAAACCTTGCATATCGTTTCTTTATACAAAATTTTCATTTGTTCACCATTTATAAAAAAATTAAACAAAAAACAAAATAGGCTGTATCAATTCCACGTACCTGAAAAATTTCTGAAATCGAAGATAAATCTCACAGGTCTTTTTCTCACGATTATTCACATAAAATTTTCATTTTTTCCACGATTTGTAAACAATTTTTGCCTAAAACAAAATGAGGGTTCCAACTTCACGTAGCAAGTCAAAATTTCGGAAATCGAAAATAAAACCATGCAGATCTTTAAAAAAAAAAAAAATCGTAGAAAGTACTCGCGTAAGTTGCTTTTATTTTAAATCCCTGTCTGGAAACTATAAAACTTGTCATAAAAATGTAACACAAAGACTCTTTGTTTTGTTTCTGAACGTTAGTTCCGCAAGAGCCAGAGCTCGTCGCTTGTCCGGAATGTGTTAATGTGCGATCCGAACCACATTGACTTCCACTGGAAATTGAAACCGCATCTCCCGCACACGAAGGCAGAGCCACTCAGATAGTCGAACAAGATTTTCTGTTATGGGGGAGTATCTCTAAGATATTTTGAATTCTTGTCTTGTACGATACCTATTAAATCTGCCTGCTTCATAAAATGTTATTTATTTAAAAGAAAGAGGCGGATTGAAAAAAACGGGGTTAAATACCAAATAAACTTACAGCGCTTCAGTTTAAGTGCAACTGCAATGATATATAAAGGCTTGAAATCTCGAAAATGAAATGAAATCTTTGAGTGTTACGCCTCACAGTTATGCCATCTGGGCTGAAGGAGAAGGTGATAAGAAATGGATGAAATGTTGTAATGAAGAAAGTGGGAGAACCCCAGGAAAACCCACGCACACAGTGTCTGTCGTGTGTCATACGCTGTGAGCTGGGATCGGACCAGGGGCCCCACACACCGCACGCCCCTGCTTCAAATCTCGAGTACAGTAAATATGATAAACGACGTAAATAAAATGTCAGAAGTGATGATAAACTTCATATACTGCATCTGCTTGCATTGGATGTTTATATTCCTTATTGTCATTTGAACTTGTTAGATTCGCAGACTCACTTATTTTTTTGTATTTTATTTTAATAATGATTGTGGCCTGTTTGTGGCAACCTTTAATCTTTCTTGTCATGCAACAGTGCCTCGTGATGATTTGTAGCTCAAGTCAACCAAAACAAAATATCATATAATGAGTAACGTTATGAGACGATTATCGTTCTTCTTTTATTTTTGTGTCGGAATTTAGGGACGGAAACTATGTTTATTTTCTACATGTTATGCCACATTTTGTTCTTAAAACCATTTTCAGAAATGTACTGTCATGCCGTGTAATATTGTCCAAGGTCTCCATCACAGTTGATTGTCTGCAAACAAGCGTGCAAGTATTTCTCTTCCTGGAGGCAGAAAATAGAAAGGATCTTGACTCGGCGCAAGATTCACGTAAACATTGGTCTCTAATGAGATGGAAGGATTGCATGAGTTCTTCTGAACCGAACGATCTCGGAACATTCTAACGAACTGGAACTACTTACAGGATTCCGGAATCTTATAATTGTCCAAGACATAAATAAAATATATATCGATTTCTTATTGTTGGGTAAAGTTATTGTAACAAATTAATTGGAAATGATATAGTAATGGATTACTGTTGTTAATCCCTGTTGTTACAGCTTACGTATGATACTATTCCCGGCAAAATGACTTTTAGTTGGTAATATGCAGTCAACACGTAGGCTTGCATTGGCGTTATTTCGTCTTGTAGACAGGAGTTCGATACCTTAATTAAACATCTCTCCAGTTGCCTCACAAAATAACCCCGCGAGGAGTGAAACTAAATTCATAAGACGTACATTCCCTGGTCATTCGGACATAAGAGATAATGTGATTTATTACAGAAGTATTTATGAAAAAAAAAATCTGATGTTCTATTCGTGTTAGAATCAGAACCATTGATCAAGTCAGAACTATATGTACTGGAACACCCACCTATGATGTAAGGGATCCGTGGTTGGATCCGAGCCCATGTCAGTCTGTGATTATAATACAAACTACACAGGATAGATGCTTGTCACCATTCAAAAAGTCATCAGATTTGGCCAAGCAATTTTAGTGTGATTCTTTGTGAAACAAATGTTTAGAAGTGCCTTTACGCTTAGGCATGCAATTTTGAATGCCCTTAGCGGTTGTTATGCTAAATGGTTCTTAGTTTTATTTCCTAAGATTCCTGGGAAATAAACACCTTAGTATAAACCTCGTAGCAAGTCTGTGAGTTTTATATCATTTATCAATTTTCAACCCTCTTGGGGCTAGTTTTAAAAATCTTTTCTTAGAATAACAACAGCCCTGCTAGATTTAATTTCACATGATCAAGAAGTTCTGGAGAAACGTTAATTAGCAGCCATTCAATAGTATTTTATATGTACACTTCTCCAAAATATAATTGCATGCCCGAATTTTTCTAAGTCCTCTAAAATTCTAAGTTTGGCAACAACGCATTCTGAGTGAGAGGAGGGGAAGGAATGAAAAAAGCAACAAGTCTTATGAACACAGCTCACAGTTTGCTGTTTGAAATTGTCAGTTTTTCTTTTGTTACTTCCAATAACGATGCTTCTAGTACAAAACAGTACCTTAGCATTAATCTTGCAAACTTTTTCTCTTTTTTTTTTAAAAAAAAAAGAAAGAAAAAACACACTTCTCAACGAAACACAAAGATCGTCATAAAAACAAGGGTAGTTAAGGAGTTCGAGTTCGTTATCTATCAATGCAACTGAAGGAGCGTTCTCTAGCTGTTCCGATAGCCATGCATGTTAAGGCTGTAGACTACTAAATATTTTTGAAAAATAATATTTTTTTCTTTTACCCGTTTTTCGTAAGTGGAAAGACATAATAAAATGAAACTTACCACAGTAATAGATAATGTTATTCTACATCCGAAAATAGGAATCGGAAGAATTTTCGGTGTTGCCATCCATAGAAATTACAGTGGGACCAGAATTTGAATTACTCAAAAATCTAGGTTAAAGCAGCGACTAGAAAAATCAACTCAACGGTAATTGATGACTTATCATGCTGTCTATGTTCCTTGTTTACTACTTTTTAATGTTTCTATTTATTTTATAAACCTTACATAAATTATTACAAAATAAATAAGTCATTATAAAATAAATAGAAACATTATTTAAAAAGTAGTAAAGAAGGAACATAGACAGCATGATAAGTCATCAATTACCGTTGAGTTCATTTTTCTAGTCCCTGCCTTTACCTAGATTTTTGAGTAACTCAAATTCTGGTTACACTGTAATTTCTATGAATTGCAACACTGAAAATTCTTCCGATTCGTATTTTCGGGTGTAGAATAACATTATCTATTATTGTGGTAAGTTACATTTTATTACGTCTTTCCACTTACGAAAAACGGGCAAAAGAAAAATTATTAGATTTTCAAAAATATTTAGTAGTCTGCCCCCTTAAGTAGTATCTATTTTTTGTGTTGATGCAATACTTTTTAACCTAGTTCGAATACCACTCGATGCATTTATTTTTTTATTATTTTGTAATTTTTCAGTTATTCTTGCCGTACATTTTTATAGTATATGTATTACACAGAGGTGGTGGACAATTTCTAATTTATCCAAAAATAAGGTGTACAGGCGTAGAACCTTTCCTATATATCCCAATGTGAGTCACCCTTAGTGCAAATAACTTCTTGCATCGATCCATAAAATTTTCGAACACCTATAAATAAATCCGGAGATCTAGTGTTCAGGAAATCAATATAAGATCTAATACCTCCTCCAGAACGCAATTTGTATTATTATTATTATTATTATTATTATTATTATTATTATTATTATTATTATTATTATTATTAATATTAAGTAGGAAATAGAAAAAAAGGTTTTAGAGTACTAAATTTGGTGAGACATTTTATTTCTTTCCAGTATGGACTTTATTGTCGTCTTGGTATATCAGAACCATTTTAGATAGATTTTCACCTCAATAGTACATATCACAGCTTGCTAGAGTCTATCTCACAAGAATGCACTCAGTTACATAATACCTTGACCATCACCTTACTCTGAACATTCTCACCATGGGCGGCGATTAGGGGGGGCAAAGGGGGGCAGTTCCCCCCCCCCAATTTCCTGAAATGGCCTATTAATGTATATAGTTTCAACCAGGGAAATTCGTATATTAACATTGATATACAAATATTCAGATCATGTCTTGCCCCCCCACTTTTAACGTCCAATTGCCGCCACTGATTCTCACTTAGTATTTTACGAGAGGAGATGAGATGTATTCCCTACTGTTTTCAAATCGGTTTTGGATCAGGTTCAAATTAGTGAATGTAAGCCATACATTGAATTACGACATTAAAAAAAAAATGGTTGTATCGTCTTTTTAAAGATAAATGATGTGCTTAAAAGTAAGATATCTTTCACATTTTCCTATAGAAATGCTTGTCTGAAGAGAAATCAAAATGAGTTAAGGCCATAGTGGGTCACTATTTAGTATATCTTAGATCCTGAGCAGGGCGATGTTTCAACTTCGAGGGGAAACGTACACTTAGAAAGAACACTAAACTCGCTGCCAACTGTGTTCAGCATTCAGATTTGGGAACCTGCCTCGTCAATATTTTCCGCATACTCTGCCACATTTGTATCTTTAAGACTTTATCAGAGGATGTTGTAACTTCTGATACAAAATGTCTATAATATCTATAGCATACTAAAGGTTTTGATCTTGCAATACTGTCATGGGTAATATCAATGTTTTCTGGGTCAGTATTATTGAAGGTGCACTGCAGCGAAGTTAATTAACAATGAATCTTTGACCTTTTAGAAATCTGCAACGTAAATTCTCACAGTAGCATTAGAAGTTGCACGGTTGCTCAACAATTGACACATATTTAGTTGGATTTTTGAGATGATATCCTTCTAGTAGAGGTACCCAATAAAAGCTCGGTAATGCGCACCACAGAGCCGGTTAGGTTGCGATGAGCTATCCGCTCTGTTCGACTCGGTTCAGAGGAACCATCCTCTCGAGTCGGCTCGATTGAGGAGCGTCATCGGCTCGGTAGACGTAATATATGAACGGTCTTTCTGACAAGTGAGCTCGGCTCTGTGGTGAACAAGCCGCGAGCCGACCAATTTAAACCAATTTAACAATTAGAGTCGGCACGTTTCATTCAACTCATTCAAATGGACCGAGTTTCGTCTCTAGAGGTTAGACCGGTTGTCGCTTTTATGAAAGTGACTGTATGTCCGGCTTAGAGAGTCTTCTTGTATCTGATCTTTCCTTAACCCTTTCAGACCTGGTGGTCACATTTGTGTACATTAAGTTTTAAGCTTAAAGCGGCCCATACACGTAAACACATGCCTGAAGAAACAGCCCGACTTGTATGAAAAATGATAAAACCACAGGCAAGTTGATCGTGTATGGCCTCGTTCATTCATGTTGAAAGTTTTCAAAATCTTCTGAAAACATGTTTGATGTTTTTGCCGTTCTGCATGCATGTTTATCGTGTATGGGCTCGTTCATGCAAGGTGGCTGTTTTATATTTAGGTCCGCCAATCACGACAGCGGAAGAAATCACGTGAGTCTCTCCTCCGTCGCATGCCAAGGTCGTGCAGTTGCAAAAAGAAAAAGCACGCGTTTCCTCGTCCTCCACATTTCTCAAACTACTTTCAGTATGTTGGACAGCACGTTGGTACGTGTGTGAGCAAAAAATTCTTTCAAGATGCATGATGAAAGAAACCTTTTATACATTTTGGTAATGCAAGTGCGTGCGTCTATGGCGCGCTTATTATAATTACTCTGGAGGATTCTAAATGGCTGGGTTTTTATGTCAGAATTCTTTGAACTTTTCTAAATCACTTGCCACTATTTCTGTGGTGTTTTAATCTGTTGTCAGGAAGCAATGCACATTTCTTGTAGACTACTTGCAGGGGCTATCACAATGGACAAAGCTCAGCCACGTAGGCTGTTTTGTTCTTGGCGAAACAAACTATTTGCAATAAATTCTCCTTTTGTTTTAGTGATGTATTTTGAGTTTCTAAACTATATAGATCACAATGATGTGTTCGATTAATCCCATTTTTATTTTACATACGTATTTCAACCCTAATGCACGCAAAATGTTTCGTCCATAATTCTCTAAATATGACATCCGCAAACGAATTGACGGTTGTATTTCATTTGTTAAGTCATAAAGAATAGTAATTCAAAATAACAATAACAACGGAGAGTAAACAAAAAATCAGGTCTGAAAGGGTTAAAGAAATCCTTGGTTCTGGTTTGAAAAGGATTGTTACAAAACAAAGTTCTTGTAAAGTCAGGTGTAAATTTCCAACTCGATAAGTTTCTTGTATAGCTATCTTGAAGAATTAATGGATTTACGCAGTGTTCAGTAGCTTTTATCAGTTCAGGTGAGTAGGATCATGGTATTTATTGGACATTTGAAAAGCAAACAGCAAAAGGAACGATATTTCTTATTGAAAATAAAACTTCACAGGTTTTGTTTACACCATGTTTCGCATCCATACAGCACCGCAGGATCTTCATTGGAGAAAAGATATTCAAGTGACAATTACCTCTCATTTTCTTTACTGTTTATGCACTTTGCTGTTCTGTTAGAGTTATCAGTAAAAGTGTTTAATGTGTATCTATCAATTTGGGCAACAATGACACGCTGATGTTCTCTCATGCTTCACAGCGTAAACATGAAGATTCATGAATTATCGGAGTCCAAACTTTTAAATATATATATATATATATATATATATATATATATATAATATAGGGTAATTTTGAATAGGCCTAATATAGGCACATTAAAAGCAAAACGATGATATAGAAATATAATTTGACAGAAACGTGAAATATCTTGTCTAGAGTTCAATCTGTTGGTTAAGTTACTTTTAAAATGTATCGCGTTACTTTGTCATTAATTTTCCTTATATACAGTATATGACACAAGTTATACTAGGTGGTAGTTGTTACTTATATAGCTCATAGTCGGTTCGGAAGTAGCGCGCTATTTATGGCGAAGCTACAATAGCTAGCTGCAAATGTTGTAGCTCTAGATGTAGCGGCGCTACAAGTCTAAACCTGTAGCTTGTAGCTGTAGCTGAGCTACGTATTTTTATAGTGTGTAGTGAATTTTGTACTAAAGCTTCAAATAAATCTTTTCCAGGACGCAAAAATATTTTGTAACTCCAACATTTTCTCACAATTTGTAGTAAATTTTTATATGATGATAAGGAGAAAATATGATTGGTTTCTAACTTCTCTCTCCAATTCTTTTGCAACAATATTACAAGAAAATTTTGTAAAATAAATTGCGTACTGACGATCGGTCAAAAGGATAGTAATGACTCTTAAAATAGATCTATATGCCATTCTAGCAGCGAAAGCATATACATTTTTCGGGGGAGGGGGTAATATATATATATATATATATATATATATATATAATATTATACTTTAAAAAGAGCAGACAAAATGCATACTTTATTGTGAAATGCAAATTGACAGACAAAGCTTTTATGTAATATTTTAACCAAACTTTTAAGTGGATAGGATTGCCACGGGTGCTGACTGCCACAGCCAATTATTGGTGCTGACTGCCACAACTGTCGCTGATTGCAAATATGAAGGTGCTGACTGCCACGAGCCTGGGTGAAACTGTATTTGGAAAGAGAGGAATTAATCCCTCATACTAAATTTATGATTATTAATTAATTTAGTAGGGATTAATTTAGTAATCATCACAGCAAATCTATGTAGCATCCTATAAGTTACGAAGTTGTCACTAAGTGAACGACATACACTTGGATGTTTATAAAGGGATTGTCTTTTCTGTTATATGTACAATTTGCACATTTCATTGTTTATATTAATTGTTTTATTGTATTATTTAATGGATATGATGGTCTGAAGCTAGCTGACAAGGGAAGTTTGGGAGAAGCATTCGCCTGCAGAGAAATAAGCATGTCATTTGAAGGACCAATTTATGCTGATTACAACAGGTAATAAAACTCCTGTACGTTGAGAACTGTTCAAGATATTCAGCTTGGAAATTTATGAGAGAAAATGAGTGGATGCACGTTTCAATGCGTTAAGTATTCTCACCCATGGCGAAGCCTGATGGTTTGAACTTGCTATTGCTTGATCACTGGGGTCCATTCACAGACAAATTGTTCACCACAAGTTGCATGACGGATGGCAAAGACCTAATGGTTGAGAAGATACCAAAGAATTGCACACGATTTGTGCAACCATTTGATGTGTTTTGATTCCGATCAATCAAAGATTATGGCAGGAGATTTGTATATACATAGTATGAATCTTCTTCATCTGGACGTTATAATGTACCAACGAAACAATCAAATAAAGTTCGTGTCCATACGAATCACTTCTGATCACCGCGATACATTGGATTGTTTCAGTTTGTGTTCTGCAAGGCAGGTTACGAACAAATTATAGGCCTATAACTTTTGAATCACTTGTCGAATTTGCTTTTTGCTTTGGTTCTGCGAACTGTTCTCTTGACGGATGCAACACAATTGCACATATAAAATGTTCATGGTGGAAGGGAGTATTTTGCTTGCGTCATTTCTTCATAAAACAGAAGAACAACAGTGAACAATTTTCATCTCTAACCTATGATTATTGTGAACAATGTAATGGCTAATTGTATCTAACAAACCCGTTAGTTATTGCGAAACACTTTTTTTCTGTTACTTGCGATAGCTTTCAATTCGTATGTCAATATTCGTTACTAATTATGTTGTACTTAACGCGTATAATTGCGTATATCCTCATTTTCTCATATAAACTTCCAAGTTTAATATCTCGAACCGTTTTCAACCGTACAGGAATTGTATTAGCGTGTTATAATCAGTATGAATTGGGACTTCAAATGGCATGCTTAGTTTCTCTGCAGGCGAGTGCTTTCTCCTGAACTTCCCTTGTGAGGTAAAGCCAGCAGTGCTTTTTTGATGGAACTTTCAAGAGCTGCTCGAAACAATTTGCACAGCTGTACATAGTTCATGCTGACATAGGGAGTTCAAGTGAGAATACATAAATCGTACCAATTTTGTACGCACCGATCCCTGACAAAACTGAAAGTACACTCATGTCCAAAATTATTGCCGCATATCTATAATTGTCTTCTTGTAAGAATATAATTTGATAATTTTGCAGAGTATTTTTAATACTTATATTATGTGTATAATCAGGAAATTTATATTTGTGATAAATTTCATAGGAAAAGAATTATAAATACGAAAATCATAATGAGTAAAATAAAATGTAACTAAATGGGCAAGAAAATATTATTTTCGTTTTATTATTCTTATTTACTGCTCTTTTGATATGAAATTTACCACATACTTTGCTTTGCCGATTATACACATACTAACATTACCGGGCGAATTCGTTATCAAATTATATTACTAGAACAACATATTTATAATCATGTGACAATAATTTTGGACATGAGTGTACCTACAGAGACCTGTTTAACTTTGTTAGGTGTTGGTCTGAACAACACGATCCTAAGGATCATCTAGTTTCTTTCATGCTTCTTTCAACTTTCTCTCAGGCTCGTGGCAGTCAGCATTTTGATATTGGCAATCAGCGCCAGTCGTGGCAATCAGCACCATTAATTGGCTGTGGCAGTCAGCACCCGTGGCAGTCAGCACCCCACCCTTTTAAGTTCAGTTACGCATGTAAATGCCATGACATATATTATAATGCATAATGCCTAGTAAACTGTATTTGTGACAAGAGCTTAACTAGCGAATACGTTTCTGGGAAACTAGCTAAAAGTAGCGAGCTACAATTTTTATTATGTAACTGTAGAGCAGCTACATTTAAAAAGTAGCTTTCCGATCACTGCTTATACTAAAATAATGTTAGCAAATGGTGAATATACTGTATACTTGCCTTCTACATGTGCCTCTCGGGTATACTCTAAGCGATCTTCCTTTCCTCGATTTCAACGAGCGATAGAAGGAAATTTATCACCTTTCTCAGTTGGTTTTCTGTATGCTCAGAAAACTGTTAAAGTTAAGGATATGATTTAGAGTACTCGGGTAACCAAAGAAGAGACATGAAAACCATGACCCTACTCACCTGAACCGATAAAAACTACTAAACACTGCTTAAATCGATTAATTCTTTACGATAGCTATGCAAAACCTTTATCGAGTTGGAAATAGTGGTGTCAAAAGGCTCGACCCTGAGCCACCGGCGCAGCTTGAACTCCGGCTCGGTTCAAGTCAGCCAACAGCTCTAGTCGGACCGATCGGAATGAGCCATTGGCTTGGTTCGGCTCAGCTCAGTTGAGCCATTGGCTAGAACCGGGTTGGTTGAGATGAGCTACGGGCTCGGCTCAGCTAGGCTCAGGTGAGCCATCGGCTCGAGCCTGCTCGGTTGGAGTGAGCGATCAGCTCAGTTCCGCTCAGCACAGGTAAACCATTGGCTCGAGCTGGCTCACTTCTCAGTTCGGCTCGGTGATGACTAGTGTTGTAAAGGCCTCGAAAATAACGGAAATTTTGGATAAAAAAGCGGTCTCCCACGCTAAAGAAGCGTATAATAATAATAATAATAATAATAATAATAATAATAATAATAATAATAATAATAATAATAATAATATGAACTGCGTTCTGGTGGTAATGAAGGAGGTATTAGTGCTGATAGTGATCTCTTGGACACTAGAACTCCAGATTTATTTTGAGGTTACGAAAATCTTACAGATCGATGCAAGAAGTAATTTGCACTAAGGAAGAATCACACTGGGATATATAGAAAAGTTTTTACACCAGTACACCTTCTTATTTTTGGATAAATTAGAAAGTTGTCCATCACATCCGTGTAATACATATATTATGAAAGTGTAAGGCAAAAATAAATGAAAAATTACAAAATGAAAAAAGTATAGGCATCGAGTGGGATTCGAACCAGGTTCAAAAGTACTAAATCCGCACAGAAAGCAAGAACTTCACACGCATGGCTATCGAAACAACTCTGAAGTTTCATTCCTATTTCATGAATAGAGAACGAATTTCTTAACAACTCCCCCTCTTTTTTTAACGAATATTGTGGTGTGCTTTACTTACAACCAGGTTTTCTGCACTTACCAAGTACTATGATGTTCTAAATGTATATTACATTGTTATAAAAGGAGAACTGAGTATTTCAAACAGCAAACTGTGAGCTGTGTTGGGAAGTCTCGTTATTTTTTTCTTTTGACTTCCCCTACCATTACATCGACTGCGCTGTTGCAAACCTACAATTTTAAGGGACTTAGAAAAATTCGGGCATGCAATTATATTTTGGAGAAGTGTACATAGTCACCTAAGTTCTGGAAAAATAAGCAGCACCTCACCTGTAGTTGACAAACTCACTCCGGACTTAGCATGCATGATTTCTGTTGAGTAATAAATAAGAACAACACCCAGTTTCTAGTTAGTGGACTGCGAAGAAAATTCGTATTACAGTGATTGATACTTTCTGTGGTGTATTTAAGGAGGGCTTCGAAATTGTATTTACTATATTAAGGTAAATGAAATATCTTGCAGAATTTTCACATCACCAGGAATAAGAAGTTAGCCAAGCTCGCCCTGAAACAAAATCGTAAATACGCCACTGGGTACTTTACACAAATATATGAAAACCTCGAGAATTGTCTGACTCAGTTTCCGATTGGATTATCGTTCCGTAGAAGGATACGCCAACCAGGGCACTATAGAAGACCGTATAAAACCTTCCTTCTAAGATTTAATTCTTGAAGAAGATCAAGGAGCTTAGGGACAAATAAGAACAAACCTTGTATATAGAAAATCATAGTTCAACAGCTTGGAAGGTCGAAAGTGAATTTGTCCTGGACATTGTATCAGTATCATGATCCCTGAAATAAGCTATATCGTTAGTATAGGCTCTTTGCAGGAGTCTCGAGTTTGATCACTGTGAAAGTTTATAGGGTCTGAATTTCACAGTAAACTGTAGGCATTTGTCTCATATAGCCTCAATGCTGATAGAATGTTATTCAAACCAGTCAAGCAATATGTTTTATGTTGGTTTTACTTTGGTTAAATGAATAAACAGACGTCAGTGTGCAGGCCTAGAGTTGTGAGAAATGTCTCTAGGTTCTCCTCGTGTTTAGCAGATCACTTTCCAGTTCTCGTGATGATTCTTTGGGGATGTCCTACAATACACTGACTAAGGACATTCTGCAGAACAGGAGTCAAAACCAAAAAAAAAATGAAATGAAATCTTTGAGTTTTACGTCCCACGGTTATGCCGGTTAGGCTAAAGGAGACGGTGATGATGAGTGATGAATGAAATGGTGGAATGAAGAAAGTGGGAGGAAACGGGAGAATCCCGAGAAAACCCACGCTCACGGTGTTTGTCCACCACAAAGTTCACTTGGCGGGGGCTGGGATCGAACCCGGGACCCCAAGCACCAGAGGTGAACCATTGAGCCACCGCGGTGCTCTGAGAGTGCCCCCCGGATGAGACCAAAATAATACGTCTATAATATTATAATAAATAAAATAGTACCAGAAGTGCTCCCCGGAATACTACGTGTGCCTCCCCTCTGAACATTGTTTTCTGAAAGAACGACTGATTGAAAGTGGTGATAACGAAGCAAGCCTGGAATTGTTAACACTGAATTTCAAGGTGTATCCAAAAGTACCTTGCTTCCTTCAATGTCCTCCTTGGGCACGTAAAAGAGATAGTTGTTCGTGCAAATCTCCTCAGCTGCGTGATAATACTCGAGACCAGAGACAACCTGATAAGCCTCCAACCAAATACGAAAAATTCACTGTACTTTGCAGACACAAACGTTGCGAGGACTCTCGCTCATGAAAAGAACATGCTGAGGTCTGAGTAAATAAAACTTAGTTTTTGACACTTTAACTGTTGGATGTTTCTCTCAAAATTACTGTAAGCTTCTCCTATAGTCATTAACATGTAATGAACTGGAATTTTTTATCGTTTCACGGTCACTTTATTTTTGTACGATCGTACATCTGTTGGTGGGAATTTGGCGACTTAAGTCATCTCCGCAATAAAGTGCAATTACTTTAGTGTCTCTTCTTTTGATTGGTTTAATCATTTTCGTTACCGACGTACTATATAAATGCTTGCAGACATCAGGAGGTAGCGTACGCCGCACCTTGCACAACAGCCTTTCGCTTGCTTTGGCCTTTGGGCAAAGACTCCATAGTTCTCTCCTTTGCTTTTCCGAAAACTTGGGGGGTATTATACGTTTCTCTTTTCTTTGGTGGTGTTCCTACTTCTCTTGTTTTCTTCCTTAACCTACACAATCTCTGCCTCTCTCTATCTTTCTGTCTTTTGGCATCTATTTCTTCTATCACACTGTAATATTGGTTTCTCTTTACGTCAAACTACTCTTTTTCTCTCCGTATCTCTTTTAAGATATTTTTCCCATTTTCTGGATTATTTTTCTTTCTTTCCCTTGATTTTGCCATGAGGATCCGTTTTGGTGTACTTATTGTCTACGAAGATGCAAATAAACTGTTATTAGCGTAGGTAAAACACTTTCTTAAGCAGCTGATTTAAAACGTGTCACGTCCGTTGCCCTTAAAACACCAAATAAATCAATTTTCAGACTTCTAAATTTCTGCAAAGGAAACTCCACAAAAACTAACTTTGGGTCTAAAATTGAAAATTTTCTCTGATCTTGTTCAAAATTTATGCAAACTTTTTTTTTATTATTTTGGTAACGGACGTGACATCAAAACCCCTTGTTGTTAACACAGAAACCACTGCAACTTAAATGCTGCAATAAAATAATACTCAATTACAAGTCGAATAATGTTCACATATTTATAGATGCAGTACGTTACATAACTGCTAATTTTAACGTTATGACAATCTACGAAAAACTGCTTTGCAAGTGCCAACCCAGCACCAGTGCTCAAACTCCTATTTCAGTCACTCGTAAAACCACTACTTTCTACTACGACAGGTTTATTTTGCTGAATCAGTAAAATTTACACATTTTTCTGTATAACGAAAGAAATTGTTTCATTTGTAAATAGTTTTCAATCTTTGAGTGATTGGTTTCAAATTTTCTGAAATGGCCGCACTACCAAACATCACAATTTACAAAATTAAAAACAGAAAATGTACTGAGTAGTAGAAAATTCATGTCACAAGAGAGATGCGACCACAAATCTATTGGAAGGTTGTGTGAAGGCAAATGGCTAACATTTGAATGGTAACTTATATTGTGCATTGTGTTTTCTTCAAAGACGCTTTTCTTTTTAATGGTAAAGGAAACCTTTGAGTTTTACGTCCCACGAATATGCCGGCCAGGCTAAAGGAGACGGTGATGATGAGAAATGAATGAAATGGTGGAATGAAGAAAGTGGGAGGAAACAGGTAAAACTCTTCCTTACTTTGTCTGTTTCCTTCATAATTCGTTGTTCAACTTTCTGTACTCTTTTGATTCATGCCGATCCCAGCTCGCGCCAAGTGAATTTGTGGTGGACAAACACCGTGAGCGTGGGTTTTCTCGGGTTTCTCCCATTTCTCTCCGATTTCTTCATTCCACTATTTTCTTCATTTCTTATCGTCATCGTCTACTTTAGCCTAACCGGCATAACTGTGAGACGTAAAACTTAAAGATTTCATTTCATTTCATTTTGTGTTTCATGCCCTCCTTTCCCTAATTTTTTGCAACCTCTGTTCTGTAACCTGTTTTTCTTAGCTGTTTTGTGTTCACGGTAATTATGCGTGTAAATGTTAAAAAAAAACATTTGATTCCCATTCCTTGGTGATTGTCCTGAGATTGAAACTTCTTTTCCGAACATAACCACTGGATTTTAAGGATTCTATGTATAAGAAAAGCAATTTCTTGCATTCGATCTCCTATTTCGTCTGAAAATATCCCCTGTGAAGAAGAGAACGCGTCTGGAAGAGAAGACTTCTTATCTTCTTTTTAGCATCTTCTGCTGAATAGCTGTGCATATGTTAACTTTTACGGCTTTTTTCTCCCTTGCACTCATCTGTGTGTATCCTACCTCATCTTCTCTTAGTCTTACTTGACCGTCTAGCCTTTTCAAGGCCCCATAGTTACCAGATTAGTTTTATTTTCATATGCTTTCGGTAGCTTATAGTTTCCACTTACATTTGTTACATTTTTTTTTTTTTTTTCATTAGATTCAGTTGAGCCACCTCTGGAAGTCTTCTATCATTTGCTACCACATTATACGGTTATAAGCAGATTTAGGAACTATCAATGCTGCACCTTTAATTTATTTCGTTTTATTTATTTATTTGTTATTAAAATAGCCAAATTAGCTTGTCTTGCAAAGGAAATACTAAATACATACTTCTATGTTTTGATTGCACATGGTGCACTCTTTTTTTATGTTCTATTTAATGCAAGCCTATTGTTACACCTTTTCACAATGTTGTCATCTTTCACAGTGTTTTGCTCCTTGACCACATTCTGTTCCTATAGTAATTAAACAAGGATCACTGAACATGTGCGATATTACATTATTCTCGCTTCTGTGCAATTTCGTTAGGCGAGGAAGTAAAAGGTGGTGCCAAACCGATCAATCACTGCTATCAGCAATCGGTATTGTTGAGTGCTTTTCTCATACAAATATTACTTAGTGATCGGAGATGCAGCTTCATGAAAAAGAAAGAAAGAAAAAGCAGATAATGTTAAAATTTTGTTTTATGTAAGTTTTCCGGACTTCTTACTTAATATAACATTGTGTTCTGAATTTGTTTAAGACAGACTTTTTAATGCATGAGTGAATTTTTGAGTCACATACAGTCCTTATCGTTTCAGTTTTGCTTTGCTATCATATACTAAGTGGAGTTTCACATTTTTTCATTCGCATATTATTATCCTACCAATTAAAATGTATATAAAAATTTCGCAGTTACTCAGGAGGCAGTTACCCCTCCCTCTGGACGTTTAAATGACACCCACTGCCTATATATGATGTAATAAGTTTTAGTACTGTCTGTATGAATATTTACTTTTGAAATTTGCACATTTTTTGCACCTTTTTAACCAAAAATTTGCACCTAAAATTTCTAGCTCTAGGTATAAGTCTTATCAACTATTCTAGCAAGAAAATATGTTCTAGCCATTTACCTAACTTAGCTAGCTGGGGCCAGTAAAGAGTTCGTTTTTAGCTAGATTAGAATTCGCGTGTTTAGCGCAAGGACATACGTTCAATTCGATTCCTATGGGATCTCATGTGGGTTTGGGTTACATGTAAAGTTCACTTGTTGAGTTGACTTGATTTTGAGTTTAACGTCCCGTTCAGCAGCGAGGCTACATGAGACGTAGACTTACTGATTAACGTGGAATTCGAGCCACATGAGCTCCAGCCGGTAATCGAACCCGAGTCTCCCACGCCAAAGGCTCGTAGGCTAACCGCTTATCCACGAAGGAGCACAAAAGTTCACGTCTTATATAGCCTTCGTGCTGAAAAGGAACGTTAAACTCTAAATTTACAATCGATAAGGCACTAAACCAGTGGTTCTCAACCGATGTGTCGCGACACACTGGTGTGTCACAGTCCCGTAGGGTGTGTCGCGAAAATTTAGAATTTAGAAATCAGATGTTCTGGAAGTTCAGTAAAGTGTGTAATCAGTCAAAAGAGGTTGAGAACCATTGCATTAAACAAATTGAGCAGGGGTTGGCCAGTTTTTCTCCAATGAGGACGCCAGAAATGGGACCGAGCATCCTCCCCTTCCCCTAGACATGATGTATTGTAATTTATGATCAAGTAATATAAAACTATCCATTTCGATATATTTTTAAAAATAGTTTCTCCCTAAAGTTTCCATGCCCCTCCGCTTGCCTACCCGATCCCTTTAAAGAAATTAAAGCTAAATTGGAAAATCCTCGGATAGGAGGTAGCCTGTTTTTTTGGTGCTAAGAAGCCAAGGTATAAGAATCAATGGAAAGATTAACGTTTTTGAATATTATAATAATAATAATAATAATAATAATATAGAATTGTGTCAATCTGTTAGACGATTGCCATTTGAGTGCCTGAAAACGTTTAATGTATTAGTCACTGTTTTCATTCGTGATTGCAAGATTCTCGTTCAGTAGGAGCAATCACCGGAACTCTTCATGCGAATTAAAAATTGCTCAAAACTACAGTAATGATACAGCCAGTTTGGGTTGCGCAATTCATTCTTTGCCCCCGCTTCCCCCTTCCCCCCTCTCTCTCCCTTATTCCGTGGGATGTGCATTTAAGTGCGATGAGAATGAAGGAAAGAAGGTGTAGCTCAACTTTCTGGAATTGTTTGCGGTGTGTCATTACGTTACGTCAGCAGACCGCTCGATTCCGTTTTTCTACTTTTTCCTCTATTTTTACGAGTCCGTCTTCCTTGATTAGGCGTCGTCTTGTGCTATTTGTGTTTGGTTATAGATGTTCGCAATTTACTATAGGTATGTTTTTCTTCTTCTTTCTTTTGCCTTTATCATATAATAGTTATGTATGTGGTATATTTTTATACAGAAGTGATCGTCATTGTATTTTTTTTTTTTTTTTTTTTTTTGAATGGTCGAGAATATGAACGTTATTTAGAATTTCCTTCCCTTCCTTTTCAAGTGCAACAGTATTTTACAAACTGTTAGATTGTAGCATATAGAAATCAAATGGAATTTCCGTATGCATATTTTTCTTAGGTTATTTACATATGAAGACAAGAAAGTACAAAATGTAAGTTCTACTTCATTGTGTATCTTACTTTCAGAATTTCCCGACGGGAGCTCATGTGGTTCGGATTCCACGTTAATCAGTAGGTCCACGTCTCATATAGCCTCGCTGCTGAACGGGACGTTAAACTCAAAAACAACTCAACTCAACTTACTTTCAGAAGTTTTCATCACCCCCACCCCGAATCGTTAGAGAAATATTTTGCTGACTTGTTACCATTGGTTGACTTAGAGTTTAGTACCCTTTCAGCACAGAGACTATACATATAGCACGTAAACCTACAGACTAACGTGGAATCCGAATCATGTGACCAACCATATCCATCGAACCCCGGTCTCCTGCACCGAGAGCGCGCAAGCTAACCATATAACCACAAAGAAGCCGCGGGGGATCATTACGTGCCGGAAAAATTGCGAAGGCTAACGTAATTCAAAACACACGAAAATCAGTTGTAACTTTTCTGCCTAATATCGCAAACTGAAACTCATTTGACGCAAACCGTTACGGAGTGTGCCCCGTAAACCATTATAGAATCATTGAGATGTTTCGTCGACAGAGAACTTGTCGAAAACATATTTCACGAAATCCTTACAAACATCCGTGGAGAAGACACATACGTATACTGAAGATAGAAATGATATCTGATTATAATACTTATAAAAACGGTATCTTCGGAAATGTTCTTCCAAAAAATGTGTAGTACTAGATGACATTCTATCTTTTTCTATAGGGTGTAGAAAGTAATTCGTGTCTCTTTTGCTCCAAGGCTTCATAAGACGGAGTCTACAGCGTGAACGTTAGGCCTGCATTCTACGGAAACGAAAATCGTCGCGCAAACAATGAAGCATTAACGTCAGGAATGACTCAACTCAACAAACGTTTTCAACGCGGAATGAGAACGCTCGGTTAGCGCGTTGAGAATATTCATGTCTGGTCGCGTTAATAACGCGGTGTTCGTAATGCGAAGTAGAGAAAATTTAGAAATATTCAGTGGCGTAGAGAAGAGTAGGGATTTTGGGAACCCCCACAATTTAATAGGAGGAGGAAAAATTAATATCGTCAAAAATGCAATTCACGCGATTAGTATCACGATTGTTGCGTACACAAGTATATTTAGAAACTTGAGAGCAATAAGTGGCGTCCTTCCGGTACAAAGTTTAGTGTAGAACTACAAAAGTGATTGTTATAAATGAGAAATTATAAAATTAATAAAAGGTACGGGCCTCCGCTCTAAACTTCCTCTCTCCAATTCCTTGAACTAAATCATGTGTTGCACTTATTAATTAAACATTTTCTTATAAAATACGAACAAAATTATAAATCATTTCCGGAAAACTTCATCGAAAGAAAATTGATCGCCAAAAGTAACGTAACTCTTGTAGATTTTTCCATAAGAAATAACTTATGGCATATTCTAGGATTATTAATGAAATATTTGTTTATAACTCACTCCAAGAATGAACTTACCCCTTGTGGACATTCTCATGGAGCAATTTATGCAAGATTTTAAGAAGAATGAAGTAGTACCAAAATCGCCTTTCTATCCTATGTATTTTTTTTTCGTAAGGAATAATTTACACAGTATTATAACAGTTACTAATGCGATGTTTTTGAAATATCAACAAAATGGCATGAGTCATTTTTGAGAAAATCATCCGAAAAACCCGTTGTACATTTTTTAAGGACAAATGAGTTATGCAACATTGTCAGGGTATTAATCAAATATTTATGTAATATAAAGAAAACCTCCCGAGACTTTTCGAGAAAATCATCCGAAAATAAAAACACACATCAAAGAATAAACTACCCCTAGTAGAGTTTTTTCAGGACAAATGAGTTTACCATACTGTCAGATTATTAATAAAATATTTATGAAATATAAACAAAATTGCCGGAGTAGTTTTTGAGAAAATCGTCTGAAAGAAAACTTACTCCACGAATGAACTACCCTTTGTTGTTTTTTCTCAGAGAAATTATTCAGTCACATAATGAAGTTGTTTTTGGAAAATTGGTCAATGAAATATAAACAAAATCGTTAGAGGCATTTTTAATAAAATCGCAGTTTTGGGTTTTTACTTTTAAATGAAGTAACCTTTTTTTAAGGATAGGAAGAAAATTCGATCCTCTCCTCAGGAGAGGGTTCTTAAGTTTAAAATTTGCTTAAGAGAAGTTGAACGGTATAACCTAGGTGAGTGTACAATCAGGATGAACAAATGGCCGGTGTCGAAAAACCACTTTTTCGGTATTTGTGAGCCATGAAACGTAAATCCGTTGAAATCTCGAATTAGATTTTTTCACGACGACAATTTTTTTTTTCTCCTTTCGTCACTCTTAACATAAAAAGGGACTATTTTATACTGATGAAAAGAAGCTTTGACATTCCGTGCATACGCTGAATATTAGCATCTATATAGTCCGAAAAAGAATCACGTCCACTTTTCCGTGTTGCTAACTCCGCATTAAAGGCGTCCGTGTGGTCCAGGCATTAGATCTAAACGACTTGGAAATCGAACTTCATTGAATTGTGGATTATATTGAATTTTTCGATAGCGCAATCGTAGAACACTTAAATCTCTTAAAATGTGTTTCAAGTCATCGAGTCCAAGTAATATTTGTAGTGGAAAATATTGCGTGCTTCTTAGTATTCTCCTGTTCCCTCTCACTTTTCCATCATAACTCAATCGTAGTTATCACTCATTCCTTTTTACCTATACAGAAAAAGAGAATACATTTAAACTAAAGACTTTTCGAAGAAACTGTTATCAAGAATATGAATGCTATTGTTTAATTATCTGACCTCAGTAGACGTGAGGGATTTCCTATCACTTTATTCAAAAAGATATATTAACATTATTAAATTGTAATTTTTATTTGTACACTTGATTTTTTTTCGAGACTAAATACAATAGAAAAATAATATTTATTAAGAAATTGTTCGTGGCCTTGAATAATAATAATAATAATACTCTTTAATCATTCTAATTTCAAAGTCAAGTATCTAATAAGAAGTAAGCTAAATTTATCTTCGTTTTAACTAAGTCAGTGGGGCGTGAAGAGCGTCCAAGAGGGCGCGAACTGCTGACAGAAATTAATTACATTCATAATCTATTTATATAAGAGTGAAAAGGATCTTTGTGATCACACTACAGGAAAACGGCTGAATCGATTGAAATGAGTTTTTGGATATCGTTATCACATATTTCGAACTGAATAATTTTCATATTACTTTGATTAAAATGCGTATCCTAAGGTGGGGAGCGGGGGTCAAAATGTATGCAAAAAATATCTTACTAACGTGTCAAGTTAGGAAGATAAAACTTGATATAAAAACTCCTTATTGAAAATAAGTAGACACCTGTCCCAGAAATTTTGAGAATTTCCCTTTTTAAGGATGACATTTTTAATATTTCTCCCCCCCCCTTCACATTGAAAACGATGTTGTCTGTTGTCTGTGACAGTTTCACGGGGTAAACAGTTGGACAGTTTAAAATAAAATGTGGAACATAGTAATTACCAGCTCTCTGCTGGGCTTTTGTTATGTTACCTTGATTAAAGGGTGTTATCCGAAGGGAGTAGAGGAGATTCAAAATTTATGTAAAAATACAGTACCTCATGGGGGTCAAAATTTATGCGAAAAATTGAGTATCTCACTATAAACTCCTCATTAAAAATAAGGGAACACGGGCACCAGTGTTTTTAAAACTCAGTTTTGC
The DNA here is from genome assembly GCF_964235325.1 of Thermobia domestica. Lineage (NCBI taxonomy): Eukaryota > Metazoa > Arthropoda > Insecta > Zygentoma > Lepismatidae > Thermobia > Thermobia domestica. The sequence goes on along the minus strand of NC_137460.1, from coordinate 152,385,044 downwards.
GGGGGGATTTTTTCACATTGAAACTAGTATTGCCTATTGTTTGTGATCCCTTCGAGAGGAACGAAATTTCTCCCGTGGCATATTTTCGATTATGTTCAAAATGGGTTACCAGTATTTTGGCGGTTCTACTTTCACCCCATATACGCATATTGAAAGTCATCACCAGGGTTAATAAAATGGTTGAAGTGTGTATCTGTGTGATCTCAGTTCCGATTTTCCGAAAGGATAGGTTATATTGTGTCAACCAAACTAAGAGGTGACGAAATGGTGACAGTGAGAGCCGATATGCTAACCACATACAGTAACCCAATTAAAAAGCCTGAACGGCTATTGCCCTTTCTCGTCTATAGGCCAGTGCGCTGAGCTAAGTATTTGGGTTATATTTTACGTTATTGATTTCGTTAAAATAATAATAATTAGTTTTCCTACTCGATAGTATTGGTGTTCTAAAGAGAATTTATCACCTATATCCCTGTATTTCTTTCTGGGGTTGTGGTCTGATTCTTTTCTCTCTCTCTCTCTCTCTCACTCTCTGAAAAGGGACATATACTCTAATCGACCAAAGAGTAACAATGTCGCCGTGGACGTCGATGGAAGCAAAAAAACTTTTCACCTCAGCTGTATGTGTCGCTACTCTCGGTAGTAAACATAAATGGTTCATAATTAGTTTCCCGTTTTATTCCAATAGAGGTGGTGTTATATATCCTATAGTCCAGAAGGTATAACGTCCTTGGCTTCCCGCGCTTGGACCTGCTCGTCACTGGGGTGTGGTAAGAGGGTAGCCGATCACCACCAACCGTCTACTGCGCTCAGCGTGCCATGACTAACAAAGTTAGCCCCTCCCCATAAACGTCACTACAACTTTTCGCTGGAAGCCAACAACGTTATTCCTTCCGTACTATAGTAACAATGGATAGTTACGTGCGTAGTGCACTAATTTAATCCTTTACAGAGGGATGTGGCATAAAACACAGCCGATCGTTCTGTTGAGGATGATGTAGTATATAAACACAGAGTATGGACTGAGATGGCAGGAGTGGATTATAAGCCTCAATTGCGTTTGTGAAATAAGTCTTTCTGTATATTGCAACATAATAAAATTTCATTTCGTGTTTTTTCGTTTCTGAAGAAAGACTAATTTAAAATAGCCACCCCTATTTGTCAAATAAATTATGCAAATTATTCTGTGTTGCAATGTAATAAAACTTCAGTTTGAAAATTGTTTATTTTTATTTATTTATTTATTTATTAAGTCTTTGGAGAAAGACTGATTTAAAATAGTCGTTCATAAAGGGTTAAACACTCTTTATACGAAAGTTTCGGATTATAATTAAGTTAAAATTAAGTGTGTATTTGCACTGCAGGATATGTAGCTTTGTATTTGTTGAAAATTTTCTTTCCATTGAAAATTTATTCTTTAGAATAGGAAGCTTTATTAGTTATTGTCCATTAGAAAGAATGAACCCTAGATCTCTCATTGCAGAAATAAAAATATAAAAGTAGACTATCAATTGAGTATTTTGTGTAGAGTTGCCCATAAAACGAGACAACTCTTCCAGCAGAAACAATACTGTCTGAAACAAGACATCACTTTCACAACTTTTCGAGACAAGACAGTGACAACTCTTGTCTTGCAGATAATCGTAATTTCATGGAATTCTAACTCCGATCTTCCCTTTCCGTAATATAGTTTTGTTTCATATGTATGCAAATTTCTGTCAACTGTGTTTTTGATACTTCTCAAATAACTACAACAGCTTTTAATTAATAATATACCAGGTAAAATGAACAATTAACTGTTAAAGATTTTTTCCCTCTTCCTGTCTTCGTACGGTGTCATATAAATGTTGTAAAGATATTTATTATTTGGGCGAGTATTACTTTTGCTTCTTCTGAAGGTCGGCCTGTTTTTTTCTTGTTCCAGGTCTGGATAAGATAGGCGTTCCAGGCAACAGCCAAACACTGGAAAACCATCAAGTTTTACTTTCAATGCTTCGAGTATTCTATTTCCTTACCAGAAACGGGAGGTCACCTAGGAAGAAGAGATAATAAAAAGAAAGAGAAAAAGAAGAAAAGAGATAAACATTGATCTCAAGAAACAGTAGTCTTGTTGTGCAATATACTTAGTGAGTGATCATTATGACAGAAGAACGACGAAGGAGTTCCTTGTTTGCTCCAAGGCTAAGTAGGGTAAGTATCATTTTCTCTCCCGTTTTATTAGTTTTAAATTGTAGACTCGGTTTTCTTTCAGGTCTCAGGCCATATTCTCTCTTTGTTTTAGAATTTCCAAAATAACGGGAAGACAGAGTAACACACACACATATACATACATACATACATGCATATATATACATATATATACATACATACATATATAGGGTGGTAGGAAACTCTACCGACAAAATTCGGGAGGTGATTCCCGACACCGAAACAAGAAAAAAAGTCCTCTTGCACTTTTCTTTAGGGGACACAGTTTCGGAGCTACGTGATGCCGAAAACGGGGCAAAATACACTTTAGAGCGCTATATCTCCTCTATTTCGAAAGATAGAGGTAAGGCGGTATGGTCACCTCAGAGGAACGAAACCTGCTCTATTCAAAGATGGGTATGTCGCAATCGTGAAATCAATGCAGAAGGGATTCCCCAAAGGAACGTAGAGACTCCCGGATAAACTGTCAGGTAAAGATACGTCAAAATAGGCGTGAATGGATAGGTTTCCCACCTGGTAACCATAGTTAGTTGTACCGTGCCGAGATCTCAGAGACGAAATGGTGGACAGGTCATATTCGCTATGTGTGGTTGCATAAGGGTCTTCACCACAGCGAAAATTAAACTACCGCTAATATTATAGTTTTTCTGTAATATTTTCAAAATAAATACAAATATTGGGGAAGCAAAAACAGTGTGCTAGATATTATGATTCTGCATGTGATACCGTCATCACAACACACTTATCTGCTTTCCATTTGCAACTGCCGAAAGATTTAGCATTTTTTTGCGGGTTGTGTAAATAGCATCACAACCAAAGAAGATGGGTGAGTTGTGATAACGGTATCACATGCAGAATATTATCTAGTGCACTATGTTTTTGTTTTGCCAATAATGTTATTTGTTTTCAAGATATTATTTAAAAACTTTAAAATTAGCGGTAGTTTCATTTCACTGTGGTGAAGATCCATAACCACCAGGTACTGATGGTAACCAACAATGCAATGGTATTAATTATTCCTGCCAGGGATACTATGTTATTTTCATGATATAAGCCGCGGATAAGCTTTTACGTGAGGGTGATTTCCCCTGCACCCCCTCGTTTATTCGAACACTACTGACAGCAAAACATTGACTAATTTCGGGAACATTGCACGGTCACAAACAGAAGGCCATAGCTACCATACGGCTAAACCACACTACATACGTACTTCGTTGATTTGCCTGGAGAGGACCCCCAAGTTGTCAGTCCAGGTCATTCCGATGCACAAGGAGTTAGCACTGAAGAAACACTGAGTGCACAACCAACAAACAATACATTACCATTGAGCAGACCTACCTTGTCTGTCAAAGTCATCCGTGAAGTTGAAGTGGGCAACTACTACGTTGTGTCTTGTGAATCACGTTCATAGTGTAGTGTGTTGTGACAATGGCCGATTACACCAATTAGGAACAGGCCGAGATGATTTTTGTGTATGGAGAAGCACATGGAAATGGTAGACAGGCAGCCCGATTATACAACGATCGATATCCCAATAGACGCCAACCGCATCATACAACATTTGCAACGCTGTTTCGTCGTTTGTGTGAGATCGGAACGTTTCACCCTGCCATGTATGACACGAGAAGACCACGTGAGGAACGCACTGTGCATCCCGAAGAACGTATTTTACGACACGTGCTCGATGACCCGAGCGTAAGTTCCAGGGAGCTTGCCCGTCAGCATAATTTCAGTCATGAGAGGGTGTTGTCGATCCTTCATGCCAACAATTTTTACCCCTATCATTTGCAACGGGTATAGGGTCTATCGCCAGGGGATTTTCCTCCCAGGCTGGACTTTTGTAATCAGGTTCTCCATTTGGTGGCAACAACTGTCGGTTTTCTCTCCTCCATTTTGTTCACAGACGAAGCCCAATTTGGAAGGGATGGTATCCAGAATTTTCATAATAGTCATCTGTGGTCTATAGATAATCCACATAGAATGGTACAGGCCTGCCACCAGCACCAGTTTCGTATCAACGTTTGGGCAGGGGTTCTGGGTGACCATCTCATTGGACCAGTTGTTCTTCTACAACGACTCACTGAGCCTATCTATTTGAACTTCTTGCGCGAGATACTTCCTACACTTCTGGAGGATGTGCCGTTGGTCTTACGACAACGTATGTGGTATATGCACGATGGTGCCCCGGTGCATTTCTGTCGCTCCGTGCGTGATTATTTGAACACTGTTTTCCCGGGCAAGTGAATCGGCCGTGGCGGTCCTATGTCATGGCCTGCCCGGTCGCCAAATTTAAACCCTCTGGATTTCTATTTATGGGGGCATCTCAAAATTGTTGTTTACGTTACTTCGGTACCTGATATCCAAACATTGGAACAAAGCATCCGAGCCGCTTGTGACGCTTTGTGGGAAGAACTAGACACGTTTCGACATGTGCGCCGGTTTGTGCGACGACGTCTGAATGCCTGTGTTCAGAGTGGTGGACGTCATTTTGAGCATCATCTTTAGTGTTGCCACAGGTAAGACTGTTATAAGACTTCTGAAACCTTTAGTGTCATTCTTTGTGATACTTATTCATCACGGACACCAGTACGAGCTGTAGTGTATCATCCTTGAAAATACAGTCCATGTCTTCCATGCCTCAGTTGCCTACTCGGTAGGGCCTACAACGATTCTCGGCCCTGCAATGTCTGCGTACTCTGCTTGTGGAACCGTTGCAATGGGGAATCCCCACTTTTCCAGCTCTCACCGCACAGTTCGTACGTAAGCCATACGTAACACGTCATAGTATATACGCCTGTTTCACTTTTCACTGCCCCTACCATGTCTGCCTTGCGGAATCCCCTTCTTCCTGCATGGACTCCCATTGCGCAGTTCCATCTGCTCCATTCAGTTTGCACCATCGGTTCCCTTGAGTATGATTTTCTTTCTCATTTTGTGGACCGATGTCACAATCTCAATTCGTTCAGGAGATATTCTACTTTACCCACGCTGTGTGAGCGATCTTTTGCTCGGTTCCTGCTGGAACACGCCGCCTCTTTCGACTTCTGTTCATGACTTGTTTCATTGTTTCTAGTTGTAGAGTCACCTCCCGAAGTGTATTCACCCACACTTCATATCCACAACTTCATTGTTGGTCACCATCAGTACCTGGTGGTTATGCAACCACACATACCTAATATGACGCGTCCACCAATTCGTCTCTGTTTGAGATCTCGTCATGGTTACAACTAATTACGGTTGCCAGGTGGGAAACCTATCCATTCACGCCTATTTTGACGTATCTTTACCTGACAGTTTATCCGGGAGTCACTACGTTCCTTTGAGGAATCCCTTGTGCATTGATTTCAAAATTGCGACATACCCATCTTTGAATAAAGCAGGTTTCGTTCCTTTGAGGTGACCATGCCGCCTTGCCTCTATCATTCGAAATAGAGAAGATATAGTTTGCCTCTATTTTGCCACGTTTTCGGCATCATGTAGCTCTGAAACTGTGTGTCCTAGAGAAAAGTGCAAAAGGACTTTTTTTCTTGTTTCGGTGTCGGGAATCACCTCCCGAATTTTGTCGGTAGAGTTTCCTACCACCCTGTATATATATATATATATATATATATATATATATATATATGACGAAAATACTTGAAATAAGGCTTTAGGAGGTGACAAATTTGTACTCTCTTTCTTGGGATACAGTAGTTGAGTGGTAGAGCGCTCATCTGTGGTGCGAAGAGTGAGGCCATGTGAGTTTGTGCGTGCCCGTGTGTTTTATCAAGGTTCCACCGATTATTTCGAAAGCAGTCACATTTATTAATCTTCTTTTCTCCTTTGCTCTCATGCAGGCACGTAGCCAGGATTTCGTAAATGGCGTGATATGAAATACTGTGGTTACTACATCAGGAGCTCGATCAATCTAAACCAGCGTTTCCCAACCGGTGTGCCGCGGCTGCCGCGGCACACTGGTGTGCCGCGAATGGGCCGCTGGTGTGCCGCGAGGAAATCGAAACAAAATTATTAATTCTATAGCAACCAAATTGCAAGACATAGGGAAAGAATGGTACATTTTTGTATTTCACATTACTATGAATTTCTTCCATGGAAAAATTACTGTAATTGTAATATATTATTCTACATCTATTACTGTGTAGCAGACAGTATTTCGGCTTGTACGCATTTCCACGTTTAGCTGCTATGTTATGCTTCAATTGAGAGTCATACTAACACCGAAAAATGGAAGCACTTGTATCGTACACGTCAAGTGAACGTTTGTAGAACACTCTTTCGCACTTGAATGACAGAACAACACTTTGTTCAACAGTTGTGTTTTGACTTCGACGCATCGCAAGCTGTGTGATTGCAATAATATGCACCGATTTTTGTTGAAACAGCAAAGTTAAAAGTACAAGACATTTATTTGTTCGTTCGTTATTTAGTGATCTTCGTTCTTAGTGAAAGGTTGGATACAGTTTTCGAAAAAGAAAGCGTATTTTTAAAAATCTGAGTCCTATATTTCACATAAATTGTTTTCTATTTTAAAATTAGAATAAAAAAATAAGCACAATGAATTAGTATAGGGGAAAACCAGTGATCGAGCTTTCATCTCTGTGAGGAGGAGATCAGTAATCACAGAAAAAATCATACCATGGTATTTTGTACTTGCAAATAATAATAATAATAATAATAATAATAATAATAATAATAATATATGTGTGTGCCGCGAGAATTCAAGTTACACCCGTAGTGTGCCGCAAGTTGAAAAAGGTTGGGAAACGCTGATATAAACTATTTTACTGGCAATATGTATTGGTTTGTTAGGACAATAAAATGAAGATATGTTAGTAAGTATTGTAATAAACTATGAAGAAATTTCGAGCAAAAGAATAAAAAAATAGTATTGAAAAAGATTTTACAATATTTACGTTCTTTCCTTTGTTCATTCAAATATATGATGATAATTTTCCTTTCATCATGATTTCAACTATTATAAAAAATACAATCCTAACTATATAAAACTACATGAACTGACATAAAATAAAGGGGTACTTCTGGTTGACGTGGAAAGTTGAAATTTGGTATGATTGTAGGTTTCTGGGATTAACCCACAGGAAAATTGCCAAAAGTGAATATTTTTAAGTTTTAGGGGGTCTAAAGGGGCGATGAAGAATACCCCATGTTATTTAAATAAGCCTTTTTTTTGGGGGGGGACTATAATCTCATATTTTAGGTACTTGGAATAAAAACTTGAAATTCGGTATGCTTTTACGATTTCGTTAGAGCTAACTATGTAAATCGCCAAAAGAGTGGTTTTATAAGGAACTGAAAAATCTTTCCCATGTTATTTATATGGGATATTTTCTACACCCCAAAATGTTTAGGCACTTCCGGCAGGATTATAATGATGAAATTTTGCATGATTGTAGCCTTCTGGGACTAACCTATAGGAAAATTGCCAAAAGTGAATATTTTTAGTTCTTAATGGGTCTAAAGGGGGACGAAGAAATTTTCATGTTATTTAAATGCGCGCTTTTTTGGGGATATAAAGTCTTATCTTTTAGATAGTTGAAATATGAAAAGAAATTTGAAATTTAGTAGAATTGTGGGTTCACGAGGTGCGAGGCCGTAGGCTGGGTAAAAGCGGGGGTCAGGGGATGAAGCCCCCGGCTGGGTCAAACGAAATTCACTCTTATTACAAAGACGGATAGGTAAGAGATGCGAGGCCGCAGGCCGAGCAAACGAGGGGATCTGGGGGCGGAGCTCCCAGCTAGCCAAAGGCTAGCTAGTCAACTATTATAAAAAGTGCATATTCAATAATGTCTTGTAAAATATTTTACATTACATGTGTTCCTTTCTCTGTTGAATCAAATGTTAATAGAACTTTCTTTCCATATATATATATATATATATATATATATATATATATATATATATATATATAATATTGTTTTGTTTTCAGTATTCCGTCAAGTACTGTCTGTTCCAAATGACAGGTTAAAGGAGCAGTGGAAAACTTTCTGAAATAACTTGTTTGATACTGTAGAGAAGCGATGACGAAAGATTATGATAAAAAAATGTCCACACTGTTACACAACGGCCCTATGGTTTCGGAAACTTGAAATTTCCCTGACTAGTAGCAGAAATTCTGAGAATTCCGTAACTTTTCTAGAAATTTCAAATTCTCTGACTTTACCAGGATATCCCGCTCATTCACCACCATGTATTTATTGCAATCTTCTCATAAGAAAGAGTAATCAAAAGCTTGCTGTATCTTGTTATTTTTAACGCTGATTATGCTTTTCCTTGTTTCTTTTTGTTTCATCCTTCCTTCACGGTCAAGTTATAACCGGAATTTCTGTTTTTCTGTTACATAGAGAAGACAATATGCGAATCAATTACTGTTCTTTTTCAAGGTACTTCCATGTACACGCACACACACTTGTCCCATCTGTGTGGGAGTGCCCGTATTCCAGCGGCATAGAATTCTTTAGAACGATCCTTCAGCCATTTCAGCGCACATGTTTTGACTTCGTCGTCGGTGTGGAATTTTTGTCTTCTCAAGTGAGCGGACCAAAAAGATGGAAATCGCAAGGCGACAGATTGGGGCTATACGGTGTATGGTCTAGAGTCTCTCAACCAAGTTTGGTGATAGCTGTGATCGTTGTCGTTTATACTTAAAGCTCAGCGGAGCAAGCAGGTCATCTAGCGAGAATGGAAGAAAGTAGGAACGCTTTCAGTTTTGACTGGAAATCCAATAGGAAAAAGTCCATTAGGAAGGCCTAGACCCCGATGGGAGGACATTAAGATGGATCTCGCGAAAATAGTTATACAAAGTAGAAACTAGATCCAATTGGGTAAGGATAGAAGTCATTATAGAGGCTTTATGAACGCGACATTGAACTTCCGGGTTCCATAGGCCTTAGTTCTTAACGGTAATATATATATATATATATATATATATATATATATATATATATATATATATATATATATATATATATATATATATATATATATATATTGTGAAGTATAACGGAAATTCAAAAGGAGCTTTCTTTGTGAATTTATATGGAGATGAATATGTTTAATGTTTGTATTTAAAATCCAAAATATAGTTTGGCTACACATATGTGTGAAATTATAGTAATTACTTAATTCCTTAATGAATGAAAGTTCTGAATTTAAGGTTACTTTTTATTAATTAACATATAAAAAGTACACTAACACACGTTCACACACACACACACACACATTGTATTATGAAGATAGATAAAATACAACTAGATGCGTATGCACAGAAAAAATATCATGGCGATACAAGTAGCTGATGAAGAAATGATCCCAATAAATTCCTCCAAATTGGAAGCATTTTATATGTCGATCCAATAAAGAAAAATCACTGGTAGTTATCAGTCTTTGAAAAAGACGAAATTTATTGGGTTAAGTTCTGACCCCTTAAGCCCTTATTCTACAAGTTCGAAAATGTTATTATTACCCTTATTTACGGTCAATTTTAATATTCCCTCGCAAAAACCATATTGCGTGTGTCTCTTCATTCGTCTCATTTTTATACCTTCATTCTCACCATCATCATTAATCCGATTGGATAGAAAAGCATGATTAACTAAGCAAACTCATCACCATCACGACGCCGAACAGGTACTTCAGACTTGACCGTTTCCGATTTTGAAATCTCTCCTGCGTACACTATAAGTCATTACTCGGCACCTTGTATATGACATTGTAATTAACAAATCAAAGTAATAAGTAAAAATTTGTTGTGACTCTTATTGAAAGGTGTGAATTGCAAGTGGGGTGAGGAAGAAGATTTTTTAACAAATTTATTTCTTTGCCAACCAACAACAACATTGATTTAGTATACTCATACGAGGCCCCGCGTCGTTTGCTCTTTTCCTTTCTTCTTGCTCGGTTCGGCGCCCCTTTGCTATCGACGAATAAGTAAAAATTTGTGACTCTTATTGAAGCGTGTGAATTGCAAGCGGAGCGATCAAGATGAGTTTTAACAACTTTATTTCTTTGCAAACCGACAACAATATTGAGTATAGGGCGCCAATACTCATACGAGGCACTGCGTCGTTTACTCTTTTCCAACACTTTCTTTCTTCTTGCTCGTTCGGCGCCTCCTTGCTATCAGTGCCTAGGGCGAAATCCCCGCTCCCCTCCCGTAGCTAGGGCTCTGTCAGTAAGTTAATTTTCAGGACCTTGCGTGCACCAAAGCACCAGATTGAGAATTACTGCTAGAAGTTATTCAAATTGATTCACATAGCTGTCATTTATTATTGGAAGAAATTAACATAAGATGACAATTATTTCAAAACACAATTAGCATGATTTCAGAGCAGTGCAGATTTGTCAATCAATCATGTCATTAGGAAGAGACCTTTGCGTGTTGTTTTTGATTCTGTCACGTGCAATTTGTTTGACATGACTTTCTGGTCAAAATTATCCTCCCATCCCACAGAATCGATCTGTCCTTGCTCTTTGCCATTGTCTAATGTCTGTCGTGAATACTTGCGGATCGATCATACTTATGCTTTATGCAACAGCAATTATTCACGTATCAATAACTGCTGTCGGCAGTTGGACTTCATTGTCTATGAGTGGTGATGATGGTATGACCTATTTTGTAAATAACAATTTGTAACGTGCACATTCTCAACACTTATCTTTTGAAAATAAACTTAATGTGAGAATTGCATTGTTGCCGACTTGTGCATTATGTGTAAGATTAAAACATGAACTAAGACAGGACGCTTAACATGTCTCCCTCGTAGACACTTTAGTTCAGCTCATAAAGAAAGTTTAGTGTCAAAGAGGCATCGTTGTCATGTTAAAACCTTGAAACATCAACCATTCTTGCGTCCCCTTGTTAATAAATGGTTAATAATCACGTCTTAAGCCTAGGAAACCAGGGTTCGATTCTGGCGTCCATATGTAGTTCGCATGTCTCATTAGTTGGTCAGTTCATATCCTTGGCGCTGTAAAAGAATGTTGAATTAAAGAACAAACCGAAAACAAGTATTTTTTTAATGAGTTATATTTGTCTAATCACTGTTAATAGATGAGATTTACGCTTGAATTGGAATAATAGTAGAAACGAGTTAGAATAGTAGTAAAAACTACAAAAGAAAGGGTAACTGAAAGGGAAAGCAGTACAGAAGGTTCGCTTTATATCCGACCATTTTTAACGGGTACTCATCTTAAGAGATACAGCGCCACCATCACCGATCATGTTCTATGGGACCCCTAGCATTGTGGACTATCACACGACATCGCAGTTTCCATTGCAGCAAGCTCCGGCGCAGGATAGGCATGGGAATTCTCTCCCACTCGTCCTGCAAGCTTACCGTAAACCATCCGAGGTGCCCGGGCGGCGATGTTGAAAACATCATTTCAGCAGTCCAAATGCACAAACATCCACTAGACTGGCATATGGGCTTTTCACAGGAATGTCTTCAAACGGAGTGAAACGAATTCCTAATTCCTTTGCCATGTCCTTTTTTTTTTTTTAAAGTAATGTTCTGGCGGTATGACTCGAGTCCTTGTCCTTATGGATCATCACCTGGTTCGCGTCCATTCCATATAATTGTGGGGTGTCTTTCCGATAGATAGGTGTCAGAATGGATTCTTGGAAGCATCTTGCATTCATCTTCTTCACATTTTTGTCCACTTGTGTATCAGCAACTTACCCTCATATCCGAATCCCGTAACAATCATAAAATCACGAAGGAAACTTTGCCTGCACTGACGAACAAAGTTGCTGCGACTCTTGCCGTCAATGTCACGGTATGTGATCGCCCGAGTGTGACCACCAGCAGTGAGATGGACATATGATTCATCCATTGTGAGAACTTTCTTCCATTTTGAACCCGCCAGGTACTTACATACAGTTTCCTGCAGTTCGTCTTACGTTCGGCAATGTGACGCGATAGCAGGTGGTGTACACAGCAGGGGCGTCATTTCAGACTTCGCTTGGGGGGGGGGGGCAAGAGCACCACCGACATAAGACTTTCATGTTTTATACTAGTATATTGGTATACAATTGATTAAAGTATATGCGTTCCTCAAACTCTTGGGGGGCAATTGCCCCCTCCTGCCCCCCCTAAATGACGCCCCTGGTACACAGGCCTTCTGCACAGACTTCAACCTGAGGTGCTTGCGCATTGTTGTATTTACATTTCACGGTGTAAGGTGGAATCTGTGGCTCATATCACGTTGAGTCGGAAGATTTTCTTAGTACGCCAATCGATCCCCTTTAGCATTATGGATGTCACTTTGCTTGCAGCCCTTCTTCTGGTGGTTTTCGTGGGTGAATGTTTTGTAAGGAGAGTCGTGTGTAACGGCCACAGTAGCTTTCACAGTAGTCACCCCGAGTATTAACCCATTCTCCCAACACTGTTCCACAATGCGTACGTACGAAAACTTCGCATACAAAATGGCCGTATATATAAAGTTTTTATTAAATTAGGGCCTGAACAACTGTTATGTGTGTTACACTTTCGAAACGGGAATCTAATCCAGGACGTCGTGCAACACAGGTACGCAGCTAGCCACTAAATCAGAGAAGAGGCCCCTATGGGGAAAGAAAACGTATGTTACTTTTACATACATCACCTCAATCATGTAATGAGACATCACTTCAACATTCAGTTTTTGAACATACATATTAGAAATTAATTTTGTTTCTTAAAATCAACGAAATGTTGAGTGTAGAGTATATAATTTGTTTAGTTAATAAACTATTGTGAGCTTTTAAGCTAATGATCATTTGCTGGTGCTTGTCACTTGTGTACTGAGTGTTTTATGTAGGTAATATTAATTCATATGCAAAACACAGTGTTTCAGTGATATTTCAGAATACATTGTCTCAAAAGCGTTGGGCATATTTTCAAAATGTCTTAAAGTTGGATTTGCTGAAGCCACTCACATTTAGCAAGGTAATCCAGAGATTGGTTCCTAGTGATAACAATATTTTCAATACTCTAACTAGGGATATACTGGACCCTGAACCCACAAAGTGGGAGTGATGTATATATTTCCTGAAAGCTTGGGGCAAGGTAAGATCAAAACCGGTTAGCAAAATTGGGGAGGTCTCAAGCATTCCCCTTGAGGGCAGCACGTTACTCATTTTTTATTAAAATCTTTAAGCGTGTCCATAAAGTCCGTTGTAACCCCGAAAAATCTGAAACAGTGAGACAGATATGAAAACAGAAAAAACATATCTTTCATCATTTCAAAAGTACCAACGTATCAAAGTTAAAAAAAAATGTCCCAGGGTCCCCCGCAGGGTCCCAGACCGTGTCCAACTCAAAATTTTTAAACGGGAAAGGGGTCAATATGCATATCATATGAAAGTTGGTGTTTAAAAAAACACGGATATGTTATCATTTCAAAAGTAAAATATGATGATTCAAAGTAAAAAAAAAAATGTTTTAGTGTCCCCCGCAGGGTTCCAGAGGGGGTCCAACTCAAATTTTTTAAATACAAAGGGGGTTAAGTTGCTTATCTTAAGAAAGTTTGTGTTAAATAAAATAAGATAAATCAAATCTTGACTCTTGATGATAAGCCTGCGAAAAATGGTGGTGGGTCAAAATGTCAACACAAACGTCATTGAAAAGTTTATGGCCACTTCTATTAGTATAAAACGGCGAGACAGGTGTGAAAAAACAAAACAAAAAACAAAAAAAAAAAAAGAAAAGAAAACTAGAATGTATCGAAGAAAAAAAGAAATGTCCCAGACGGGGTCCAACTCAAAAGTTTCAAAAAAATGAAATGAAATCTTTGAGTTTTACGTCCCACGCTTATGCCGGTGAGGCTAGAGGAGACGGTGATGATGAGTAATGAATGAAATGGTGGAAAGAAAGTGGGAGGAAACGGAAATCCGAAATCCCGAGGAAATCCACGCACACGTGTTTGTCCACCACAAAGTTCACTTGGGACTGGGATCGAACCCGGAACCCCAAGCACCAGAGGTGAACGCTCTACCACTGAGCCACCGCGGTTCGCTCAAAAGTTTCAAGTGTCAAGGTAGTAAATAAGAACATCATGTGAAAGTGCGTGTTAAATGATACAGAAGAGTGACAAGTCTCGACTGTCGACAAGCATTGCAAAATGGCAGCGGGCCATTTCCTTTGATACATTCGTTTTTTTTTTTTTTTTTTTCACCTGTCTCACTATTTCAGATTAACAGGAGTGGAAATAGACTTTTTCATCAAGAGTCGAGGTGTGTTTCCTCTTCTTTCACTTAACATAAGCTTTCATACGATTCTCAACTTGAACCCCTTTCCATTTCAACATTTGAGTTAGACCCCGTCTGAGACCCTGGAACATTTCTTTACTTTGAATCATTATGCTTTTGAAATAATGACATATCATTCGTGTTTTTGTTTCTACACCTATTCCACTGTTTCAGATTCATACGAGTGGCCATACATAGACTTTTCAATGAAGATTGTGTTGATATTTTGATCCACCGCTAGTTTGCACAGGCTTATCGTAGAGAATCGAGACTTGATTTATCTTCTTTTATTTAACACCAACTTTCATACGATATGCAAGTTGACCCTCCTTTCCATTTAAAAATTTTGAATTGGACTCCGTCTGGGACCCTGCGGGGGACCCTGGGACAATTTATTGTACTCTAGGTGCTTCGGTACGTTGTACTTTTGAAATGATGAAAGATATGTTTTTCTGTTTTCATATCTGTCTCAGTGTTTCAGATTTTTCGGGGTTGCAACGGACTTCATGGGCACACTTAAAGATTTTAATGAAAATGAATAACGTGTTGCCCTCAAGAGGAATGCTTGAGACCTCCCCAATTTTGCTAACCGGTTTAGATCTTACCTTGATCCAAGCTTTCAGAAAATATATACATCACCCCCACTTTGTGGGTTCAGGTTCAAGTACTTTCTGGGTAAGAGTAGATCATTAAATTATTTTCGGAGCTCTGCTTTCAAACTTCTGTACACGAGGTGCCTTCATTACCGTAGCAATTTCTGTTCTATGAAGAAACTAAATACTACTAGGGCGAAGATCACAATCTTAGTATATAAATAGGAGCTATCATATGATTGAACACGTTATTGATTACAGAACTGCAGCACGACATGTAACATGTATACAGTAAATTGTCTGTATTTACATTTAAATTGCCGTTTGAACTTCCACGTGGCTAAGCGGTTACCATACGCGCCTTTGGTGTGGGAGACCCAGGTTCGATTCCCGGCGGGAGCTCACCTGGTTCGGATTCAACGTTAAGCTACAGATCTATGTCTCATATAGCCTCGCTGCTAGAAGGGCGCTAAACTGAAAATCAAATCAGTATTGTCGGTTCTTTACTTTTGAGTAACAATAGAAGCTAACAAAAAACTTGTGATCATGAAAGCAGGATTTCAACGGATTCATATGATTGTCTAGTCTACACGCTGAGAAAGCTCATTTTGGAGGTTGAGACCAAATTCTATTTTATTTTATAAAGATTTTCTAGAAGGGGTTCGAATTTCCCATATCAAAAAATTAGGAAAATTTACTAGAAGATGACAGTAAAATATTACGATTTAGTCTGAAACTTCACGAACAATTGTTCCTGTTTCATACACAGATATTTCATTAACAATCCTGCATAAATATTTTATAAACAATCCTTCATTACATTAGCAAAAAGTCATAAAGATTAGTTTATTGATTGGGCATGAGATTTCTTGGACGAGTTTCTGAAAACAGCTCAGGTGATTTTGTTCGTATTTCATAAATGAATGCCGCGATGGCTCAGCGGTAGTGTGTTCACCTCTGGTGCATAGTCATTGGTTCGATCCTAGCTCGCAGCAAGTGAGCTTTGTGGGAGACAAACACCGTGTGCGTGAGTTTTCACGGGGTTATCTCGTTTCCTCTCATTATTTCATTCCACCATTTCATTCATTTCTCATCATCACTCTCTCCTTTAGCGTAGCCAACATAACCGTAGGACGTAAAACTTAAAAGATTTCATTTCATTTCATAAATGAATGTTTCACTAACAATTCGAAGAACCTAGAGGGTGTAGTTTAATGTTTGGATTTTTTTATCGTTAAAAGAAATAAATTCCAGTTTTTGGATGCATTTACACGTTTCAGGGACTTGAAATGCTGAAAATAAAAGGAAAGAAGTTTTTGATGTTGTTCCGTCCATCTGTCGTAATGCACACTAACACAATCCAATGAATACAAAGGAAACTTTGAACGTAAAAGTTTTGAGATTCCATTTTTCTCTTAAAAAATTTCCCCTATATCCATTACTGGAGGTTAAAAGTTAAAAAAAAAAACGTGTTTTCTTGAAATAGACATTTACGATTTATTTATATTTCATAAATCAATGTTTTATTAATACCCTTACAATATGACTTAAGTTCCTTTTATTGATTCAAAAGAAAATGAAAAGTTTTACGTTCCACGGTTATGCCGGCTAGGCTAAAGGAGATGATAATGATGAGAAATGAAGGAAATGGTGGAATGAAGAAAGTGGGCGAAAACGGGAGAACGCGAGAAAACCCAAGTACTCGGTATTTGTCCACCACAAAGCTCACTTGGCGCGAGCTGGTATCGAACCAACGACCCCATGCACCAGAGGTGAACGCTCTACCACTGAGTCACCGCGGCCCCTTGATTCAAAAGAGATAGAGCATGACTATCACATCATATTGGTAGGATTGAGTTTTATTTGGATGTTTTTCTATTAATAAAAGGCTGAGACGTTTTTTCTTATGTACGTATTTTGTAAAATAACTTCTCAATATATATATATATATATATATATATATATATATATATATATATATATATATATATATATATATATATATATATATATATAACATTATTGCTTGCAAAATTACAGCAATGGCACTTTATTAGTGTTGATGTTTTTCTTCCGACAATTTTCTTGGTATTTTAAAGAATCGTTCTTAACGATAGAATACGACATATTACACTTCATCATGAAGAACTAGAGCTCTGCACGAGTTTGGGCCGAGCCCGTGTGCTTAAGTCCGACCCAGCCAACGGGCCGGACTCTGGCCTGCATAGCATATATCACTTCGGGCCCGGGCCGGGCTCGGGCCGTAAAGTTTTAAATATACGACCATATTTCTCGGGCCTAACTATGTAAATATGTTTTACGTTATTTATTACACCGTTGTTTCTGGAGAACATTTAAAGCACGACTGTAAAATTAAACCTCTAATTGCTGTAAATAAAAATACAATTTTGCGTTAATTATTAAGTTTCTGTAATTCGGTCTCATTTGATTAGAACACGAGCTCGGGCCGGGCTCGGCCTAAATGCTAAAACATTTCGAACTCGGGTCGGGTCTCACATAAATTCACGGGCCGGGTTAGACCCGGGCTAATAACAACTGAAAATGTCTATGAATAGGTCCCCGTATTTCTTACTTTCTGCATTCATACAAACGATAGTTAGTTAACATAATTAGCTTACATTTAATGTAACAGCTAACATTTGAATTGGTGGTATCGGAAGTCTTATGATAGTACCTTCTGCTTTAATTTTATCACTTAACTTATTATCGTTGAGTTCATCAAACGAAGTGCTGATCATGCGAAAATAATTTTAAAAACTTCTCTTCGTCATTCCGTAAATCAATAAACATGGAAGACAATTGTAGCTGAAAATAAAATAAACTGTTTTCTATTTTGGACTGAAACGCCCGCCCGGGTTAGTTGCGAGCCGCAGCAGACTTTTCTGCTCGTGTGAACTGGTTGATCTGTGACGCCCGCACGAGTCTGAATCGAGCCTAAGAAAGTTTAGTGTGATGGCATGTAACTTTTATTCTAATACTGTTTACGGAAGGAAGGTAACTATGAGAAAATGCAAAGAATAGAGTTGCAGATTGCATTTTTTGTTCGTATTTTTGACCTTGGTCAGACTACAATAGTTCGTAAAAATGTAATTAGTTTTGGTTTTGGGATAAAGTAAAGTTCGCGTTTTGAAGTAACTACTATACTGACCTTTCCTACATCAATTGTAATTTTTATCATTTTCGTGTTGTAGATGATGTATATACTTTTTCTTTTCGTGTATATGTTACAGAGATCGATCTTATACAGAGAAGAGGGAGCGGATCGATTTGTTTCGCGAAAGTTTTTCAAATAATAGTCCTTGACTGTGTTCGTGCATTCTTTTTCCCATGCTGAAAGATGCACGTGCTCGCTGTTCTTAATCAATAACTCGGAATTTGTGTGGCAACTTCCAGCCAAAGCCATTTAACCCTTATTTTCGTTCCGCGCGGTCTGCAAGCACTTGGGTTTGCTGACCACTAGGTGAGTAGAACCATTTCCCACTATTGGTTGCTGCAGAGACGCATGTTCAGTGCGGCTCAGTCTCGTGTTTACAAGCATTATCGAATGTCGAATGAAGCAATCACTGTATAGATATGTTGGACCTCTTCGCGGGTAAACGAAAACAACTACTACACGTAATAACTCGAACCCAATACCCTTAGACGTACTCACATAAATGGACGTCGCACTACTGTGTGTTTAGTGATAATTAGTGCGCGGTCACTGCTTTGTGATAACACAGCATGACTGAGGTAAGTGCGTAGAAATATTTGTATATTTTCAATGTTAATTTCAGAAGTAAGATTAATAACAAACATAACTAACGTATGAGAAAAGCTGTTTTGTATTACAACTTGTTGACAATCTATCTAGCCTATAATGGTGTTTATTTCCGGCGTACTTCTGGAAAGCGGAGGGATAGAGGAAAGCTTTGCTCCCTCAGAGTTAACAACTCCTCTTCAGGAGCGAAAATAAATTGCAATTACATGTCAAGCTGGCGCAGAGCACTTCTTGTATCAACTAGATCACAGTGGTGGCCCATCCCATTTTATTTTGCTTCTTTCCGGATATCCATAGTCGTTTCTAGCATAGGAGATTTAGGTTCGATTCCCTGTGAAAGCTTCTGTGATTCCGATTCCAGGTCAAGCCTACTACGCTTTTCTAGTGGCTAGCACGCACATCTTTGACGCACGTGGTTCCGGATTCTATTGTAAGAGAGAACTAAAATTTGAAAGCATTACGGTGGTTTGGATTACAGCTGAAACTAGGTAACATACTGTGTTTTGTGATGAAAAGGACATTAATCCTCAACAAATAAAGGATTCTAAGCAGCGGCGCAAATCTATCTTCAACGTTTAGGGACGGTAAGACCGTTCCCCCCCCTCTTTTTTTTTTTTTTTTTTTTTTTTTTGGAAGATGTTCAAAATATTTGTGAACTTGAAAAACAATGCTATGGAGAAGCAGAGGAGCAGAGTTGACTTCAACTTTGGGAAGCGGGCAGATTTGAGGCTTATTCTGGGGAAGGGGGCATCAATTTCATCTCACTCTCATTTGTGGCAATCGGACACAAATCGTCACATTTCTCCCCAGAAACACAAATTTCAAATTGGATTATTGGAAGGACAGTGCCCCGGTTTCAAGATTGGGGTGGACATGTTCCCCTCATTCCCCCGGAATTTGCGCCAGTGATTCCAGGTTAAACTATAGGTCCCTAGGCCCGTATCCAGGGGGTTCTAGGGGGACCGCCCCCTAAATTTTTTCGCCCCCCCTAAAATTTTCACGGTAGGCTTGTAAATGAACTATAATATGGTGATGAACTATAATATTTTTGGATCGGGCCCCCCCTAACTTCAGCCGAGCCCCCCTACATTTTTGGGCTGGCTACCGGCCTGTAGGTCCCCATTTCGTACATTTATTGAGTTGAACGTTAAACTCGAAAGTCTTATTCGCTTCTTTGTTGGACTTAAACGTCGTTTGGCTTACACATTTCAAAATGTTTGTAGCCTTGCTGTTGAGAAAAGATGTTAATCTTTCCCCCTTCCTGTAAACAAAATCGAAACAACCAAGTAACACTTACTATACTCTGGTTTGAGATACATTTTTTTGTTTTGTTTATTGTTGTTGGTGTTTGATAGCTCCGAACCAGAAGCATCATTTAGGGGGAGGTAGGGGTTTAGCTTCTGAGTTTGAGAGGCGTATTTTAACGAAAAGTACAGTAATATGTTAATTAGAAACGTCAATCTCTGCGTATATAAGTGGAGAATGTTCCCCTACAGCAAAAAATATTGTGTTCCTCATGTCAGCTTTACCCTCCCAAGAAATTAGACCGGCGCCGTCGCTGACACTGCTTACTGCTTGAAACACCTCCATCGAGAGCAACTTTTTTTTTTTTTTTTTTTTTAATTGCAGCTGCTTAACCTAAGTAATAAGACCAGATGTACTGTAGATGAACAGTTCTTAATTTTCACTTGGGAGGTTTTGGGTTGTAATTCCGCGGGTGACCGTGTTCTAATTCCACGGTTGAAATTTTTCCTGCTTTTTTCTTCAGCTTCACGAGTATGAATGGTGAAATCCTTTTATAGCTGTATCTTGCAATTATGTTAGTAAATATAGATTACTAATAGGGTCGCACGAGACTGAATTTTTGTAACGAGATTCAAGAGTGAGAGACAGCTCTTTTCCAATATATATCGAGTCGAGCTATCACTTTCAAGACATTTTTGAGTCGAGACAGCCTTAACCATTGTCTCGTGCGTATCCCTAATTATTAAATCTTTATATAATAATTCCAAGAGAACATTTATAATAATGATGATAATATCATCTTGAAAACGATCCTCACAATTTTTACGAAAAGGGAGATTCTGCCGTTTTCGGATGCGAGAAAAATATTTTTCTAAATATTCATTTTAGGAAAGCTTATCATCCATTTCAATAAAACTCAATCTTTCCAATATTTTCAGGATAATTACTGAAACAACTAAGAAAACGTATACGTTACGTATGTGTACATTCCGGTAAAATAAGTTTACTTTTATTGCTTTCAAATTCACAATATTTACAATAGTACTAGTGCGTGCTACTACATAGTAACGAATAGAACAACATACATTTCATAATATACAAGTTTATAAACAAAATGTGCAGTTCCACGTGTGGAGAAATTGTTTTCCCATAATAATATAAGGAAGCTTCCACGTTGATTTATTCAATATTGAAAAAAAGATATTTCAAGTTTTTCTTTTCTTTTCTTTTCTTTTCTTTTTTTTTATATCGACTAGGAGAATCACGCCTTCGAGATATTTTAGGAGAAATACAATATATTACATGGGTGAGTGTTTTAATTAAAACTTTTGTATTATATACAACAAAATAGATGTATTTTTTAGTGTTGAATGGGTTGATCATTCTGTCTGAAAACATTTCCTAACATATTCATCTAACAAGAAAAGCCACTAATCGAGTGGAGCAGATTAGAATTTCTAATTTCTTTTCTTCTGGTTCTAAAGAATATGTGGAACACTTAAAAACTAGAGTGACATGATTACTCAGTGATAGACCACTTATCTATGGTGCTAGAGGTCCCTGGTTGTGTCTCCAAATGAGTTTGTGTTGACCGTAGGTTTTCTCAGCATTCTTCCGTTTGCTCCAAATTTTCATTCCGTCAACTGCTTCCTCATTACTCACCTTCCTGCAAACTTACGGACATTATTGTCCATCACAAGCTCACGTGGCTTATGAAAATTGTGTTAGTATCGTCTTCTTTTTAATAATAATAATATTATAATAATAATGGTTTACTCAGACGGAAGGTATGAAGTTTTTAATAGTGATTGAAAACTACCACTAATTCAAACCATTTAAAATATTTTTATTTTGGAGAGAACTGTGGAATGATGTGATGATGAAAAATTGCTATTTTCTTGATTTCGACAGATTTACTTGTTTCATGACTAGTACGCTATGTTAGGAATGACCATCCGACTATTTGCTTACTTGTTCATTAATTTGTACAGAAACGTAGAGGCCACACTATTCAACCAGAAAATACAGTAAATAAAGATTTTTTTAAAAAATCTTAAGTCGCTTTATTTTCACTCTTCATCTCGTAAAAAGGATAATTTGCTGGAGCAGCGTGCTTTTGATGCATGGGATCCCGGATTCGATTCCCAGTGAAATATCCCTGAAATTTGAATGCATTACTGTGGTTTGGATTCCACCTTTAACAGTAGGTCCACGTTTCTCATAACCTTGATGCTGAAACGAGAAGCTAAACTCCAACCAACCAACCAAAATTCACTGAGAAACAAAGAGAGAAATTATATTTTTGGATCAAAAGATCAAAAATTTTCTTGTAGGCCTTATATATGAAAACTACATATAGTGTAGACAAATTCAAACTATCAGTTAACTCAGTACGATGTGCTTATTCCGTAGAAAATACGAAAACTCATTTAGGGTCCGTTCAGAAATTTTGTGGCCCCTGATCCAAAAACATTATTGGCCAAGATTGCAATATTTTTATCCATTTTCCTAAAATTCTTGTTTAAAGATACTACTTTAAAAGATTCTTTGTATTTCTCAAGTACAGTGAATACATGTGTTTTTATACTTTCGCTGGAACTGATAAACTGCACTTGATAATTTGAATTTTTAGATTTCTTACAATTTGTGACCTCAGTATCTCGCTAACAACGATCAGTTAGTTCATTACAAGGTCGCTACGGTTCAGGTACCGCAATGTGTTCTGTAGTTTGCAAAATTTAGATCTTGAAGGGAGTTTCAAGAAAGCTCACAGAATGACTTCCCCCCTAAAAGTCTTTAGTGTTCACAACTTAAGAAAATTCGTATGGTTATCGAAAACTTCCCAAATGAAGATTATCCTTGATACTCATTTTAGGATTCTGAAAAGTATTTTCTTTCTTTCTTTTTTGAATCCACACTTAGCGTTAATATGATACAGGGACAATTACACATTATGATCCCCCTCTGGCCTTCATTGAGTTGAATATGACTACTGTGTCGAACAATCCTTAAATTATTTTAAAATTTCTTATTAAACTAAGAATCATGCATTAGAACTACGTGATATCTTATCTAATGGGCGCATGTGTTTGATTTGGGGTGGGTGGATGTAAATTCATTACTTTCTCTAATTCTAGGTTCTAAAATACTCAAATCCTGGTTAAAAAAATAAAAAAATGAAAAATCGTTCACTGTGAAACTATTTACCGTGAAACTTTCGAGGAGGAAATCTTGTGGAGTCCTTCATATCTACCTTTGTAAATGGTATAAATTATCCACATGTAGGATGTGAATTACCGCGAATTACGGGAAAACCCCTGTGATACTGCATAACCCCCTATAAATTTTCCATTTTTCATGCTCAATGTAATGTGCAATTAACAGTTGAAAATCATATTCACGAAGAAATTAAATGCCGAATAAAAGCAGGGAATTCGTGTTACTATTCGGTTCAAAATATCTTGTTGTCGCGAATTCTGTCGAGGAATTTGAAGCTTAAAATGTATAAAACGATAATCATGCCTGTTGTTGTGTATGGTTGCGAAACATGGTCGCGTATTCTGAGGGAGGAACATAGGCTGAAAGTATTTGAGAACAAGATCCTGAGATGAATATTCGGACCCAAGAGGAACGGGAATGGGGAATGGCGGAAACTTTATAACGAGGAACTACATAATTTATATGGTTTATCAAACATTGTTAGAGTCATCAAGTCTAGAAGGCTTAGGTGGGCAGGTCATGTAGCTAGGATGGAAGAAAGTAGAAATGCTTTCAAAGTCTTGACTGGAAGACCAATCGGAAAACGACCATTAAGAAGACCTAGGCGCAAATGAGAGGACAATATTAAGATGGATCTCGCAGAGATAGGAATACAAAGTAGAAACTGGATCCAATTGGCTAAGGATAGAAGTGAGTGGAGAGCTTTTGTGAACGCGGCATTGAACCTCCGGGTTCCATAGACCATAGAGTTAGTTAGTTAGTTTAATATAATATGCAATATTTTTTGGGAGGTATCTAATTTACTTTTTCATCTAAAACTATAATTTATTTTTAAATTTTGTACGAAGAGCCATAGTTCATACCCTCTCCTCCCGGGAATAATTGAAGTATTTATTCCGAGAGAGGTAGTGATTGATATGTAGGGAGCATTGTTGGTAATTTTCATCCCCTCTTCTTTCTAGCTTTCATTTCTGAAGTACCACGAAGATCTGGAGAATTATCCTGAAAGCTTCAAAGAATTCTCTCGTACTTTATTTAGGAGGTGCAGACCAGAAATGTTTACTAGATAATCTAAATATAAGAATGTTTTAAATTCATTTTGTGTTGTGGGGAGATATTAGCAATAAAAAAGAGAAAATCATTGGCTAAAGCCACTACTAAATTTGGAGGATACATACCAGAAAAAATGGGCCATGGAGGATGTGCACCAGATTACTATTCCGTGTTCGTTTAAGAAACTACAATCCGATTCCGCGTGTGCAAATAAAAGATGTAGCAAAGCGAATAGAGCTATTGTTTATCTAAGCTCATTTTGGAGCACGAGTTCGTAGAACCAGTTCTTCCGTGCTTCCTTTAATGTTTTCCGACTGTGGTCTAGCCTCTTTTTAACTTCATAGATGAAAGCAAACTAGGCTACTTCAAGCATGAGATTAATGATAGTGTTTTTGTGTGTGCGCATAAGAGAAAAGTGTGAGAAAAACGAAAGACTGAATAATGTGCTAGTTCCCTTATTCATCTTATTTCGAAGGAAAAAATGGCACCAATATTCAGAATTTTCCATTGTACGGGAACTCACTAACTGAGAAACCGTACTGACTGAGCGTACCATATACCAGACAAATATTCAACATCTGTACGATCAGATAGCAGACCGAAGAGCTGCTTTTTTGACCAATCGGGGTGATTACACTTGTTATTGAGGCAAATTTGTATGCTTGTGAACACCCTGTATAAGCTCGGAATGTTCTACTGTTTACATGTTGGAATCAGCATTATCTTCTTCCTGTACACCGAATTTATAAGCCAAATCCGTAGATTCATATTGTGTCTTAAATTTCACAGTAGTATATTGGCAAAGACGGAAGATGGATTAGAACAGTGAGAAAACTTACTTCTGTAGAAGGTAGAAAGGTTAAAACATTTGCTTTGCAGACGATATGGCTGTGCTATGATTTTGAATCGGAAATTATCTTGGTGCTAGAAAATTTGAGTAAAAGCTGTAAGAGACGGGAGTAACAATAATTGTAATTAAGGACTCTCTGACAACTATAAAGGTAACCAAGAAAGTTCTGTCGCTTCTTGTGGAGGTCTGTGTTCAATTGGCTTCTTTGCTTCACGGTTCATCAGTTTCTACCGCGATGGAATCCATGGCCTTCCAGAACGTTGGCAGAAGGTCGGCGATGCTGATGGGGACTATTATTGATATTCCAGGTACATCTTAGGTGACATATCGATGTTCGAAGACTGTGTTTGAAAAAGCGATAGAACTTTCTTGGTTACCTTTATATAACAGTCAGTTGAAAGAAAATAAAACAGGTGATTAGTTTTTGGCACCTAGGTAGCATTAATAATGAAGGTTGAAGTGTGAGTGGAAAATAAAAAGTAAGAGTAACAATTGCGAGAGATCTTCAAGAACGAGGAGATATACGAGTAGGTGAATTAAATATTACAAAAAAGGAAAGAGAAAAGCTTAACAGCCATTCCATTCTTACGGACGGGACATTTTGGCCTATAATTCTGCAAGGTATTTAATAAAAATTGTCGATAGTTGTTAAAATGTACAGTTCCGATAACTCAGAGTAATCACCAAAGATATTTTGCAGCTACAGCCTTATTACTATTAATAACGGAAATATTTTAGAAATATTTTACGATATTTATAATGATCAGTAATTAATCGTACGGACGGGACATTTTTTTTGACATACGTTTTGTTACACACTGATTTTATCGTAATTTTCTGCGAGTTGTAAAATCATAGTAGGCTTGTTGTTTGTTATGACTTGTGGAACATGTTTCCCTACATATTGGCCTACGTTTAAGTAACGAAACTACTTTGACAGTTTTTTTTTTTGTTTTTTTTTTAATAAACTTATCTTACGAATGGGACAAGAGAATTGAATGCATAAGGTCTCCTTTAACATGCTCTTTATTGCATTTATCTTAACTGTTATTCTGAAAGTAAGTAAAACTACACTTAATATTTCCAAAATTAAATTACAGAACGATGATATACAGTCTAGTGTTGTAAATAGAAAAAAAACCGTTCGTATTTTTTCAGAAATGTACGTTTTTTTTAGAAAAAATACATTGCCTCTCGTTTTTTTTCTAAATTTCGTTTTTTTTCAAATAGTCATTTATTATGTATCTTACGTCTATTTAAGTATGAAATATTTTTATGTAGGTGTAATCACCGTAAAATGCAACATAAATTAAACGCTAGATACTGATACGCTGCAAATATTTTACAATTTACATGAATACCATACCTACTAACAATTCGGGTTTCAGCAGTTTTCATCAATATCAACTAAGAAATAAAAGTAGAAATGAAATTTTGTTTTTTCGTGAAAGTAGGCCTTTAATAAATACGAAAATAATGTCACGAACAGTATAAAATTCAAATAACTTGTCTAAAGGTAAAAACTAATACTAATTTGCCTAATAGTATTTTTCTAACTCTCATATATAAATAATTTGTCGACTAGATATATATGATATGCAGAGCCGGCTCTATCATATATGCAACACGTGCATTTGCCTGGAGCGGCAAGTTTGGAGGGTACGGCAAAATCTGTCATAAGTATATTATTTAAATTAGATATTTCTTGTTGGAAACAGACTTCACGATGATGGTAGTTACATTTACTAAGCTGACCTTCTATTTGAATACTACATTCATAAATGATGTTTAGGTTGCATTAGTTTAAGATCACATGGACAATGCTAAAGCAAACGGTCGAATAAATCCAAGCATAAATTGCTTGATTGTTGTCAAATACAAGAATTCAATTCTCGAATAGTAGCGATTAGCTGTTTCATTTAGTAAGTTATCACAGTTTTGATATGACAACTAGTCATGTTTTTATCAGAAACAGGTTCCTTATCATTGAAGATAGAAACAAGTTTTTTTTTAATGTTAACATATGTAGAAGAAAAATCAAGAAATAAAGATGAAAGAGCTACTTGCACTGGAATTGCAAACTGATACATTGCGATTGAAGCTCGATATTGAGTTCTATAAAAAGGATTACCATCTTTCCTCTGCAGGTGTGTTTGCTTTATCTTTCACTAACATAATAGATTAATATTTAAAGAAAAAACAGACACAACGAGATTGCGTTTTTAGTAAGTATTTAAGCCTTTCTGAGTGCAACTGCACTTACTCTCCCCTTCGTTGTTCATGCTGGAGTACCATACTTAAAATCATAACTTTTAAGATTTCTTCTTTCTGGAGAAAGGGGGAGGCGGCAAATTATGCCATTACACGGGGCGACAAATTGCCTAGGGCCGGCTCTGATGATATGTATATACAAGACATGACTATAGGATGACACAATTTGAAGTAATACAGGGTGTTTCAAAATGAATATTAGGGTTTTGAAACTTTGGAAGAGCAACTCAAACAGTTTTGTACGCACGCATGCAGATGCATTGTTTCTGTCTGCCATTAGAAAGAGCAAGTAGCGAAGATGGAGACTAGAGAACAGAAAGCTTTTTGTGTTTTAATAAAGACTGAATCTGTAGTTACAGTGCAACTGTCTGGTTGAAGAATATTAAGGATACGCTTGCAACTATGTCCTTATCGTTTGCAGTTGCTACAGGTTTAAAGCCTACAGATTACGGTTTACGTGCCAATTTTGCAAGTGAAATATTGCTGCATAACAATGAAGATTTTTTGGATCGTGTCGTCTTCAATGATAAATCGACATTTCACCTAAGAGCTAAAGTGAACACTCATAATGTTTGTACCTGGCGGTCAGCAAATCCTCAGGAGATGTTACAGTTGAAACGAGATTCCCCTAAATTGAATGTGTTTTGTGCCATATGGCGGAAAGTTTATGGGCCTTTCTCACCTACCGACTAGATGTGCGTCGTGTGACGAATGAATTTCACATCGAACACTTGTAGCAAAGACTGTTTGAGGTGCTCTTTTACTAGATGCATTGCTTATAATTGTACGTAAAATGTAATAAGTACTACGAAGACTTAAGACCTTGATATTCATTTTGAAACACCCTGCATTTCTCACCAACAGTGTTGGAACTAAGATGTAAAAAGGAGAGAAAATTTTCCTTATAAAGTTATTGCTTACTACAACGATATTATTATTAGTCGAAACTATTACTACAACAACAACAACACGGGTTAGTAGTCAGAAAATGTAATCAAATGTACACTCGGTTGCCCAGTTGGCCAAAGTGGCACACACGGGTGTGTCACTTTTTTGATCCGCTCCTGTGTGGACACTAATTAAGATATCGGGATATTATTCTTGCCAAATATGGTTGGACCATAGTTTATCATATTAATTTCTTTTTCTTCTGGTGTCGAATTTCCTTCTCAAATTTCACCCCAGTCAAAAATTCGAGAATTTTGTAATTTCGAATTTCCTTTACTTGTTTTTTTCTTGTAGCTTTCTTCGTTGTAGAAAGACCTCCTTAAGATTTGCCCGGTACATACCTCGAATGCATACCTAACTGGTGACATCAATTGGACTAAATTTGGGCAAAAAATTCAAAATTTTAGTTTATAAATTCGTACCTATACGTCCGAGTGCAAGTCAACTTACGACAATCAAACATTTGTCCTTACCTACCAAACGCAAGTACAGATCGTTACAATAGGGTAATTAGGGGGCGCACGAAAAATTCGTATTTAGGTTCTAACCCTTGATTTCTCTAGTTTTTCCCACTTTTTTGTTTACCGTAATATATTTTTGGTAATTAGAAGCTTTGTTCCTTAAATATCGCCATAATACTTGTAGGATATATTAGTGGTGTGCCAATGTTTAATTTAAGATAGTTTGCGTCTGTCTGGTAGCATGTTGCCAGCTACAGAAAATTTTAATTTCAGATTTTAGTATCAAATTTTGGGAAAAAATCCCTTTTTTTTTATTATTTCCCTCTTGTTGGCTACATTTGAACAAACGTACCAGTGTCTAAAAAGCTTCGTTTTTAGCCTACACAGCGCATCATAAAAAGTTTCACTAGAATAATTAGGGGAAGTACAATTGAGGTTTATAATAAACTATGTTCTGGAAATGGTAAGAAAATGGTAAATTTCTCAGGTAGAATGAGATACTTTAAAAAAAAAATTATGCTTACTTTGTTAGATATTGCCATGATACTTGTAGGATATATTCTTGGAGTACTAAGGCTTATTTTCAGATAGTTTTCGTCTGTATGATGGCAGTGTTTCCAGCCAAAACAATTAATTCTGATTTTAGGTGAAAAATTCGGAAAATTTCTATTTTCCCCTCTATTATTACCCTCTTGCTAGCTACATTGAAACAAACGTACCACTATCTGAAAGCTTTCTCTTTGCCCTACAGAACGCACCATAAAAAGTTTCAATGGGATAATTAGAGGAGCTGTAGCTCCGACATATCTGTTGATTTTTGCTTCTGAGGCGTAAAAAAGTGTCAAAATTTCGTGTGTATGATGACGGAGATTTTTTTCTTTCCCTCTTTGAATGGAAGCCAGCGAGTTCAGGATTTGACTACCTTGTCAACATACCAAAGAAATTTTTAGGTGACTTGAACCCATATAGCAGCAGTGGTGCTAGATACAAAAAATTTTGAAATTCGGTTAGGGAATTTTTTGTAAATTTTCACCCTTACATTTCCCTCAATAATTTCCCATCCGTTGGCAACACTGCAATGCAACTTACACCAAAACATAGCCACATCCATTTTCTAAAAAACAAGGCCTTAACCATATCAATCGAATGAATGGTTTTTGAGCAGTAAGTCACTAACTGAAAATATAGGAAAACGCCAAAAATGACCTGGGTCCGAAAGGAATAATCACATAATTTTGCTCATATAGGTACAAAGAAACAAACGATTCGTAAGTTACGAGGGCTTCGACTCAAGTTCTGTTGATTATTTCAATAATCTGCAACATAAATCAATAAATAATAGTTGCCAGAAAAAAAACAGACATTTGAAAAAAAACATGAAAAAGAACGATGTTTTTTATTGAAAAAAAACTTCACAGAAAAAAAACCGTTTTTTTACAACACTAATACAGTCGAAACATGTTACAAAAATTGCGTCATATCATTTATATGTGACATTGCACTTGAAGTAACTCTGCAACATCTAATGACCACTTCTAATGTCATCCTGCTTAACATGTACAATTCTACCTTCTTCAGAATCCGAATAAACATCACTGCAAACACCCGCTCTGTTTGAAGGCGATCGTCAATGGAGTCTGAATCTGATGATACTTCCTTACTGTGCTTCCACACTGTACACTGATGTTTCTCAAAGTGAACAGTTCTCTCGGTTTGAATGTAACGTTCATCAACAGGACGAAAGTAATGTAGAGACTGAACTTGCGGAATTGAACGGACATTAATCCATCATTTTTCTAGTAGTTTCCGGTGTTTACCTACAGTTTCGTCACCAACAAAGAAGAATTGAATTCCTTGAGGTTTACAAAATTCACTGTAACATTTGTAAAAATCTCTTGCTGTGGAAGCATCAATTTGCCGTGTCTCTACTGTTTCCCAGACCATTCTCTTCAATGTGCCACCTAGGGGGCGCGGTGGCTCAGTGGTTGAGCGTTCACCTCCGGTGCTTGGGGTCCCTGGTTCGATCCCAGCTCGCGCCGTGTGGACTTTGTGGTGGACAAACATCGTGCTCGTGGGTTTTTTCGGGGTTCTCCCGTTTCCTCCCACTTTCTTCATTCCACCATTTCACTCATCTCTCATCATCACCGTCTCCTTTAGCCTAACCGACATAACCGTGGGACGTAAAACTTAAAGATTTCATTTCATTTTTTCAATGTGCCACCTACCCCGTCAACAGCTCTTTTTCCCGTGTGAGGTTGAAGAAAAAAAAAAAAAACTCAATTCATCAGTTACTCCAAAGTCGGTATCTAACCGACACTAATTTTCGAGGGTGAACTTCTTTTTAAACACTTTAACACATCCATCTGAAATAATAGTTATATGGTCAATTTTGTGCCGTGATTTTAAATCATCACTGATGGTCTTCAAGAAAACCCACACGCAAAACTTGTCATGTGGGTAAAAGCAACTGCTTTCAAGACATTTTATTAAATTTGTTTTCTGAAGTTTGAAGTAAAGGTACTAAAACTAAAAGCCAACCCTCTTGCGGCAAATACAAATGCGATCAACTAGCAATTCTAATAGTGTCGGGTAGTACTTACGAATGGGACACATCAAATCTTACGGACGGGACACAATTTCGAAAGCTTTTTATTTGTTAAGTATGACCAACAAGTTGACCAAACTTCGAGTTTAAATTGGTATTAGGTTCTTTGCTTTGCTTACATGTTTTTCAGAATGATATTATTTTATAATATGTAAAATGATTTTTTTCTGCCTCTTTTCTTACGGACGGGACACCAAATGCAGCGACAAGTTCGGAGTTATTTCCAAGAGAACCACAAAGCTTTTTCTTGCGAATAACAGTGTCTGGTAATATAATACAGAATGGCTATTTCCCTCCAAAACAGGCATTTTCAAGTTCAGACTGACATCCCCTACACGTCTCAGAAGAAGCTCGTCAGGCTCCATATTAAGTTAGACGGTGTAACATTCAGAAAACAAAACAAATAAGCGGAATTTTGTTTTACTTCAATAAGTAGAATATTTATCGACCTTATCAGGCACTTTTCAAATTAATACAAACAAAATTAAAATTTCACTCAAATGTTTACTTTGACGCGAAATGGCTGTTAATCAACTGTTTAATACTATGCTGTATGGAGCAAAAATATGGACATTTCGAAATTACTGCGACAAATTATCACATATCTTAGAAGTGTGTGGAGAACAGAAAAAACTAAGCAGGATGGAACTAAAAAGAAGTTACCAGAATTCTTCCGCGTCACAGAAAGTCCAGTAAAAGTGTGATTAATTTTTAAACCATATTTATTACTGAAGTATATTGTGTGTGTGTGTGGCTTGTGTGTCTTTGTTGTCAAATGCTCGGGATTCGTACAATCACTTTTCAGTTTATATATATATATATATATATATATATATATATATATATATATATATATATATATATATATATATATATATATATATATATATATATATATATACAGGGTGCGGCACGTAAAACCGGCCCGTAAAGTGAACACATAAAATGAAATGTAATGTATCGAATATGATTAACTACAACACATAAATGAAATGTAATGTATTGAATATGACTACTCACCTTCACAGCAGGTGCTGAAAGTGTCCTCTGCCCACTTCAACACACATGTGAGCACGATTGAGGAGATTCATATATACCCTTGTCAGTTCTTGTATTGTAATGCTATTGGTGACATCCTGGATTCTGGTCTTGAGTTCTTCAATTGTGTGTGGATTTGTTTCGTATACTCTTCCCTTTAATAGTCCCCATAAGTAAAAGATCCAGTGAGAATGAACCCTTCAACAATGGCAACACGCTCGGGTATCGAATACGGCATTATCACACACTGACACTCACCCGGCTTAACACAACGAGGCCTTTTTCTCAACTGGTTTCGACAAGTTTCACTGGCTGCGGCTGCACGTGACTGCTGCAGGTCACGTAAGTCGACCCGACCTCGACACGCCATCTCTTTGTAGGAAGGTAGATTATTTAAGTGTTACCAAAAACACAATATACCAGAATATTACGACGGG
The DNA here is from genome assembly GCF_964235325.1 of Thermobia domestica. Classification (NCBI taxonomy): domain Eukaryota; kingdom Metazoa; phylum Arthropoda; class Insecta; order Zygentoma; family Lepismatidae; genus Thermobia; species Thermobia domestica. Next base: position 152,352,088 of record NC_137460.1, on the reverse strand, counting down.
CCGGTTTTACGTGCCGCACCCTGTAATATATATATATATATATATATATATATATATATATATATATATATATAATTAGGGTGGTCCAAAACACAAAACTAACAGTGGTGCGGCGTCCACAAGGCTTATTTGATTCCTTCTGATGTATAAAACGAAAGAAGTTTCAGTACAATTAAGTCATATTTACAGATCGCTCTATTTTGTCATTTTTTTTTTCTGTTGTCAAAACTTTTAGAAAATGTCACTATTTGTATTATCGATTTACAAAAAGGCTTTCTCCATTGGAGCAGGAAAATTTGTATGATGGTTTTCAACCAATCGAAGAATAAAATGCTTCTGTTCCTCATCTTTTGTCAAGGCTTCATTATACTTTTAGATAAGTCTTATACATCTTTTAGCTACATCATTCACCACAGCCATTTGTATTGATAATTCGCAAAATTCTCGGAAAAAAAGATTATCTTGTCAGTGTTGAGTTGGTTTGAGAACAAACTGTCTTCTCTTTGCGTTTTTCCATTAGGACATCACTTATCGACAGTGTTCTCTCTGTTACTAGATCCTCTAAATTAAGTTCTTTGGGTTTCTTTGTCAGCTTAAATCGTCGTGAAATGTTCGATAACGTTGGCCGTTGGAGGCTTTGGACCATCTTTTCCTTTGTTTCTTCTGATACTCTCTGATCAAAAAAAAAATACTAATCTGATAAATGCTCAGACAAAAAGCAGAGATGTCTTGAAAATGATGCATATGCATTACTGGAAATAGATTCATCTGGGTAAGTTTTCAGAACTGACAAAAAGTGAATGCCATCGAGTGGGGCTTGGTTGGCAAGTGGAGCTTCAATAACTATTACTTCTGTCGCCATCTGGTGATCATATTGAAAGCTACGAACTTATATCTATCCAGTTGTTAGTACAGCGACTGTGTTAAATTACATTGTAGTCTTGACACCTATAATGCAGTATATAGTAATATAATGGGGAGTATACCCATTATCTACCTAATATTTTATAGCATATATTTACTTTCAATTTACAAATGAACGAGTATATATGGAGGTGGGCATACGCTATATTTTGAAAACGGTCCAACGTATACCTCCTAAAAATTCTAGCATTAGATCATTCGTAATATTACACGAACAAAAAGGTTTAAAATGGAGTGACCTGTAAATATTGAGCAATAGGGCTGAAATTTAGCAGGTAAGTAGCTTATGACTACAGGAACAAAATAAGTCTTATAGAGGATTACTTTGAACAAGTTGATTTTTTACATTTTATTTTGGACCACCCTAATATATATATATATATATATATATATATATATATATATATATATATATATATATATATATATATATATATATATATATATATATATATATATAATATTAACCATAACTAGTATTGGACCTAATAACTTTCATGTCAAGACGAAAAGAGACCTATCAGTGATAGTAGATAGTTACAGAAGGGTTACATTGAAGGGTTTGTTGGAAGAAGAGCGTATCCCACATTTAGAAGTTTGTGAAAAGAAAGCAGTTAATATTTTCGAGTCAGTTAACAATGCGTAATTCTAAAAATTTGACAGTTTTTATATAACGCATGAGAAACATTTATAACTACATTACACATTTATAGCATTTTGGCCACATTTATAGCAATAGCTAAACCACATATTTAACAGTTAATCAGCGTATGAAAATGGTTAGATTTAACCATGAAATGTCTGTATTATCCACCCCGTTTGTGAAATTCTATTCATTAGTAGCTGTTGAAAACAACCCACATTTAAATTACAGGATTGCATTTCTGGTTCTCAGCGCCGTTTCTTAGATTTTTTTCTGGAAGGGCAAGCATTAATATTTGGGCTCCCTAGGTAAAGTTGTTTTGAGCACTGCCACAAAAATCGAAAATAGGCCCCATCTTTCTCTTACTCTTTGTGAGCCGCCGGAGCCTGAGAGCCCTCCCCTCGCCCCTGAACCCATTCTATACACGACAAGTTAATTAAGGGGATAATATTGACAAATCTCAGTGCCATACGAATAAATTCTAGGGCCCCTAGTAGTAGACATTTTTTACTGAAATGGGCCTACGACTCATTTTTGTTTTATTTATCTTTTGTGTGCTGTTTTGTTTATGTAATGTAATGAACCTGTTTGATGCTTCATTTATAAGTTCATGTTCGTATTGTATATGTAGTAAGAAAATTGTCTTAAAGTGGGCCCACCTCGAACGGAGGGAAGCATCCCTTGGGGGGGGCAGTTGCTCCCCCTGCCCCCCCACAAGTTACGGTCCTGATGATTCTCATATTATTTAAAAATAAAATCAGCAGATAAAATAATCAATGTATATACAGTGACTAGCAGAATTATTCGGACAGATCCAATGAAATATATATAACGGGCTATGGCTCCGAAATGAAAACATATTTTGTACACAACAATACATAAGAAAAAGGAACTATATACGCATACCTGAAAAACACAATGAAGCGTGTAGTTGCTGTCAACAGTATGGATAAAATTAATCGCAATGAAAACCATACCCAAATTTTCCCCAGCAAAATTATTCGGACAGTACAACATCTGTGAGATAATGTGAGCATTATGAGAGGTGGCGCTAGTGTTGAGGGTTGTGTTAGGAACTGCAGTCGTTATCGTGGCAGTAAAATACAACAATTCGTTGTCAACACGAAGAATGGATCAAAGAGGAAAGAACACGACATTTGAAAAGCGGGAATTAGCAATTTTTCATTATGATAAAGGAAAAAGATGCAGAAAAATTGCAGAGATGTCGCAAATGAAAAAAATACAGTATGTGATATTATCAAGCGATACAAGGTTGAAGATAGAGTTGATTTCCTCCCGAACACGGGACGTCCAAAGACATTTTCGGATAGACGGGAATCCGCAATAGTCCGGAAAGTAAAAAAGGATCAACGAAAGGATCAGTAAAAAAGAATCAATCAGCTTCAAAAATCGCTGCCGAGGTTGGAGAATAGATGGGGATTGACGTGAGTCCCGATACAATTAGAAGAGTCGTGAGAAGAAGTAGTTTTCATGGCCGCGTAGCATGCAGAAAGGCTCATATCAACAAAACAAACAAGAAGAAAAGACTAGTTTTGCGAAATAGTATCAGTATATGGGTTCCGACTGGTAGAACTACGTGATTTTTTCTGATGAAAGTAAGTTCAATATCTTCTGTTCTGATGGAAAGGTAATGGTGTGGAGAAGAAACAATACCGAGCTGGAGGAACAAAATTTGCAGCCGTCAGTAAAATACGAAGGAGGGAGCGTAATGGTATGGGGATGCATGTCAGCGTCTGGAGTAGATGAACAGTCAATGAAAAAACACTTCTACCTGCAAATTCTCAAAGATAATTTAAAGAAGAAGGCAGAAAAATGGTGATATTAGATACATTCAAATTCTACCCGAAGCAGATTATATTGTAAATCTGTGGTTATTATATAATTGCCCAAAGACATTCCATCCCCCTCTCCAGTCTCCAGATATGAACCCCATTGAACATGTGTGGGATAAACTAGAGAAACAAGTTCGAAATATGTTATAAATTAGAGAAACAAGTTCGAAATGTGTTATAAACTAGACAAAAGAGTTCGAAATGTGTGATAAGCTAGAGAAACAAGTTCGAAAAATAACCTCGAAGGCGCATCTGAAGGACGTGCTTCATCAAGAATGGGCCAAGATTATTGTTGCATACACTCGCAAACTTGTGAATGGTATGTCAAATAGACTACATGCAGTTCTTAAGCAGAAAGGACTGCCTACTAAATATTGTATTTTATATTTTTTACTCGATAAGCGTGATTTCTGGTCAGGTGTCCGAATAATTTTGCAACACCCGAATTCGTATTGTGTTTGTTTTGATCTCACTACTTTACATTCATTGTTAAGTTATTTTATTTTCGAAGTGTAAAATTGTTTATATTTGTTGGATGTCATAGAAAATGATAGCATATAATTTACATTTGCTTTTTCTTTGAAATAAATCCCATCTTTTGTTCAAACGCTATAGTGTCCGAATAATTCTGCTAGTCACTGTATATTTTTCAACAGAACAGATAAGCAGTGTATTTTTTGTAAATAGGTTTTGTTCTCATGTTTAGATATGGATGTTTTTGTACTGTACCTTTGAAAAGTATATTTTATTCAATAATTACACGGCTCTTAGCAAATTTAATATGTTTGTAACTTTGTACTTAAGAGATCATTGTTTCATTTTTCGTAGCATGGTGCATTGAAAAAGAAGTTTTCATAAGCTGAATAAATGACACCTAATTATAAATATTTTGACAACCTTCTGTCTCAACAATAATGAACAGTCACACTATGCGTGGTGGTGGCTCAGTAGTAGAGCGTTCACCTCTGGTGCATCGGGTCCTGGGTTCGATTCCAGCTGGCGCCAAATGAACTTTGTGGTGGACAAACACCGTGTGTGTGAGTTTTCTCGGGGTTTCCGTTTTCTCCCACTTTCTTTATTGCACCACTTCATTCATTTCTCATCATCACAGTCTCCTTAAGCCTAGCTGGCATAACCGTGGGACGTAAAACAAAGATATTTTTGACACTATGCGTTTATATCCAGTAGGTTCAAAGTTCGAAATGGGTCGGTATATCATACCGCCACTTGTTCATTCCATTAATTTTTATACTGGGTCTGGCACATACCGGTATATTGATTTTATTTATACCGATTTAAAATTCCGTAATGGAACAGCCATTACCACATTTTCATCAAGTTTATGAAAAAGAGAGAAGTGGACATGGCGGTTCAGTGCTAGAGCTTTTACCTCTGGTATGTGGGGTCCCTGGGTCGATCCCAGACAAACTTAGTTTGTGGTAGACAACATTGTATTCGTAGGTTTTCTCGGGGCGCTCCCGTTTCCTTCCATATTAACTTTCCATCAATTATTCCATCATCATCTTTGTCCCTTAGCCTAAAGAGCATAATTGTGAGAAGTTAAACATTTCATTTCAAAAAGAGAGAAAAAAAACTGCCAAGGGAAGGTCACGAACTGGCTCCGCTGAGATTCGAACGAAACTATTGTTTTTGCATTTGATATGTTATACCCAGACGAATCCCAAAGTTATGACGTGCCACCGGTCGGGATATCGTGAGTTAGAACATACTTTGTAATGTAAAAGCTATTAATTGGCAGAAAAATTTGAACCGGGTTATTTATTCGGAAACGGTTGGGTATATTTAAAACATGGTGAACACTTATCCCAACATTTTCAAGGGCATACTTTTTGGGTACAAAAGTTTGCCCCAGGGTCCCCGTAGGGTCCCAGAAGAAGTCCAACTCAAAAGTTTCAAACGGCATGGGAGTTAAGTAGCACATCATTTGAAATATGTTGTGAAATCAAAGATGATGGAGCAAGTCTCGACTCTGTAGGACAACCCTATGCAAAATGGCGGCGGGTCAAAACGTAAACAAAAACTGAATTGAAGAGTCCATGACCACCCCATACAAATCGGAAACGGTGAGATGAATGAGAAAACAGGAAAGCACGTGTTGCATTATTTTCAAAGTACAACGATTTAAAATAAAAATATCTTGTCCCAGGGTCCCAGGTGTGGTCTAACTGAAAAGTTTCGAAGGCAAGGGAGTTAAGTACTGTATCGTTTGAAAGCTGTTGTGAAATGAATTATGATGACTTCACAATAATGGACTGATTTATGTATGATACAACCAGGATAGAAAATGAAAGTGAGAATAACAAAGAAATAAGAAATATATAATCGAAATGGTAATAAATGAATAAAAAAAATAGTAGTCTCCGTTCTGTGACGCTTCCGATCGTCTGCTGGGCCGCTTAGAGCTGTCGCCTGGTGGCAACAACTTCTGCACTTCGGTCGGGTTACTCATAGATCTCTTTATTTCAACGGATCGAATGAATGAAGATGTAAGATAATTGTCAGCATTTATATACAAACTCATTTTTCACGATGGCAACCATATTGGTTTACGTATTATTCGCCTTTGACTTTTTGTTCATATCTACTATTGACAATAAACGTAAATACCTGCTTCTCCAGCTCCAGTGGTTTGATCTGGATATGCGTTTGATCCATAGTGCGGCATTCTGAACTAAAGATGTCGCGTTTTTGAACATTTCGTATCTTTTCGTCATCTACGCTTACTGATCAACATTCATGTGCCAAATTTAGTTTTCCTAGCTTCAACAGTTTGGAGTGCCTATATCGTCGACATAGCTTTTAAGCAGCCATCTTGGATTCAAGGTAGCCATAGACTTTTCAATTAAGTTTGTGTTTACATTTTGACCCTCTGTCATATTGCAGAGTGTTATCGTGGAGAGTCGAGACTTGTTCTATCTTCTTTCATTTAATAACAGCTTTCAAACGATGTGCTACTTAACCCCCGTTGTCATTTGAAAACTTTGAGTTGGACCCCACCTGGGACCTTAAGACAAGACGTTTTTACTTTAAATCGTTGAACTTAATAATGCAACACGTGCTTTCCTGTTTTCACACTCATCTCACCGTTTCCACCCGCCGCCATTTTGCATAGGGTTGTCCTACAGAGTCGAGACTTACTCCATCTTCTTTAATTTCACAACATATTTCAAAAGATGTGCTGCTTAACCCCTATGCCATTTGAAACTTTCGAGTTGGACTCCTTCTGGGACCCTGCGGTGACCCTGGGGCAAACTTTTGTACCCCAAAAAGTATGCCCTTGAAAATGTTGGGATAAGTGTTCACCGAGTTTTAAATACACCCAACCGTTTCCGAACAAATAACCCGGTTCAAACTATTCTGCCAACTAATAGCTTTTACATTACGAAATACGTTCTAACTCACAATATCCCGACCGGTCGCACGTATAACTTCGGGATTCGTCTGGGTATAACATATCAAATGCAAAAACAACAGTCTCGTTCGGATCTCAGCGGAGCCAGTTCGAGACCTTCCCTTGTGAGTACCTGCACATTTATTTTTCGATACACAAACATAATTGTAGCCCTATGTTACATAATTTCTCTCCCCCTCCCCCTTTGTGCTGATGACTGATTGTAGGAAGTTCAACTTCATACGGATAAAGAGCTCCAAAATAAAATAATGGAAATAGTTTTCATTGTTGTATTCAAGTTCGAATATTTTACTTATTTCTTTTCTTTTCTTCTTTTTTTTTGTAATACTTTCCGTTCGTTTGTAAAAGAGAAAAAAGAATAATTAATAAGTTCTCTATTTCCAAAAGGCTACGGTACCAGAAAATTTAATGAGCTTATTAAAAGTAAAGATGATGTGAGAGAGGAGTGGGCAAACGCCTATGTTCAAGGTACTAGCCAGGTGTTTACTTGCTGTGGTTAAGGATAATGGGAAATCCCATTTAAGATGGCCGACCTAAGATTCGATTTCAGGATCTCACGAATGAGAAACCAATGCACTATCACATTATATTATTATTATTACCTGAGCGAGAAAATTTCGATTGTTTACTTTCATGCTAAAATTCGACATTTTATCGAACGGTATTGTTCAATATTACACAGAAATATACCGAGACTTCTAATTTTCCTATCTAGTGTAGGTTACGTAACCACCAACAGCGCAGCTCATGTGACTTAAAATAAATGTTGACCTTTTGTTGTACGTATATTCTTTTCTTTCTTTTTCTAACATGAATGTGTAATTCAAGCAATTTGATTATATTGATTGACTCTCTTCTCTCGTTTCATGTAAATATGTGTGCGTTTATTTAATGGAAATCGATTTTTTTTCTTAAGCCAACAAGGCCTTTTCCGTAAGGGAGGGACAATAAACATTGATTGTGCTAGTTCGATCTCACAAACTTTTGTTACAATCTGATTGACTTTGAGTTACGCACGTAAAGAAAACATGTCCATCAAAATAATAAAATTTAAGACTGAATATATTTCTATTTAAAGTGTATCTAATGTATGAAGTGTGTAGGAGATCCGTTACAATATTTTTGTGTGAGTCAATATCACATCAGTTTTTAATGAAATGACAGATTATACCAGGAGTCAATTATTTCTAAACATAGAATGTATACAGTCGACTTTCTGTGTTATCTCTCGATTAGCAATAATAATAATAGACTCGATAAACTAGAAATTACATCTTTTCGGCACCTTCTACATGAGTGGTTGAAACTCAGTTGTAGAGCACTTACTTAAATGTACATTATCGCTCAAAAGTTTTCGAAAGTGGCACGGTGGTTCAGTGGAAGAGCGCTTACCTCTAGTGCTTGTGGGGGTACCTGGTTCGATTCCCGGCCAAGTAAGTTTGTAGTGAACAACATTGTGTCCGTGGGCATTCTCAGGGTACTCCCGTTTCGTTCCACTTTCTCATTCCAGTAATACTTCCATTATCATTCACTTGCTTTAGTCATAATTTTCCTTAGCCTAAAAGGCATAATCCTGGGACATTAAACGGAAAGATTTACGTAATTTTATTTTCATGTCAGAAGTTTTCGAATACCCCGGACTGTTGTGAGCATCTACTTTGATCCTTTTGCATGAGAGCTTTTCCGCCGTGACAGAAATACTCTTGTCTAAAGTATAGAATTGAACGACCGTTGAATCGAGATCTTGAGAGGCTCCTCAGGTGTTCTTTTATTATTGTTATTATTATTTAAAAAAGACAATTTGATATAGATATTGCATAGTATAAATAAAAGTGTGAAAGATACAACATGTTAGTTTCGTCTGAAAGATGTAGCCATAGGAAGTCAGTGCAGTGACAGAAATGTAAAAGAAAAAGTAGTTTTCCAAATTCTGGAGTTCTTTATGTTAACGTTTAAAGCACCAAAAACACTGTACTTTGAAACGTGTTTACGACGCCCAATATGCGGCCTTCTGCTCAGTTGTCATTCAGTAAGGGCATATAATTAGTTTTCGTTATTGCTATTTAACGAGCACCAATGAGGCATACAAAACAATTGTAAACACTTTTCAAACTATCAATAATAATAATAATAATAATAATAATAATAAATGGACAGGCAGGTTTTTAAAATATTTAAAAACTAAAGCTGCATATCACAGGCGTATCATGTAACATAAATCGTTAAACTTGATTAATAAATTATATAACAAAATCAAATTGAATTACCACCTTTTATAACGTTATCTCCTTTATGTGTATTCTTGTTTGCTGGTTCTCATATGTATCTTATTTCGTTGGAATTATTACATAATTCGTAGATATTTTGTGAGTCAATGAAACCAGTAACGATTTAATTTATATTGTACCTGTGACCTGCTAATTACAAGGTAATGAACTAGAATATTGGCCTTCAAAACTGCTATTTATGTATTCTGAGTTATTTAGTTCTGACGTAATCATTTGCCTTTGATTGTGCTATTCGCCTCGATTACTTTCTTAAATTTGAAGCAGTTGATGTTTGGAATAAATGCCACTTGTCAATTTCCTTGAACTCCGAGAAAATTATGTGAATTAAGCTTACATGTTAGTGAAGGAGTGTCCTTAGAATCAAAAACTAGCAATATCTATCTTTCCCGTTTACTTATTGCATGTATGCATTATTTCAGGCTATGACATTTTAGGTCTGAGTCCAGTAGCCACATCAAATAATTTGGTCGCCATTTGGGATTTGTTAAAGTAAAGGCCAAACACTTTTCACCAAACTATCCGAGGGCTAGCAACTTCGCGCCATCCATTATTTAGTTGTATTCCTTTAAAGGATATATAATAAACTAGTGCTTTACAGTTATCTTCCTATTAATTTACGATTTATATTTGTAAGACAGCGTGTTGAAGGAAAAGTTTGTACATTTCGTAAACCCTCCGAATGGTGTGGCTTAGAGCAGTGGTTTACAACCGTTGGTCCCAGAGCTGGCTCGTCCATATAGGCGAACTAGGAAGCCGCCAAGGGATTTGCGTCGAGCGGTTTTTCCTTTTCTTTTTTGATTTTGCGGAGTCTGTAACAATAATAGGGTTAACAATTGCTATAAGCAGCCATGTAGAAGAATTACAGCCATTACCATATATGGTAACATGCTTCACGGTGTACTGATCGAAATGACATTAACTTGTGTTCAGACAAGAGGGTAATGATTATATATATATATATATATATATATATATATATATATATATATATATATATATATTTGGTCTAGGAATTAATTCGTGCGGGTGGACAAGAGATGGCGCAACGAACGGAGCGTCCCACAGTTCCGTGTATCCACACGTGTTGCAAACCCCTGTCATCGCGTATCGTTCGTAGTATAGGGCAGTGGATTAAAGCGTCAACAACACCAGTTTGTAGTTAAGTGAACATGGCGCAATTTGTGCCTGATAAAGTGTTTTTGCGGGGTGTCCTGCTGCATTACTTTAACATGCAGAAAAGTGCGACTGAAAGTCATCGTATTTTGGTGGAAGTGTATGGTGACCATGCTCTAGCTGAGCGAACGTGTCAGAAGTGGTTTGCACGGTTTAGAAGTGGTGATTTCGGCTTGGCAGACCAAGAGCGAGCTGGACAGCCAAAAAAATTTCAAGACGAAGAATTGACAGCATTGCTCGAGCAGGATTCGTGTCAAACGCAGGAACAACTTGCAGCAGCATTAGGCGTTGATCAAACAACAGTCTCCAAACGCTTGAAAGCCATGGGAATTATTCAAAAGATGTCACATTGGGTTCCACATGAATTGAAAGACAGAGACGTTGAAAGACGAAAAACCATTTGCGAATTGCTGCTTCAACGACAGAGCAGAAAGGGGTTTCTGCATCGAATTATTACGGGTGATAAAAAGTGGATCCATTACGAGAACCCTAAACGAAAAAAGGCCTGGGTGAAACCAGGTGAACCAGGTCCATCACAACCAAAACGAGATATTCACTGTGCAAAGGTTATGCTGTGCATATGGTGGGATATGAAAGGTGTGGTGTACTATGAGCTGCTGCAACCGGGTGAAACTATGAATGGAGAACGTTATCGACGACAATTAATGCGTTTGAAGCAAGCTCTGGCCAGAACGCGACCAGAATGGGAGAACAGACATGATAAACTTATTGTTCAACATGATAACGCTCGCCCACATGTCGCAAAACCGGTCAAAACCTATTTAGAAAATGTCGGATGGGAAGTTTTACCCCACCTGCCGTATTCACCAGACGTTGCTCCTTCGGACTACTACTTGTTCGATTGCATGAACAACGATTTGATTGGACAGCGGTTTACTTCTTCAGAAGATATCGAAACATGGGTCTCTGACTGGATCGCTTCCAAGGATGAGGACTTCTTTCGCCACGGAATCCGTACATTGCCTGACAGATGGGCGAAAGTGGTGGCTAGCGATGGTCAATATTTTTCTTAAGGTATTTATGTATTTTGTGTTTGTACTACAGCTTCAATGTGTGCGTACCAACCGCACGAATTAATTCCTAGACCAAATATATATATATATTTGTTTAGGTAAAGGGGTGCCAGGGAGACAAGAGGCGCCTGAATATTTCTCTCCTAGCGTCAAAATATCTAGAGCCGGCTCTGGTCGGTCTGTGAAATTATTTTGCCGGTCCTCAATACAAAGTTCATAGATTTCAGGTATAATACACTACCTTGACACTAACATGTAAGTAAAAAAGGCTATTTCTGACGCTGGAGGTATCGACAAATCTTTTTGACAGCGCGTTAACTGGTATAGCAACCTTTGATGGCACGTAAAGCCTTAATCTTGTCATGGCATGGTGTCCAGTATGTCATTGATAACATCTGTGACAAGTGATACTGTTTATTACACAGTGCCAACTATTGCTTGTTAGCGGGTATGATTTCTTTTTTAAGTGTAATTTTGGTTGTAGAAGATTCCGAAATCTAGTTCCACATTTTAACAATCCATTTTTTTTTTCTGTTATCAAAGTAGTCTGTTCATATGTTTCTAATCCATATAAAGGTATGTACCAAAGCAAATTTCTTATCGAAACTTCCTTACTGATGTTAACACGTTTTTCGACTTCAATAATGTTTCTGTTTTGTTGAACACTTACTTTGTGTTGTTCTAGTTCTAACATTTCAATTATTTTTTATTTTATTTTTTTTTCTATCGGGAAAAAAGATTCCCGTCTTCGTATACTTGGGGATCTTCGTTGTTGTCTTGCATGTTTTCTGATCATATCCTTTCTTGTATTTCACACTCCAATTTGCTGTTACCTTTTGCACATCTTACTGTATTGGAATTTCGGCAGAGATTATACTTTGTACAGACATCAGATACAGTAATTCAGTTTGGTGTCTTAAGAACTTTAAAATACATACTTTACACAAGCATTTTTAAATCAACGAATTCAGCCCTCGTAGGTGTAAGAATACTTCTAGTGAATTTTTCTCTTGCAAACCAGAACTATAAGTTGTAACAGTATTAATGGTTAATATGCATTATAGGTTAAACAGGTACAGAGTTTAGCAATTGAAAATATGTATGAGTTCAAATGTTGCTCGAGTTGCTGCTATGCTTACCGGAATTTTAAATGGTTTATTTCAGGAAGCAAGAAATAAGAACAACAAATGGTGTCTATGCTTTTGTGGATACTCTGTCACATTTTGCATTCTTGTTGTAGAGTTAACAAGATACAAACTAAAAACTATTAACTAATGTTTCAACCTAGAGCAGATTTTGTCTTGAAATGGAATCGTTGATTTTTCCGTCCTACAATTATGCCGGCTAGGCTAAAGGAGGCTGAGGATGAGAAATGAGTGAAATAGTGGAATGAACAAAGTGGGAGGAAACGGGAGAAGCCCGAGGAAGCCCATGCACATGGTATTTGTCCACCACAAAGTTTACTTGACGCGAGCTGGGACCGAACCAGGGATCCCACACACCAGAGGTGAACGCTCTACCACTGAGCCACCGCAGCAGATTTTGTCTTAGGGGTCGTCCACATTAGGGATGCGCACGAGACAAGGTTTGAGGCTGTCTCGTCTCGAAACTGTGCTGTAGAAGCGATGTCTCGACTCGAAAAATGTATATTTCTCTATTGGAAGAGCTGTGTCTCGACTCGAATTTTGTCAGAAAAATTATGTCTCGACTCGTCTCGAATGCATCTCTAGTCCACATATTATGTAACGCGGCAAAGGGGGAGAGGGTTTGGCCTTATGTTACGAAGCGAGACAAGGGAGAGGAGCGGGTTTAGGTCTTCGTTACATAACGCATGTGCTTTTGCTGTAATTTTTATTTTTATACTCAGATTTATATGCAATCTTTTAAAAAAATAATTTCATTTAGTTCTTTTCTTTTTTATAAACTAGCAGAACTTGTTCTTCGTATGGGGAGAATACTTTCATTTTAGACATAAAGGGCACTAAAACTGTCACCAATCAACTTAGAATCTCCAAAAACTATGAATTCGACACTAATATCGGTCATTTTCAATTATCTTTACATGTCATCATCTCCCCTTAGAAGTAATAATGGGAGCTGAATTTGGATTTAAACAGCATTGAAAGTGTCACTGTTCATCTCCGTGACCCCTAAAACTATGGATTCGACACTAATATTGGTTATTTTCGATCATTTTTATACATCTCCCCTCCCTCAAGTTGCACCTTCAAAGTGAAATGATAAAAACATCCCAGACCAGAACTTCATCTATGTTGAAAATTTGGTTAAGATCGGTAGGGTGGTTAATAGTTATTAAATTACAATCATAGTCACTTTCATTTTTTATATATATGAATAAATATTTCTATTGTTTTGGAAAATTGCGAACTATAGCCTATATAAATTGAATCATCTAGATGGGATTCGAAGACACAGTAGACACCAGCATGGCTGGTGTCGAACCGTGTGTGTATTACAATACAATAAACTCCGTTTTGTGACTATCGCAACTTTGGATTTACTGAACACGCTTTTCTGGAATTAGTTGTTAGTGATCGTAATCACAGCTTGAAAATGTCCTCGTGTTCCCACTCGTATCGCTATTTCTGAAAATATTATCTAAAACCTTTGATCTGAATCATTATCACTCCTTTCTTCTAAGTGGTTTCGCATGTGAAACAGAAGAAATTCTTTTTCGTAAAATAATATTTTCCGCGACGGAACGATACGCGATTTGCAGATCAAAATAAGGAATTAAAAACCTAATTCGTCGGGTATTCATCTGGTACTAAATTAGATTTTTGGATTTGAATATTTCTGTTCGAATCGAGTTTATTCGCATTCTCGCATTGATTTAGGACAAAAATAATTTGAAAAAGGAGTAAACTGAAGTCCAGAGTCCAAAGAAAATGTTCGAAGCTTTGTTCACAAACGAGATGTCCCTGTTCTTTCACGTGTGCAGCCAGGAATCTGTGGTCGACGAGGAAGAGAATTTTGCATCGTTGATACTGAAGAACTTCAAATGCACGAAGCATCTTAGATCCCTGAAAAAGAGGTCGATGTCAGTTTTTTTTAGATCTGTTTCAACTGCATCTTCCGGCGGTATTTCCTCCTTGTCATTATCGGTGACCTAAAAGGATGGGTGCGATCTCCCAGTATGCAGTTTCGAAGAATTAGAAGTAGCTAATTAAGCAGCCGTATGGGTTTACAATATTACTACGATTCAACCATTTTCTAATATGTACTTTGATTTATTGGCGAAAAGCACTACAGATATATTCAGAATACAAGAATTTTGCAATAAAATGTTCTATCTTTAAAACAGTTTTTTATTATAATAACTACCAAAATAAGCAAATAAAAAATCAGTGTTACGTAACGAAGGGAGGAGGGGTTCAGCCTTGCGTTACGAAGTGCGACAAAGGGGAGGGAGGGTGTAAAAATTGGTCAAAATAGCGTTACGTAATATGTAAACGGCCCCTTACGACTATTGTCATAATTATATAGAAAATTGACTAAGATAAGATACAAACATTGTTCATGCTATTAGAAAGTTGTGCGAATAGCCCCTATGAATTCCTAGTTTTCAATATTTATATATTTCACCCTTTTGCATTGCTATAACCTCCATTCATAAAAAAAAAAAAAAAAAAAAAGTCCTGAGTGAATGGCTGACTGACTGATCAAACCCATGGCAAACAGCTTAAGCTAGAAACTTTAAATTTGGACAGGGCATAGGATTAGTAATGTAAGGTAATTTTAAGGAAGGATTTTTGGGAATTCGACGGAAAAAAAGGGGATCAATTATTATCTTAAAATGTTCATATCTTGGAATCTCTTAAGGTTAGAGACATGAAACTTGGTGTGTGGACTTCTCATTTCATATAGTTAGACACATTTAGCGTATTTTGATACTTGACCTAGAGTTAAGAAGAGGGGTGAAATTCGATATTTGGATTTCTCATTTAAAATAATTTAAATACGTATTTCACACTTTTTTGATATTTAATGTAGAAGGGAAGAAAAGAGGCAAGGAGACAGAAGGGCGGAGTGAAAATTATAATTGGATGGTTATATCTTGAAATCGTTTTTCTCTGTTGCGTGGGGACCTTGGTTCGATCACAGCTCGCGCCAAGTGGGCTTTATGGTGGACATACACTGTGTGGTTTTTTCTCAAGGTTCTTCTGTTTCCTCTCACTTTCTCCATTCCACCATTTCAAACATTCTCATCACCACCGTTTCGTTTAGCCTACACAGCATAACCGTGGGGCGTAAAACCGAAATACATCATTTTTCGAAATCGTTTAAGGTTAGATATATGAAATTTGGTAATTAAATTTTTATTTAAAATAATTTTAAAGAGGTATCTCTGTTTTTACATTTTCCCTACAAGGAAAAATGGGGGTTGCAATTATCAAAATAAGATTGCTATGTCTCGAAATTCTTGAATGTTAGTCATGAAATTTGGAATTTACTTTATATATTTACTTTATTTAATTTACTTTCATGTTTCAGCGTTTTTTTTTTTTTCCCTTAAGAAAGAAAAAAGGTGACAAGAAGAAAGGGCGGGAGTACAATTTGTTACAGTAAGATAACCATATCTCGAAATTCCTTAAGATTATAGAGATGTTGAACTCCGTATATGAAATCTTTATTCAAAACCATTGTACATGTCTCAGCGTTTCCGAAATTCTGCTTTTAACGAGGGATGGGACAGTGATATACAGTATATAATAAAACGTGACTTCAAGATTGTTATTGGCATCATCATGGGGAAAACAAGTGAACCATTTGAAATTATTTTTTGAACACAGCACTTGGGCCAACATGGGATTTTATCATTTCACTTTGATTGAAATGAGTGTTTAAGGGGGTAAGGGATTTATTTCTTTATTTTATTTTATTTTAAACAAAGAATGGTACCACGAACGTATTCTTGCCGTATAGAAGAACGGAAGTAAAGGCTGAAGTATGAGATACGAGGTCGTAGGTCAAGCAGATTTGGAGGTCTGAGGGCTAAGTTCCCAGCTAGCCGAAGGCTAGTATCCGTATATTCGAATTCACGATATCTAAAGTAGTCTGCAACGCAGTATTTGATTTATAGTAAGATAGAACATATATACTAACTTTGAACTAATTCTGTTTACAGCTATGGCGGGAGCTCATGTGGTTCGGATTCCACATTAATCAGTAGGTCCCGTCTTATTATAGCCTCGCTGCTGAAAAGGACGTTAAACTCAAAATCAACACAACTCTGTTTACAGCTAATTCATGAAATAAATAGAATTTCGAGACAAAATAATTGACAAAGATAAAATAATGCCTGATACGGTATGAATGGCCATAGAGTGAAATCCCATTTCGGAAACCAGGACATTTTACGGCCGTCAGAGAAGAACTTTCTAAGAATACATTAGTAAATAAGTAAATAAAAGCATTGTTTGTTCTAAATCAATGTTTCTTAGATTCCCTTAGGGGGACAAAGTAACGGGTTTTGGCTTTTATTCATTGAGTTTGAGTTTTTGGATTTTACATTCCTAAGCAACACCAAGGTTATGAATTACAGGTCCTATCACTAACGTGACTGCGAACAACATCTGGAGCCAGGCCCGTAGTCAGTCCAAAAATGTAGGAGGGGCCCGGCTGAAGTTAGGGGAGGGGCGATCCAACCATATTATAGTTCATTTGCAAGCCTACCGTGAAAATTTTAGGGGGCCGGCCCCCTAGCCCCCCTGGATACGGGCCTGTCCGGAGCTTGCATCCGATACAGTTACAGGATGGCACAGAGCATCATTTAATATCAACCCCTCTCAGTATAGGCTTTCCCCGCTTCTAGAAGAAATGGATTACAGAACCGTACTACTACTTTCGTTTTAACCCTCCTCTATCATTCATATAAAAGAAAATAAATATATATATAAAAAAAAAATGTTGTTCAAGATGTGAATACAGTAGAGTTCCTAAAACTCGGCACTCGATACCCGGCAGTCCGGATAACTCGGCCACACTCTTGCAGGGCGAAAAGAATAATTTTTGCAAAGTCGGTCAGTTAATTTTCATTTATAATTATATACAGCTTTATGCATTCATAAAGTATTCTTCTGAGATCTGTCTTAGGTAAATTACTGTACAATTTGTTTGTATTTATTGATTTCATTTTCATGTATAGTAAAGGCTCTATGCCTTCATAAAGTACATAAAGTATGCACTTTTCCGTTTTTAAGGGTATTTGGGCAGTTATTTCTGTGTTGTTTTCTCAAGCAACCAATACATACAAGTACAGTACTGTATTTTCTGAGGAAACACTCGTATTTATTCTATTTTAACCCCCTTTCCGATAGCCCGACATTTTCACAACTCGGCCACCCTTTGTTTCATATTAGGTCGTTTTCGGGACTCTATTGCATAAATATCGTGCGTATCGCGAACAGAGGTGCTTTAATCCTCTTCTCCTTTATGTTCTGTATACGCCACTCATACAATAATATACAGGGTGGTCCAAAAGTAGGTATACACCCCTGCATTGATCTAGTATAACATTCTGGTTCATGGATTTATTTGCTTCTACTGTTCCGAGCTTAAGATATAAGTAAAAACATATTACGGACAAATAATAAAGGAACTAAGTCTACTTGATGGATAACAATAAGAAATGATATAAAATGCATGAGCTGATCAGTACGGGACTCTACACCTACTTTTAGGCCACTCTGTATATGGACATTTGCGTTATTCCATGAAGTGTATGTCTGATTTTTCGACCCATTTTTCCCCACTGATCTTTTGTTATTCAACGATAAAAGTGCTCCAAAGCTATGCAAATGCTCTTCAGTTTCACGCATAGTGCTGTATAGGGAACTGTTGTAAATGACATTAGTTTCAAAACTATCTTTCATCACGCAAATTAAATTGTTTACTGGTGCTATTGACTGTACAGTTGCACAATACACTGCGTTCATTTTAAACAACGCATGTTTTGATACTATTCAGCAGACTGCTTCAAGTATGTGTTTTGTAGATAAATTTTATTTATGAAACAAATGAATAATTCTAATTTCGTTAAAAAAAAAATAATAACAAATGTGTTACTACTGTTTTGTAGATTAATGTTCCGTATAGTCCATAAAATATGGTAGTTTAAATGTTTAGTTCCATTAGATCATCATCCCGAAACTTGAAACAAGAGGTTCCCTCATTGAAAGAATTACGCTCAAAATTGAAACTAAATATTATTCCAACAATGGAGCATCTGAGGTCGTAGCTAGAGAATTCGGCACCCTGTGCAAAGTAGATTTTTTTTTTTTTAACATGTACGATAAGCAGCTTTTGTTATGCTACGCTGAATTTTTATCTAGCTGCTTGGACAGACCATTATAACAGCCAAAAGCAATAATTATATATTCTATATTCTTTTATAAATAAGAACTGTTTTCAAAAGGTTTATTCTGGACTTTTTGTTAACCTAGCTTTGGCTGTATAAAAATCTACTTGGAGAACAGTTGTAGAAATTTACAACTATTTACATTTCGTACTATCGATAAGAAATGAAATTTCAATACATTAGAAACTACGTGCTTTTAAAATGTTCAAAATGGGTAACAGCATTAAAACTTCTTGTGACTCATTAAAACATTTGGATTGCACAACGAGGAATAAAATTTGTACGAGATGTATTTTGTTTTGCAAAAGAACAACAATATTAATTTAATAGGGCGCCAATATGATTTCGGGGCGACGCGTCATTTTCTCATTTCTAACACCTTTTCTTTCTTCTTGCTCGTTCCGCGGCCCCTTTACTATGTAACGGCTCTGTAAAGCATTGCTCGAAATTTTCACATATGCAAATAATGGCAGGAAAGTTCCGCGAATATGCTTATTTTAAGAGCGCTGGCAGTTCGCTTTACACTCCTCCGAAGTGACAATTTTAAAATTAGTATCTTCGTAATATTAACATGTAACATTTTGTAAGTTCTTAATGTTTGTCACTTTCTAATTTGGCTTCAAGTGGTCGTAACTTACCGAGCGTAATAAAACTAATTCTGTGTACCTTTTTATTCTGTGAATTGGTTTCTTTTGTGTGGAACTAAGAATATTTAACTTTGATGCACGTGATCCCCGATTTCGATTCCTGGTGCATTACCACGATTCGGGTTCCTCGTTAAACTGTAAGTCCACCTCTCATATAGTCTCGGTGCTGAAAAGGGTACACTGAACTTCAACAAACAAAAAGTAGTCAACTTTGGACAGATACCAATGCATTGATTGGAGGAAATGCGTAGTCTTTTTCTTATGTTAGGTAAATAGTTGGAGTTGCGACAAAAGAGAAAAAGTACTGAACATTCAACAGAAATAGCTGTCGTTATTTGTTATTTTCAGACAATCTATGTTGAAGTAACCCGAGAGTTGTCATTAAGATGAAGACACTTTGTTCTTCGTTATATGGTCTCTCTTCCATTGTTCCCCTAACGCGTAATTGTCATACGTATATCGCTATTTGTTTTAACTCGATTTGGACACAAGTGGTCTCAGAAGCAAACACTTTAGTCGTTCGATTACGTAACAATTCGTGTTTCAAGGTTAAGTCGAAAGATGATTATAACGCCTCCCTATGTTAAAATATTTGCATTTCTATGAATGTTAATGCCTATTTACGTGGACGAGACGAAATTGTGACATGGCCGATTTGGTTGAAATTAGCATGCAATTGTTGTTTTCGTTGAGGTCGAAAATAAGCTACAAGGTCCTTTGCAACGTCCCCACCCAACTTAGTTAATAGAAGAGTATATACATAATTTATATCCAAATCATAATTGTTTACAATGTGAAATAGCATGCTCTTGTTATATCTGTAGTGTTTCAGACACTGAAGCAGTGCCGGATTTATGTATAAGCTAAACAAACTATAAGTCAAGGCGCCGATTTCTCTCTAATTTTGGGAGGGCCCATTCATAAAAAATACATATAACAAGTAACAAATACATATAAAAATACATATAAAAATACAGGGTCCACATGAGATTTGGGGACCCGGGTTCCCCAGGATCGGCGCCCTTGCTATAAGTTAGGGCCCCACTCGCTTCGATGCTCAAAAAATTAAAGAAAAAATTATTGTAATGTAATTTCCAAAAGCAAATAAGATAAAACCACATACAACAATGGTGTTTTGTATTGTTATGTACTAGGCTTTTATGCAGCAAGTAATGGGGCTCTATTAGCCCCATTTGTAATGTGGTCCCTGTTATCCAGTCTTGCTTATAATGGAACCTCCATTTCCCAGCCCTATTCGTAATGGGCCCTTGTTTCCATTTAGATATCCATTAGGTCTATAAATTAGCATATAGAATATATTCAGATCTAGAAAACGATTACGTTTGTCGCTGAAAAAGAGGGCTTGACACATAGTCCCTTTCAACAGCTTAGGGCCCCATCAAACCTAAATCCGGCACTGCACTGAAGAGATGCCCATAATGGAAAATTGGTGTAAGGTAAATAGTGAAATATGAATATCCAAATCCGAAAAAAAAATCATTTTCTTCTTATGTTGATCTCTTTACAATAATGATGATAATTTTATTTAGTAAAATTTAAGTGTGTGTTAAGAAATAGTTACTTCATACTTTCCAAAAGAGCCATAACTAGGCTTTGTAATTTTCCGAGATTTTTTTTCTCTGTAAATACTTAAGGTGAAAGTTCTATGATACATTTAATTAAGTAGTAATATTTCGAGACGAGACAGTCATATAATTTTTGCGACGAGACAGCATTTTCACGAGACGAGAAGAGTCGAGATTTTAAACTGTCTTGTCTCGTCTCGCCTCGTGGCAACAGTAGTGACCATGAGAAGATATAGAGGATCTATCTCGTGTATCGTCTCAATAACGAGCGGAAACTTCCATATGAGACAATTAAGTTGTGAGACGAGATGGCGTTTGCACGAGACCAGACAAGACAGAGTACAATCTCGTCTCGTCTCGTGGCAACACTTAAATTAGGTAACTTTGTCTTAGAAAAACTGTAAATATCAGTTAACAGTCGGAAAGGTTTAAATAGATGAACAAGTAACGAATTCCTAACACACATCGCATTTCGAACACTTGGAATGTAGTTTCACCGACAATTACAGAAATGTTGCCACTAAGGTGGAAACGGGAGTAATTTATTTAGTTTTAATTCCATGAGCGCCAGTAGCGAAATATATAAAATTTGTATATATTTTATATGAACAAATTAACAAATATGTTTCTAATCTACAGAATAATGTTCCTAAGAGCATAAAGAAAACAAATTATTTTTTAAACAATAACAGATATCGCCTACACTCTGAGTCGAATGTATTATGAGTGTTCACATCAAGTAATGGAAAATGTTTTCAAAGACTCGTTTGGCTCAAGACTGGCATCATGAAAAAAAAAAAAAAAATGTTTCGTTTTACTTATGTATTCTATCACCTCCGATAATTAAGCTAATTTTGCGTTTGTCGATAAATATTTCGTAAGTCATTGAAAACTGCTCCATTATATAAAGAAAACGAAAATGTCTACCTTAATGGAGACTCGAACCTACTTCCGTGATATTACAAACATTATGCTTTAAACTCCTCCGCTATTCTGTTCACCTATCAGTACTCCACATAAACCGTGATGGTACTGGACAGTTCTTTTGCCTTGTGGGCGAAAACTCAGCCTAATTAGGGATGCGCACGAGACGAGTCGAGACAGGATTTTCCTGACAAAATTCGAGTCGAGACACGGCTCTTCCAATAGAGAAATATACATTTTTCGAGTTGAGATATCACTTTTACAGCACATTTTCGAGACGAGACAGCCACAAATCTTGTCTCATGCGTATCCCTAAGCCTAATGTGGATCGAAAGGTGGCCAAGTTTGAAAATGCCGAGTTATCGGGAATGGGATTAAAAAAGAATAAGTACAAGTGTTTCCTCAGAAAATACAGGACTGCTCTTGTATGTATTGGTTGCTTGAGAATACAACAAAGAATTTTTCTTACAAACTGTCGTATCTTGAGTTGCGGCAGTTCGAGAGAAATTTAATTCTCTACAATTGAGACACAACGAACATCAAACTGCTTATTCCACAGTTATATTTAGGAATTTAGATAAAGCTATTAAAGATAATTATAGAGCTCCTAAAGGGGAATTCGGGTCTCGTCTTAACTCAAGAATAGATTTTTTATTTTATTTTTTATTTCTTTATTTTTAGATAGGACAGTTTCAAAGAAAGTGACGATTTATGTCTATTCAAGTTTTGCTCAGGTCTGAGGTAGTCTTCATGTCGTCTCATCCTTCCCAAGTTCAGTGTTTGGAGTGGAAGCTTTTTTTATATCATCCGTGGCATTTCAAAGGACCTCATGGTAGAGGTCTGCACGGGCTAGGGCCGAGCCCGCGGGCTTTGCCCCGACCCGTCCCGTGGGCCGGGCTCGGGCTTACAAAGCATAGATCACCTCGGGTTCGGCCCGTAAATTTTTAAATATACAACCATATTTCTGGGCCTAACTTTGTAAATATACTGTACAACGATGTTTATGGGACCGTTCTTTCTACAGAAAAATTAAAGCATACCTAAATTTGTAACTTGAGACGCCCACACTAAAAATCTGATTATATCATTGTGTAATTCTTTTTCTTCATAGCAATTAACAATGACTACTTTGAGAACTATCTGACTGAGTTCAGCAGACATCCATTTCCATAAGTATTTGCACATATTGACATTTTTTTTTTTTTTTTTTAATATTTGGATTATTCATGTTTCAATTTCATAAGAATTTATATAAATGAAATGAAATGAAATATTTAGTTAAGCGTCCCATGATTATGCATCGAGGCTAAGGGAGACAGAATTTATATAAATGACCACTCTCTTTAGAGAATTCATATAATTAGTAAGTGTAAACGATAACCTTTATTTCGTTATTATCTCTTGAGTTCTGTAAGCTTTTAAACTGCAAAATTAAACCTCTATTAGTTGTAAATAAAAATACAATTTTGCGTTATTACCCAGACAGCAATTTAAACTTGCTGCAAGTTGCCACAAACTTGCTGTTGCAAGGTCAATTAGCTTGCTTCAAGCTTGTGGCAAGCTAGTTAGTTACATCTGGGCAAGGCTTGCGGCAAGCTTGTCTTCACAAGTTAAACACAAGTCAAATTATCTCAGACGCAAGCCAAGTATAAGCGTATTCTCATCAATGGCAAGCTTTATTAAGCTTATTGCAAGCGAAACACACGCCAAACAAGTTATATGGAAGCTTGCAGTAAGCGAATTTAGATAAGAGTATGAAATCCGTATAATTTAACCGTCTGACTAAATCTATGCTACAATATATTGTCCCCTCACCTTCCCAATTATTGAAGCAAATGCACAACCGTGAAAACACCTAAGTCTCCGATCCGCTTCTGCAAAACATCAAAATAAACATAATTGTTACAGTTTAGTTATGACAAGCAACGCGCCGTTGCTTGTTACAAATATCTAATATGTCGCTATATTAGCCGCGAGTACTTGAAATTTCTACCTTTTTATTTAAAAACGCAGAAAAATGTTTATACAGTAAAACCTGTCTTCAACGGACCCTTTATTAAACGGAAAACTGTCTTAAACGGAAATATTTCACGGTCCCATGAATTTTGGAGAACAAAACGTGTAAAAGTCCCTTCATTAAGCGGAAACTGTGTTACGCGGACAACGGAAAGAAAAATAAACATTTAACGGAAAATTCTGAGTTCCGGACTACAGCGTTTGGACATTCTGTGAGACATATACATTACACTGTCTGCGATAAAATGTTCGTTCATTTGTTAAATATTTCTGGACAGTGTTGACCTTCCCCAATCACTACTCATATTCACCCACACACATTGTCCTTAATCCCCGAAACTTAATCAAGAATCATACGGAATGTCGGAAAGAAGAAAACGAGATAGAGGAAGAAGAGTAATACAATACCGAGTTCGAAGAAGAGTGTAGAATAAATACATATCAAGATTCTCTCAGAAGTTTAAAGGAACTGCAAAAATTTGCCTTACGAAAAAATGATTCTGATTCATTTAGTATAATTTCTCAGGCTAAAGTGTATGCGGAAAGTCAAGCAGCCAAGCAGCAATGTACACAGAAAACCTTGCTTGGCTGTTAGAAAAATAAAGAAAACGTGTGCATAGTATATTTTGTATTCATTTTAATTTTTTGTGTATTTATTCGTAGAAGAAAGAAGTACTGTAATCGAACAATGTACATGCAGCAATATATTTTCTCAGTATGCCCCTTTATAAGCATGTATTTAAAAAAAAAAAAAAAGAAAGAAAGAAAGAAAGGAAAGGTCTACCTCCACTAAGCGGAAACCTGACTTTAACGGAAATTTTTGCAAGTCCCGCTCGATTCCGCTAAAGACAGGTTTCACTGTACTTTAAACACAGCGTTCAGATAAAGTTTATACTGTAAGTTAAACTTGAAGTTTATATTAAAATATCTGCAACATTTCTGTATTCTTTCGCGAAATAAGTAGGCTCAAATCTGCTGCCATCTATGCTCACATTTATGCTTTATACATAAATACTACAATTCGTTATGCCTCATGGTTACCGAAATATGAGGAAATAAAGAGCGACATTATAGGTACGTGGGATTAGAGTACTAGACAGCACAATTAAAAAAATAATTAAGTTTGTCCTTTATTCAAGCTGAATGCTAACAAGACGCTAACAACGCGAACACTACCTTGTCGCCGAAAGTTAAGAGGTCAGCGTCACGTGGTTTTTGAGAACAATTGAAAATCGAACGCGCGCTGGCTTTTACTTCAATCTAAAGAAAAGCGTCTCGCAAGTGAAGCATGGGTTGCCCGCACTACAGCTTGCGCTAAGAAGAAATAAGCTTTTGCGTATAAGCCAAAGAGAAATAAAATCAAATAAAAGCGACAGGCAAGCTTGCGGCAAGCAAACATGCTATCTGGGTAAGTTTCTGTGATTCAGGCTTATTTCGGGCTCATTAGATTATCATACGAGCTTGGGTCGGTCTCGGGCCTACAGACTAAAACATATTTCGGACTCGGGTCGGGCCTCACATTATAAACTCATGAGCCGGGCCGGGCTCGGGCTAAAAATTCCGGCCCATGCAGACCGCTACCTCATAGGTATTTGATGTTGGTATAGGCGCAGGCGTCTATGGTGGTCTCAGGTTTATTCTTGATTTCGGTGACATATAGTTGGTTGTAAGAACAAAGTTTCGCACGACTTCGCAATCTTCCTGAAGCTTCCTTCCTGTCTCCTCTGGTGTTACGTCCTGCCTAACGTTGATTTAATAGCATTAAGAATGTTCTTTTTTGGCAACGGAAAGTAATGCGGAATTTTGAAAAGTTAAACTAGGTTAGCACTTATGAATGACATTATACGAGTTAAGTTATTTTAAATTATTCGTACATTGTGGAGAAGTTCGAGTAGCCGATAATTTTGACGTGATAATCTGTATTCATGCGTATTAGATGTTAGCAAAATTTAGTGGACTCATGCATATGAGAATTTCTCTTGCGTGAGACCTAGCTTGTCTGTGCTAAGTATTCACATATACGTGCCAAGAAGTTAGTTTGCTCCATTACAGGTGTTGTTGTTGTACGTGAACTTATGCATTACGTTCAATCCTGGAGTTTATTAGACTATATTATTCGTTTAATTAAGTATAAATTTTACCATAAATCTATTCTGGTGGAAATTAGTTATAAGTATATTTTGTAAAATTCTTTGCATGATGACAGCGATGATGATAATGCGAATAAAAGTAACATAACATTTAACATCAGTGTTAAAAATATTGAATACTTACGATTGCGACATCTTTGTTTTTAGACTGTTTATTTAATGTTTCCCACGAGACGAGGCGACAAACAAGGTTTTCTAGTTTTGTCTCGTAATTTTTTCGTAGAATTCTCGACAGTGTTGTCAAAGTGTTGTTACAAAAAGTCGCTAAACGAGAGATGAAAAAACTATAGTTTGGAGTGAAAAGTCAATAAAAAACACCAGTTGAGAATGCTCCAAGAGCATTGCCAGAACGAACTTGAAAGGGATGGAGACGTGGAGCGGAAAGGATAACTGTGATTGTTCCTACATGTAAAAGTAAATCTTTTTATCCGTCTTCTGTTACTCGCAAAAATTCGCAAAATATCATCTCTCTATTACTTACAGTTCCCGAGATATGGCTCCTTAAATCTCCCGAAATTAGAATATTTTGGCCAATATCTGGGGAACGGTGGCCAGTTAGCCAGTAGACAGTTGATTAGTGGCCACCAGTTACTATTTTGTACCAAAAATGTTCACCATCCTATTAGGTATTGATTAACACCAATATGATCTTTCCGTGACTTACGATTCTCGAGATAAGACCCCTTAAATCTCCAGAAATCGGAACATTTTTTTAAGGGGGGGCAGTATCGGAAGCGAGACGTCATAGAGGGATGATACTCGTATTGGTGTTAATCAATACCTAATAGGATTGTAAACATTTTGGTACCGATGTTAATTGGTGGCCATTGATCAAACCAGTGACGAGCTGGACAGTGGCCACCGGTAACTATTTTTATTACGAAAATATTTACCATCCTCTTAAGTATTGATCAACACCAATATCATCTCTATAACTTATGATTCCCGAGATATGGCTCCTTAAATCTCTGGAAATCGACCATTTTTTGGCCAATATCTCGGGAACGGTAAGAGTGACACGAAAAAGTTAATCACTTTCCCAGATATTTTTTGATGCTCTATCGAATGTAGGGTTCAAAATTAAAAAAAAAAAAAAATCTCAAATAACAGACAGACAGACAAACAGAGAATTCAGTAACGAACTTCTTAAGTTTGTTGAAAATTATTCCTGAAATTCCTTGGTTTATATGCGCTGTTTCACACTTTCAGATGTAATTTATATGGATTATCTTGTTTTCAACAAAGTCAAGATTTACTACTGCTACTACCAAATACTACTACTGCACACAGTATACTTTATTCTAGTCATGTCTTTGTCTATAGGACGCAACCAACCCTTAATTCGGGGTTTGTTTCCCGTTGTCTGTATTTGTTTCCCCTTAAAGTCCGACGTTTATGCTCCGAGGCTAAGGTAGACGATGATAATAAGGAGTGATAATTGTGTATCGGTAATCTATTGTATTAATTGTGCCTCTCAACGAAAGATCTACAAATTACCATTGCGAAAGATTTGAATTGATTTCCATTAAGGGTCAAGGGATAACAGAAAACAAACCAGCATTGTAAAGGGGTGGTCAAATCGTATACTTGCCCAACTACTCGTTGCATCCGCTGATTAAAAGAGAAAAAAAGAAACATATATCAAAACTACTTCGAACTAAAAGTCCTTCATTACAGGACAAGTTGTTCGTAGCACAAAACTCGCTAGATTTCCAAGTAAATAAGTTGCTAAATCATCATTTAAAAATTATCAAAAAAGTCGCCAATCGGAATCATTCTTTTGTTTCTAACTTGGAAGTCGAATCCCCTAGATTTAGCGACACATCTCCTGAGTTCCCTACACTGATTCTCGAAGAATTCTTTCCCATCTCGAAAATTCTCTCCTCGTTTTGTGACCGTATCTATAATATTTAAGCGCTGATTTTTTTTCTTAATTTCTTCAAGTTAATAGGATCCTTCCACCTTACTAAAACTCCACAAAGGGTATAATATTACAACATTTAACCACATTTTTTATTGGAGTATATTAAATAATGACTGTCGTATCTTTAAACTTTGATAAATGCTCTTAATTGTATTCATACTATCACTTGATAGTTTTTATATCATGAATCATGTAACACGAAATCAGTGTTTGAGAGTTAAGACTTAGTGGACTACTGTTACCCACGAGACTCGAGAAGTTTCTAGCTTCGTCTCAAATTTGAAAATGAACTTCTCATCTCGTTTTCAAGACGAGACTTCTCATCTTGTTTGCAACCTTACATTAATTTATATGGACACTATGGCATTATTCCTATTTTCCAATACCATTAAATTTGCTCAATATTGCTGTGTAGACTTCCTGTCCCGATGACATGTTAATCAGTAAAGCGTATTTCACATTTGTTGCAATTAACATATCGTATACAGATGGTTATCAAAATAATGGAAATCTGTAATTTGAACATACAAGAGATGTGATGTAGTAATTCTGAGAATGCGTACGAAATGTCTAGTCGTTGACCGTGATGTATTAGATGATCGTCTGTAGTATGTCAGGCGGGGCAGGATAAAGGCGTGTGTTGAAGGGGAAAAGGTGGAAATGGAGAATAGGGAGACTTTCCTGAGTATCAGATTAAATTTTGGGGCCAGGGTTAATTGGCGTAACATATCTAAAGTGGCCAGCGTGTTAGGCGTGTCGCGAGAACTGTCCAAGATGACGGTCTACAGAACTCGTGGTAAAAGAACGTCGGCGATGAGTAATGGTCTGAAGAGGATTGTCAACAAGAACCGTAGAGAAAATGGAGCAGCATCAACAACGTTTTACCGAAAAAAAAAAAAAAGTGCTGCAACATGCAAACTGGACCGCCGATGATTGGAAACTCAAAATATGGTCCGATGAATATTTTACTTATTTCCAACTACAGACGATGCTTAGATATGGCGGACGTCTCAGAGAGTCTTAACTTCTTGTTATCCTGAAACATGGCAGTGCTCTGAGATGCTGCGTTTAATTTCCTAATATTCTGTGGGGGATACGGACAAAATCTCGCGGCCGAAACATCGCCGCCCAAAATCTCGCGTGGCCAAAACCTCGCCGCCCAAAATCTCGCGTGGCCAAAACCTCGCCGCCCAAAACCCTCGCGGGACAAAATCTCGCCGGGACAAAACCTCGCGTGGCCAAAATCTCGCCGGGCCAAAACCTCGCCATTCAAAACCTCGCGAACCAAAATTTCGCTTGGCCAAAACCTTGCGGAATGAAACTTTTCTTTAAAATTTACCCAATGAGTTTCTTAATATGCAATTCCACATTACAAATAATAATAATAATAATAATAATAATAATAATAATAATAATATGATGATGATGATGATACAAAACATCGTGTGCGTGGGCTTTCTCGGGTTATTCCCGTTTCCTCCCACTTTCTTTATTCGATCATTTCCTTCATCCTGGTCATCTACGTCTCCTTTAACCTACAGGACATAATCAGGAGACGTCGTAAAAACTCATATATTATTTCATACTTTCATAAATATTATTAGATTTTTGTTAAAATTTTAAGTGGCACAGTTCTCACAGCTTTGATTAAAATCAGTCAGGAATAAACGATGAATTTAGCCTCCAACTAAGGGCGAATTAATCCCCCTTTTCCCCGATTTAAAAAATTCAAATATACAGTAATTTTCATTTAAATAAGTAGTATTACATATTGACGCAATATGGCGCTTCTTTTTAGTTGTTTTCAATAACTGGGGACTCGATGTCGGTTGAACCCGAGAGCCTGCCATTGGAGCTGGCACACGTTCGGCCTAGAACAAGGGGTGTTCGATAAGGCTGAAGACCTATCGAACTTCGGGAATGAACATTTATCGAGTTGTCATCGGTTACTCGAAACCGTTCGAGTATTTGAAATTTTGGGTATGACGATATTTTGGGGCGCGAGGTTTTGGAAGACGAGGTTTTGGCCCGGCGAGATTTTGTCCCGCGAGGTTTTGGGCGGCGAGGTTTCGGCCCGGCGAGATTTTGGGCCGCGAGGTTTTGTATTCAAACCATTCTGTGGGTCCTGTGATTACTCTTGGTATTCTATTATCCAAATGTTGTTTTCGGTCAGTGGCACAATTTTCAAAGATAACGTGTGCCAATTTCCATCGATGAAGCTGTTGATTCATGGTTTCATGACCATCACGATGAACTACTATCTCGTCCAATTTCCGTACCTCATTGTGGTCAGTTCTAGAGCTCAGACTCCGGAACAGATGTTCTCCGTCCTTGCTGACGGAACGGAGTACTGCACTGCTTGAAGAATGATACAGTATTCCTCTGGCAACCATTCATAACATATGCCTGTATTCCATAACGAATAATAGATCTACGTGCTAACGGTGGTCGCATGCAATATTAATCAAGTGAGTTGCATTTCTTCAGTAGGTTATTGTCGTATATTTCCGTCTTAATACAAACTAAAATTCCTTTTTTTTTTTTTTTTTTGAGAGAGAGAGATAGAGAGAGAGAGAGAGTTGATGGTTCTTTTCCAGCTCTGTGGCTAAATGAAGCGTGAAACTGTAGTTCGATTTTGATTTGATTTAACGTCCCAGTGTTGAATCCGAATCACATTTACACTCATGTCCAAAATTATTGTCGCATGTCTATAAATATGTTATTGTAGGAATATAATTTGATAACGAATTCGCCCGCAATTTCTTATAATGTTAGTATGTGTACAATGGGCAAAGACATGTATGTGGAAAATTTCATGTCAAAAGAGCAGTAAATAAGAACAATAAGATGAAAATAAAACTTTCTTGTCCATTTAGAAACATTTTGTTTTACTCATTCTAATTTTCATATTTATAATTCTCTTCCTATGAAATTTACCACAAATATACATTTCCCGACTATACACTCAGTATCAGTATTAAAAGTACCCTGCAAAATCATTATCAAGTTATAGTTTTACAAGAAGATAGTTATAGATATGCGACAATCATTTTGGACATGGGTGTACCTTATCAGGAATACAATCAACGTAGGGCTACGCGCTTAGTAGGAAGATCGTGCGGTGTTAACCATTAAACTCTTCGAGATTCTGTAATTCATAAATTTAGTTGTTGAATATGTACTAGTAGCATTTTCACGTGTAACGGAATATCTTGAAAAAATCACGAGAAATATGGGTAGATAATGAACTTATTGGTTCCAGAATTACTTGGAAATTTAGAAATGAAAATGGAAAAGCGAAGTTGCGATTATTGATTAATCACTGCATTGTGAAAAGGTATCGCTGCATGTAATATATTTTCCTGGGGGGGGGGGGGGGGTAAGAAAGTAGATAATTATTGACCAAGAACACCAATTCATGCTTTGTTCCTAGAATTATTGCCCATGCGATTTAAAAATCCGTTTCTCAGCTAATTTTCTTTCTTTACTCTGGAAATCTGTGTAAAATCACGCCGATGCTTTGTCATCCTTTGTATGCTTTGTTGAAGAAAATAACTTTGGCATGACTTCCGTAATAAGTGTTAAGTGGTGTTAAGTAGTAGTAAAGTGTCAGTATAATATACGTCAATGAGTTTTTCTTTCTTCTTTTTACCTATTTGTCAATTAGTGGAAAACAGTGTTATAATTAGCTGCAGATACTGCGCATGCCACGTCTTGCGAACGATTGCATCATTAACTTAGTAGAAATATGCATTTTCGTAGCTCAGGGAATATAGATTTTTTAAATATATATATACATCGGTTGCGCATGCATACATACATATTGTGTTGATGTATTGTTTCTAAGAATAGAACAACAGTACGGCTTGTAATATTACGTTGTTCCGAGTTGTTTGGTGTTTGTGTGCTCTTGTCCGTGACCTATAATTGTCGCACATTTAAATCACGATTAAGGACAGCATTCTCATAAATTAATGTCTCGTTGTAACTGGGTGATACTAATACGACGCGGAAAGTAAATGTGCTGGTGGCGAGATTTCAGAAATGAGTCATAAAATATTGACCTAATATCCTAGACGAGACGAGGTAGGTGTTCTTCAGAGACATGCGTATGCAGTTTCTTCAGAAGTACCAACCAAGTCGAATTTTAGCTGGAGAAAGGGACTCCGATTAGAGTTATTTGCATAGGATTACTTCCTTTTTCGTTTATTGAATTTACAAATGTCGCGTGTACAACGATAACGTTGTATATTATAAAATTTACCTGTGCCAATTTACAAGAAAGAGAATCAGAGGCGAATTATATGGGCAATGTTATATAATGAAAAGAGATATATGTAAATTATTTTCGATTTACATATATCTCTTTTCATTATATAACATTGCCCATATAATTCGCCTCTGATTCTCTTTCTTGTAAATTGGCACAGGTAAATTTTATAATATACAACGTTATCGTTGTACGTGTTTGTTACATGATAGGAGTACAAGGGAGTTAAGTTTCTTCTTTTTCTTTTTTTTTAGGTTTGCCTTTATTCTCCCATTTCATATTACTCTAATTCTTTCACTATCACCCACTTTCTCTGCCCACAAGACGTAAACATGAAACTCGGAACCAAAAGAGGTCGCGATGGCTCAATGGTAGAGTGCTCACCTCTAGTGTGTGGGGTCCCTGGCTCGATTCCATCACTCGTCAAGTGAGCCTCGTGGTGATCAAACACCTTGTGCATAGATTTCCTGAGGATTTTCCAGCTTCCTGCCATTTTCTTCCACCATTTCGTTCATTATCACAATCTCTCTTAGCTATTGAGCATAATCGAGAGACATTGAACTAAAACCAAACTTTAAAAATTAATAATAAAACAAAATTAGGAGTAGAAAGTCGTGTGATTTAAAAAAAAAATCATTTGTATATTTATACCGGTGTCTTCCTGTTCTGCCTAATGACCCTCCAGCACTTTGTAACGTATTTTTGATCTAATCGTATCTTTAGGCATAACAGGAATTCCTGTTCTGCCTAATTGACGCAAAAGGGATATTTAGATTTACGGGAAATTTAATACTAATTATTTTCCTTACAATTCCATTTGTTTTCAGGACTTCTTGATTTTCTTATATTGTTTCAGCTTCTCCGAAATTAAATTAGCAATCATAGGCCATCATTATTTTACTACGAGTATATCTACGCGATATCTGTTGGCCGTCTACAACTTCAGCGAGGAGATCTTAACCAGTATACTTCTGGTTGCGAGGATATCGCGTAACCAAATTGCAACTAACTGAACAGTAACATAGTTAAAGGTTATATTATAACTACCCTTACGAAAACGTGGATTGATACTTTCTCATGACGGAAAATTCTTAAAAATAATAATAAAAAAAATATATTTAAAAAAATACTTTTGATATTAAAGTAATTCAATCAACATTTCCTCGTACAGAAGTTGAAATATTAAGAATAGTAGTAACATAAATATATAAATTGGAGCAATAGAACCTAACAGATTAGGTTGCATATTAATATAATCAATTACGGACAACCATTCTTTTATTGTATGGTTAATTTACGGATCTCTGTCCGTAGTCTAAATAACAATTATTACTATAAGCACAGTAAGATGCTATATACAAAAACTCTTCAGTTGTGTGGAATTTAAGTGTTAAAAAATGTAATATTTTACCATCGAAAAAAAAAAACACTTCTCAACAGTAAAAGAATCTCCATTTGAAAGATTTAAACATAAGCTTGTTTGTGATTGTACAAAATTGGAAAATGTAAACAAATCTTGATCTCTGATTGGTGGAATGGCTGATCACGATATTGAAATGAAACTTGTAGACATATTTGTATCTTTTGTTTTCTTTGATGCAAGTTTGTTCTCTTGACAGTTTTCCAATAACTAATTAAGTTACTCAGAGTTGAAATATAGCATTCTTCTTTCTTCGTGTTCGATCCCAGTCCCCGCCAAGTGAACTTTGTGGTGGACAAACACCGTGTGTGTGAGTTTCCTCGGGGTTCTCCCGTTTCCTTCCACTTTCTTCATTCAACCATTTCTTTCATATTTCATAATCACCGTCTCCTTTAGCCTAGTCGGCCTAATCGTGGGACGTAAAACTCAAAATTTCATTTCATTTTTCTTCTTTCTTCATTAGTAACATATTGAGTCGTCCCCCTATAGAACAACTTGCTGACTACATCCCTGAATGAATATGTGTTGGTCTCTGCATACGCCATGTGTTGTATTTTACGTTAGTAGTCTAGCAATGTATGTTGAATTTCTTCTTTTTTCTTTTCTTATGCATATCGATTCTATTACAATATACTCCAAATGGAATCTAGAAGTTTTGGTGTGAGGATGTTTGGTTGTAAGAGATGTTTCGGTATAAAATATATTTGAGAGCATTAATTATATACTCGTAATGAGAAAAAGGGAGAATTAGTTCACATATTTTGAATTTTATGATTTTATACTCGAATACACCGAAACTTTACACCAAACCAGCTTCACATCTAAACGTCCTTATATCGAAATGTCTTACATCGAAACGCCCTACACTGAAACAGCCGTATCCCACTCCAAATTATTGAGTATGATTGACATGATTACATGATTAATGACATACTTTCTTCAGAGTCTATTCCAGTATTAGAAATCTATTCAATATCTATTTTGGTAATCAGCCTCTTTTTTTTCTTTTTCTTTTTTTTTTTTTTCGTTTACTGCTGTTGCGCCTTTCTTAGTGTATGGTTGAGCGTGATTTGCGTCCATGGAAAAAAAAAAAATCCCTGTTGAAGGGCTTCAGATGCGACTATTGATAGTTGTGTCCAAAAGTTCTTTAGATAAGTAGGCTACGTTATTTGCGGCCGTGTGGAACTGTTAGGTTCGATTCGATTCCATTCGATTAATCCTGCATTACACAAGTTGAATGTACTTTTTTGTAATAAGGATGGTATTTTTGTGGAAGTTTATTTTTCAAGGAGTATTAAAATATCGAACTTGAAGAAATGCGTTTGTCTCGAGGAAAACTACTCTCTAAACTATTAGTTGTAACTGTAGCTTCCAAGTAAAAGCAATTCTGTGGAGTCGTACACTATAATGCAGTACCTATAATGGACTATAAATATTTCCCTTACGTTACTAACACCAAAGACAGTAAATTATATTTGAAATTCAGAGCAAATATGGTGTACATGTCATAGTGGAAAGCCATTAGAGAATTCTACGTAATTCATAGAACAGTTCTAATTTAAAATGTAATTTAAAATGTGAAAGAATATCTGGCCTATTACATGCAAGAATTCGTTGACATTCAGTTTACTAGCCGAAGTAGTTCTAAACAGCAACAAATACTTGCTTCTGATTGGTCGAAACTAGATATCAACTAATTCTTGATCGTAATTGGCCAATCATTTTTCCATATTGAAACCTAAATTGCTTATTTCAAATAAGAAGGCATTATAGGCCTCAGTTTGTTGTACTAGCTGCCAAAAGCTACGAAAATGGAATTATTTATATTATATTATTTAATCGAAGCTATTTTATAAATAGTAGGCCGCCATGGGCGTCTCTGGCGGGGGGACGAGGAGGACGCGTCCCCCCAATATTTTGAAGTACAAAATATTTAACATTTTATTCTAATTTAATTCATTTACTAACGACAAAATACCATATAATTAATAGGCCTAATAATAATAATAATAATTTGGAATATAATATTCAGGCTGTGAAACGATTATAAGAGTTCTTGATATACCTTAGGGGTCCGTGAAGGTAAATAGAAAGGTAACATATGAAATCAAAAATAATAAAAAAGTTGGCCTAGGTAGTACCATTTAAATCACTTTTTTGATGTCCCTCCCAAATTTTACATGTAAGAGACGCCAGTGGTAGGCCTATTACTTTTTAAGTGGCTTTCCATAATAAAGTACATGCGAATTTAGTTGCGTTTCAAATAGAATGTACCTTTTTGTTGATAGTCATATATAAGAAAAAGCTTTGTTATGCTATAGTTTTCTACTTAATGGTCATAAAATGAATAAAATGAGAGACATTAGCCATGAGAAAAATTTTACTGAATATGAGTTGGTATAGGATAATATAGTAGCATTTGAACTAAAGCAAAGTCTAGATTTTTGTTCTTATATTCATAGCACACTGCAGGTACTGCACCATACTATACGACTCATTAAGATTGTTTTTACTGCAAAACTTACGTTACAATGAACAGTTCTGAGGGTGTTCTTCCACGGGAGGTTTATACTAAAGATAGAGCTTATGGGAAATAGTTTTTGAACATGACTGCATGACTTGTTTTTTCGTAATGAATTACAGTATGTATATTCCCATTTCAGAAAATTTAATTTAAAGGGTTCTGGAATGGCATTTGAAACTAAAGGGAAAATAGGCACTAATAAATTTCCCTCAAATTTAAATATCCATTTTGCGAGAAGGCAGAAGAGGAATTCCTGTTCTGCCTAAAGAGAAAATTAGGTAAAAATTGTGTTACGAAGTGCTAGAGGGTCATTAGGCAGAACAGGAAGGAACCTTTATACCTTCTATGTCAAAAATGTTTTTCATGTCGGTACAAGTAACTTCTCAGCAGTGCTCTCAAAACTTAATGAACACCACAATCCCAACAAACACGACCTGACGGAGACCAATGATCACCGCGTTGGCTGCACTAAATACATGACTTGAAATTTTAGTAACTTGTTCTATCCGTACAAAATATACTGAAATTGCTATTTATTTACTTATTTTTGTCAGAATAAAAGTGGCTTTGATTGTCTCATATGAAGTAGTGTCAGGGAAAGAGAAAAAGGTGAAGGCTGTCACCCATTTGGGACACAGTTGGCCCACTAATAGTGATGTGAATATGTTTTCGTTTTTCGTTTTTTTTTTTTTCATTTTAGTTTGAACATGGCACGTACTAGAAGTGGTGTAATAAGCATCCCGTTACTTTTACTTGTAGACTTACCGGGTACAATTAAAAAAAAATGCTGTTGAG
Organism: Thermobia domestica; assembly: GCF_964235325.1. Classification (NCBI taxonomy): domain Eukaryota; kingdom Metazoa; phylum Arthropoda; class Insecta; order Zygentoma; family Lepismatidae; genus Thermobia; species Thermobia domestica. Next base: position 152,315,103 of record NC_137460.1, on the reverse strand, counting down.
TGAACCCCTGAGTCGTTTTAGAACTAGAGTAGAATGGGAAATAAATCAGATCGAACTCACGTCCTAGATGCGTTACCGACTATAGTACAGGCCCGTAGCCAGCCCAAAAAGTATAGGGGTGGGCGGAGAAGTTAGGGGGCCCGATCCAACCATATTATAGTTCATTTGCAAGCCTATTGTGAAAATGTTAAAGGGATAGTAAAAAATTTAGGAGAGGTCCGTAGGGATGCATTCGAGTCGAGTCGAGTCGAGATTTAAGCCTGTCTCGACTCGTCTCGAGAAAATGTTGTCTCGACTCGAAAATATGTTTCTGTCTCGACTCGTGTCTCGACTCGACAGTCTCTGTCTCGACTCGACTCGAATTCGAGTCGAGACGTCTCGAAATTCGAGTCGAGACAAAATGTACGAGTTAAAATATACGCACACATCAGCCAGACAATCATGACTACCTACCTAATTGTCAGTATGTCGACTTTTGGCATGGATAAAAACGGCGACACGTCTTGGCATACACGCAATGATCCTTGATAGGTCGCTGGAGAGAGCTGGCACCACATGTGCTCACTCAGGTCACCGAATTCCCGTAAATTCCGGGAAGGGGGGCGATGTGTTCTGACGTCACGTTCAATCACATCCCACAAGGGACATCACTCAAATGTACGGCTCCAATTTCAATGAAACTTTTTTTGGTGATAGAAGGCATGTATGCATCATTACTTGTGATAACAAATTTTTGCCATGGTGCATGTTTTCTATTTTTTTAAATAACTTTTAAGAGTTGTGATGTGGTTATTAGAGATTACTACAGAAGTCCTTTACTACCCTTTGTAAACGGAGCGTTAATGAAGAAAAGTGAAGAAAAACCATGTGGATACATATAAGTCCTGGGGGGAAGTCGTATGGTAGATATGACCTTGATGGCAGCCATCTTGAAATCCGCCATTTTGAATTAAGGTCAAGTTTTCAAAATGGGAATAGGGTAATATGATACATAATTTCGGGCTAGAATTTAATTAGAAAAATAATGGTGAGGTTAGTTTTAAGATACACCCATTTGGGGGAAAGTTACAGGCATATTAATTGTTTTTACTTATTGTGTGCGTAAGTCCCTTCTTACTTTCGTCTCAAGACCTCTAAATCGATCGCAACGGCAGAGCCCGGTTTTACACTAGTGTTTAGAAATCTTTAAACTCACTTGAGGCAATATTTGTGGATTATTGTATTGTATTTTGCCTTTAATTAAATTTGAACCCACTTCATGATCTTGTGTAAAGTATCATTAAAAGAGAATTTCTGTTTTTATGAAGAACGTAAGCATAGCAATTATAAAAGGTGAGTAAGGTGCGTATGTATTTATAAGAAAGTTTATTTTACGAGTCTTTTGTGGTTCCGCCAACCTATTCTTTATTTTTTTTTAAAATACTCATATCTCATAAATAAAAGAGCTATTATAAAATCTCTTACCACTATTCTTTAATACTTATAAAATTTTATTTATTGTAAAAGCACTGGCGAAATATTTCTTATCGCCCACTAAAATTATGGTGGAGCTCCTTCGTGGCTAACGGTTAGTATACTTGCCTTTGGCGTGGGAAACCTGGGCTTGATTTCCGGTGGGAGTTTATGTGGTTCGGATTCCACGTTAATCAGTAGGTCCACGTCTCACATAGCCTCGCTGCTGAACGGGACGTTACATTGACTACATTATAAAATTGTAATTTGTGACGACTAAAATATCAGAAATTAAAGATTTTTCTCTTGGGTTTTGGAACATTTTGAAAAACGTGAAAATCTGGTACTGCACCGATACAACACACCTTTTGGATTTGTCATTGTGTAAAGTGATACAAACTAAAGAAGAATTACAACTTTATGAAATTGTATTAGGACTTATTTAGAAATAAACACCAAATAAGTGTAATAGTTCATATCCGTATCAAATACCAAGTTTATGATGAATCAACTACACAACGTAGGATCCAAAAACGCTCATTGCAATTTGTTCCATCCTTCAGTCGAACCAGGAACTGAAACATAAAGAGTGACATTTTCTTTTTAAAGATACTTTGTCCAGCTAAGTATTGTGAAGGTTTATGTCAGTAGAAGGAATTGCATTCCATTATACAAGCGCAATTTCACAACTTTATGTACACATTACTAAATATCGAACACCCTTGTCCATATGATTAGCGTACGCGTCTTTGGTGCGGGAGACCTAGGTTCGATTTCCGATGGGAACTCCTATGGTTCTGAACCCACGTTAATTTGTAAGTTCACGTCTCATATAGCCTTGATGCTGAAAGGGACACTAAACTCTAATCTAATACTAAATACAAATATTTAAAGAAAAATGATGACGAACCAAGATGACGTGAATTTGGCTATCAAATCCATTTTGTGTTTTCAGTTATTTTCTAGTAGTATTTTTTCTAGGCATCCTTTCAAAAGACAGTGATGCAAATTTCGTAACTGCGAATTCCTGTTAGAAGCCATGAAATTATCCGATTAGATGCAAAATTTCCCGTCCACTAAAATAGATACCGTAAATTTACAATATCTAACAATAAATAATTTTGAAAGATATCGCTTTCGAGGGAAAAAATGAAGTGAAATCTTTGAGTTTTACGTCCCACGGTTATGCCGGTTAGGCTAAAGGAGAGGGGTGATGATGAGAAATTAGTGAAATCGTGGAATGAAGACAGTGGGAGGAACGGAAGAACCCCGAGGAAACCCATGCACACGGTGTTTGTCCACCACAAAGTTCACTTGGTGCGAGCTGGGATCGAACCAGGGTCTCCAAGCACCAGAGGTGAACGATCTACCACTGAGCCACCGCGGCCCCGCTTTAGAGGGGCCATGACGTATAGTTGAACTCATTCTCGTAGTATGAAAGGCATTATTTATAATTATGCATGATAGGATCACAAACAAAATTTAAAAATATTATGTGCACTTTCTTTTAACAAACATTATATTGTCTTTTATGGTGTGGAAGGGAATGTTATGTTCGAAAAAAAAGTCCTTAACACGATTCTTGTTGCTACACACTGCATGTTCCTAGCCACAGAAAAGATGCAGCGATAGGTGGGCTATTTTTCAATTGCTTTACATTAGTTTGATGTTTCAAGTCTTTTGTGTGTTTCTGAAGTTCACTTTTACTGCAACTACCCGTTAAATTGTGCATCCGAAAGGCACTCTTTGTTAAACCTCGCTTATCACCGCTCATCTTAATAATATATATAACTTCACCGCGAAGCAAATGTTGCATTTCTCTCTTTCATCCTAACACAAAACAAAACTAACCACAGCTGTGACACGAAGGAGCTATTTCGAAAAGAAACAAGCTGTGCTTCATAGAGATGTGTACCAAATGATAGAAGTATAAAGTATTGTTTTCTTTCCTGTTTATTGATATCAGTTGGTGTTCTTAATGAGTTTACTCATTAGTTTAGAAATAGTATATATGGAATTTGGACATATGTTGTACGTATTTTCCTGAGAAATTGATGAGACCAGAAAAATTATAAGGACAGATGGAATAGGTTTAAGCGCATCTACGTGACTTTATCAAATATTTATTCTCCATAATGGTACCACGCGGAAAACTTGGTATACTATAATCTTTGCCTCCCTCTGTTAGCTGTTTCGTATCATATATATTGGATGGTTTTGATATTTCTTCTGATCATTAAAATATAGCAATGGTACCTGTGTGCGTGCAGAAATGCAAAAGCACAAGATAACTTCCTATTTGTTTTGGAAACAACAACACCCATTTCACGTGTGCGAGAGAAATTGAGCACAGCAAGATCGGGTGTTTATGTCTACTCACGGTCAGTTCGCAGCAGGAGTCCATGGTAAAAGATTTGGCTAACTATCTCTTCATATTGACGTGAAAACACTCGCAAAACCCTACAAATACAAAAGAATGCGCTTCAAAGAAAGTTTAGACACAGATGTTTCAATTTTCTCTTAGCATCTTTCTTCAGCAAAAGAGTCCGTTCATTGTATTCGAAAAAGGGAAGGGAGAAAGGGTGAATTTATATTTTATGGGGGGGGGTAACATTGTAAGTAGTATAAACAATACATACCGCTTCCGACTCGACCCTCATCCTACCTCAAGTTGTAAAGTAGAAACTACTAGAAAGGGACAGAAGTATTCAACATGACTGCGACTTGAGTTTCAGTTCACAATACTAAAACCAGTGAGCAAGTAAACAGTCTTTTGTAGGATCGTGTTTGACTTCTTGAATTTATTTTTGAACATTTCTGTGAATTCAACAACAGAACGCAGTAGAAATACGGACTAGTTTTTACTTCAACCATTACTTTCGCTCCAACCCAGGGATGCCACATTTATGATTTCGTATAATACTAGATTTAGTGATTTTACTTTGAACTAGTGATCTAGTACGTACTTTGGGTAAATAGGCACATTCTAGTGATTTTTTTGCATTTTTTTCTGATGCAGACAAATGACAAGGAAATGGTTCTTAAAATAAAAGGAAGAAGTATATTGCAGTTCAAAACAAATGTAGAAACTTTAAATTATTTTTTTTTCTCTCTGACTGAGTGAAACCCCTGCTGTGTAACGACCTTAGGTAAACAACGGCTATCTTTGGTCCGCTACCTCCTTTTGTTAGCCGACATGAGATGTGTTACTTTTTTTTTTTTTTTAAGAAAGTGAAGAAATAATTATCCAGTACATTTACGTTTTGTCAGGCACACAGGCGCAGTCTGTACTTGTTTCCTAACGAATTTTAGCAACATAACATAAATGAAACATGTGTACCAGAAAATAGAGGCAGTACAAACGGACATTTTCATCTGTGACACATTTGATGAGAAATATAGTTAGATGTCACGTGCAAGCAATCTAAACATGTCCTATCCTTTAATTCTATTCGTATGTTTATGTAGGTGAGACTGAGAAATCAAGAAACAATAATAACTGGTTTTCTTCCAGAGCAAAAATCTAAATGTGAAGGGGTGTTACACTGGGACTTTAATTGCGTCCTTTGTACAAGATTGACAAGTAATCGCAATTTTACAAGATTAACAAGTAATCGCAATTTTTTAATTTATTAGTTCTTGGGGAGAGGAAGATGGAAGCGAACCCTCGTAAGGACCTCTGCAAGAAAACATGAATACTATCCGCCACTGTTTGTTACATTACACAAAATAGTTATATATATACAGGGGCGGATCCAGGATATGATCAAGGGAGGGGCTAAACCATATTTTTCCGTTTTATCCACTGTAAAGCAGGATTGAAGTCCATTTTATCCAGGGTATACCCGAGCGTCAAGGGGGGGAAGCTATAGCCCCTATAGCCCCCCTTAGATCCGTCACTGTATATATATATATATATATATATATATATATATATTAGGGATGGCCAATTCCGGAATTTTTACTTTCCGGAATCCGGAAAGTAAAATCGGAAAATTCCGGATTTCGGAAAAATTCCGGAATTCGGAAAAATTCCGGATTTCGGAAAAAATCCGGATTTCGGAAAAATTCCGGAATTCGGAAAAAATCCGTATTTCGGAAAAATTCCGGAATTCGGAAAAATTCCGGAATTCGGAAAAAATCCGGAATTCGGAAAAATTCCGGAATTCAGAAAAAATCCGGAATTCGGAAAAAATCCGGATTTCGGAAAAATTCCGGAATTCGGAAAAAATCCGTATTTCGGAAAAATTCCGGAATTCGGAAAAATTCCGGATTTCGGAAAAAATCCGGAAGTCGGAAAAATTCCGGATTTCGGAAAAAATCCGGATTTCGGAAAAATTCCGGAATTCGGAAAAATTATTTTTTCTTTTTGTAATCCTAAGAATTTTGTTCAAATGCAAACGAACAAATTTCCTTTTTGTAATCCTAAGAATGTATGATGCAAGTTAAGCTGAAACTTATATCTTAAAGTATACACTACTCAATCTTCCCATGGTTAATGAGATGTAGTCCAAAAGTACGATGTACTCCTAATATTTAATTTTTGTTTTACTGTGATATTGTCCAGAGGTAAGACATATATTACACTGAGATAAACAACTTGACATAATGAAGATGTTATCATACGTAGTTTTCCAGAAAATCGTGAGAAACGATTTTTTATGAAGTTAAAATATGCGTCGCTTGTTGCCAGTGTAATGCAATTGATAACTTTTATGCTGGAATAGTCTTCTTCTTCTTCTTCTTCTTCTTATTATTATTATTATTATTATTATTATTATTATTATTATTATTATTATTATTATTATTATTATTAATCGTTTATGTACTGTAAAAGAAAAATATGAACCGTTAAGTAGTATATTTTATCTTGTTTTTTGATATCTTCTAACAGTAATAACAAATTGCTTGTAAATACGCAATGATTATCAAGGACAATGGCATATTAATGTAAGGACTACTCTGCAGACTAGCAATAAACAATAAACAATAACATAAACAATAGTCCCAAAAAAAAGTAACTAACTTGGGCACGTCAGAATATTCGCGAGAATATAGGGACGCATTGAGACTAGCAAAAAACGTGGTGTTATTATTACTCAAAGGGCCGTACGATGGAGGCTTTAACGTTAATGTTAATGGCACCAATGAGCACTTACTTGCTCTAATGGTTAACCTCACTTTTGAGATGATTCTTAGAAGTGGGCGTGTTGGCATGCAGTTGGAGTACTAACGATTTGCGTCACTATCGAACACTAACGTAGCACTAGCGACGTTTAAAGTCGAAATTGGAGTCTGACATAAGTGGCTTGTCAACTTCACGGACATTATATTTTCCTTGAATCCGAGAATTTTGCGCCCTACCACAAAAATAGGAAAAAATGCACTCGCAATATATTTGCACTGGAATGTTTGCGCCCTACCCCAAAAAGAGGGGAAAATGCGCCGGCTATATATTTGCACTGGGATGTTAGCGCCCTACAATTCAACTTATTATTGTATTGTGTAAAGTAACTTCCACTCGCACTTGAACTAGGCTTGCCTCTCATCGTCTCAGTGAGTTACTCCATCCGTTATAATATTCCGAACAAATGAAAAAAAATACAATTTTAGTTCACTAAAGGGCAATCCATACAAATACAATTTTTCATTATACTACAAAATTTACAATAAACGTATAAATGACTGATATATAATTATTTATTAATATAATCAAAGAGTATAATTTAATCTACAAAAGGCTGTTTGGCTCTACCCAGATATCTCTGTTCACAATCCTTGAGAGTTGTTTGGCTTTTCAGGACACAAAATATAGAAAAGAAAATGTAAAGTGAATGTAAAATCAGTTCAGTAATATTATCAAGAAAACTATGTACAGTGTGTTTACTTGCTGGAATTACACTTCAAACACACAATTGCGTTCAGTCGTTCTTTCAGGAAAAATGTTCCGGGGGGCACATTTAGTATTCCGGAGGGGGGTCACTGCTGGTACTATTCTATTTATTATTATATTATAGACGTATTATTTTGGTCTCCTCCGAGGGGGCACTCTGAGAGCTCTGGGGAGGCCAGTGTTCCCCCAAAATCATCTCTGGAAGAAGCAGTGATTGCGTTGATCCGTTGTGTTCTTTTGGCTTATATTGAAGTTTATTCTCCCCTTATATAGCCACAATGAAAATAAATCACAAATGGCATGGTTGTGGGGGGAGGATTGTTTATGCTGTAATGTCAGCCCCTCCGAGGAAATGCGTAAGCTCCAATAGGTTCTTTTATTTCGCAGGTCTCAAACTTCCCGGTGGAGGTACATCGCAGGCGCAATTTTCCCTGTTCTTGAGGTAGGGCGCAAATTTCCCAGACGCAAAATTCTCGACACCGTTCGAATGACCTCGGAAGACTATATCTTTTTCAATACTTTTTTATAATTTTTTACTCGAGATTTCTTCATAGCTTCTTATTAAAATACTTACTAATATATCCTCATTTTATTGTCCTAACCAATCAATATGGGTATGTTGTCAGTAAAATATTTAGATTGATCGAGCCTCTGGTGTGTAACCACAGTATCATGCCCCCATTAGAAATCTTGGCTAAACGAATCAATATATGTTGCCAATAAAATAGTTTAGAATGATTGAGCCCCTGGTAAATAACCATAGTATTTCGTGACAGACCCCCCCCCCCCCTTCCTATTACCATATTCTAGCTACGTGCCTGACTCAGCTAAATCTCTACATTCTTTACCAAGCACACATTTTCTAAAGCGGAAAATGCTCTCTAAATACCTAAGCTCATTATTTTCAGCAGATGCACAAACTGGGTAACATGCTATCTACATGAATGTTATATATGTCGATTACTGGAAACCGCTTCTCGCTATCTATTACCATATTTACTATATAATGATTAACGTTAAAACCGGAAATGGTTGATTTGTACCGCTTCCGGTTTGAATATTACATTCATCAGGGAACTCGATTCTTAACTATTGACTCTGTACATCATGGCCAAAATTGATTGGTAATCCATCAGATAGTTCTTGAGACTGTTTGTTTCACTGACGGACAGAATGAATATATGGCTATAGAGTTTTGATAAACTAAATTCGTTAATGAGTGATGATGGAACAAATATAAGAAAGGGAACCAAGAGTACCACCGGGAAAATTTTCGAACACAAAATTAGCCATCGAAAACCCACATGTCCTGGGTTAGAATACCATAGATGAAAACTCTACCACTGAGTCATCAATCACCCGCTTATTAGTTTTGTTAACTATTATATTAATATAAATTAATGAATGCCTGCTTATGTTAATTATTGAACAATTACATTGTATACTTCGTAAAGTCAATTTGTATTTACTGTACATACAGTGAGCGCAGAAAGTGTTCGTACACCTATGCTATTGAAACGAAAATGCCTGCGAAAAAGAAACAGAAAATTTAAGAAGTGTAATAACACACACAATATGAATAATGAAAACTAAGCTTTATGAATATATCAATAAAGAACCACAAAGACAAGTTTAATGGTCAGAAAGTAAATAAATTCCGTAGAAAATATATAGAGTAGACGCAAAAAGTGATCGTACACCTGACGTACGAATACGAAACAAAGATACCACAACTGGGGTTCACTAGTATTCACCTGAGTATACACCTCTGTATAGCATGACGAGTAACAGAATGAGTTTAGTTGTGAATAGGAGTGAAAAAACTGCACGGTGGGCTGTCGAAATGGGAAGCAACCGAACAGAAACAAATGAGGAGACAAGAAAAGTAATTATTAAAGTGCATAAGAAGGGTAAGTCTTTGAGAAAGATAGCAAACCTCAGGGGCAGATCCAGAGGGGGGCGATCGGGGCCATCGCCCCCCCCCCCCACATGAGGAAACTTTCTTATTTTATATATAAATAAACCCATCCATAACAAGTTTGGAGCTCTTAAAAGTAGCAGTATTACTGCCGACCGCCCCTTCCCCAGAAGTCCGTCCTGGATCCGCCCCTGTATAGAGTAGCCACAATCGAGTATTTTCCGCTGTATGTTTGGAGTCGTTGTCTTGCTGAACAATAAATTGTTTTCAAGAACCATCTTCTGCCCACTAGTATGGAGATATTCCTTTAATATGTTAATATACACTTTGTAGATCATCACTCCATCGATAAGGTGGAGACGACCCACTCCTGAGGCACTCATACAACCCCAGACGAGCACGGACCCTCCTCCGTGTCTTACTTTAGAGACGAGATTTTGAGGATTCATCTCTGTATTCACCTTGCGCCATACCATACGCCTCCCATTGGACTCGATAAAATTAAATTTATTTTCGTCCGAAAATATGACCCCATTCCAGAAAGAAGCCTGATCCCTTATCTTTATACTCTTTTTCAAACTTTAGTCTCTTTATACGATTTGTCTTGTTCACCCAGAACATTTTCCTGGCTATCCGACCATGATACCCTGCAAATATTCCGCACTGTACTGGCTGATACTTTAACACCGCGTGTTTCCAGATCCGTTGCCAATTGCACAGCACTACTTTTTGGAACCTTTTTTCTTTCCCTAATAATGTAACGTTTAACTTGTTCACTCAACACTCTTGGTCTTCGAGTTCTTTTTTTATTATTTTTTTTATGGTTTCGCACAGTGATAGAAACATTATACATCGCAATTATTGTTTGTACTGTTGAACAAGGCCTGTCTGCAAGGTTTGCCAGGGGCGGATCCAGGACGGACTTCTGGGGGGGGGGGCGGTCGGCGGTAATACTGCTACTTTTAAGAGCTCCAAACTTGTTATGGATGGGTTTATTTATGTATAAAATAAGAGTTTCCTCTTGTGGGGGGGGGGGGGGCGATTGCCCCCTCTGGACCCGCCCCTGACTCTATAATACCTTGAAACAGCTTCGCACACCTCCCCAATCCCCAGACATGAACCCCATAGAACATCTATGATCTGTTCTGGAGACAAGAATCAGAAGGCACAGCTTGTCTACTAAAGAAGGCCTAAGAAAAGCTATTCAAGAAGAATGGGACATAATCAGTCCCGAAGCTACAGAACTACGAACTACTACAGGTGAAATCAATGCCACGAAGATTACAGACAATCATTAACGCACAGGGTAATCCCACAAAATATTAAATAACGTAATATACTTTATAAGCATTAATTCAAGCATAAGTGTACGGTGACTTTTTGCGTTTACAAAAAAGGAATTCTCTCTTTTCTTCTGAACAAAACAGTGATTGTGTTTGTTTGGCCTTTCTCTTGTATATAGAAATAAAATGTATGAATGTGTAGTCTTAATTCTGGTTATATATATATTTTTCCACCTCCCGTTCTCATGCTAGCTGTTTTCAATATAAACTATGCACGGTGTACGAACACTTTCTGCGCTCACTGTAGGTATGTTGACAATAAGCGAATGTTATTAGAATATTTGTTGAGATTTATTTTCCTTCACTGCCTTTCGCCTGATTAAAAAGTAGTTTGCAGTGCTTTGGAGCAGCTGCAGGTGGGAACGCGATAATGTTTGAGACATACCGGCGACTTTTTTGTGTGTGAAAATAAGATCTTTCTCATAAAGTAGTAAATAACTGCAGTAGCAATTGTCTACGTAAATGATAAAGACATATCCAACTACAAGAAATTAATACAGTATATATAGCCTATTCATTATTGTGTTTCTCTTTTAACAACTACTAGCTAAGGATGGCCAATTCCAGAATTTTTACTTTCCGGAATCCGGAAAGTAAAATCGGAAAAATTCCGGATCTCGGAAAAATTCCTTATTCTTTCTGAATTCCGGAATTTTTCCGAATTCCGGAATTTTTCTAAATTCCGGATTTTTTCCGAATGTCGGAATTTTTCCGAAATCCGGAATTTTTCCGAATGTCGGAATTTTTCCGAAATCCGGAATTTTTCCGAAATCCGGAATTTTTCTGAATTCCGGAATTTTTCCGAATTCCGGAATTTTTCTAAATTCCGGATTTTTTCCGAATGTCGGAATTTTTCCGAAATCCGGAATTTTTCCGAATTCCGGAATTTTTCCGAAATCCGGAATTTTTCCGAATTCCGGAATTTTTCCGAATTCCGGAATTTTTCTGAATTCCGGAATTTTTCCGAATTCCGGAATTTTTCCGAATTCCGGAAAGTAAATTTTCCGATTCCGGAAAACAAAATTTCCGGAATCCGGATTCCGGAAAATTTTGGCCATCCCTAATATATATATATATATATATATATAATATTGAGTTTTAGTCAGGGTTTTCATTCTGCAGGAGAGGGGAGGATAGTAATATCTGGCGAACATTTTCTATTCTCAGAGTGTTGCAAATGATAGCATTTCCTTCATTATAGCTTGGCCAAGCTAGTTGCATTATATATAAGGATTAAGTTAGCCTAAAAAGCTTAAATTTTTATGGCAGTTTTACTCTGTAGCCATGTTTCTCATTTTCGGTCTACGGGACTCTGTGTCCGGAAATTTTCGATGGCTTCCAAGTCGGAAAATAAGTGTATCAAAGGCATATATATTATATGTATGGTTATATGAGGCATGGATCTACAGTTTAAAGTGGAATACCGGTAACAACTTCATGAGCTTCCACCGTAAATCGAACCAGAGTCTCCCGCGATCAAGGTGTATGTGTTAACCATACAGCCACGAGGAAATTCACATAAGCACACACACATATATATTGTTGAGTTGATTTTGACTTTACCGTCTCTTTCAGCAGCGAGGATATATGAAGTGTAGACCTACTGATTAACGTGGAATCCGAACTACATGAGCTCGCGCCGGGAATTGAACCCGAGTCTTCCACGACAAAGACGCGTACACTAGCCACGGAGCTCACACACACACACAGAATCAGAGTCCTCACACACCAAGGGTGAAAGCTGTGCCACTGAGTCACAGCAGCCACGAGGCTAGGTCGAGTCCACTTTACGTTCATAGTTTCTTAGTACATAAATGTTACGATTATGAAATAGATTTTCCTTAATGAACTGCATATAAACAAAAGCTTTCGAAATGTATTAAACAATTAGCTCGATTTGAGTGTGAACTTAAAGTTATATCAGAGTGTAAATACGGATACGCACCAAAGCTCGAAAACTTAATACACTATTTCTCCTATATAGTCAGCATGTACCAAGCAATCGTTCAGCTTTCATTTGAGAAGATGGAAATCGAAGGCTCCTGAACACCTATGTTACTAATGTGCGGAATGTATTTATCTTACAGTGAACTGCTTCGATGCCAAGTGGCCTAACTCCAAAATTGAAATTTTCCAGGAGTGAAAGTTAAAGTTCAATATCCCATGAACAATTCATATTTCTTTTATGTTGGGAACCAAAACCATAACTACTGTATGTAGTTCATTGTTTTATAATTTAGTGTTTACAAAAATCCTTTAAAAAAATACCTATTCACAGAAGTGAAAGGAACTTATCTGTACTAGTTCTTGGCATCCAAGCAGTCCATTTATTGTAATACTAGCTTAATATACCCATTCTTCGCATGGGGGCTGTATTTGGAAGTCAACACCTGTGGAAGTATCACCATTCATTTCAGCGACCGCGAAAACTATGGATTTGACACTAGTATCAATCAATATGGGCTATTTATACATGTCTCGGTATTCCTCACCCGCTGACACCCGGCCTGCGTACAGTGGTAGCTGAATTTGCAAGTCATCGCTGATGGAAGTGTCACCATTGATCTCAGCGACCGTGAAAACTATGGATTTGACACTAATGTCGATCAATTTGGATTACTTTTACTACATGTCTCGCTAAACGCCCCCCTGAGACCCCCTGGTTCCAATTTTGACAAAAACGCTTCGCCTTAGACTGGGACTTGGACCAAGGTATCCGTGACCAAAATTTGGTAACTCTCGGTCAACTTGTCTGGTCCCCAGGTCGGTCCCAGTAAACATCCCCCCCGAGACCACCCTGGTTCGAAAAAAAAACTTCGTCTTGATCTGGGGCCTGGACTAAGGTACCCGTGACCAAATTTTGGGAACTCTCCGTCCACTCGTCTGGTCCCCAGGTCGCACAGACAGACAGACAAACACACAAACAAACTCTTTATTTTATTTATATTAGATAAGATATACTATGTAAAATAGTCTCGTATCATAATATGTGATGTACAACAAATGTTACATTATATATTATCCGGAGCTCGTGATATGCTGCAACATATTAAAGCCTCAGAATAGTTGGGCAAGCGAATAATCCAGAAGTTACGTAACCCTATTGCGTTCATGGGAACAAAAACAATAATTATAACTATGCTAAATTACTATAGACTATCAACTGCTCATTCAGAGAATTTATGAAGTTCACTTTATCGCAATAGTTTTATACAAACTAGATTTAAACTACGGATAATAGTTTTATACAAACTAGATAATCAATTATTATTATTATTATCATTATATTTGCAGTACAACCAAATACAACAACATTAACTATTAGTTCTAATTAACTGAATTGAGCTGAAAATTAAATCTTGATCTTTAAAGATTAACTATTAATTTTATGCGTTCTGTACCTTTCTGAAGGAATAAAAGCTGGAATTGGTTTCAAGGCTGTTTCTGAGTGAATACTTTCTTCAAAATAATATTAAAAATTATAGAAAAATTTTCGAGACATTCGAGTCGAGTCGAGATTTTTAAGAGCCGTCTCGACTCGACTCGTGTCTCGACTCGAAAATTCGAGTCGAGAAATATGTTTGTCTCGACTCGTCTCGAATTTTACAAAGTGTGTCTCGACTCGAATCTCGACTCGAATTCGAGTCGAGTCGAGTCGAGATTCGAGACATGTCTCGACTCGAGCGCATCCCTAGAGGTCCGGCCTCCCGTGCTCTCCGTGGATACGGGGCCTGATACAGTACCGTATCCCGCTGACTAGGAGAATCCCGAAATGTCATATTGAAGAAAACAACCAATGTATTCTGCTCTCTCTCCTTTCTGTTTTATAATTTTAGTGGCTCAACCTCTTTTCATTTTTGCCATTATAGGTGTATTGTGTAGTCTAACTGGTGTGTTAGAAATGGTAAAATATTGACATACTTTAAATGTATATTTATCTCAGTATTAAAGGTAATAAAAATTTTCCAGCCTCATAAGGTTTAGGTGCCAATGGTGATAAATACAAGGATGCGTAGAATTTCGCAAAGTAGTTACAAATAATATTTTTTTCTTACTATAAAGAATCTCATATGGCTATTGCAAAACACTTCATGATCTTTCACTTGAAGTGGATGCATACATTGGCAGCGAAAGAGATTGTAGAACTTGTTTCAATGATTGTGTTTTATCTAGAATTCTGAGTCGCAAAGTGAGACTCTGGTTCCAATAATTTCTCGTCTTACAAATTGTATCGCAGTTCTAGAATGTTTGGGTAACACTGGATAGTTTTGTGTAGATCATTAAATGCAGAAGGGTAGTGGATAGTTAACAGCTTAGCTTCACATTCGTAAAGCTTTCCGCCAAGAGTCCAATTTTGTTCGATGCATTTTTATTGATCATTTGATAGAAGAAAACTAATGCATTTCTTTTTATACTTCATAAATATTCTGAACCACAAGCGACATCCACTCATACGAAAACAGGCTTTTCTGACTACTTGGAATGTCAAGTTGTCTGCATACGATAATAAATGTCGAATCCACTTTGAAGCGCGGGTAATTACTATGCAGGCAGGTGACTGCTTGAATAAAGTAGCATTCCAATAATGCTCCAATAATTTTTTTTCAGCTCATTATTTCAGAATCAACTAATATTAGTCAGATACGTCAAGTTTTCTTTCGAATGGACCTACAAAAGGGTTAAATTCAACGCTGGAGGTTTATTCCTTGGTCGGAGAGGCACCCACGAAAAAAAAAAAAAAAAAAAATATATATATATATATATATATATATATATATATATATATATATATATATATATATATATAATATAGTACCTGCACCATCTTTATGTCATAATCATCATCGTAAGTATTCTACCACCATTGGCAAGTCACTTGCCGTAACTGAGAAACTTCCATGCCCCACAGTCTTCCGCTAACCTCTTCGACTTCACATACGATTTCTCTGTTTTGATACAATCCATTAACTGTAGTCTCCTTTGCCCTCTCCCCCTCTTTTCTGTCACCATACACTCTAGCATATTCCTCATGATACAGTTCCGTCTTAGCCAATGTCCCAATCAGTTTATCTTCCTCTTTACAATAATATAAAAAATTGTTTTTCTGTTTCCACCATTTCTAACAACCTCATGTTTTCCGCTCGACCCAGCTAATTCTTTCCATTCTTCTTCACACCCATATTTGAAAGCGTCAGTCATTTTCCATCATTTTTGCGTAATGTCCATGTCTGTGTCCCATACATTTGTTTATGTTGAGAAATGCTCCCTTTCCTTTGAAATGGTCAGGGATTTTCATGCTTTAATTTTACTGATTTCTTCTTCAAAGTCGTAATTAAAATATTGCTTGTCGTAATGTTATCAGATATTAAAATTATATACCACAGAATTTAGTTTTCCTAAGACAAGCAGCATTGAAATACATTTTAAAAAAAGAAACCAGTAAAATCAAAACAATTAAAATTCCAGTTTATTTTAAAGAAAAGAGAAGAATTAATTCCTCACATAAATTAATGGGTTAAAAACAAAGATTGTGCAGGTACTGGATGTCGATATTGATCATGTGACTTATCGTTTAAAAAATATTGTTTTTCTTTCAAACAAAAACATTTTAATTACCCATATTGCCTATATGCCAAGTGCACATGCCTTTGGAGCGGATGACCCGGTTCGATGTCCGGTGGAAGCTCAGGTGGTTCGGATTCCACGTTAATCTGTAGATTCAAGTCTCATATAGCTTGGATGCTGAACGAGACGCTCAGCTCCAAATCAGCCAACAATTATTATTATTATTATTATTATTGCAATTAACTCCATATAAGAAGTGTTCCTACCTCAATTATTTCAGATTCAATTTATAATTCTGAAAGAAAATAGACAAAGATGTCCTTCCGATGTATATGATGGAATTTGTCAATTTTCTTTTTAATGGAAAATTTATATATGTGTTGTGATTAATTCAACAAGTTCATTTGTATGACTAGAGCGTCACTCAATTATTATTACTTGAAAAATCTATAGGCTTATTTAAATGTGATACCGTCAGGGACGCCCACAGGATTTTTTTTTTCGACGGGATGCAGGGAGTGGAAAAAGATCGACACACAAGCGCCGTTGGGAATACGCACACACCTTGAAGCACGCGCTTCCATATTGTAAATGTAAAATACAATCATTAACGCACATTGCATATATATTATTAATTACACTATAATAATATTGTATTTAATGTAAATATTTTAAATACTCATAGTGTGTGAGTGAGCAAATAATATGTTGTGATATGTATTTCAAAGAACTGAATCTTCTTCGGAATCCATGGATGAAGAGTTGCCTCCCCTCGCGGCCGACCTTGGTTATTATATTCATTTTCCAAATATTAATAACAATAATTTAATTAGAAATATGTTTTAAATGTAACAATGTATTTAGGAACTCTGTTTCCAGATTTTTTTTTTTTAAAAAAAGTGGCACGCTATAAAAATTTACAATATATTCATAATTATGCACTTGCTTCTTGCTGAGGTATAGCACTGATTTAAATAACAGGTCAATACTCACTAAAAGTGAGTGACAGAGTCGATTATTCCTATCAGTTGACTATCGATTAATAAAAGCGAGATTTTTTAAACAATATGTATTATATAAACTTGTGTTTTGGAGGGGAAACCGGAACATTTCGAGGACCGAACAATCCCTGGGGGGACATCCCTTTGTAAATCCTGGATTTTCATGGCTGAATTGGGATGTCTGGAGCCCTATCAATATTGTTATTTGAAATTGCAAACTTAGGTGGTATTCCGCTGTCCTGTTGTAGGGAATGAACGTATAGGGTGAATATGATACAGTTCGAGGTATTTGAAGAATATCAGCACTTTTCGCAAATATAGTTTCTCCCTGAAAAAAAGAATGAAACAATTATTCTTATATGAAATGAATTGTACCCTTAAAACTTTTAATGTACGGTTTCTCAGAAAATACGGAAATAATTTCAGAGATATTTGAGTTTTGAAAGAAAACGAGACATTTTATTCACAATTCACCTTTGCATTTTTTCTTTCCGTTCATTAAAGACTTTGTCTGGATTTAAAAACTTCAGATTTTCCTTATTTAATCTGTCAGTATCAAAACTAGTAGCTAAGATAAAATGAAACATAAATCTTGAATTTTTCCTTGCTATCAATCATTATTATATTTATCCATGTTTCTTCGAACGTTATCAACTTCTACGGATTGAAAGAAGGAAAATAAAGAATGGTTTCTAAGAATTGTTATAGAATCTAGAGTCAACTTGAAGTTTATAAAGCTAAATATAATACTTCCAATGATCCACTGCAACGCTTTGTAACTAAAGTCATGGCTTAAACTCGTTGGATTCCATTCTTCTGGAACGCTGGTAACTTTATTGTCAGGTTTCAAAATGTGCGTCCTTGTTGATTGCCAGACATATGCACTTGTATAGATAGATAAGTATTCCATTTTATTGTTCCAATTAAAAACTACAATTTCTTTTGTGGTGAAACCACTGAGCACGTGCACATAAATTATTGGTTGAAATGTTACATAATATCAGTTTAAAATACTTTTTTTTTTTTTTAATAATAATAAGACGGGCTTATTTAGTAGCACTAGCTATAAATAGTACGGTACCTTGTTTCAGAGTTGAGTAAGACCTAATATGTAGCCAGAGAAACAGAGAGAAACAATGTATAGACTATATGTAATTACTTCTCAATATATTGACAATTTATTTGTAGTTGTTTAAAACCCAGTCTGTTTATACAAAATAATTTCTTATTTAGTGTTGTATGCGTCATATAAATAACTAAATACATATGGAAAAGGACTTGCTCATCCTAAACTCTCAGGGTCAATATTTAGATCAAGATGACCGAATTATCTAATAATGAATGTTAAAAATCCGAACGTTTATCGCCGACGAAACAAGACTCGTAAGTGAATCCTATGCTGTACCAAACCAAACTATCCACCTTCCTAAAATGTATCTCTGTTATTTTTCCATTTCTTTCTGAGGCTAACCGAAAATCTCTATTACAAAGATTTTTTTAAAAAAACTTCAAAACCTTATATATATGCGTGGATCCAAGGGGGGCTATAACCGCCCTTGACGCTTAGGTATACATTGGATAAAATGGGTTTCAGTCCTGCTTTACACTGGATAAAGCGGCAAACTATGGTTTAGCCCCTCCCTTGATCATATCCTGGATCCGCCACTATAAATACATACATACATACATATATATATATATATATATATATATATATATATATATATATATATATATATAATACTGCATGTATTTTATATGTAAACAACATGTCTCGACTATTTACATTTTGGCTTTATTATTCGCACGCTGTTCGATGTTGATTTTGTCATTATCAAAATTTGTGTAATTATAAATTATTTCAATATTTCCATGGATTCAATATCCCCTTCCCCCTAGGAATGCTATATAGTGTTCGTTCTTTTGAGTCTATCATGCAATTCAGAAAGAAAATAATGAAGGCTAAAGTATTGGTGATGCTTTTTGTGAAACAAATTCATACATTGGATTAAATGATGGCAAGATATATTTCACTTAAACATTCGGTGATAAAATAAATGCTGCATTCTTACATTCCTTGATGAAAATATTATAAAAGGGGTATAACGGAAAGGGGATCAGAAGCGCTTGAAAATTTCAATTTACTCTGAATAAAATAACGTTTTGTCATGTTTTCGAACGTCTATTTCTGTGTACAGCCTTTATACAGTATCACATAAAGGAATTTGGCAAATAAAGTAAATAAGTAATCATTGTAATTATTGTTTATTAAGGTATAGTAAAAAAAATATGCCAAATCCTAGATGTTGTTCATATTCATAGCAAATCTTAAATCTCCAATTTAAATTAAACATTCTTTTTGTTTCTTAGATAGAGATGTAATAGAGCTGAAAAGAAGTTGCATTGTGTTCAAAAATACAGTTTCTCCAAAATTGAGTTACGAGTTTACTTATGCACATTCCACTTTGCAAATTGCATGAAACTAGAAGTACACTACTGTCATGTGGTCCCGCGTAGCGTAGTCACTAAGGCTCTCGCCTTCGGTGCGAGCAGTCCGGAGTTCGATTTCGGTGGGGGCACTCGTTCAAAAAAGTTTAAAAAACTTCTTCAGGCCAGCAATCCTGAATGAGATTTTCCTGAGTTTTCGCATTCACACCAGGCAAATACCAGGATGGTACCTAACATATAGGTCCCAGGCTGCTTCCTTCCTTCCCTTTCCCCGGATAGTGTTTGTGTTTGCCTAGGGAGGTCATCCCTCAAACGGGACTGGCTAAATGACCATAGATATTGAAAGCCCAGAAATCTAAGTCCTAAATCCTAACACTACTGTCGTCCTTTTTCCATACAACACAGTGAATTCGTACGTCAGCATAAATCACATCGGGACAAAGATCATACTGTATATAATCTTTAGTTTAAATTTAGTCGTCTTGTAAGCCGTAGAGGGTTAATAAGTGAATGATAAGTACAAATAACTAATGGATAACAAACAGTATAATAATCATAGTAAAACAAAATAGAAAATCTTTAGAAAAGGCCATCGTGTGATTGCCTATTGTTGAATTTCGTGACTTTTTCCCCAGTAATGAACGGGTTTTCCTCAAAGGCACAAAATCAATCAGGAGTTGAGTTGATTTTGAATTGAACGTCCCGTTCAGCAGCGAGACTATGTGAGACGTGGATCTACTGATAATGTGGAATCCGAACCAAATGAGCTTTCGTCGGGAATCGATCCCGGGTATCAATCACAGGAGAATGAGTTATACTTTCTAATACACATTAATCTCTACTGTATTTAAATCTTGCATTGTTAGTAGGGACCCAGAGTTATTGTTTGAAGTTAAATTACCGTACTGGAACAACAATTTATGACAATAGAACCCTGAAAATAGCAAAATTGAACAATGTAATTCCGCCACTTTTCTCACGGCACTTAAAAACAGTATCCATGGTGGATACTCAAATATCGGGATAATTTGCAGAAAAGGGAAAGACAGGCTGAGATGGTTGGCAATTGACACCTGAAAGATGAGAACAAATGCTTGGTTGTAATTGCCCAAAACTGGAAAATCTAAACAAACCTTTATCTCTGATTGGTTTGTACGGTATTTGTATCTTTCCACGGTATTTAAAGGGCACGTCTAGACACTTTTTTTAATATAAATTTATTTATTTAAAAAAAACAATTGTACAATAATTAATAGCCAGTAGTTGCTCAAAGTTGAAATATTACATTCTCCCTTTTTTGCTAGTATGAAATTGAAAAATGTTGTAATTAAGAATTATGAAATTAATCATCGATCAGCTTGCCAGCGTCAAAATTTGACACAAAATCACTCCCTTTGATCACAATTGTACATTCTTAAAAGCAGTTTAGGAAATATTTGTCAGATGTGGTTCGGAATGTGCACAAATTTCAAGTGAATTAAAATTATATATGTAGAAGAATGATAGAAGCACGTATCATGCATAAACAGTACAACAAAAACATTGAAACTGGAATGAAACTCCCTGAAAGATTGGGGGAAAATACTGGAATTGCATCCGAAAAAAAAAAAAAAAAAAAAAAACACGAACAGAAAGGTAAAAATCAAATGACATATCCGTTCATGTTTCACACAAATTATATTCCCTTAATATGCAGGCCTTCTCTGTAATATAAGATATTTCCCGTAATATAAGATATAAGATATTTGAAAACAAATTTGAAATAAAAAGTTACTTTTCAAAAACGTTCATCTTTCAGGGAAATGAACGAAACAAGTAAGGACGCCATAAAATCCAACCACGGAAATAAATTGCATAGCAGCAGCAGCTATAAAACTAGTTTTCTTCTCGTCTGAAATAGAATATCTAAAATATATATAGATATGTATCTAAAGTATACCACATGTATATATATATATATATATATATATATATATATATATATATATATATATATATATATATATATATATATATATATATATATATATATATAGGGGAACGTGGGGCATAACGGGGTAGGGGGGCATAACGGGGTATCGGTATTTTTTGAACTGTAATTAACTGCAATCTAGCGATAAGTACCTAAACAAAATTCTCAAGGACGAAGGGCTGTTGTGCTTGAGCAGCGTTCTTATCAGTTGAAAAGGAACAGTGCTGTGTGTCAGTTCTTTGTTTTCGCGCTATGGCATATAATGATTGGGATTTTACTTCGGTCAAGGTAAGGCAAGTTATTTATTACACACTTTTAAACTATTGATATGTTGAAAGAATATTTCTTCTGTGTTTGTTGTGTGTTTTTGAGGTTTACGGTTTGTAAGTTATAACAGAGATACTCGTTGATTTAACACTACAACTCATCTGGGGCAAAACGGGGTGGGGCAAAACGGTATTGCAATCACCCCATATTGCCCCATTACCCCATTATGCCCCGTAAGAGTATCGATTGTGTAGTTTACTATCCAGCTCGAAACATTTCTTGTTAATGCTGGGATTGCATTTGCGCAGTTTTGTTTTTCTTCATGCTGAATTTTCAAAATTTGGTTATGTTGATTTGATACCAGGAAATATTAAGATTTAACTGACAATAATTCGATGTAATCTGCATAAACTTTGTAGTACAATTCCCAATGATCACATTTTTTTCTTTTTCTTAATAATGCCTAATTCAGGATGTACCTTTTGAAGTAATTATCAACATTTTTTTTTTAAAAAAAAGAGTACTCATCTTTTGTTATATTTGATTATTGAGTCTAATAAATATTTCATAAAATTCAAGTTGTGTTGTATAATAGTAATCATATATTATCATGTATTTTATGATAAGTCTATATTAGATCTGGATATTATAGATGTAATAGTGTACGGGGCAGTATGGGGTAGGGGCATAATGGGGTTGACTGAATCCAATGTTCCATTATGCCCCACGTAGGGGGCATAATGGGGAAAAGAGCCATTTTTGGAATAAGCTAAGCAAAAAGGTGCAAAACAATATTTTTGAAAGGATTTGCTGGTTGAAATATCACAATGAATGTCCAACGTGTCTACCGCAGAAAAATTACTGCAATTGAGATATTGGTTACCAATTTAGAAAGGCAAATATCTTAGCTTCCCCATTATGCCCCACGTTCCCCTATATATATATATATATATATATATATATATATATATATATATATATAGTGGACTCTTTTTAATTCGAAGTCCAAGGGTACACGAAAAAACTTCGAATTATCCAACGACATTCATTTTCACATATATATAACAACAAAAAACCAAAGTACTGTGCATCTAAAACATATTCATATGGTATAGATTTTACCTTTAAAGCAGCTTATTATTTGCATGATCGAATAACGCAAACTAACAAACGACATTGACTCCACATAATTCAAACTACGTGTACAATGGAAAATATATTTACGTACAACACTACGACATACATTGAATAGCCCAAACTATTGAACACCAGTAACAATTTGAATATTCTGTTCTCCTTTTAAGGAGTCGTAAACCTCATTTGCTTAAATTTGATTGTTTTTGTACGGTCAATAAATCTTGAATTTCATGTATTGCGTGGAATACGATATCAATAACATTTGGTTGACTTTATCAATAATTCATCTTAAATTTTCAATCAATTCTGAAACAAGATGAGATTGGCACACGTTCTCTATCTTTACTTCTTCCCCAATTCACCTTCATCTTTATCATTACATAGATTTTCTATTTATCTTTTGTGTTACTCTTTTCTATGGCTGCATCTGGATAACTGAAAACACATTAAAACTGTATTTCTCTGTTTACATCTGTCCAACATTAAACATTTTCAACTGTATTTACTTCGAATTACCCAAAACATAGGTTCAAAAGTTCGATTTATCCACGATTTTTTTACTATTGTTTTCAATACAGTTTTCAAGGGGAATGGACTTCTGTTCGAATTATCCAATATTTCGAATTATCCAAGTTCGAATTAACGAAACTCCACTGTATATATATATATATATATATATATATATATATATATATATATATATATATATATATATATATATAATTTCGATTATGGTGTGTCGTGTTCATTGTACAAAAGCAAATGGAGGAAAAGAATTTCATAAACTTTCTTGAGTTTTTTGCTTTCGTTCGTTGTTTCTGTTCGTGATTGAGATAGAGCCAAACAAGATCTTGAACCTTAGACTCGGACTCCTGAATTTCGGGGAATAACCACGAGTATAAAATCGTTAGGGCTAATTGCACAGCGGACGAAAACACGCAACGTTAGAAAACCCACGATGTTCTTTGCTACAAGCTCACATGAACCGTGATCGAACCTTAGTACCAGAAGTGACATGGTACGAAGGTAGTAAAGAACAATCGTCGCCGGAGTCGTGTTTCCAAGACGGACCACAGATGTTCAATTATGTTGATCTGGGGATTGGGCGGGCCAGGGGAGGTGTCGAACTTCATCTCGATGTTCCTTAAACCACGCTGCAACAACGCCAGCTGTATGAATGGGTGCATTATCATCCTGGAAGATGGCGTCATTGTCCGGGAACAACATCCGGACCATAGGATGCATTGCGACATAATCGTTGGCAGTGATTCGTCCGCTAAGTGTGACCACAGGATCCAATGAAAACCATGATATGGCGGCCCACAGCATCACCGAGCCGCCGCCATGTTTCACAGTTGGGCGGAGACACTGCAGATCATACGCTTCTTTGGGCGTTCTCCACACATAAACACGGCCCGTGGTTGGGAATAGGGTGAAGGATGACTCATCCGACCATATCACACGTTTCCAGTCCTCAACAGTCCAAGTTGCATGGTCGCGGCACCATTTGCGGCGTGCGAAAGCGTTATGGTCCTTGATGAGCGGTTTGGCCCTTGAACACAACCCCGTAAGTTCATGTCATGTAATTCGCGGCGGACTGTGATTGTCGAAACAGGGTGGGGGAGGTGCTGATTGAGTTCCTCCGTCACTTGCTCCGCAGTGGCACGACGGTTCTGCGTGACAATTCGCTTTAATACCCGGCGTGACCTGTCACTCATGATTTTCTTCCGCCCACTGTTCCGCTTTTCCGATGTGGTTTTCCCGTGTGTTGTGTAGGCCGTCATCACCTTCGACACTGTCCCACGCGACACACCTAACACAGTAGCCACTGCCGTCACACTCACTCCACATAACCGCGCACCAACAATTTGCCCTCTTTGAAAATCTAAGAGGTCTTCCATTTTACACTACCTCCGTCTGCTGCAGCCACTGGACACTGCTGTTCCACTGCGCCTGACGTAGTATGGAGACCGACCTAACACACCACCACCAGCGGTCCGGCGCTGCGGGCGCCACGACACCACTGCCAACCCATACATCTGACATGTTGCCAACTACAGGTGTTTCCATTTTTCTGATCACCATCTGTAGGTTTTATTTAACTTTTATATGTGATGGATGTGCTCTTTAGGCAAAGAAGCTAATGAGAAATGAACGAAGAAAGGAACATATATACATGTGCGCGATTCGAATTCGTATAGATCAGTTCGGGACTATGAACAATAATGCTTCAAACCAGTCAACCTTGGCAGCTGGGACATTATAGATTGAGACTTTTTTTTTTCGTCAGTAGATTAGGCAAAGAAATCAATTTTTCCATTCAGTGAAGCAGCTGAAGGAGGGCAAAGGGCAGGCATCCCCTTGGTGGGTGTTGGTCCCTTAGCTCCCCCCCCCCAGACACATATTGTGATGTGTATGTCTTATTGATATACAAATTTTTCCCTGCCCCTGTGTTTGTCCCCAAGAAATTAAAACTGACGTCTCTATTTCAGTTCCTCCAAAAGTTCCTTATGTTATGAAAACAAACTGGAATAGTCATTCAGTACACAGGGATGTACGCAGGACGGGGGTCCGGATCTCCCAGAAATCCTAACTTATTTAATTTTAATCTAATTTTATCTAATCTTATTTATCTAATTTTAGAGGTAATTTTTACAAATGTGAATGTAATTTATCTTCATATTGAATTTGGACCTCCAGAAATAAATTTCTGCGTACGTTATATAATCAGTCGTCAACGAAGAATAAGGCATGGGAAAGTCAATTTGATAATTATACAAAATACAGGATAATAAGCATGAACCTAAAGACAAAAATATGCAAGATTACTGAGAAGTATCAGGTTATCATAAAATAAGTATCGCTCTTCAGAGAACTCTTGAGACGCAGTGCCGGTCTGGCTAGGTCGGCTGCTCGGCGATCGCCGAGGGCCCAAAGGGCCCGAGAGCCTTTGGGAGGGCCCGGACACATAGGAAAATAAATATTTAAAACTTAAAAAAATAACTTAATTATCAGATATTTAGAATACAAACACAGAATTAACTACTGATTAGTTTAAAACACAACAACATAGTTTAATGTAATGCCTGAAAACCAGTTTAAAAACAACCAGTACGAGATTTACACATAACAAGCTATAGCTTAAGGCGTCACTCTTGTAGGGGCACCCAAAATATTAATAAAGTAAGTTGGATGTGATGACATTTTTTCCTATCTAACTTTAATTTTCAGTTCACAGTCCATACGGTATCTTCTCTAATAACATTACCTAGATACAGTACCGAAAACTATTTATATGTTATACTATTTCCCTTCGGACATTATAGTTGCCGCACTTTCCTTTGTGACAGTTTTCATAGATTTATTGTTCCTTTCTTTTCGTATTTTTCACAGGTTTTCCTAAAATTCTCTAACATTAACATTGTATTAATTCCCGACACAAACGAGTGAAATAGTTTACTAAACACTTTTTTTAATTCCAAGATATTTTCGTGTGTGTGTTCTCTGCATATATAACTTCCTTAAAACAGTCATTTAATCACTAGAAAAAAGATTGAAGCGGTAGCTTAGTCTATTATTGGATGTTTACAGTGGGGTGAGCTTGTTGAATCTTCTAAATTCGTTACATTTTTGTCAGTATTGTTAGATATGTCAACAGGCAATTTCGATTGCAAAACAAAATTTACCGTGCGTTCCCTTCTAGGACAGTGGTGCAAATTCGAAAATTTGTTTCTAGCTGTAGTCATGCTAGACATGTTTTCAGTTACTTCTCCTGAGTCCAGCTTTCTCCAAAGCTAGCCTTTAGACTATGCAAAGGCCTGGTAGTCGGTAGATGCATTATTAGACGAAATTAGAAGAAAAAGAAGTGACAAAAAATTTTAAAGATTACATGACAAATGTAAATCCCTAGTTAAAGACATCAAAGCTTATTTTAGGAATGGGGAAATTGATATAGAAGGTGATTTTCCAGAAAAAAAAAAAAAATTAATTCCCAAGGTGAAGAAAATGCCTTGTGAACAAGTTTCTGACGAGGCTAGAATTTGTCGCATGACCAGAAATACAAAGCACTATACTTGAACATTCTCGATTATGAGAGTAAAAGTATAGAAGAACGGTTTGTGCCCAACAAGACTCTACTGCTTGATTGTTCCTGGTTAGACCCAAAAAGGTACGAGGATATAGTTGCAATGGAGGTAGAAGATTTTCCAGATGATTGCTTGCAAACTGTTTCTCAATTAACAAACGTGAATAGAAGTGAGTTGTTGTTAGAACTTAAACAGTTTGCAAGCCAGTGAGTTCAGATTTTAGTGAGAAGTCTAAAGAACCAGAAGAGAAAGAAGTGTGTAAATTTGTGAGAATTACAAATAATGATGGTGATGGTGATTCAGATGAAAGTGTGGCATCTGAAGAAGAATCTGAAGATAAAAGGAAAAAAGTCTCAAACTCAATGTGGTACTAAAAGGAAATGTTTCACATGTCTCTCATGTGCATTTCCCATTCTCTATTAACTATCGTCACAGTCTGGATTATTTAGTAATTTATATACTGTGTTTAAATACATAATGATCATTCCATCCACTCAGGTGACTTGTGAACGAGTTATTTCGAAATTGAAAATTGTAAAAAACAGACTCGAACTTACTATCTCCTTTGATGTTGAATGTTGAGAGAGAGTTTTTTATAAATTTGGAGAAAAATAAATTCATTGATGAAATTGCGGTGACAAGCGAAGTTTTGAAAAGAAAATATATTGATATGTTCCTGATACTTTGTAATTCCTGTGTTTCCTGAGTCATTTTCAATTTTACAGTTATGTGCTTTATGATATTGTAATCATTTATTAGTAGTAATCAATAATTTGCCTATTTGTATTAATATAAATCTAGAATAAGCTTCACTTTGTTAGTGCATATCAATATTTTCGTCTTTTTACAGTTATATGTGGTCATATAAATGTTGTAATACACGTTAAATATTTGTCATTAGTTCTCATGGAATAAAAAAAAAAAAAGGTTTATAACTATACGGGTTTCGCATAATTTTGCCATATCAACACATTTATCTTTATTTCACTCATAGCCTCATTACATCATATAGTACAATGCTGAACTGACGCCGAAACCTATATCATGATTTATATCTACGTTATATTGCTTAAGTATGTTTTGCCTTGTCATTTATCGTAACATAGATTTAAAATACTTCAGGAACTTTTTTTTTCATAAACAAACCTTTAATCATTGTTGTAAGTACCGAAGATACGCTGTGAAAAGTTTCTCGATCTAGGGGCCCAGAACCAACTTTAGCCGAGGGCCCGTGATTGCTCCAGACCAGCACTGTTGAGACGTAACCACTTGACAGAATGCAACCAAACCTGCTAGGAGTATATTTGGAAACATGCAGAAGCGATTGGTGTAGAAAATAAAATTAGTTCCGATTTTCGCCACCAGAGGTAATTGTGGCGCTGTACAAAACCAAATAAGTACAGCATGTAAGAAAAACGACACTAGTGATGCTAAATGATAAGAAAGACTGTAATTGCCTCTCTTGTGGGTCTCGTGGCATTGACTACCAACGCTATTAATAGCCCGAGGTTAGTGGCGGATTTACGGGGGAGCGGGCTTTTGAGCTGAAGCGTCCTTTTATAATTCTTGGATATCTTACGAAAACGAAGTTAATTATTAGACTTTCCTGTGATCATAAACTGCAAGCTCCCTCCAAAGGTACAGGTAAAGGTTACTGTCAAATATCGCCTCCAGAGGCTATTGTTTCTGTTCAGTGTTATACGGTAAGTGCGATATGGAAGACAAATGATATTATTGATATTCAATAAAAGAAAGGCCATAATTATACTCCCCGTGCGACGCGTGGCATTGATTTGTACTGCTATTAGTAACCCCGTGGTGTAGTGATGTGTCATAGGCGATGGTGATGTGGGGTTCTGCCCAAAGGCAGGTCTTTGCTGTGAAGGTTTCTGGGCAAGAAAATCCATGATGACTGGTACCGTATGAGGTGATGTTCTAAAGACAGGACCTACAGGATAAGATGGTATCCGACTTACGTGTTTTCACCGGAAATCGAACCCGGGACCCTTGGTCACAAGGCAGAGAGTGTGGGAAGAAAAAAACCAACATCGGATTACCATCAGCTCACTTCTGGCACATAGCGGCGCCCAAATCCGTAACACATGCAGGCGTGAGGAAGCACCACTAGTGTCGTTTTTCTCCTACGCTGCACTTAATTGGCGTTGTACAGCGCCACAATTACTTCTGGTGGCGAAAATTGGAACTAATTTTCTTTTCTACACCAATCGCTTCTGTATGTTTCCAAATATACTACTACCAGGTTTGGTTGATTCTGTCGAGTGGTTGCGTCTCCAGAGTTGAAAGCTATAGATTTAGATATTACTTTGCCAACCTTAGATTCTAAGTTACACATACTTTAGACTGAACAGCGATACTTATTTTATGATAACCTGGTATAATCCTTATTTTTATTTGTCAATTCATTTATTCTCAATTTTCATAAAACAATAAATATCCCTGTTGTTAGTTTTAGTATTTGGAATGCAATTTGAAATCTTGAAATGTCAATTCTGTTCTTCGATTCGAAAAATGATGCAAAAATTGAGTATTAAGAACGAAAAATTACCCATTTACACACGAAAAATCTTGTAATCATATAAAATTTACAGCATATTTGTTAGTGGAATTAATGTACACTCATGTCCAAAATGATTGTCGCACATCTATAACTGTCTTCTCGTAAGAATATAATTTAATAATGGTTTTGCAGGATACTTTTAATACTGATACTGTGTGTACGGAAATGTATTAAATTTCATAGGAAAAGAATTATAAATACAGTACGAAAATTAGAATGAGTAAAAAAAATGTTGCTAAATAGACAAGAAAATTTCAATTTCGTTTTATTTTTCTTCATATTTGCTGCTCTTTTGACATAAAATTTGCCACATACAGGTCTTTGCCGATTATACACGTACTAACATTGTAAGATATACCGATCGAATTCGTTATCAAATTATATTCCTAAACAACATATTTATAGACATGCCACAATAATTTTAGACATGAGTGTACTTGATATTAGTTTCACTTAATTGAAGATATGCTTTAAATGGATTACTTTAATAAAATAAAATTCCCATACGCTACATCTCGTGATGTGCATGAATTATTATTTCAGCATCGATTCATAACAGTAATTTCGTTACACAATATTAGATGAGAAATAAGTAAATTTGCCTTCATTAAACCAAATTTCTTTTCAATTCTACAATAAAATTGGCTTATTATGCTGTTCTTTACCTATAAATATCGAAATGAACTTTTTATAAATAAAGACCGGATGTTCAGACTCAAACAATAATGAAAAATAGACACTTATAATTTTAAAAATAGGCATTCAAATTCGAAATAATAAAAATAAATATCTAATGAAATTGATATGCGTTCTAGGAACATTCCTGACTGTTGCTTGTGGCCAACAGACAAGGGCGCCGATCCTGGGAGGGCCAGGGCCCCCCAAAGCTAATATATCCAACTGTATTGTATTTATGAATGTACAATGTTTGGCATAATTTGAATTTAATTTGTCTTAAAATCCTCATATATGTCGTCTGCAACCAAACACTCATCTGAATATCCCCACCCCCAAAGTACAGAGAAATCGGCACCTTGGCAACAGACATTTTATTCTAAAGAAACCAAGCAATTTTTTTCCCGTGTATCTAATAGATAAGTTATTTACATTTATTTTATTCTTTCACACAACTTTATAGTACTTTACGTGCAACAGGCTGAGGAAAAGAATTAGTTGTCACTTTCGAATGAAAAGATAAATTATTAAATATATTTTAATTTACATATAACAGTGGTGCCCATTCCCCCTCATGTCCATGACGCATCCCCCTCAATTGTCTATCCGTAGGTGTTCTTTCATGAAAAAACAAATCTTTTCGATTAATTTTTACATCCCCTCAAACATATTTATATAGATTTTACCCCCCCCCATATTTCAATGACGCAGTTTGCGTCATAGCCCCCCTTTGTTGGCACCCTGCATATAATGTATTTTGGTAATCCATCATAAGGCGGGTTACCAATTAATCGCAATTTTACATGATAGAGTTTTTTTTTTTTAAGGTGTCAATTGATGATAATTGTTTTTGTTGTACAACACACTTCTCATATGAAAAAAATTTTTACATTTTTCACGTTGTGACCGAAGCATATTGAGAGTATGGACAGTCAAATCAGTTTAATAAACTATATTCACCATAATAGAGATGAACATTGCTAATCTCTGTTAAGATTCTTGGAAAGCTATTAAGTTCAGGGACATTCAGTCGGGTGAGTGGAGGATTATGGATTCTTTCATTACGATATAAGAAATTTATGTTTAATACATATAGGAGTTTAACAGTAAATTTGAAAATACTTTCCAAATTAATTGGACCAGTGTTCAGCTGTTTTGAAATCCAACTTGACGACCTTGAACGAATTCTTTATTGTGTGTGAGTCATAAACATGTAGAAGGCGGAACAATGTTAGTTTTTTATTTAGCCTTAGGACTGTTCTCGGGAAAAACTTTACGTATATTTCAGATATAAATTTCGTTTACGAGTATAATTTCATGCTGCTTAACCAGTTATTACACGAAAACAAAAAATGTAAGTCATTCAATAATTATTAATATTGTTAAAAAGTCAGAGTGTAGTACAGTACCACAAAATTCTCAATATTAATCCAACACCAAGAAGCAATCAGAGCACTGTTTAGATTACGAGCTATCGATTTTCGATCTAGAAAGCCAGAAACAATGGCAACCGATATTCTTACTACATATTACACAACTTAAAAGTCGAGTGGTTGGTCATAGTTGTTCGAGGGTTGCAATATTGGAGAGTTTAGTTCTACGAGGCGCATCCAGAAAGTAATTTCCGATTTACTGTGAAATGAGGAGTTAGTGGAATTTCAGTACTGTGGAGTCAGTGGTACGTAACCTACTTTTCAACATTATGTACCATCTTTGTCGAGGCACCAGCTTTTGTATGCTTGTGTCAAAGAATTCTGCCATTAAGGACTGGAACCAAGATGTCACAACCATCTGCAACTCAGTTGCATTGTCGAAACGTTGTCCGGCCAGTAATTGCTTCAGATGGAGGAGCAGGTGAAGTTGGACTGTAAAGCGAAGTTACGTATGACATCCGTGTTTTGTGTCCGGTGACAATGCAATCGAGGAACTGGTCACCTTCCTGTTTAGAATTCATTGTTCACACAACTTGCGAAGGGGAGCATAGTGGCTCATTAGTAAAGCATTTATTTCTAGTACGTGAGGTCTCTGATTCGATCCTCGGCCAAGTAAGCTTGTGATGGACAACATCGTGTCCCGTGAGTTTTGTCAGGGTACTCTCGTTTGCTCCCACATTCTCATTATTATTATTATTATTATTATTATTATTATTATTTACAACTTGCGAAACTGAAATCGCTGAGTGATGATCGCATGCAGTAAAAACAAACCTGTGGAAACTGATAGAGTTCGGATATTGTGAACCACCGGTTTTGCAGAATTGCTTACTACACACTTTCCCCAATTCAGACGTAACCATGGACGCTCGATCCACCATGCACATTGATGCGTCATCTTGTAAATCATCTGCACTATCTTCTGACCGTACCTTCACTCATGATATCGATCCATATACTTCACACAACTACTGGTGGATCTCTACAACCTACAGATTTTTAGCATATAGAAATCTGATTATCGCTTGCACTTTGCATTCAGCGAGAGACTGTATGCCCTTAGCCATGTATACCGTACCACAGTTCTCTCATATTGACTTCACACAACTGTGTTCGTCCCAAGTTATGACTGTGGCAAAAGTGGTTTTTCCTCCCCATCTTTGTAAACGCGTCCCGTTTGACAATTCGTGCCATCATGAAGTAGTTTTGGAGCTTACTTTCTGAGTGCGCTTCGTAGTTCTGATAGGCTATTTAATATTCTCCAAGTCTGAACATTCTCTCAAAGATCTCAGTAGACTTGAAGATATTATTCCAGGCTTGCTGAAATACGTAGTTCTTATTCGTGAAATGTTCAGAAGTCTAGAGTAAGAGCTAAATGCGAGCTATATGCGCTATATGCGAGAACTTGTGGTAAATACAACTACATAAAACCATTCATGTAATGTTACAAGAGCATAGCAAAGCAATAGTCAGTTTTAAAATTTCGCAGAAATGTATGATTTTAAGCAGTATAGCAATCTTGACCAATGTTTTTCATATCTTCTGAACGGTTTGCGATATCAACATCCTCCAAAGGTTGTGATCATTACGTCTATTGAAAACCCTCTACGTGATTGAGTCTGATACTCAGTAAAAGACCTTTTTTTAAGAATTTTTCAAAAAAGTATAATTTTCAATTCCTAGTAGTTTTTCCCTTATTTATTTGATACTTATCATAATATGCTTTGAATGTGCATAGCCTAGTCCGTCTCATTTACGTTATTACTGTTGTAGAGACCTCCAAAGTTGGTGTGCTGCGCAGTCCCATAAGGTGTTTCGCGAAATTTTAGAAATTAAAACTCATGAAGCACTTAATAAGTAGTTAAAATCAGTTTTAAGACAGACTATATGTGTCAATGTCTGTAGTGGCAACAACAGTACTCAGTACTATACAGGACCACTTTTATAGAAACCTATAACCTTTGCACTATCCTAATTTATATTATCATTGATAAGAAATCAAACAAGTGTGTCATGGGCGTTTAGTAAAATGTATCATCAGTGAAAAAAGATTGAGAACCACTGGAGTAGTATATGGACTGTAATCTGAGAGAAAAGTTATTTAAGGTATTTGTATGCACTTAGTGATCCAAAGAAAATACAAATTCGGGAACGCACTAAATAGAAAGTCTAATTCACTGAAAATATCGAAAATCATATACAAGTATACTTCCAAGATCAGCAAAAACGAAGTGGAAAACTTACTGAAGAAACAATATTAAAGAGAAATTAGTTAAAGCATTTTTTTTACATAATATTTTTTCGAAGTTTAAATATACAGAGTGTATTAAAAAGGACTTTTGAAAACTCGTATTGATTTATTTATTTAGCTTACAGATGTGGTTTATGTATGTTTTTGTAGCAAAATATGTTTTTTTTTCTTAAACCTTATGCCTAAAGAGGCTCAATGTGGCTTCCATTGGTGATGCGGCACACATCCCATCTGAAGTCGATTACCTGCAGCATGTCAGATGTGACTTGTTCAATTGCGAGGTAGATCCTAGCTCCGAGCTCTGGTAGAGAAGCTGGTAAGGGTGGAACAAACACAGTATCCTTTATGACCCCCCCAAAAAAAGAAATCAAGAGATGTCAGGTCCAGTGAACGTTGAGGCCATGCAACTGGCCCACCTCTGCCGATCCATTTAGCTCGACCAGTAAAGGGAACCATCTTTGCTCCAACTGCTGCTAGCGCTTGCGGTGGCTTATTTCTGAACTAATGGACTACATGAGTCAAAACTTCATATATTTTGCTACTAAATGATACCAAAATCATGTCTGTAAGACAAATGAATAAATCAATATAAGATTTCAAATTTGTAAAAACCTTTTTGATACAGCCTGTATTTCCAATATAAAAGGCTTTCTTGAAGGATTCACCACTCCTCCTGTAGCAATTTCCTGAGCCAACATACGCTTGCCATTTACTTTTGCCATCCATCTATTCCAAAGCTGATTTATTATTATAATAATCCTTTAATTTGGATAATCAGACAAGAAATAAACGTAAACAACCTTTCTGATATATAACATTTTCTAATTCTTAATACAATAATATGATTTCTAGATGTAACGTTTCTTCAATAAATAAATAAATAAATAAGTGTATATATATATATATATATATATATATATATATATATATATATATATATATATATAAAAATTATGTCTTCAATGTTACAGTTTTGACGATCTTCTGAGTATGTTGATTTAGTGGTACCAAGCATTCCCATGTACTGTTGTCACATCTACACAATAACGTTTTTATTTTGTATCATTGTGTAATACCTTAGTAGTGGTGAAAATATTGATCGCAGTTTCTACGTGGATCACGTTCCAAGAATTCAGTTACCTTCAGATATTTTACCTTTATGACAGTGTTTTCCGTAATGATATATTCAGTATGTCATTTCCTGTTGACGGTAACAATACTTGCATCAGTGAGGTTACCTAAGTCGTTCATTCATAATATATCAGTCAGTTTCTTGAATGAAATGTCGAGTGTTGTGGTAGTTGCAACTATCTTGAATATAGTGAAAAGTGTCAAAATAGAGGTTTAAGCTGAAATTATAGAAATAATGAGTGATGTAAGTAAACTTTTAGAATTCCACCATTTTAATTGTAGTTGTTTAGTAGAAAGTGGCAGTTGCAACAGTTGGAGAATAGTTGTAAATACGAAAAATAAAACAAACAATAAGAGTAATAGAAAAGCATGTTCGTGGCAGTCATTTAAGATGAATCAGGAAGAGAGAGGAAATCTTAAAATGTTTTGTATGGATGTTGAAATATTCAACTGAGCAATGTTGAAAATCAAGTAAAAGCAATTGAAAGAAAGAAATTGAACCGTTCGGAATGTAAAAATGGGGGATAAAGCAAAATTACGTGAATGAAATGAAAAAACAATTAGGAAATGCTAAATGATGGATGAGAGAAGAACATTGGAGCAAATTATATAGAAAATGAAGAAAAATATAACGCTCAGAACAATGTTTGAGTGGATGTTGAAAATTAAATATTTTGTTGTTGTTCAACGTTCCATGATTATTTTCTTTTAACCAAAGTGAGACGAATGATGAATGATTGTGAAATACCGGGAATCGATTCTGAAACCACGTGCACAGAAGGCACACTCACTAATCACTAGACTAATGGGAATGGTCTTGAGAGAATGTTGTATTCACTGAATATAGCATGGAAGGTATTGCAACGGGGAATATAATATACGGTTTGATCAAGGGCTGTTATAGTGTAGAATACTTACGAGAGTATCGTAACATTAGTGGCCAGTGACATCGTGTTATTATGGTATGAAATAAGCGTATAGGTTTATCGAATGAACAGTCTGTATTCTCAAAACGTACAAATATTTTCACCATTTATAACACAGTTCAAAAAAAAGTAGCAATCCTATATCTGGTAAAATCTTGTAAACGTACGTATGAGTCAATCATTCCAAGAATTAAATTTAACAGAATTAAAATCAGGCAAATATGTGCCTAATACACATAAATTGGAGTCCCAAAGTAATTGAGACCCGCGAACGAAACAAACGCCATCAAGGAAATGATGCGGGAGAGGCAATTTTAAAAGCCTTCAGCTTATTTTTGTACCCATCTAGGACAGTCTGTACATGTATCCTGTTGTTCCACCATACTTCGTACAAACAGAAAGATTACAGTAGCTACTGAGAATCTGTTTTCATGTCTCGATGTTCCACCGACAATCACAGCTTTGCTCAATTTGGCGATTGCTCCGTTGTATGACCGAAGGTTTCAGTTGTAAAGTCTAGTATCGAGTTGTTATAAATACAGCGTTATATTTGGAGTCTGATACTGCGTGGTTAATATACAATGCCACTTCTGCCTATTATTTATTTATTATTGTTATACATAATTCTCTTTATTTTTGGGATCAAAAGATCCAAGATATTTCAATCAAAAATTGTCTTGTACGCCTTATATCTGGAGAACTACGTTCATATAGTGTAGCCAAACCCAAACTATCACTTAAATTAGTGTGATGTACTTATTTCGTAGAAAATACAAAAACTCGATTTAGGGGCCGTTCAAACATTTAGTGGCCCCTGATTCAAAAACTAATTATTGTCCAAGATCTCAATCTTTTGATCCATTTTTTGATCATTCGTAAAATTCTTGTTTCTTTTACAAAGCTTTGACCTTATTGCCCTTACTGTAAATGTGTAGGTTTTTTTTTTTGTTTTGTTTTGTTTCTGAATTTCATAATTACTTATGACATCAGAACTCCTGTGAGTGAATTGGAGAATAGTTGTTGTCCCTCCCCGAAATTCTATTACGAATTCTCCTCATTTTTAAATAAATATTTTAAGGAGATCATAAGGAAAACGGTAAGTAGGATGACAGCGTTATTGCTGAATCCATACATAATCACTAGAGACCGGATGTTAGGCAAAATGCCTATTCTGTAACATTAAAGATATGATCAAAAATAACATTTTAAAGTTTATATAGGGGGTTATACCTTCGATTTAAGCCAATTTTATTTTGCCTATTTTGCCTATTTCGACCTTTACTGCCTAAATAATTGCTTTAGTCCCTAATGTTGCCTATTTTATGCATTTTCTTCAAAATAAGCCTTCATTCGGAACATATATAATTTATATAACAAATAATACATACATATATACGTATATTAGGTGTTTATAAACACAAGCACGTGGTACGTTACAATATATACACAGGATGAACTTCAAAGATGTGCACATCCGAGGTTATTAATGCTATCAAAAAAAGACAAAAAAGTTATCTTGTAGTTTGTCGAATTCCGTGTCGTGTGCGAGTGATAGTGATGGCAACTTGGAATCGAAAATCGAATCTTGACAATTGGAATGGAACAGACAGATGTACACATACATTGGGAGGTGATTCGTGACATCAAAAGAAGACAAAAAGTCCTGTTGTATGTGGAATTCTGCGTCGTGTACGAGTGACAGGGCAGGGATGCCAACTTGGAATCGAAAATCGAATCCTGACAATTGGAGCGGAACAGATAGATGTGCACATACGGTGGGAGGTGATTCGTGACGTGAAAAGAAGAGAAAAAGTCCTCTTGAATGTCACGAATCACCTCCCAAAGTACGTGCACACTTTTATGTCTCGCTCCAATTGTCAGGATTCGATTTTCGATTCCAAGTTGGCCCCCCTGTCACTCGTATACGACGCGGAATCCCATAACATGCAAGAGGACTTTTTGTATTCTTTTGATGTCACGAATCACCTCCCGAAGTATGTACACATCTTCCAGGTTCACCCAGTATATATGGAATCCATTACAAGCTTCGTTTTTATATTTACAATAAAAGAAGATATTGACAAAGAAGTATGTTTCTATATTCGTTGAGCATTATTTATGACTTGAATCTATTTTTTAATGGTATTGAGTATTTATCTTCATTATTTCGAGCTACATGTTAGTGCCTATTTTACTGCCTATTTTTTAAATTTTTAGTGCCTATTTGCCTGCTTATTTTCTAGGTTTTTAGTGCCTAAACATCCGGTCTCTAATAATCACCATTGCTTCTTTTTTTTTTTAAAAAAAAATAACAAAATACACATAAGTTACTTCTAAGACTTAAACATTCGAAACTTTACAATTTTATTATTTTTTAAAAAAAAAGAGAGAAAAAAATAAAACTGAAATTTTTGAGTTTTACGTCCCACGGTTATGTTGGCTAGGCTAAAGGAGACGGTGATGATGGGAAATGAATGAAATGGTAGAATGAATAAAGTGGGAAGAAACGGGAGAACACCGAGGAACCCCACGCACACGGTGTTTGTCCACCACAAAATTCACTTGGCGCGAGCTGGGATCGAACCAGGGACCCCATGCACCAGAGGTGAACGCTCTACCCTCAGAGAGAGAGAGAGAGAGAGAGAGAGAGAGAGAGAGAGAGAGAGAGAGAAACATTAATCGTTATAGATGTAATTGTTTCAAAATATTTTTAAGTAGCTACTCCGCCAAAATCCATGCATGGAAGCACTTCGTGTTTTATGAACAGAACAGTAAGTTTTCAAATTTTCTGCTGCCAGATTTTAGTCGTATCAATTTTGATAAATCTCGCTCGGTTTCCATGATCATCCCAAGAAAGTTTTAGATAAAACTCTTTATAAATAGACTTGTTCGCATAATATATAGGGAGATATATCAAGGCATAATTCAAGAATTCAGTTGGGTCTTAAACGTAGTTTGTATGATATAATATCCTTCACAGGAATATCACAGAAAATTCACTTCATCATTGTTACTAGCAAATGCACCTGTATGATGCAGTGAAGTATGTATGGCAGCCATTTCCACTTGAATAATATGTTCGTATTCTTTGTATCAAAAGAATTCCTTCTTAATTTCCCCGTTACGCCCAAGATTCAAGAAGAATTTCCCATTTCCTCTGCGACTACCATATTAATTTTCACCCTTTTGTCACTCCTTCGAGAGGGAATTTCAAAAACTCGTGTAAGTGAATACAATGTTAGCTTACTTTGTATCGAAAAACCCCTATATCAGATTTCGTGCTTAGCTGTTAAAGAACTTTTTTTTTTTTTTTTTTTCATGCGTTCTCTGTATTGAATTGATACATTCTCATCGTAGGTATTGTGCCATTATTAGCGAGTCACTTGTCGCAAACTGAGAAATTCCCATGCACCAGATCTTGAGCTGACCTCTTTGTCTTTACTTAGGAATTTCCTGTTTTAATACCGTCCATCAACTGTCGGCTCTTGCGCTTTTTTCCTATATTTTCTGCCACCACCATAGGATCTATCTTCTACTACGTCCCTCATGATTAGACATCGGATTTCTATGTACTTAAAATTCATGAAATATGGATGCAACTATGCTGTTAAGTATGTTAAAATATGCACTAAAAATGCAATAAAAGAATTTTGAAACATGTAGCAATGTTATGACAAAGTTTTGTAAGTGAAATATAACATCGAAAGTGCGAAAGACTCGGACTTCTCTTCAGAATTTATTTTTATGACAGTTACAGTTTATATAGTCCTAACTTTTTAAAACACACAGATTAAAATGAACAATGATATGAGAACACGATCTCTAGTTTTTCTTAACATTTGTATTTTAAACTACATTTACCTTACACGAAATAATACGTACCTCTTTTTCTACATGTTCCCACTGTGCAAAAAATAAAAAAAAAAAGTTTTTAAGGATTTACTCCTTTCTGTACAGTATATCATAAAGTGCTTCTCTTATTTTTTGGTGTAAGTTCGTAACATTTGTAGCCAGAAAATGACCTGTTAACATCAATTGGTTACTGAACAATACTTATAGAAAGGAGCAAGTTTAATATCTATATCTTTTGGCAAGTTAAACTTTAACCCTTGAAGATATTTTCACATAGCTTAAATTGTTTTGTGGTGGGAGTTTCTCGAATTTACTAGGAACTGACTGGAGCTCGTGCTGAACTTCATCAACTAGAGCTAACCATTCACAGACCACTATTCCTCGTGTCTCTTATTTCTGAATTGATGTCGCATGATATTACAATGTCCTTATCATTATCAGATTTTTCTTAATGTGGCAATTGTAAGCGTCTTTGCTCTACTGATTGGTTGTTATAGTGCTGCCAAAATGTCTTGAGCCATGGCAAAAATGCGAACTAAAGCTCACACCCTCGACACACACAAGCGATGAGCCAGTGAGGATTCAGCTATTGCTAAGCCAGAGAGCCTTGCAGCCGTCTACGCCAAAGGGAGTGAAATTCCTTTAGCCGATATCAGCGCTTGGAACAGAAGACCAGGTGTCAGGTCAATGTGGTATATCTATAACATTATTGGTCCTGCATGAACATTGGTCCTCCATCCCCCCATGCAAAAAGCCATCTTGTTGCATAGACATTTAAATGCATTGAAAATACAAACTAAAACTGCATTTAGTCCATGCTATAAGCATACATCTGAAATAAAAACTTACAGGATATGCTATTAAGCTAACTAATTTATGCTAATATATACTCTAACCTTTGAAATATGCATTTATATGCACTATTAAACTTCAAATTCGAGCTGTATTATTGCTGTTAGAAATCCCCACCAAGTTTAACAGGGATCCATATAAGTAAAAACAAAATATGCATTTGCATAAAAATCCTATGTATACTCATGATACAATTCTTTCTCAATGTCCGAACTATTTCCCTTCCTTTTTCTTTCATTACACCTAACATTATTCTTTTCTCCACTACCTTTCCTAATACTCTCTCATTCATTGTCCGTTCGACCCATCCAATTCCCCCATTCTTCTTTACATCCACGTTTTGAAAACGCAAATTCGTAGCAAATTCGACTTTCCCTATTTTGTACGTCAATCAATCAAAAGTAGATTATGTATTTTGAGAATATTAGAAGCTCTCATTACCCAATTTTGTGACTTTGTTAGACGATTTAACCCTTAAGAGATCCGGTGTTTTGGGGCTATTTTTTAAACTTTCAGTCAAGCAGCTACTGCATCGTCACTATTTATCCTAGGATCATGGTTTATACCTCATTCTCTTGAGAATGGAGCTGGCTTTCAAATGATACCACTTGCATGCTCATACCATATACCAGCAGCGGGAAAAATGATGTCAAAGGGAAAATTTCGTAGGGAAATTTTTTTCTCGCACTTTGGGCCCCCCCTGCAGCGACCCTATGTGAACGTAGCCATCTAAAAAAAAAAAATCTGATAAATAGTACTTGGTATACTGAATGTGTGTGCCAAATTTCGAGTTTCTATCTTGAATACCAAGGGCGGGAGAAATTTTATCAGGAATTCCCACCATGTCCCAAATTACCGTAAAACACCATGATCTCAGGTAAAAAATTTCGTGAGACATCCCTAATTACCCTAGGGTCGCGTTTCGCCCATCATTCCCTTCAGAATAGAACTGCCTTTCAGGCGGTATGACTCACGTGTCTCTATCATGTATCTAAGGCGGGAA
The DNA here is from genome assembly GCF_964235325.1 of Thermobia domestica. Classification (NCBI taxonomy): domain Eukaryota; kingdom Metazoa; phylum Arthropoda; class Insecta; order Zygentoma; family Lepismatidae; genus Thermobia; species Thermobia domestica. Next base: position 152,273,321 of record NC_137460.1, on the reverse strand, counting down.
AATGAGGAAAAACGGGATTTTTTGGGTCTAAATATCCTTTTTTTCAACTTTTATCCCCCCTGGACCCCATGTTTTAACGCAGAGATCTGAAAAAATCTGGTAAATACTACTCGGTGGGCTGAATGTTTTTGCACAATTCCAATTTTCCAGGTGCAAAAGTAAGCCCGCCCAAAAAAATATACCGACAATGTCCCATATTCCCGTATACAGAGGGAAATTTTTAAACATTCCCTGAGACATCCCTAATTACCCTAGGGTCTTGTTTCGCCCATCATTCTCTTCATAAGAGAACTGCCTTTCAGGCGGTACCATTCACTTGCCCCCATCATGTATCTAAGGCGGGATAATCCCGTGAAAGGGATATTTGGTAAAAATTTCCCTTTTTCAACGTTTAGCCCCTTTGTACCCCCTGTTTTAACGTAGAAGTCTGATCAAAAAATCTGGAAAATACTACTCGGTGGACTGAATGTTTGTGCACAATTTCAATCTTCTAGGTGCAAAAATAAGTCAGCACAAAAATAGTACCGAAAATGTCCAAAATTCCCCTATACAGAAGTATATTTTGATAAAAATTCCCTGACACTTCCCTAATTACCCTAGGGCCATGTGTCGCACATCATTCTCTGCCTTTCAGGCGGTACCATTCACTTGTCTCCATCATGTATTTAAGGCGGGAAAATGAGGAAAAACGGGATTTTTGGGTAAAAATATCCCTTTTTTCAACTTTTTGACTCTCTGGATCCCCCCCCCCCTGTTTTAACGCAGAAATCTGAAGAAAAATCTGGTAAATACTACTCGGTGGACTGCATGTTTGTGCAAAATTTCAATCTTCTACGTGCAAAAATAAGCCCGCCAAAAATACTTTACATAAACCCCCCCAAAAAGTATTACACGAAAATATAAATTTTAGACTTATGACGTCATCACCTCCTATGTCTCGACACAGAAAGATGTGAAACCATCCGTAGTGTCTTCTGCAATGCCTCTGGACTTGAAAAAAAAAAAAACGGACGAAAAAGCTCAAATAGGAGAGTTATAACGCAATGTACCATGAAACACCCCGTATGGTACAAATTGTACCATAGGATCCCCAAAGGGTTAAAAGTAATATATGGTAGTAATACAATAAAATTTCCGGTTAATATCAAGTTTTATCTCTATCAAAATTGGTTCGGTAGTTTTGGAAATTACTTCGAACAAACACCAACTCATAAGTTCTCTCTAACGTACTATAAATTGTTATTATTATTATTATTATTATTATTATCCAAAGGAAGGAATTGAATTTTTCCTGACGACGTGATTTTAGTATGTTTTCTCGGGCTATCAGCCAGATAAAGTTATTGACACCCGATGTTTCGAATGCAGACATTGCATTCATCTTCAGGGATTGTAAATCTCTTCAGGGATAATAATCTCTTACAATCCCTGAAGATGAATGCGATGTCTGCATTCGAAAAACATTCAAATGAACTTCTTCTTTTTTTTTTCTTTTCTTTTTTTTTAACGAAAAAAGACATTCTTCAAGAACTTAAGATGCGATTTTTGCCTCTTTATCAAAATAAGTTGATCCAATCAAATAAAAACTGATTTAGTTATTAAGATTTCCATCTTCCAGATCAACGTAAATAACCAGGGTTGAATTAAGTTATTGAACCGATTTCAGTTCAATTTAGATGTCCCCAACCAAGAACTCAGTGCAGACAGATTTTGGTTCATGACTTCAAAGCAGGGTCTTAAGCAGCCAGAGCAAATCAACTGGTTTGGCACCAACCTCAATTGCGTTCCATTACTATAAAAAACAATAACATTTCCGTTACAATAACATTTCCGTTATTGATACACACAATCACGAAGAATTTGATGCCACCTTTACTCGTGACTTCATAGTTTTGATGTCAGATCATTAATTGCACTAGAATAGAATGATTTTCAATTAGCAAATCTTAGTTTAATTAAAGCAAATAAATAAATAAATAAATACTGGTATTATTTTTACATCAATGACGACGTGTCTTTTCACATTGTTATAGATGCTTCATCTCACATCCTTATTTAATCTGCTGTATCAGTCATTAAAAATGTCATAGCTGAATTCCTTATATTAATGGAGAAATTAACTTCCTGAAAATGACGTAAATAGTATCACGGTATAACGTTAAACGAGACATTTTAAATCGCTCTACTGTAAGATTATAAAAATCAAGATACGCACTTAGCCCTTTCACCGACGATATATCTCCGACAAAATTGCATGTTTTGTTAAATTAGCTGTACACGTAATTATTAGTTCAAAATTTTAATTATATACAGGGTAGGTCAAAATAAGTGTTACAAGCCAATATCTCGCGAACTATACATCAAATAAGAAACATGTTAAGTCAATATACAGTACAGAGGGGCCTAAAAAAAAAAGTCAAACACGAGGTTCCCCGCCCCCCATTTTGGGGGAAGGGGTGTACGTGAAATTTTCAAATGGGAACATAAGTCGAGCGATACCTCGTTCGAAAGAGCTTGGAAAATTGAACAGATCTCGGTGGAAGTAACAATTCGTAGTAGATAGTAGAGACATCCAGTAACTTGCACACGCGGTTTAAACAGATTTCTAACAATAGCATATCGACAGCTACTTAACAAAAAGGACTAGCGAGCTAGACGCAAGGACTGAGGAGGATAAGCCGCGATTTCTGTATTACAAATTCAAACCCGAGTCCTGCCCCAGATTATTGATCTTGGCTTCGAATACCAAGAAGACAAAGATAATCATGGAGAAACAAGGAGTAATTTTATTATCAGAATATTAATGTTAGTATCCATATGATGAATCTCAAAACTCTGGGGATATAAGTATTGCAATATTGGGGATGTTTGCATAGCTGAAAGCGGGATTGAATCTCCTAATAATGAATACTATATTTAAATCCTGGCCGTACAAGCGTAGGTTACTGGTCAGTGCTCTTGCTTAGCAAACACGAGGTTTCGAGTTTAATCCCGCGACCAACCAACCTGAAATTTCTCCACAAAGTGAATAACTGGATAATACATTTTAATATAGGGACTAACTGACTTTCTTGTCCGTTGTTATTGATTACGGTCACTTTGTAGTGTGTTAAGTAAAAATACTTTATATAAATAAATATCCAAGAGAGAAATTATTCGCTATAGCGTTAACAGTACCCCTCAATTGAGGATCATTACTTTGACATGCTTATTACTTGGTTTTTGTTTGGAAATGCATATCCTTGCGTTTCGTGTCTTAAGCTAACAAAAGAACAACATGCAAGTGTCATTTGTCTTTGGTAATTACGTGCGATTTATTATGGCTGGAAAAATGACCCCTTTAGGTGTCATCAAATGCATCGAAGTGCCACGAAACTAATAATTACTTGTTACATTATAACAGTGACACCTCTGTTGAAAGAGCATGACTTCCTCGATTCAAATCGACATAATTCATCCTTGTAAGTGTTTCTGTGAGTAAATGTCAACCTACTTTAATTAGCAGTATGTAAGAGAAAAAGTCAATTTGAAAACTTTGCGTGCATGTTATGTTTCAAGGTTGCAGAATAATCTATACACATTGGAGTCTCTATGACCTAATGTTCAAAGGAATCCATTAATAAAAGGTAAAATTGTCTTTTGAAATATAGTTTACATACTGTCTGTGCATGCTGTTGAGGGATTTGAAGCTTAAAATATATAAAACGATAATCATGCCTGTATGGTTCTGTATGGTATGCCTGTTGTTCTGTATGGTTGCGAAACATGGTCGCTTAATCTGAGGGAAGAACATAGACTGAAAGTATTTGAGAACAACATCCTGAGACGAATATTCAGATCCAAGAGTAACAGGAATGGGGAATGGCGGAAACTTCATAACAAGGAACTACAGGTACATAATTAATACGGTTTACCCAACATTGTTAGGGTCATCAAGTCTAGGAGGCTTAGGTGGGGAGGACATATAGCCAGGATGGAAGAAAGTAGAAACGCACCAATCGGAAAACGACCATTAGGAAGACCTAGGCGCAGATGGGAGACCATTCGCCAAATACTCGAAAAAAAAGTGGGAATACAATATCCCGGTACATCAATTATTTATTGATTTTAGAAAGGCGTGCGACTCAGTTAGGAGAGAAACATTATACAACGTTCTTACAGAACTTGGAATACCGAGAAAGCTAATTAGATTAATTAAGATATGTTTAAATGAATCCCAAAGTAAAGTCCGGGTAGGATTTTTTTTTTCCACGAGCTTTCATGTCGAAAATGGCCTGAAACAAGGAGATGCGTTGTCGCCATTATTATTTAACTTTGTGCTGGAATACGCCATAAGGAAAATCAAAGAGAGCAACCAGGGCCTAGAGTTTAACGGTATTCACCAGGTTATGGCATATGCTGATGATGTAAATTTAATAGGGGATGATAGAACAATAGAAAGAAATGCAGAGATCTTATTAAACGCTTGCAAGGACATGGGTTTAGAAGTAAATGCAGAGAAAACTAAATACATGGAAGTGCGTCGGGACCGTAATATGGCAAATTGTGGATGCATTAAAATATAAAATAATACTTTTGATAAAGTGGTCCTTACTTTCAAATATTTAGGATCAATATTAACAGATGAAAATCGTATTCACGAAGAAATTAAATGTCGACTAAAAGCAGGGAATTCGTGTTACTTTCGGTTCAAAATCTCTTGTCGTCGCGAATTTTGTCGAAGAATTTGAAGCTTAAAATATATGAAACGATAACCATGCCTGTTGTTCTGTATGGTTGCGAAACATGGTCACTTACTCTGAGGAAAAAACATAAACTGAAAGTATTTGAGAACAGGATCCTAAGAAGAATATTCGGACCCAAGAGGAACGAGAATGGGTAATGGTGGAAACTTCATAACGAGGAACTACATAATTTATACGGTTTACCCAACATTGTTAGGGTCGTCAAGTCTAGGAGGCTTAGGTGGGCAGATTATGTAGCTAGGATGGAAGAAAGTAGAAACGCTTTCAAAGTCTTGACTGGAAGACCAATCGGAAAACGACCATTAGGAAGACCTAGGCGCAGATGGGAGGACAATATTAAGATGGATCTCGCAGAGATAGGAATACAAAGTAGAAACTGGATGCAATTAGCTAAGGATAGAAGTCAGTGGAGAGCTTTTGTGAACGCGGCATTGAACCTCCGGGTTCCGTAGGCCATAGAGTTGGTTAGTTAGTATATAATAGCTTATGGCAACCCTAGTCTGCAGTAATGTGGTAAGTGGTCTATAGTGGGTTGGTTTGTGTTATTGCTAACATAAAAGATGTCTAACGGGGAAACAATTTTCGAAAGGGCATTCATGACAGCTATATGTGAAATCGAAAGAGAATCGCTCTATCGTAAAGACAGGACAATAAAATACTGTTCTTATTGCAAAAATAGATCGCTCCGACAATAAATTATGATCATCGATGCATCACACTTTCCAATTTTTCATTTGCGACCCGTTTCCGTAATTTTTGTGTAGCAAACTTCAATGCGATACAGCTGTTTGCAGTGCTTTTTAAATGATATTCATTGTATTTCAGTATTTAACATGTAACTGAACAGAATTAATTGCATTCGACTTCCGAACTGTGTATATGATTTTTTCAAAGTTATGTCGAAGTAAATTAGAAACTGAATTTAATATTCATTTAGGAAGTATCGCTATTTGTGAATCGAAAACTTTTCTTTCACTGCACAACTCTGGAGAAAGTTGAAACTTAACTTGAGTAAGTGAAAGAACTAATGATCATGCTACTAGTAAAAAGCGATCACGATTAGTTGAACTTCTAATTGTGCTTTTAAAACTAATTTGAGGGTACTTAACCCAATGGAATTACTTCTAAAAATATCCTTCCCTGGGATCATGAAAGGTTCCAACTTCGAGAAAATTTTTCTCAAGTACTGCTTATGCCAATGGTAAAAGTGCCCATAATACTTGGATACATTTTTAGTTGCGCTTTTTATACTAATTTGAGAATGCTTAATCCAGTGGAACTACTTTAAAATATATTCGCCCAAGAAGTTACGAAAAGAAAGACCTTAAAATTGGGATCTTTGAAGTACAGCTTATGCCAACGGTAAAATTGCCTATACTTGGATATATTTCTTTCTATATATAATTGCGATTTTTATACTGATTTGAGGATCTGAATCCAAAGAAAATGTTTTTAAACATATATGTTCATAGGGGCCTCAGAAAAGTGTCCCGAAATGTATCTTTGAAGTGCTTCTTGTGCTAACAATAAAATTATCCATCGTAGATATTCCAAATTTGAGGTAAATTTTCTCGTGAATCTACATGTTTCAAAATTATTTCACTGAATTCAGGATCCTCAAGTTAGTGCAATTAGAAGTGTATCGAAGTTTGGGCACTTTTACTACTGATGTGATACCAACTTTGAGGTCATTTTTCTCGTGATCCCGTGGACGGATGTGTTTGAAAGAGAGCGGATCTGTAATGTATTCACCAAATCACGTACCATCCGAATTAATCCGAAGAAAAATAAAAAATCTTGCGGCGACGGAGGAGGCGAGAGAAGGAAATAAGGTAGTCAGCCCCAGTGGCGTAGCGAGCATTACAAGATTGGGGGGGATGAAACCTGAAATTGCCAAGTCTTGATTTAAAAAATGCCAAGTGTTCGTTAAAAAAAACAAAAAAAAAAAAAACATAGGCCTACCAAGTGTTTCGAAAATCTTAGTCTCACTTTTACCAACCTTTGCAGCAACCTTATTTTCATATTCGTCTCATTCTGTGCCCCATCTGAGATACGAATACGAACAGCCCCCGTTTTCGAATAAAATTGCACACCTCAACTCAGAATCATTATCATCTCCCACGATGCACAACTGTTAATTTAACAACTTATGGCTAGTTTAGGTAATCTGCGCCAGTCAATTCTCACCAGAAATGCGCAGCTTTTTTCTCTTCTGTCCTCCAGTCTCCTCCCACTTCGATTTCATAATTTTGCACTCTGATGAAAATTATTAAATACCGGCAAGAAAAATACTAATATATAACCTCCCTTTTAGGCGCCCCTCCAACCGCAAGCCCGGGGCACTGCCTCGCTTGCTTCCCCATGAGCTACATAAGTAACATACAATGTTTACGTAATGCTTTGACTTATAAATACTATAAAGAAAGGAAGAATTGCAATTTTTGTTTTACTTTCCGAAAGAAGCAACTACGTGATTGAAAGTAAAGTAGGAAAGGCAACACATTTATATCAAAATGAAGTGAAACACACACCGATCTATGCTTTCACCCAGCAGACGTATTGTTTGGCCCCCCAAAATGTGACTTTTGGAATCATGCACTTAGGTTCATAGCGGAAGCGACAGAATGACTTGACTCATCCATTGTAGTTTTCGTCCATCAAACATTTCCAGAAACCTACTGTGCCCCCCTGTGCCGTACTATGGAAAATCAGCACCCGGGGCGAGAGAATACGACGGCGGCCTCGTACATATGAGTTAGGGCGACAGATCATTCGCGAAGCGCCACCATGGTTGGCGCGAAGCGTAAAAAAATTTTCAAAAGTAAATCCTGGTTTTCCTTGATTTTGAACACCTTTTATTACTTTTTCCTCCCATTTTATATATGTGCACATATATTTTTCTAACATGAGTAACATTATAGGATCACTTCCTAAAGCAGAAAGAGGATTTAAGTACATACTAGTAATATTCCAAATAATTTTTCCTTTCTCTCGTTTTTAATTTTTGTCCCCAATTTTGCGCCCCATTTCTTCGGTAGCTCAGGGCTATCGCCCCCCGTTATGGAAGGCACTGATGATACCATTCCCAAAACACACTTTTGTTCAGTTCTCCCTACTCGAAAAGCCCTGTAAATAGAAAGTCTTACTGCAAAACAGAATTGAAATAAGCTATTCTTGTCCTCTATATTAATATGGTCACCTTTTGTTTCAAAGCGAAAGGTTTATTCACACACAAAATATACCGTGTGCGTGGGTTTTCTCGGGGTTCTCCCGTTTCCTCCCACTTTCTTCATTCCACCATTTCATTCATTACTCATCATCACCGTCTCCTTTAGCCTAACCGGCATAACCGTGGGACGTAAAACTCAAATATTTCATTTCACACACAAAATATACACGGTTACACAATACAAAGTATATTTACTCTAGTATCAAAATCTGCTTGCCTTTGACATTTTACTATTAGAAAAAAAAAACAACTTAAATTTGTCAAATTTACATACTGTAGTAAAAAGTTTATACTAATAAACCTGCCATGTTTTCTTTATGTATGTGAATACGAGACACATTAGATCCCCTTCCCCCCCAAACTTTCCAACACAATCCAATAAACTGTACGTCTGGTTATGAATAACAGTATAATAGGCCGCGGTGGCTCAGTAGTATAGCTTTCACTTCTGGTGCATGGGGTCCTCGGTTCGATCCCAGCTCACTTCAAGTGAGCTTTGTAGTGGAAAAAGACTGTGCGCGTAGGTTTCTCGTGGTTCTCCCGTTTCCTCCCACTTTCTTCATTCCACCATTTCATTCATTTCTCATCATCACCGTCTCCTTTAGCCTAGCATTTATTTATTTTTTTCAACAATATAATAGGCGGAATTTCCCTAAGCTGCAGCTACTTTTCTCTCGTCGTTCCCTGCAATTAACTTTACGGACTGAAGATGTTTACAATCCAACTTTTAAAAAAATCCTTAAAAACTTAAGATAATGTCTTATAAAAATGCTTTACAGAAAAACAATATGCAAACGATTTAAATCAGTGACACAATCAACATTCAATATTCTTCGCGCGTTTAGCAATATTTATTTACATGGTAGTTGCCAAAATTACGTTTGTCAGTTTAATCTGATGAAAAGTTGATTTTTCTCCTTGTGTCGTGTATAATTGTCAGGATCAGATGTACATATTTCTGAGCCCTGGACCAAGCACAATTCTGTGCCCATAACCTCTCAAAAATATTATAATTCTTGTTACTTTATTTAATGTCTCTCTGAAGAAAAAGTCACTCATCTTTTCTGTGCTTGTACATGTAGAAACACTCAAAAAAAAAAAAAAAAGTAAGATGGCATTATATTGGAGAGTGTCCGAGTTTCCACCAGGTACAGTCACTCACATAAGTACCTGGACCCCTGACTTATAATTCCATTACTTGGGGTCCAGGTACACCTTGTCTCAAAAAGGTTGAGCGCATTCTTTATTGGTGTTTTGAGGCAAAAATTTTCTAAGTCCAGCTTCGGGTATCTTCGGAAAAAAGTAAGCCAGGTTCGAACCTCCAAGCCAGCCTTTGCAATCGGGAAAAAGTTTGCAGATGTGTTTTTCTTCTTTTAAATATAATAAGACTTGTTACCAAGTGTTTAAAAAAGCAACATTGATTGAAATACTTAATGATACAATATTTCGAAACCGTTTATTAATATGAGCACATGCTTGTTTGTCATTTAGCTTTCTATACGTAATGGAACATTTAAATACGTTAAAGAATCTTTCCATATGTAAAAGAATGCTCAAAGTTAAGAAATAGAACATAATTATCGCCTGAGTACTAAAATAAAAGTCAAAGTAGAACAGAAACAGCATTCGTAATGGATATGAATGTCATAATTATCTTGAGATCCGTTATACATCGCTAGAAGCTTAGTTGTAGAAGTCCTTGTGTTAGCTCATTGGTAAGCTGTCGGATTTCAAATCATAAGGTTGTGAGTTCGAATCCCATCTGGGTCAATACTTTTTTTAAAATTATATTTTCCGCAATGCATGAAAAATTATATAAAATAATTACATTAAAATACATAAGTTGTTTATATATAACATAATAATTGCAGAACATAGTAATTATTATGTTTAAAATATAACATCTGAGATAATTTTCACAGTAGGTCGGTATTATATATGAGGATGTAAATACAAGTTAAGAAACTCGTTCAATAGCAATAAATAAATCATGTAGTGTATTTATTTGCAGCTATTTGTCATATAGAGAGTAATTCTCAACATTCATAATATAGAATGTCATTTATGTTCTTGAAAAGTTATTCGATGCATAAACAGAGGGTATAAACAGAGAATCCAAAGTCGGAACGCTCGCAAAAAAATTCATGAACCCCAAAGGTCACGTGAGCAGACTGGAATTGTCCTTATGAAGCATGCCACAGCATAAAGTCTTTACATAGATTTTCAATTCAATTCCTGATATATGCTTTTGCAATGTGGAAGTGGTGATGCCTTGAGTCGCCCTCTCTCGCTCGCTCGCTCGCTCGCTCACTCTCTCTCTATTTATACAGAATATAAAAGTGGATTTATGTGTGTGTTTCAACATAATTCTGATATATCTAGAGCAATTTTAACTATATTTCTTACAGTCTGGAAAAAGAGTACTGTCGGGATGCATATCAAAAATGCTAGAAACGGGTCGATATTATTATTGAATCCATAGTTTCGTGGTCGCTTAGGTGGATAGCTCTACTTTCAATTCAAGTCCAATTAAGCTCCCATTAGCACCCAGGGTGATTACGTAGCGACATAAAGATATCGAAATCAACCGATATTAGAATCGAATCATAAGTTTTCAGCGCCGCTAACAGTGCAGCATTTCCCATTAGTCCACATTAGTCCCATTGCCTAGAGGGCAACATATTTGCAGAGTGCAAATTTTAAAACTTGAATAATATTTTAATTTTTTCCGTATGAAAAAGTTAAAAATCATGAGCAAATATACTATTTCACGAGCAATCCTCTTTTACTATTCTAATATGTTTAATAATAGCGTAAGAAATGTAATAGTAATTCAGAACATGTTTCACAGTTGTTATTTTTTCTTACATAGTTGTAGCTGTAGCATGTAGTGAGTGGAATTTAAATGTAATAAATTCACTAATTAACCATATTCGAATTAAGTTTTATTTTTAAGTTCGGAATGAAGGGGCGGAGAAATATGGAGTTATTGGGGGCACCGAGCTTTTCTACATTTTATTTTCAAGATCTCCACTTTTCTTTTGTCATTTGTTCCTTATAAAAAAAGTTCAGTCACTTTTGGATTATCATAGGATAGTAGGAGTTGGATTTTGGGATGCAGCCTGTGAGATTCTAGAGGAGCTAACTGCTTGAAAAAATATTTTTGAATCATCTGTAACATATGAAATAAGGATATGTATCATAAAAAATTGAAAGTAACTATGTCTGCGTAATCATCACGGTCAAATTGCAAAGTCAAATGAATTGACGTTTGGTATATAATCAGGCTCCAATCCTAACTGGGAAGTTATCATACGCGTGTCACTTTCATTATAATACATATCCTTAGGGGGAGTAGAAGTCCGAATTTTTGCGAAAAATTTAGTATCTCACAAGCCGTTCAACTGAGAGCTGAAATCCAGCATATAACTCTTTATTAAAAATAAAGAGAATATGCCCTGGCATTTTTTAAAATTGTCTTTTATGAGCGGGGGTGCATTTTCTATATATTGGAAATTGGTAGTGGGTTGATTTGTAAAAATAATCGAAAACGATTGATATTAGTTGAGAAAAAAATTGAGTAATGCAAACTAAAGTTCTTTTTGAATTTTATACCCACTGCTTTCTATTTATAATTGCTGAAGCTGGTGTTTAATATATGGAGCGTTCCGAGCATAAGGCAATCAAGCCATAAAGTTAGAGAAAAATGGCCATAAAATTTGTATTCTAAACTTAATTACATGGGCATTTCCAATTAGTACGGCATGCTTAATTATATAGAAAATTAGTTTCTCTCTTTTTTTTTTTTTTACGTTGGTCTACTTTTCCTTGATTCGAAACTTTTAAATTTCACCCTATTTTCTACTGAAATGTGTCTGTAAGGCAACAAAGAAATAATTACATATGATAAATTTAAATTCATTTTAATTCGGAAGATGAGAAACACTTTGCCATTATATATCGTAAAGGTCAGACCCACCAGTATTGTAACAAAGAGGTGCTTGAGCCAATGACGGTAGAAATTCAAACTCCGATAAGTGATAATTTCACAGTCTTGTTTTATTACAAGTGTAATCTCTTTAGTCAATGGAGAGGAGGACGTGGGTCATCGGTCAGAGTTGATGTCGATGGGTTTTGGTGGGTCGGAGTTGGTCGCAATGGTTCAGAGTGGTTCATAGTTGGTGGTGGGTCAGAGTGGATCACGATGGTTGATGGGTCAGAGTGGGCCAATGGGTCATTTGGGTGGTGGGTCATAGTGGGTCATGGTGGGTCGTGGATCAAATTTTCATTGACCCACACCATCTCTGGTTAAAATTGTACTAAAGATAAGAGGCACCGAAGATGCATGTCGGCTATTATGCTCAAATTTTGCGCATGGATAGTACTCCACCAGAAAGCAATAAATCTGAAACGGTTCACGGTATGACCTCCTAGAACTCGAGATGTAGGGGTTTGTCTGATTGGCTAAATTAAGACGTCAATGATTTATCCTTCAACAACCAAGCTTTTTATGATCGTTTCCGTGGGGAAGTCAGAAGAACACGTGCCTAGTAATCGTAATATTGATAGTTCGCGTCCACCCCGGGGTATTTGTTTTGTGTTTTTTTGTTTCACCTAAATATAAACAAATCACACATATAGGCATTTTAACATATTTTGGGAGAGTAATTTTGTGGTTCGTTGGCGTTTCATCGCGTCTCTGCCGCTGGTAGTAAAGTTTTCAATATGGAACTTGGGCCATCACGGATCGTCGCTGCAGGGCCACCAATTTCTGGCGAGAGGTTAATAGTTGACCATCTGTAGTCCACCGACGCTTACAGCTTAGGGTAATGAACAATGTCCTTGCCTTGTAGACTTCATGACTACCGACGTCGGCAGTCAACTAGCTTTTAGTATTCCTTTACTAACCATCTATCGTTCATGTTTGTACACGGTGTTGTCATAATAATAATAATAATAATAATAATAATAATAATATTATTATTATTATTATTATTATTTGTAGTAACAGTAGTATAATTGATGATAGAATAATTATTGTCTATGTATTATCTAGGTAGGACTACACACAGGATTTGGCTCGTTTTGGTTCGACTTGACTCTAATCCGAGTCGAGTTGGAAGATATTTTTCGCGCCGAGTCCAAGAGTAGACCTCAAAGATGTCTGTTTCGAGTCGAGTCGAGTTTCGTGCCCATCCCTACTAATGAGAGCTTAATCGGAGTTAAGCGAAATTGAAAGTCTCACTATTTATCTAAGCGACCCCGAAAACTATGAATCTAATATCGATCATTTTCTAGCAATCTTTTATATGTATCCCCCTCCCATTCACCATAGGTAACCCGACAGCACTCTTTTTGAAACTATAAGAAATGTGGTTAAAATTACTCTAGGCCAGTGGTTCTCAATCTAATTCCTATCACGATCCCCTTTTATCACACGCTCTTGCCAGCGACCCTTTTATAATTTGTTTTATAATAAGCTTGTGTGGGATTTTTAACATACCTATTTCTATAATAGTAGAATCCTTTTTTTTTTTTTTTTTGTTTATAGTGAACAGTGCCATGGAAAATCATTGCCCGGGGCGAGAGTATAGTACGATGTCACCGTATATATGAGTGACGTCGACAGACTAGCTACGAAGCGCCACCATGGTTGGCACGAAGCTCAATAATATTTTCAAAATAAACCCTACCTTTCCTTAATTTTGAGCACATTTTATTACGTTTTTCCTTCTATTTTACACATGTGCACATGCACTTTCCTAACTTGAGTAACACACTTCCTCCGAAATGTGTGGCCCCTCTTTTCGGCGCCCGGCACTGACAGTGGATACAGTAACTGTAATATCTATATTCCCAACGACGAAGGTGCTGGTTCAAGATGGATGTTAAACTCCTTCATTGAAGAGGCCATTAACGTATCCGATCTAAGCCCACAACTTCTTGACCAAATAATAGAATGATCATGCGACAAGTCTTTGCAACTGGTTTTCTGTAACGAAGACTTGGACAAGTTCTGCCTGATGAGGAGAGAATAATATCCTGGTCTGGTGATTGCTGCTTTAAAAGTAATAATCCCATTTGCTATATCGTACTTGTGCGAAAGTGTGTTTTTTTATGGTAAACATTAAAACAAAGATAAGAAATCGCTTATCAGTTGAAAACGGCTTGATAATATTCGTCATGAAGATTGAACAGGGCATTGCTGCACTAGTGAAATTACACCATGCTTAGGTATCTCATTAGGTTTTAATTTTAATTGTATTTCAATGTGCAGGTTTTGTTTCATGTGTATTTTTCTAGTATTTCTATATACAGTTCTCATTAGTTTTATATCATACCTCTTTGATTTAAATTCATTTTTAAACAACTCTACTAACTAACTAACTCTATGGCCTATGGAACCCGGAGGTTCAATGCCGCGTTCACAAAAGCTCTACACTGACTTCTATCCTTAGCCAATTGGATCCAGTTTCTACTTTGTATTATTATCTCAGCGAGATCCATCTTAATATTGTCCTCCCATCTGCCCCTAGGTCTTCCTAATGGTCGTTTCCCGTTTGGTCTTCCAGTCAAGACTTTCAAAGCGTTTCTACTTTCTTCCATTCTAGCTACCTGACCTGCCCACCTAAGCCTCCTAGACTTGACGACCCTAACAATGTTGGGTAACCGTATAAATTATGTAGTTCCTCGTTATGAAGTTTCCGCCATTCCCCATTCCCGTTCCTCTTGGGTCCGAATATTCGTCTAAGGATCTTGTTCTCAAATACTTTCAGTCTATGTTCTTCCCTCAGAGTAAGCGACCATGTTTCGCAACCATACAGAACAACAGGCATGATTATCGTTTTGTATATTTTAAGCTTCAAATTTCTCGACAGAATTAGCGACGACAAGAGACTTTGAACCGAATAGTAACACGAATTCTACACCCTTTGAAAATGTTCAGTAGACTTATTTTTTATTGTTCTTTACAGTGTGTATATAAAATAAAAGTATGCCTATCAGAACAAAATTAAAAATAATATTTAAAAATAATTTCTGGTATTAGATTCTAACTATATTTGTCTCTTCCGCCTATCTTCGCGATCCCCTAGGGGCCGCGACTCCCAGGTTGAGAAACCCTGCTCTAGGCATACATGAGTTATGTTGGAACATACATACATACACTTTTATATGTATAAATTCAGATAAGAGAGAGTTGAGAGAGAGCGATTAAGGAATTACCGCTCTCAATCTCTTCCCTTTACTTTTGCGATTCGTGAATTTCTTACGTGACAGTTTGGGGCTAGCTAGTTTTTTGCCTTGAACCACGATCCGATTTTCGATATGCTCTACCTAAATGCTGTAATGCGAATATTGAGAAGTTATCTGCGAGGAAAGTAGCTGCAAATAAATATATTACATAACTTATTTATTGCTATTACACGATTTTTTAAATTTGTATTCAATATTCTCACATAACACACCGACGTTCTGTGAATACCTCAGATGTTATATTTTAAAGATAAGAATTACTTATGTCGTGAAATGATATGAATATATATATTCAACTGATATATACAACTGATGATATGAATATATATATTCAACTCATATATACAACTGATGATATGAAAATATATATACAACTGATGAATTGTAATGTAACTATTTTACATAATTTTCATGCATTGAGGAAAGTAGAATATCATAAAGGAATCTCACCTGAACGGGTATCGAACTCACGATTTAAACGCTCGGTGGTGTACCACTGAGCTAATATGACCGCTTTTCGGAAGCTGCTTCTGAAATATAACTGAGCTCATACGTAAATGCTCTTTTCCGTATGGAAATCACAATGACGAAACGAGAGTGTGAATACATAGTCTCGAAATATTGTATCATTAAGTATTTCAATCAATGTTACTTTTTTCTACACTTAATACCATTTCAACATGTCTTATTATATTTAACAGAAGGAAAAACATATCTGTACATCTTTTCCCGATTACTAAGGTTGGCTTTGGAGGTTCGAACCAGCAGCTTTAGTTTACTGTTTTCCGAAGACACCCGAAGTTGGACTTCGAAAGTATTCGTCTCAAAACAGCTATAATCATATCGCTCAATCTGTTTGGTATATGGTATATGTTTTTATACGTGTAAAGTCAGTATAACAATTCATTCTTTAAACAGCTTTTCGTATGTATTAATATTCCTTTATAAAAACTGTTTTTATTATTATTATTACGGCGCACCATTTTCAGATTTCTTTCGCGAGTCGTTGACCAAGTCGTTCGCCACCAGCGTTGCCAGACTCACAGCTCGGAATTATTCCAAAACCTGATCGAACTTATGCTAGATTCGGTCAAATTATGCTAGATCCTCATAATTACTAATTCAGGAGTTTAAAAAAAAAAAACAAAGTTGAGATACGATAACGTAACTTAAAATACACAGAGAGCAAGAATGCATGGATAGAACTCAATACTTCACGCACCAAAATTTTAACTCAACTAAATTACTGCAGTCGTTGCCAAACTCAATGGCGTATATATCGTATAAATGAATGCAAAGTTTTTGTTTACATATTTTGAAAGAAAATTACTTCGCAGCATAAGCGGAGTTGGGAATCGTCTGCTGGGGGAGGGGGCAGATTTTTGGTCGGTCTCGGAGCTGTCATTTCAGGAATAAATATGATCATGAAGTCAGAAGTAAAGATGGTGAAGTTGTCAAAAAGTTGGGGAGAATGGCCCCCATAGCTCCGCCCATGCCTCGGAGTTAAAGGATTAGAAAACCCTGGGTGGAGCCACAAAAAAAAAAAAAAAAAAAAAGCTCAAAGCCGTTCCGAACTTACTTAGGAAAATAAGACTGCTTGTATGGTTTACCGAGTGTATGAATCAATGGAAGAGGATACATTTCTGCCGTTCTTTTTCTTCCCACGACCAACTTCTCCAGGTTTTACGGCTTTTTGATAACTTGCTGAAATTGTGCTAGATTTGGGCAGGATGCTAAAAGCAAGATGCTAGGTGCTAGAGACATGCAAATTATGCTAGATCTAGCATCATTATGCTAGATCTGGCAACGCTGTTCCCCACAATAGGCGTGTCGTGCAAGTAACCAATCACATGTCAGGTACTAGCTTTTACCTATTGCTTTCTTCTCACAGCTCAGAACATTGGTAACTATGTATAGACGTACAGCAGTAATTACTTTATGGGAGTTGGAAGGTTATTCTGCAACTGCAGCTAGCAGGCGAGTAGGTGTCCCGGCCTCTACAGGAAGGCAATGGATTCGGAAATATGGTGCTACATGTCAGACTGGTAATTTACGATCTCCTGGTCGTCCGCATGTGTCAACCGAAGCCCAAGATGCGAGATTAGTAAACGAAGCCCGGTTAGACCCACTAAGGACGTCTAGACAGATAAGGGAAGCTTCTCTCTTTCCTGGTAGTAAGCATACAGCTCTGCGAAGGCTTCGTCATGCTGGGTTACGTGGCCGTGTTGCTGCCGTGAAGGAAAAACTCTCAGACGACCACAAAATTTACCGTCTCGCGTTTGCACAGGCGAATGTGGGTCTCAATTGGGAAAACGTAGTTTTCTCAGATGAATCCATATTCACAACATCAAAGGAGGGACGCCGTTTTGTGTATCGTCCGAGAGGCATCCGATATGACCATGGATATGTGGCTGCTTGCAATCGTAGTGGCCATGTATCTATTTTATGTTGGGGTTGGATTTCCAGTCGCGGAGCAGGACAGCTTCATAGAATTGAAGGACATCTGGACAATGCTCAGTACTTAGACATTATCAGTAATATCATGGTGCCATCTGTTTCAGCCTGATGGTGTAATTCAGTTCCAGCAATACCAGTCGCCAATACATAATTCCCGTGTGGTTCAGGAATGGTTCGCAGGGCACCCTGAGATTGATTTAATCGACTGGCCGCCTCTTGGAGCAGACCTCAATCTCATGGAAAATATGTGAGCAGAAGTGAAGCGTACTCTAAGGGAAAGTTGGCCTGAGGCAGATCCACCAAGAACTCAGGATGACCTGTGGCATCTTGTTTCCGAAGCATGGCTGGAGGTAGGGGAAGGAGTTAGATTTGTCACCCATGTAATAGATTCCATGCCCAGAAGAATGGAGCGTGTAATAAATTCAGAAGGGTCTTGGACACAATATTAATGACCCCGCCTTAACTCCCGAAAACAACCCTTTTCAGGGCTACCTAAACGCTTCTGAAAATATTTCTAGAAGTAAACCACTCCTTGTATCCGATTTCTGTGCAATCCTACTAACAAAAGAATGATAATTAGCTGTAGGCTTTGAACTCAAGACCTCTTCAGTGGCAAGTCCGTACTCTACCAGTGAGCTAACATGAACACGCAAACCTAACCTGAAGAAACACGACTTTCAATTTCTGGTATTCGATGACAATGATGCTCATATACTTTGCAAATGTTGTATTCAACTTGGGATATTCTGCAACACACACACACACATAAACAAAGCAATTGAGAGAGAGAGAGAGAGAGAGAGAGAGAGAGAGAGAGAGAGAGAGAGAAAGAGAGATGAATACACAAAAGCATATTCAACGTATTCGAATGAGACTCTAAGTAACGACATTCCCTTCTAAAGAAAATTTGTGTTTCTTCCCGTGACGTTAAGGAAATCGGGAAAAGCTATGTCTTAAAGCAGGATACGACTTTGGATACTCTGTTTATACACTTTCTATATCCGTAGGAATATACTGTATTTCACGAATATAAATAACATACTGTAATGAGAATATTGAGAAGTTAAATCTGTATGACAAATAGCTGCAAATAAATACACTACATAACTTATTTATTGCTATTAAACGATTTTCCTAACTTGTATTTAACATTCTCATATATAATAACGACCTACTGTGAAAATTATCTCAGATGTTATATTTTAAACATAATAATTACTATGTTCTGCAATTATTATGTTATATATAAACAACTTATGTATTTTAATGTAATTATTTTATATAATTTTTCATGCATTGCGGAAAATATAATTTAAAAAAAAGTATTGACCCAGGTGGGATTCGAACTCACAACCTTATGATTTGAAATCCGACAGCTTACCAATGAGCTAACACAAGGACCTCTACAACTAAGCTTCTAGCGATGTATAACGGATCTCAAGATAATTATGACATTCATATCCATTACAAACGCTGTTTCTGTTCTACTTTGACTTTTATTTTAGTACTCAGGCGATAATTATGTTCTATTTCTTAACTTTGAGCATTCTTTTACATATGGAAAGATTCTTTAACGTATTTAAATGCTCCATTATGTATAGAGAGCTAAATGACAAACAAGCATGTGCAAGGTTTCGAAATATTGTATCATTAAGTATTTCAATCAATGTTGCTTTTTAAACACTTGGTAACAAGTCTTATTATATTTAAAAGAAGAAAAACACATCTGCAAACTTTTTCCCGATTGCAAAGGCTGGCTTCGAGGTTCGAACCTGGCTTACTTTTTCCCGAAGATACCCGAAGCTGGACTTAGAAAATTTTTGCCTCAAAACACCAATAAAGAATGCGCTCAACCTTTTTGAGACAAGGTGTACTTATGTGGGTGACTGTTCAATGGAAAAAGCAGTGATGGAAATTTCGCTCGCTATTAAGTCGAACAGGGTATTGTGATAACTTGCTCAAAACTTACATGCTACACTTTATTGTTCATTCACATTATCCCAGCCACTTCATTACTTTTCGAATAAGCTTATATTGATAGCAGAAATGGGATGGAATTAAAATATGGGACATTTGCCTGTCCCGACTAAATTTATTGGGACGCGGGATTTTCGGATCCAAAATCGGAACTGTCCCGTTTTTTACGGGACGTATGGCAGGCTTAATACTAACCAGTCACTGCCTTGTTCTTGTTTTATTAACGTCAATTCTGCCAGTCACTACCTGTTGCCTTGTATTCGCTTTTATCAAATGCTTTTGCGTCCAATGCTCTACTTGCCACTGAAACGCCTCTTCCTTCTGTTTTCCTTTCTTGCCAACTCTATTCTGCTTTTGTCAGTGGTACAATTCCCGATTTTCATTAAAGATTCTTCAAAATGTTTACGAATATCAAATGAACAAACGTGAAGTGTAATCACTTGCAACAAGTAAAGAAACTTCTAAATATATCAATTTATTTCAAAATTGGAAACTACACAAAACTTATGCCAAGTCTATACGAGAATTGATAATAATTTGCAGTAACTGGGTACCTAAGAAAATGTTAAACCGAAGAAGTCAATTGAACAAAACGGCATTCTTCAAATTGCCAACTATGCATTTTAATTTGCCAACTTGTCAAGAGATTGGAAACTTTGGGGGGAGGCTCCCCCTTTACCCCCCCCTTAACGACGCCCTTGGTCAGCCCTTAAGCTTTGTGTTTGTTTCCACGCTGAATGAAGGAGGGGAAGAATTTTTTTCTACTTCTCGCGGAAGAAACTTATTCATCTTTTAAGGGCGAGGGAGCTCCACAGTAGGTTTTCGAAGAATAACTGTTTCGCGACGTTCATAACAAATTATTACGAAGGTAAAAGTTCTTTCTTATTGCAGTTTACAATTTCAGAATTTGATAACATATTATACTAGCATATATTACCCGCTTTGCTGGGTTGAAATAAATAATTTAAATGCACATCTTTGTATCTCATGTATTTTATTGCCATTAATTTTTTATAGTTTGCAGCAAACATGTTTACACAGCTTTTGTTAATGTTTGGAAATGTTATGATGTAGTAACAATCTTTTCTCTTAGTTGTAAATTAAGCGATTCGTGTTCTAATACTGCAGAGATAACTGATTTTTTTCGTAATTCAATTAGTGTCACTGGTCATCTCCGTGACCGCAAGGACTACAGATTCAACACTAATATCGGTCATTTTTGACCATATTATATATATATATATATATATATATATATATATATATATATATATATATATATATATATATATTTCCCCCTCCCCCATGTGGCGGGCCATGGCATCGAAAGTGTCACCGTTCATCTCAGCGACCCCCAAAAAATGTGGATTCAGCACTAATATTGATCATTTTCGATCATTTTAAATATATCTTCCTTTCCCTCTCCCAAGTTGCGGGGTTGAATTTGAATTTAAACGGAATCGAAATTATCACTGTTCATCTAAGCGATCCAGAAAACTGATACACTGGCCACACTGATACTGGCCATTTTCGATCATTTTTATATATCTCTTTCTCCCCCTCCCCAAGTGGCGGGGCTGATTTTGGATTTAAACCAGATCGGAAATGTCACTATTCATCTGAATGATCCCGAAAATTATGGATTAGTCACTAATATTTGTCATTTTCGATCATTGTTATACATTGAGCTCTCCTTCCCTCGCCTCCGTGCTGCGGCACACGGCATCAGAATTGTCACTGTTAATCTCAGCTACTCCTAAATGTATGGATTCGACACTAATATTAGTCATTTCGATCACTTTTAAATGTTTATCCCCCTCCCCAACGATCAGGGCTGAACTTGGATCGAAACAGCATCAGAAGTGTCATTGTTTCTCTCATTGACACCTAAAACTATGGATTCAACAATATTATCGGTCATTTTTGCTTATTTTTAAATTTCTCTCCTCCCCTACGTTGCATCGTCAAAGTGAATAGCCTAAAATAATCCCTGCCCCTAAAATCGTATATGTTGAACATTTGATTGAGACAGTCGGGTGGTTCAAGAGTGATGAAGTCATAAAGGTAATCATTTTTATTTTTTTATTTTTTACATATATCTCTCCCACCCCTACGTTTGCTCGCCGAAGTGAAACGATAAAAACACCCAAGGTCCGAGCCGCATACATGTTGCAAATTTAATCGAGGTTGATTAGATGGTTCAAAAGTTTACGTTTTATTAGTTTTTATTTATACGTTATCCTCCCCTTCCTCTCCCCAAGTATCTACCGTTCAAGTGAAATTACAAAAATGTTTCCAGATCTGAACTTTATGTATCTTGAAAATATGAGATCGGTCAGATAGTTCCAGAGTTATTAAGTTACAAAAATAGTCACTTTCAGCCTTACATAAATTGATTTTTATATATCTTCCCCTTCTTTTCCTCCCCTACTTTGCTCCGTTAAATTTAAATCATAAAACCGATTATGAGCCTGAACCTCATCTATGTTGAAAATTTGATCAAAATCGGTCGAATGGTTCAGGAGTTATTAAGTTTTATTTATTTTTTAATACCCCCTCCCCCCTCAGTTCTACCATCAAATTGAATAGCCTAAAAGCAGCCCAGCCTCGAACCTCATCCATGTTACAAATTTGATCTAGATCGGTCGGTCGGTTCAGGACATTTAGTCACAAACATAGTGATTTTCAATTATATATACATATATAAGCATTTAAGGATCGAATGAATTTTGAATTTTATATTGACTTACCTATGAAGTTTTATTGTGAAAACATGCGTGCGAAGCCACAGACAAGTAATTGTGTCTTGTTTTATTTTTCGACATTTGTAAATCAAGTAATAATTAGCTATAAATTACAAATATTAAATTGATATAATAAGCACAATTATGTCCAATAATGACAGAAAGAAAGGTTACGAATAAAACAGAAGTGGGAGAGGAGGTTCAATATGCAACGAACATTCAAGATGCGGATGCCTCTTGTCACAAGGAAGATCCAGATCCTAATTTGGACACATCTAGCAAGCCAAATGAAGCGCAATGTTCATATTGCCATAAGTGTTTTCTAAGCCAACGAGGTCTAGCCATACATACTAGTAGATGCCACCGCGAATCACTCAAGAAAAATCTATCTTCTTCCAATGCGAAAAGTGCCATTACCTATATTTCAAATATATTAACGCACGAAGCGATTGATGAAAACTCAACAGACTCAACAGCTAAAATAGGCGAACTGTTAATATTTTTAAAGTCCCATATTCCTACACTCCGACGAGTTCCCCGAGGCGCCAGACCAGCTATGGCTCACTCCTTAAGTGAAGTTCTACAAAAGGTCACGAATACTAATAGTATTGATGCTTGGCTAGATCTTTTAATCTTCCCTTATGTGGTTCTCTGTATTCCTCCATATGCCGAAAAAGTTACCAACCTCACCACATGGGTGAAGCAAAGAATACGAAACTGGTCGGACAATCATCGAGAAGCTTTGTCAGCCGAATTAATTAAATTATACAAAGTTCGTGATTTGTCAAAATCCACATCATTCCACAGCAAGAACATTGAAAATAAACTATCGGACGGTGATGTTAGAGGAGCAGTAAGACTATTAACATCCGAAGACTCGATAGCGACTCCAGATAATTCATTGTTAGAAGCACTCAGAGCAAACCATCCAGCTCACTCACATTTATTAGCCATCCCTGAACCTCCAGAGGCATCAGCATCAGCAACTAAAGTATCATCAACTGAATTATTGAAAGCAATTTAAATCTTCTGGATCCATCGGTAGAATGGATAGCCTCAGAGCTTCAATTCTAAAAGATTTAGTTCTATCACACGATTATGAATCTAGAGACCAGCTTATCAACGTTATCAGAGAACTGTTACACCTCATTATATCGGGAAATGTGCCTACAACATTGAGACCGATATTTTTCGGTGCGTCGTTACTTGCCCTTAAGAAAAAAAGCGGAGGCATTCGGCCAATAGCCGTGGGCAATATTTGGAGACGATTGTCGGCCAAAATAATCTGCTACAAGATGCGCGAATCACTTATCGACATACTATATCCACACCAACTAGGAGTCTGTGCCCCATTTGGGGCGGAAGCAGCAGTACATGCAGCCCGCACATATTATTCTACTTCGCACACCCAAGTGAAAACATTTTTAAAAATCGATTTCAGAAATGCCTTCAATGAATTAAATCGAGATTCCATGTTGCTATCTGTTAAAAAGAATTTTCCAGCATATTTTTCGTACATCTCTCAATGCTATTCTCAACCAAGCAACCTATATATAGGAGATAACACTATTCTATCACAGCGAGGTGTTCAACAAGGTGATCCGTTAGGTCCACCACTGTTTGCTATGACTCTCCAACCGATTGTTAATAATATAAACGCAGAGCTGAATGTCTGGTATTTGGATGATGGAACAATAGCTGGAAATACAGACGTAATACTACAAACATTAGACAACATTCGTATACATGCATCATCAATTGGCTTATCACTAAATTGCTCCAAATGCGAAGTAGGATTCCTCGGTGCTACAGAAGAACAAATGAAGAACCTCTATGATATCTTTAATAAATCAGCACCTGGTATTCAGCTCCTTACACCAAGTAATGCAGAGCTTTTAGGTTCAGCTATCTCAACAGAGGCACGGAGCAAAATGTTACTAGACAAAACCTCCAAACTAGAATTTTTTTGTCACGACTTTCCAAGCTTTCAGCCCATTCTGCTTTTTATCTGTTGAGGGCTTCATTTGGAATGCCGAGATTATTTTATTTCCTCCGATGCTTTCCATCTTGGAAGGAAGATGCCCTATTGGAAAAGTATGACGATACTCTTAAAACTGGTCTGGAATCCATCCTCAATTGTTCTCTTAATAACAACTCTTGGATACAAGCTTCTTTACCAGTCAAAAATGGAGGCCTTGGAATCCGTCGCGCCACAGATATGGCTATTCCGTCTTTTTTAGCGTCTTTCTACGGTGCAAGTCAAATAGTTAGTTCACTTCTTCAATGGGATAACGACGAAATCACCAATCCAGATGTGATGGACTGCATAGCTAAATGGACAAATTTAGTTGGGTTAGACCCTCCGACTCTCGAAAATCGTAACAATCAGTCGGCTTGGGACGAGCCCATCGTTAATTGCCATGCAGCTTCTTTATTACAGACTACAAAAAACATCGAAGATAAAGCCAGACTTTTAGCGGTAATGTCCCCAGAAAACGGAGCATGGCTTCAAGCTCTACCATCACCATCTCTGGGCCTACACCTATCCAATGAGAGCTTTCGAGTATCAGTTGCACTACGGTTGGGAGCAGATATATGTGAACCACACCACTGCCCCATTTGTAACACCTTTGTAGATAAAAAAAAAGGATTACACAGTTTGTCGTGCAAAAGCAGCGCAAGCAGACACCCACGTCATTCAAGTGTAAATGATATAATATTAAGAGCATTAATATCAGCAGGGATTCCAGCAGTGAGGGAACCGATTGGATGCAGCCGATCTGACGGAAAAAGACCCGATGGTATGACATTAGTACCTTGGAAGAAAGGAAAGGCATTGATTTGGGACTTCACATATTCAGACACCTATGCCCCCTCCAACCTACAATATGCCTCAGTACAAGCTGGACTCGTAGCTGCTCGAAGAGCGAAAGAAAAAAGGAATAAATATAGCAATCTACTCGATAACTATTACTTGTCGTAATAGCAATTGAGTCTAGCGGTTCTTGGGAAGAAGGAGGCCTCAAATTTATAAAAGAAATCGGCCACCGTTTATCAATTAAATCAGGAGATAATCGAGCAAAAAGTTTCCTGATTCAACGCATAAGCATAGCCATTCAACGTGGGAACGTGTCGGCTATAATGGGAACGTTACCCACTAGTAAAGAGCTAGAAGTCTTTCTTCTGTAATTGCGGAGAAGGGAGGTTAGGAGTAAAAACAGACATCATTGGTGCATCAATTTATGTAGCAACCGAGCAAGGAGTATGGAGAGACAGCTCACAGTCAATAAATTTATATGAAAAAAAAGCCGGCATAAATGCTTTACCGTACGTCAAGACAGTGACATAACATGACAGGTTGGGGCCTTTGAAAGCAGAAGATTTAGTATTACCTGCCGAACGTCATGGGAACAAAGTACCCAAGAATAGATATTTACTGTTTCATTTGAAATTTTCATTATAAGTCTTTTTAATAATCATTGTTATTTTACAATTCTTATGTAATTACTTATGGTTGTATCTAATATATGTGAAATATTATTTTTTAAAAAAATAAGTAGGGAATAAGAAAATGTCGAAGAATAAATCTTCAACTTTTACAAGAAATAGGGCACATACGGATTTTTCTTCTTTTTACTAGCCTAAAAGTCAGTTCTTTTTTCTTATCAAGTCAAGTAAGTTAGGATTAAGGCGTGAAACATTCACAAATGTTCATAAATTCGGTACCCACAAAATTTGTGGAATTTGACCCATATTTTGGAGCTGCTTTGTGGATAAGTGATTGCTATAGTCCACTTGTATTCGGTATTAGATACCAGCGTTTAATTTTCGGTAGGAGCACATGTGATTCAGATTCTACATTAAAGAGTGTAGAAGAGATCTACATCTTAGTGCTGAGAAAATATAGTCGAGTGAGTTATTAAACTTGCTTTACAAACAATCGAAAGTGAATGAATTTCTGAATTTCAGTACACCGTGAAAATATTATCATGTCCCTATTTTACAAGTTATAAATATACGAGAAATAAAATTCGTTAACTTTTCACCATTACTTCGTTTTTAGTATCTGTTTCAAGTGACACTGTTAATAAGTGTGTATGTTGAGCATGTAACCAAATCATTTAAGAAATTCAGACTGAAGAAATAGGTTGAGCAGTTTCAGTGCCTTACCGTGAAAAATGAGCGCCCGGAGCGAAAGTATACGACGGCCACCCCATATATATGAGTAAAGTCGACAGACCAACCGCAAAGCGCAAGAAAATTTTAAAAATAAACCCTGTTTTTCCTTGATTTTGAGCACTTTTTATTTTTCATTCCGTTTTAATCAGGAGCGTCATTTAGGGGGGCAGGGAGGGACATTTGCCCTCCCCCTGAGTTTGAGATGTATATAGATTTTATCAATAGAATAATAGTAAATCAATGAAAAACGCGAAATTTTACTTATATCAAGGGGTCTTGCCCCCCCCTCCCCAGCAAAATCTGATATGACGCTCCTGGTTTTAATATGTGCATATGCATTTTTCGTAACATGAGTAACATTATAGGACCACTTCGTAAAGCAGGAAGAGGATTTAAGTATGTACTAGTTTGTACTGGTATGTTGACAAAATTAGGTAAATTTAATACCTTTATGTGAGACCACAAGTAATCTGCAATAAATCCCAATCTTCATATAGCAAATTGTTAGTAAATGCCTCTGCTGTAGTAAAAGTGATTAAATTGCGGGCATCAAAATCTTCCTCAATAATAATAATTAGGTAAGTCCCCCCTCCCTAGTGATTCGGTTGTAAATAGACGGATGGAGGCGCTTTAAGCAAGTGTCTACGGACGCAAAAAGTATGAATCTGACCTTGGTTAAATTAAATTTTAGATTGAAAAGTATTGCTGTTGACCTAAAATATTTCAAGTAATTTTTCCTCTTTTTCTTTCCTTTTCTTATTTCCTCCTGAATTTTGCGCCCCTTTTCTTTGGCTCCCCCGGCCATCGCTCCGCTCACCCCCACCCCCTCACGGCACGGCTCCGAGCAGTGTTTACAACATAGATGTTCATTTTACTTCGACCTCACTCACCCTCGCCCTCGCAGTAGCAGTTGGCCCTCACCCTCGTTTACCCTCGCCCTCGCGAATGGAATTGTCCATCACCCTCGCGCGCCCTCACCCTCGCTGTCGAAACTTGTCCTCGCCCTCGCGCACCCTCGCCCTCGCGGCCAAAACTTGTCCTCGTCCTCGCGCACCCTCACCCTCGCCATCGAAGCTTGTCCTCGTCCTCGCGCACCCTCGCCCTCGCTGCCGAAACTTGTCCTCGCCCTCGCGCACCCTCGCCTTCGCTGTCGAAGCTTTTCCTCGCCCTCTCGCACCCTCACCCTCGCCATCGAATCTTGTCCTCGCCCTCGCGCACCCTCACCCTCGCTGTCGAAGCTTCTCCTCGCCCTCGCACACCCTCGCCCTTTTCGTCGAAGCTTTTCCTCGCCCTCGCGCACCCTCACCCTCGCCATCGAAGCTTGTCCTCGCCCTCGTGCACCCTCGCCCTCGCGATAGGAGTTGTCTATTATCCTCGCTCGCCCTCGCCTTCGTGCTCAAAATATTTCCTCGCCCTCGCGCACCCTCGCCCTCATATCATTGAGGGCGAGGGTAATCGAGGGTGAGGAGACCTCGAGAGGGCCTCCTTCGTGAGAATCAGAGCATCAATTATTCAACCTATTTGTTGAATTATTTCCTCATCGTCACTGGCGGATCCAGGGGGGGCGACCGGGGCGATCGCTCCCCCCCCCAGAAGAGGAAACTTCTTTATTTTATATATAAAAATAAAACGCATCCCAGAGTTTGGAGCTCTTAAAAGTAGCTCTAAGTAGCAGTATTACAACCCACCACCCCTACCAGAAGTCCGTTCTGGATCCGCCCTTGCTTAACATACGTCCTAAAGAAAGGAAACTAAACATCATATCGTATAACTTACTGTGGAACACCTAAAATGGAACAACTGTTACAATGGAGATCTCTCGGTCGATAGTGACGTTTACATCATTTATCAACAGTATCCAATGCCTTTACTTCAAAATGTTCCTTGAACTACGATGCAAGCATAAGTATTCAGCCACACAAGGGCGGCTCTCATGAGGGTGAGGGTGAAATCAAGGTTTGATGAGTGGCGGTAGAGTGACTGCCGCGGACTATCTGTCAGAATTTGACAGTAAACACGTTGGCCATCCCTGATGTATGTAGCGTAACTGAGGAATTTGAACAAATTCAAAGGGAAAGATCTAAAGAGCTTAATTTTGAAACTTCGTCAGCAAACAAGTAAAATACTTCAGAACACTATTGTTGAATTATCACTCGGAAATATATACCCACTCTAACCTATAACATGAATGACTTCATTGATTTGAATGTGAATCTAAGTTAATTGGTATTTTAAAATATAAACTGAAATGTGTCAACATGCTTGTAAGGTTAATTTCGATGCTCAAATATTGTTAATATTCACCACTAATAGAGATACATTTGTCCTACCTTAACAATGTTAAAATTTTGAATTTTTTTCAATAATTGCCATAAATATGAAACTTTGTCTTAAGAAACTGCCCTAGGGGCCAATTTGTGCACTTTATCACTTTGGTCTTGGTTCATTTTTGGCAGCTATCATTGTTGGAAAGTTTATTTTCAGTAATTCCCACAATTATGAAATGATATCTTTCAAACGTTGTCTCAAGGATTCCTTACACTACAAATACGTAAAGGCAAGTGAAAAATGAAATCTTTAGTTTAAGATCCCACGATTATGCAAGCTAAATGCTACAGGAGACAGAAGTGAATGATGAAAGAAATAGTTGAATGAGAATGTGGTAGGAAACTGGAGAATCCCCAGAAAACCCACGAACACGATGATCTCCACCACGAACTTACTTGGACGGGAATCGAACATGCGACCCTTCGAACAAAGGTAATTTCTCTATCGCTGAGCCACCGTTCCTCCCTAAATGGCACGCTCAGAGCTTAGCGCCTTAAGGGGCCTTGGAAAGATTATCGAGCCTAAAATGATTTAGCACTGACTTTTATAAATCCACCAATTCAACAATTAATAATGTCGTGCAAACTTTAATACGTGCAAACTTTAAGATTGTAGTAATGAAAGAAAAGATGAAATCTTTAGTTTAGCGCCCCAGAGTTATGTAACTGCTAAAGGAGATGGATGAAATTGCAAGTGAATGATGATGAAAGAAATGGTGGAACGGGAAATTAAGAGAACAAACCTTTATTTTCTTTAGCACAAATAATTAAATGTGTAGATTAATTGATTTCCAGAAATTTTATTATAATTAGCAATTAAAAACTGAAAGGGCGATCACAAACTTTTCTTGCCCAGGACCTCGCAACAATTTGTTACACGCTGCCATACGGTACATCATTAAAACAGGAGTAGAGTGACTGAATTATTTTGCTCTGTGGTTGAAAAGTAATAATGTAAAACAGACAATTATTGACTTGAAGAGATAGGATAGTTTAAAAATTCTGACTGGGGAATAAAATCTTCATTTTTACGTCCTACGATTATCGCAGTCTTGCAGCCAACCTGGAACGAAAGAGATTCAGCCCACTGAAGATTCTTTGCGAATATCATTTCAATGTGAATTTCGAACAAAGATCTAAGCTTATCTTCATGCTTACGTTACGTCAAACAACTAACATATAAGGTGGAAATTATTCAACTTTTTTCATAAGATGTAATCCAGCTGACTAATTAAAATTTTATAAGCTTTATGTGTTATATGTTGATTGATTAAATGTTGCACCTGATAATATGTAGTCGTTACTGCTTGTTACATAATATTAGCGTGTGTAATGGTTGTATGGGGGAGAGGAGTATTTAAACGCTAATATTCTAAAGTGAAACATTTACATAAAAATTAGGATAATTAAACATTTTCAATAACTCCCTCTTAGACTTCGACTCTGGTTATAGGTCGATTACCGGTGATTACTGAAAGTTAATGATATTGAAATATACAAAGGAAGTTAGTATAGTGTCTAGCAAGCATGTCTGCTTTGCAGCAAAAGTCACAGGTTCGATTCCCTTGAGTGAAGTTTGAACACATTATGGTGGTTCGGATCCTACCATAAACTATAGATTCACGTACCATTTAGCATCGGCATCGGTGATGAATTATAAAGGGACATTAACTCTAATACGTCAAAATACAGACAGATCGACTGATTCCCAGATATTAATAAGTAAAACTTATATTTTCCAAAACAGCAAATTACGTTAGTAGAGTGCTATTTTTTTCTAAATATAGATCATGAACGGTTTGAAATTGTTTATTCTGTTGTGTGAGAACGTTTCTCTATAGTTAGAATTGAGGACATCCTCGAAAGTTCCCCTTCGAGAGGATGAACACTAAGAATCATGAAATTATAGGTGTAAACCTGAATGCAGTTTTACCCACTTATCTCAATAGTAATCTATGTAAATGTAAGGTCACTTGACAGATCCAAATGTAAGGTCACTTGACCAAAGGCTTAGATAATGTCCCCACAACCTCCACGATGCGGGGCCACCAACTCCAGGGATGTAAAATATATAGAAAATGTTTAGAAAGTAGAGGCGAATAACTAGGGGCTGCAGCGGGCAGGGGCTGTGTTGCAATAATAGACTATCAAAAACTTCCTGCTCAAGTCCTAAAATTTCACACGGTGTACACCATAGTCTTAAAATTTTCACAGAGTATACGCTAGTCTTAAAAATTTCACAGGTTATATATGCTAGTTTTGAATATAGTACTACACGCCTTGAAGCAGAAAGTATGCGCAAATGACTAAGATTGAGCAATACACCTTCGTATACTCTCGACTACACCCCTGAATATATGCTTTTATTTTCTTAGTTTGCTTACATACGTGTGACGAAAATCTGGGAGGAACGCGACCACCCAAACCCCTTGTTACGACGCCCATGATTAGATGAACCATAGCCGAATACTTCAGGTAGTTTTGCTTCTTTATTTCTAAGTTTTCCTATGCTTTGCTGACTAAATATCAGTTGTCAGGGAGCTTTAAAACTTGCGATATAGAACCAAATCATTCTATTTTAATATCCTATTTAGCAAAAAAATAAATAAATAAATAAAAAATAAAAATAATAATAATAATAATAATAATAATAATAATAATAATAATAATAATAATAATAATAATAATAATAAAAACGTCGATAATGAAGGGTAACAGATCACAGAAAGAAGCCTATTGGACGCCCAAAATAGTCTCCCTTTTCAAGACTGTGCGCTGCATATTCTTACACTATATTAAAAACGCTTTCAGAGATACCAATCTTAAAAAAATAAAATAAAATAAAATAAATCTTTAGTTTAACATCCAACGGTTATGCCTTCGATGGCTAAAGGAGACTGATGGAATTGCAAGTGAATGATGATGAAAGAATAGGTGGAATGAGAAAACGGAAGAAAAAGGGAAAATCCCGAGAAAACTCAAGTATACGCTATCGTCCTCCACGAACTCACTTGGCCTGGGATCGAACGAGTGACCCCTGAAACCAGAGATTGGCTGTAGCACTGAGCCAACGTGCTCCCGTCCAATAATACCAATCGTGTTAATCGTTTAATTGCAATAAATATTTTCGTTTTTAGTTTTCAGTATTGACTTAATAGTTTTGCAACTGGGTACTTGGAAAACGGATAGGATTTCAATTAAAAACAGATTGTGGGCTGGTCTAGATAGTTGCGATTTACACTTAACGTAATTATCTTAGAATGAGATTTTATTTACAAAATTGACAATTCAATTAAACCATTAACAGTAGTGATTTATAAGATAATCCTAATTTAAGATCAATTAAAATTATTGATCAACTAATAACTGACTTCGATGAAGTGGATTACACTAAGTGTTATCAATTTACGGTGTCTACATTTAATTCATTTAAAAAGTTCGTTATTGAATTCTTCGCCCTCGCGCCTTCGCTTTTCCTCGCCCTCGCGCACCCTCACCCCCGCCATCGAAGCTTGCCCTCGCGGATCCTCACCCTCGCTGCCGAAACTTGTCCTCGCCCTCGCGCACCCTCGCCCTCTTCGTCGAAGCTTTTCCTCGCCCTCGCGCACCCTCGCCCTCTTCGTCGAAGCTTTTCCTCGCCCTCGCGCACCCTCACCCTCGCCATCGAAGCTTGTCCTCACCCTCGCGGATCCTCACCCTCGCTGCCGAAACTTGTCCTCGCCCTCGCGCACCCTCGCCCTCTTCGTCGAAGCTTTTCCTCGCCCTCGCGCACCCTCACCCTCGCCATCGAATCTTGTCCTCGCCCTCGCGTACCCTCACCCTCTTCGTCGAAGCTTGTCCTCGCCCTCGCGCACCCTCACCCTCGCCATCGAAGCTTGTCCTCGCCCTCGCGCACCCTCGCCCTCGCGGCCAAAACTTGTCCTCGCCCTCGCGCACACTCACCCTCGCCATCGAAGCTTGTCCTCGCCCTCGCGTACCCTCGCCCTCGCGGCCAAATCTTGTCCTCGCCCTCGCGCTTTCTCGCCCTCGCGTCACTGTGGGCGATGGAACTTGAGGGTGAGGATGCCCTCGGGAGGGCCACCCTCGCGAGGGTGAACATCTCTGGTTTACAACATCGAGGTTTTTCACTTCTTGAATACCTTGAATTTTGTGCTGAGTAACGTATTTCTTGATACTCAATAACTATTTATGTAAGACATACACTGAATAGGACTATGCGTGCCAAATTCATTATTATTTTTTCTGTAATATTTGTACCTCATATCAGAATTTAAAGGAAGCCTTCCTAATGAAAAGTCATTTTACCTTCGAAAGCCAGTCTTGTTGCGGGATTAGGAGGCAATGTCGGTTTCACTGCCACTGCCGATGTGATTTCCCTCTTATAGAACTCTGGAGCCGCCACTGGTTTCAAATAGTTTCATTAGATCCAGCATCCTCAAATTAATATACAAAGCGCAATTAGAAACTACCCAAGAGTGGCACTTTTTACTAGTGGCATGATCGTTAATACTTTCTCATAATTTTAAAGATGCAATAGATCTTAAGAATTATTTGAGACATGCTTTAACTTTCCTCTTAAATGTTGTACTCGCATTATTGTATTAAATACAAATAAATATCATTGTGTGCATGTATGGGAATTATTGATTGATTGAAATGTAATTAGGACATGGGAATTATTACTTGGGAATTGAATGCAATTTGCAACACCGAGGATAAATGAAACGAGATCTACAGTTTAACATGTTCGAACTTGGATCTCCTCACAGGACACTAGAACGCTAACGATTTACTTATACGAGGGAACTTATTTTCAGGAATGTAGCGTGAGTGTTACGTACAAGATTGTATTTCTATAAACTGATTTTGATCAACTGTTTTTTTTTTTTTTTAAGAGTATCGAAATGTAGTTTATTTTTAAAAATTAAATATACAGTATTTTCTTTCTAATTGCGCTAAACATCTATTTATTTCATGGATTTAATTTATCAAATACATTTAATACACATTAATTACTTCTTGTGAGATCGATGTCTTATGGAGTGTAAACTTGAACTACGTGATGTCGCAAACTACGAATACTTTTGTACTGTCATTATAGATTTTTATGATGTAGATGTATTTTTTATAGTAGGTTTGCTTATAAGCTGCTTTCTTCCTTTCATAAAAATATATATTTATTACCTTGTTGCATTATTCTACATAAGTTTATAAACGGAAATGCCATTATATCAGCTAGATAACGCAGGTTATTTCTTTTAACAGTGAATCATATGCTTCTGCGTAGTGACATGCATACCAATATACTATTTTTGTCCTGTAAATGAATAATAACAGTGAAATGAAATATCTAATATCCGTTGTTTCAGCCCACTATTTGTAGATTGGTTTCCTCTTATAGCTCAGAGCTTGTTGACTGGGATATTGGGCTTTACCGGAAATTCTTATATTGATTCATAAGTAGGTCTAGGTTTTTTGGTGAAAAAAAAAATGGTGAGTGGAAAGGTAGGAAGAAACACCGTTTTGGGTGGAAATTTGATGGAATGAACATTATTTTAATTAGTAATTATGTTTTCTATACTATATCGCAAACAAAATTTTAATATTTTTGTACCAAATTCTACATGTATGTCTAGATATTTGGTTACTTGAAAAACATCTTTAGTTTAACACCAAAATGTTAATACATATCACAATTTAATTTTTATATTTCAATGTAAATTTTAGTACTTCATGATCTCAATATTTAAAAATGTAAGACTTCCTTGATTTGTCAGGGATACTTTATACTGCGAGAACTGTTCAACGTTTACATACCCAAGGGAGCATTCTTTGTTTAAACGGCAACCTATAGGTCCGTCACATCAGACGGATCTCCTAACTTCTAACATTTGTGCAGACTATCTTTTGCAGCTTTATGTTCCATTGTTCCTGCTTGGAAATACACAGTGACTCATTTCCAACTTCGTTATGCAGTCGACAAGAATTTTGGAACCATGAACTTTATTCAATTTCCTAATAGGCTGCAGACCATTTGATGATTCTATTGACCACCGATTGACGGGTTCTCCAAGGTGCAGTCATTCGGTTCTGCAAGCAAAACACACAACAGACATTGTCCTATTATTATCTTCTTTCCTAAGTGTTAACCTGTCGTACTCTTTAAGTGAGTAATCTTGTCACTCAACAGTCTTCGGCTAGTTTTTAGCTTCGATGCCAAATATTAAACCTAAATTAGATACAAATTTATAAGATGACTGATAGGGTGGTCGTAATTGTCACAACTCATACTTTTCAAATGACCCTCTAAAGAAATTGAACGCAATTCTCTAGTTTTCACATAATCGGAATTGTCAGATTTTAGTAGAAACACACGAACTTGGAAAAACAGCATCATCAACTACAATTGGAAACTTTTATGCTATATGCTATATGAAACAATATGCAATATGAAAATAAAAGCTTTATTGTGTAGGCAAAATGTGGACTGAAAATCATTCTAAGGGATTGAAATTCCGTTCACGACTCTTGTGACTTTATTTATTTATTTATTTATTTAAGAAAATGTATGATTAATCTTTTCAAATACTATCATGAATAACACATTATAGAACTGAACTTTAATAATCAAAAGGGAAGTTGAAAGTTAATTTTTAAATCAAGTAGGTGTCTCCTACAGATTAGTAGCTCGCTCGGAGGCTACATCTTCCGCATCACCTCACGAATAAGCCATAGTTTATTATTATTATTATTATTATTATTAATCACAGTATTCCCGTATATGCAATTTCGTCTTGTCATCATGTATTTCTATCTTATCTATACTCACTCCGAGACCGACTTCATGACACACAGCATAGCCATTTTTGTTCCCATTGACTATACTGTCTTTTCCACTTACTACCATGTTTGCATCGTTCATGTATACAAATAGGCTATTTAGTTATCAATTTAATGTTATTTACTGCTGATTTTCTGTCCTAATCACGTAAATTTAACGGACCACATTTATTGTTATAAGCTATTTTTTCTTTACAGCAAGATAGCCATGGCATTGAAACGGGGTCTGATCTGGACGAAGAGATGGAGAAGGTCTTTGCCATGGGGGAGTCAGAGAAGTTTGATCTTTCTAAGTTTTCAGGGTCTCCTGAGTCCACCGCCAGCCCAGAGAAACGGCAGTTTGATGAAAAGGACTACAGCTGTAAGTAGTGCTATTTTGTCGATATATTAAAATTCTAGAAAAGTGTATATGTTTGTGGCCAACCCTTTCGACAGAGAGTTCTCGGGAACCATAGGCTCTAAATAGATGCCGTTTTCACTAATCAATTGCAAATTTTGTGTAGATTGTTCAGTTCTAATTGAATATTTAAAAAATGGTTATTTCTTTATTACATATTTAGGGGTATATTGGTTGAATTTTTTTTAAAAAAAGTATCACATCCTACGAGTTATACATTTCAACACTACATAGTTGTATACGGGCGTTGTATATAACTCAGGCGTTTATTACATGGCCAAATGATAATGAAAAACGAAGGATAACCATTTCTCCAGTCTAAGATGAATCTTTATTGTTTGGAGTGTTTTGCCCAGTGAACACCGTATATCACTGACAATATAATTAATTGTGTGTGTAAATTACATACTGCATGCAAGAAGAAAGAAAATACTTTTCATACATGAATTAGAAACTCCAACTGGAAGTAGGCTCAAATCTTGCAAACGGTGCGAGATATTGAAAAAAATAATCGAAAATCTCTCCCCTTTATGGTACCCCTTGCCGATTATTATCAAGACGTCTTTCACTTGTGTCTGTAAAGAGACATCTACAGATATTGTGGGGAATGAAAAGGAAATTCATGCTCATATGTGAATGATGCCCCTGTAGAGAGCGCAGGTTCAGTTAGTTAAATAAAAAATACTAGTTATGGCTAAAGGACACGGTGATGATGAGTAATGAATGAAATAGTGGAATGAAGAAAGTGGGAGGACCCCGAGAAAACCCACGCACACAGTGTTTGTCCACCACAAAGTTCACTTGGCGGGGGCTGGGATCGAACCCGGGGCCCCCAAGCACCAGAGGTGAACGCTCTACCACTGGACCACCGCGGCCCCCAAATTGACCTGATTTACAACTTTTTGCTTTGTTTGCTGGGATATCATTCAATTTCTTATTTGTTTATTTTCGTAAGTCTTGGATCATAATGGATTTGTGGTGATATACTATATTCTCCAGATAATCACACAAATAAAAGTCTGGTGGCCGCAAATCATCTGAGAGAAGGGGATACAAATATTTTGAAATCACTCGTTCTTGGAAGAATTCCCAGAGCATATTCATGCTTGTTCGATGTCTGTCTTCGCCTCGTCTTTGGAAGCAAAAAGAATATTTAACTTTTCCATGCATAGCCATAATCTGACCAGGAGACTTACGGAAGTGTCACTCACCGATTTGAATAAAACTTTGCATACTTGTAGAACATCGAAAAATAATCGACATGTATTTTTTTTTTCGGCAATGTTGCGGGTTTAAGGGTAGAAACTACCCCTTGAACGGTAGGGGTGATCTCCAAACATAGAGAGAAAACAATCATTTAATGCCGAAGAAAACATAACCAGGGGGGTAAAACAGTTGATGGAGAATCTGACGTCAAAATTACAAACTTCAAAATGGCGGATCCAATATGGTGATTAGAATTACAAAGAAGTCTTCTGGTTTGAAATGCTGTGTGAGAACAATCATAGTTAGCAGAAGTTACTGTGAGAAGGTTGCTCACCGATTTGAATCCCTTTCTGTACGGGATGCTTCATTAAAGTGTATCTCTGCGCCTCTGAGTATTAGGGGTGCGTATTTAAAGTGAGTCTTACACTATCCGGGGTGCTTATGGAAAGTGTCCCCCCTCGCCTCTCATTTTAATCCAAAACAACCTCTTTAAATCTGAAAATGTACTTGTGAAAGCATCAAATTAGGGAAAATTAACAAATCTTGTGAGATCATGGTTTCAAGAAGTTTTTCTCCTGCGTCTAATGCAAAGTTCATTTTATTTGATTCGTGGAATGATCACAATTCATCAACGTTTGAACCTGTTTTAAGAAGGAAGAGTACTTCAAAATAGAAACCCTTACTGCAGGAACAACTAGTAGGATTCAGCCTCTTGATTTGTTTTTCTTTAGGCCAGGGAAAATTTTCTTGAGACATTTTTCTGACATTGTCCTCTACAACTATAACATAAATTTACATTTCCGTAATAAATATAATAAAGATTCAATCATTGATTCATAATCAGTTTTCCTCTCCCATACTTGCAAATCCTATTAGGTATGCGTAGTCAGGGACGTACGGAAGGGGGGGGACACGGGGGTCCGGACCCCCCCGAAATTTCGACTTTTTAAAAATTTAGCCTAATTTTAGGGGCAATTTTAGCAATTTTAATATAAAATAGCTCCATATTTAGTTTGAACCCCCCCCCGAAATAAATTCCTGGGTACGCTACTGTGCGTAGTACAGAAGCGGGTATTTGGAAGAAAAACCACCTGCGTTTGAAAATCCCGTAACATTTTGTTTCAAAGATTGTACAGCATTGTGCGATTAGTTTTCTGTTATTTCAGTAATAAGTATGCGTCTTGTAAACGATGTTTATACATATCACACTTTTTTTTTTTTTTTTTTTTTTTTTTTTTTTTTTTTTTTTGCGGAATATCATTACTGTAAAACGTTTTCTCGATAATTCATAATTAGAGACCGGATGTTTAGGCACTAAAAACCTGGAAAATAGGCAGGCAAATACACTAAAATTTAAAAATAGGCAGTAAAATAGGCACTAAAATGTAACTCTAAATAATGAAGATAAATACTCAATACCATTAAAAAATAGATTCAAGTCATAGATAATGTTCAAAGAATATAAAAACATACTTGGTTGTTAATATCTTCTTTTATTGTATATATAAAAACGAAGCTTGTTATGCATTCCCATTTGACATGATGAGGTACGGACATTGCGTTGTTTTCAGTGTATTCAAATGGGTACTCAGGATTACCTGTGACCTTGATCTGACCGTGACCTCTGACCTTGACACTTGATTGACGCATATTTGGTCGGCTTGCGACATAGAATCATACCATACAGCTTTTTCTTTGTTATCACTTAGATTTACGTTTTTTCAGGCTCTTTCCGAATTTACCATTGCAGTCCCATAAGGGAAAAATCGAAATTTCACCTTTGACCCTATATTTCTTCAATCTTTAGTTCAAGTGACATACTTCTATGGCGAAACAAAACATATCCTTCGTCTAAAATTGCACCAAATTGCACGGCTTTATCTCCTACCACTTTTGCACAGTAAACAAATGAAATTGACACACGAATTAATCAACCTTTTATTTATATATATATATATATATATATATATATATATATATATATATATATATATATATATATATATATATATATATATATATATATATATATGTGTGTGTGTGTGTGTGTGTATTATGTATGTTATATAAATGAAGGTATTCCTTAATACCTTCATACCTCCAGGAAGATATTAAGCCATGATTAGGCACTAAAGCAATTATTTAGACAGTAAAGGTCGAAATAGGCAAAATAAAATTGGCTTAAATCGATACTATAACTCCCCATATAAACTTTAAAACGTTATTTTTAACGATATCTTTAATATTAAAGAATAGGCATTTTGCCTAACATCCGGTTTCTATTCATAATTATAACAATTGAGGATAAATGAAGTTCTGATGTAGTGAGAGGCGAGGGGACTCACTTTAAATAAGCACACCGACTACTGAAAAGCGAAGGAACTCACTTTCAATAAGCACCCGAGTAGTAAGGGACGAGGGGCTCACTATAAATAAGTGCCCCTAATAGTGAGATTTGTGGAGACGCACTTTAATCAAGCATCCCGTTAAGTTACGTACAGAAAGGGGATTCAAATCGGTCAGCAACCTTCTCACAGTAACCTCTGCCAACTATAATTGTTCTCGCCAACTATAATTGTACCACAGAGCGTTTCAAACCAGAAGACTTTTTGTAATTATAATCACCATATTGGATCCGCTGTTTTGAAGTTTGTAATTTTGAGGTCAGATTCTCCATCAACTGTTCTACCCCCCTGGTTATGTTTACTTCGGCATTAAATGATTGTTTTCTCTCTATGCTTGGAGACCACCCATACTGTTCAAAGGGTGGTTTCTACCATTAAACCCACACCATTACCGAAATAAAAAAAATACGTGTCGATTATTTTTCGATGTTCTACAAGTATGCAAAATTTCATTCAAATCGGTGAGTGACACTTCCGTGAGTCTTTTTGTGAGTGATAATATCAGTGCACTTCTCTGACTTTCCAGAGATGGAACGGGTCACGACATTCGTGCCCTGTGGCCCGGAAGCAGACACCCGGATTGATCTGGAGACGACGAAACATTGTCATACACGTGGGAAGTGTGAATGAGTCTGCTAACATATTTCTAACGAACATGACCCTATTCTCACTTAATCTATATTTTTTTTCTCTCACACACTTATGAGCGTCTTTGTCTGTCAAAGCATTGCACTGAAAGGTAACTACGAGCTCTATGAGAGTATAAACGCGTGAGAATCATTGGAAAGAAAAGCTACATTTTTTCTTATGAGAGTTATCAAAACGTAATCGAATGAGCCTGTAAAGCTTGTGTAGATATAAGAGGTACCAGTGAGCCCAACGATGTCTTGTTAAATATTTTTGTATGGTCTTTGTTCAACACTATTGCATTATTTTTCAGAACAGTAAGACTAGTAAACATGACATTACATTTGAAGTAGTCAAGACATGGTACCTTGGTTAAGAAATGTTACATCGAAAATCAAAAATCGTTGACGATATAGTAAGCAGTAGTGTAGTGCTGTGGGGTGAGAGGTTTAAGCTCCCAAGTTCATATCACTTCAGGTGTTTGTATGTCCATTTTTGCATATCTTGGTTAGAGGCTGTGTTCATCCCGAAAACACCCTTGCGTATGACTCGACTGTGTTCAAGAAGGTTTAGAACATGTTACGTACAGTATTTGCATAGTATATGATATTTTCTTATTTTATTTGTGTTTTATGTCAGGTGTCTGCAATATTACGTCTAACATATTTATACTGGAAGTTTTATTTTTTCCCCACGATTAAGTGGGTACAGGTTCATCTACATACTGTTATGACATGCATAATAGTTTAAGGGAGCACGGTGACAATAAAGAGAGGTCCAGGCCATATCCGTATGGTTTCTCGGTGTTCACCCGTTTTCTAACACTTTGTCCTCTCACTGTTCATTTCATATTCGTTCACGTTCATTGATTATCCGTGTCCTTTAGCCTACAAGACATAATCATGGAACGTAAAACTGAAATATTTTTCGTTTGAATCATAATTTAACATGTAATATTTTTTATAAAAATTTGACCTTGAAAAAAAAGTTAAATTCTTACAAGAGGTTTCCACATATACTTGATTTGAGTGCATGTTTTCCTAGAGTCAAACTGCTAATATCAATGAAACCTACTGCTAATATGGGGTCCTAACAAAAACTACGATAATGGGTTGTTAAGATCCCATTTTAGCAGTAGGTTTCGTTTTTCTCGAAATCTGTGTCGTAAATAAGAACGTAAAATAAATGACTTGTTTTTTTTCGACACTTGTTCTGTTCTAAGAATACAAAAAACGTACGAAATTCATTAATAGAATGATAGTTTTATACCTAAATTGTGAACCTACTTTAGTTACGTAGTATTACCAACAGTGGCGTATTTACGATTTTGTTTCGGAGGGGGTTTTGCTAACTTTCGGCGGGGGGAGCTTTGCCTGGAAATGTGAAAATTCTGCAAGATATTTCATTTACTTTACTATAGTAAGTAAGATTTCGGGGGGGGGGCTTAAGCCTGGAAGTCCCCTAAATACGCCACTGATTACTTATGTCGGATTTGTAAGTTTAATGGTTATGAAATTGAGAGAGGTTTTGTAGCAAAGCTGATTGTGAAAGTACGTTGATACCTTTCTGGAAGAGATTTTTTTTTTCACCGAGAATTTTATTTAATTTTTTTTATTGGTGGTTGGTTTTTGTTATGTCGAAAAATAGTTTATTATTTTTTAAATAAAAAATATAAAATTCTGTATGAAAATCGCATATCCTGAAATAATAAAGCAAAAAGGTCTGAATTTTT
Source organism: Thermobia domestica (assembly GCF_964235325.1). Lineage (NCBI taxonomy): Eukaryota > Metazoa > Arthropoda > Insecta > Zygentoma > Lepismatidae > Thermobia > Thermobia domestica. The sequence continues at coordinate 152,231,202 of NC_137460.1, read as the reverse complement.
TCAGGTTCTGAAATTGAAGAGGAGGTAATTTCCAATTTTGGTACGCCTTGAATAGTTTGTAACCTTCGTTGTATTATTTATCCTTTCCAAATCTTTAAATTAAACAGTCCTAATGTTTGTTATGTGCTAAATATATACTAATACATTCCTAAAAAGATCTTACAAATACATTTAAACACTCAGAGAGAGTAGCATCAATACCATGAGAAGTCACGAGTCTTCATTGTTAAGAAAGTTTTTACCATAAAAATTAAACAATGCTAATTTTCTGCTTATCACATTAGTCACTTACATTGTTTTTATATTATTGTTATTGTATTATTGTAGTAGTATTAAAATTACCAGTGCAGTGTCATAAGTGCTACTATGAATAATGATTTCGTAACTACCTCAGTTGAATAAAGTAAAATTACAAAATAAACCATCTTTTCATATCAGCTGTATAACTTAAGTGCGTTAGGGCAACACCACCTAGATTTGAGGGCAACACCATCTAGGTGGTGTTGGTTAGGGCCACGTGCGGACTGTCAATGGGCCAATTATTGACACTGATACAAAGGATTAACCATTTGCTAAGATCAATAGAGGGCAGGCACGTACGAAGGAATTCACTTCAGTGGGGGATCAAAAGCATTTCGTGGAATCCAATATGAGGATATGTTATTAATTTATAAAAATCACCCCTAAAATTAGACTAAATTTACAGAAAAGGCCGGATTTTGGAGGGAGGAGGTCCGGACCCCAGGACGCACCCCTGCATACGTCCCTGCCAGAGGTTACAAGGAGATTGACCGGCTTTCTCTATGAACAGTGACACCAGTAGATTTTGATCCTAGGCTTGTGTCAGAAAAAAAGAAGTTGCTTTTGTATCTGTACAAACTATACAGGATGGTAAGAATCTCTTTGAACAAACTTAGGAAGCTGATTCCCAACACCGAAACCAGCAAAATAATAATAATAAACCTCTGGAACTTTGGACAGTGAGGGATAGTTTCGGCAGTATAAGGTGTTGAAAGCGTGGGAAATTGAACTTCAGAGGGCTGTAATTCAAAAACAACGCAACGTGGAGATTCCGGTTTAGAACATGACACTCGAAGTCATACCTGCTAGATTGAAAAATGTATGTTTCAAACCTCCGCAACATGTGTGCGAGGGATTCCCCAAAGGAACGTAGGAATTCCCTATAACCTGGCAAGTAATCGCCACTTTCCTTTGGGGAATCCCTCGCACACACGTTGCGGAGGTTTGAAACAAAAGAAATATACATTTTTCAATCGAGCAGGTATAACTTCACAAGTGTCATGTTCTAAACCGGACTCTCTACGTTGCGTTGTTTTTGAATTACAGCCCTCTGAAGTTACCACGTTTTGGACACCTTATATCGCAGAAACTATCCCTCACTTACAAAAGTTCCAGAGGACTTTTTGCTGGTTTCGGTGTCGGGAATCAGCTCCTGAAGTTTGTTCAAATAGTTTCGTACTATCCTATATTTGCTAATATATTCTTAGGTTCTAGGTTTTCGCGCATTAATATTATTGCTTAACTATTTAGGCTACTCATTTTAGTTCATATATCTAACAGTTTAAAGAGAAATTAATCTACAAAGAGCTATAATTCAGATAGTGTTTAAAAACTGGGTAAATCTTCGTCAACGCACAGACTTCCAAAACCAATGTAGGTTTTTTTTTCTTTTTTTCTTTCTTGAGACGAGATTTCCTGGAACAAGCATCGGATGAAAAAAAAAAAAAATCGAAATAAGAAAATATTTTGGAGGGGAAAATTCACCTAGCCCCCAATTGCTCCCTTTGAGGTGGAACGGGGAAGACTGGTAATTCAAATTCATATTCTACGGGAAAAGATAAATAAATTTTATTCGATTTGTGATAGATGTCGCTGTAATCAGTGAAACTAGTTCCACTAAGATCTCTTTAATTGGAACCTGCTACGTTTAATTGCAAGGTAAATCTACGATAAAAAATAATAAAAGTTTTCTCGATTCCTGATAGGTGCCGTTGAAAATTGTTTTGCATTTGGTATAAATTCAGATAATTCAAATGTGGCATATGCAGTTAGGTGCAGACTGAAACAACAAACTTTTTATAAGTGAAATTGTGAAATAAAGAAATAAAGGTTGGTAAAAAAGCTTCGGGCAGGTTTGAAAAGTAGAAATAGTGATACAGTGTTGTCATATGCACCAAGGAACACCTTACTTCTTGTGAAAGGTATGGTTTAAAGGAAATAACAGCTTTAGTCTTTGCCAGAAGTTGAAACATAAGCGAAAAGACGTGAAGTCCTGACACTTGAATATATTTCTCATTCCCTGAAAAATTCCGTTTCTTCATTGATGTGCAGTTGCAGTGATTGTAAAAGCCTCCGATTGGAAATGTATTTTACACAAGCCATAATGGTTTCAAATTAATAAATAATGTTTTTGCTTATCAATAGGAGCATCTTATATATAATGTTGGTTTTGGTTTTCCCAAATACCCTGTATATTGTATTTACGTCGTATTAATCATATGATTTAAGGATCTCGAGGGATTATTGCCGCAGAGACAAAACTCCTGAGTGAATTTTATTCTACATAAAACAACGTTTTTAGAATAATTGTAATTTGTCTTGTATAACGTCGCTCTCTGACGATTTTTTCTCTCTCTCAAAGATATCTCAACAAACATATCCTTTTCATACGAGTAACGTTGCAATATTAGACATTTCAGTTCAGAAACTCTATTATATCTAGTAACGCGTGAAATACTTTAGAATAAGTCAATCATAAATTACCATACCAAACAAGATTGACAACTGTAGGAATGCCTTCGGTGCAAGCGGTCCCGGATTCGATTCTGGTGGGGGCGCTCGGTCGAAAAAGTGTAAAACGCTTTTACAGGCCAGCCACCCTGAATGAGGTTTTCCTGGGTTTTCCTCATTCACACCAGGCAAATGCCGGGGTGCTTTTCAACTTATAGGTCCCAGGCCGCTTCCTTCCTTCCCCCAATCCTTTCTTCCTTAACTTTCCTCGGATAGTGTGCGTGCCGAGGGACGTCGTCGCTCAAACGTGATGGGCTAAATGGCCTTAATGTCGAAAGCTCAGAAATCTAAATCCTAAATCCTAACCTGTAGGAATGCTCATGAGACCAGAATTAAGGCTGTCTCGTTTTGTGTCAAATTTCTAGACAAAAATAATAAGTTAAAATCTATTCTATATATATAAAAGAGAACGTACAAAATCCTTTGTCCGCTCATCACGCTAATACGGCTGAACCAATTTCTTTCATTTTTGGGGGGTTATTAGGATTTGGACCCTAGATGGTTTTTATCATATCACTTTAATTTTTAATTACCAGTGTCTTGAGATAATTGACCATTCAAGTGTCCATAACGTACAAATCCTTTGTTATTAGTTCATCATAGGTAAAAATAAACGTATTTATATGCAACCCGCATGACCGTGTCACTCGGCGGGTTAACATAAATGACAGGCGATATACAGCGGAAAATAGCTTGAATCTTCTGTTTAAAATTTTTTAATTGATTTGCTTATTTTTACAGACACTTTTACAATATGCCAGCACCGGGATGACCGCAGCGAAGCGGGGCGGGTTAACATAAATGACAGGCGATATAATGTTAAGATTTACTGCAATCTTCTATGGTTTTTATCATATCACTTGAAAGCGAAGAAGTAAAAATTATCTAAGTAACAAAGTTTATTGCGTTCCGGGGTGACCGCAGCGAAGCGGGGTGAACGCTGCTAGTATATAATAAACCACTAAAACCATGGAAGTTTACAACATTCTAATAAACATGCAAAAAATGTCATTTATAACGGAACCAACAGACAATTGGACAATGAACATACAGTTGATGAGCTAATATTTTTCTACCTTTTTGAACTGCCTAACTTTGTTACTTTATTTTCTTTGTGAACTTTTTAATATTTGGGTACTTACCACTCGTGGTCCCCACTTGCTGCATTTTTCAAAATTTTACGAAGCAAAAATTAATCCTGTAACTTCTCTGCGTAATTACTTGTATTGGGATAGTTTGTGCTGTCGATATGTTCTCTTTTCTGAAAAGATATGTCTTTAATTCATAGATAGCAAACTAAGCAAATACGAACACCAATTCAATAACTATGGTTAGTTTAATAAGTAGTATTTTTGTTCTCTAGAAAATTAATCAAAAATATTATTTTCTGAACCATTTTGAAAAATGGGGATAAGGTTCACAAACACGTAGGGTTCGAATATACTCAAGTCATAAGTTGTTACATAAACGATTGTTTTATACAAATAAGATCGGTGCTACTACGCTTCTTGCTTCACAAGTAGATGTCGCCTGTTTTTGTTCTATCGTATACACTTAATGCATTTGGTGTATTAGCATATATTCACTCGATGTCGACACTTAGCTTACTCGTGGCTGTGTAGTTAGATGTGATTAGGGTTCAATTCCCGGTAAAGGCTCATGTGGTTCGGATTCCACTTTAAGCTGTAGGCTCGCACCTTATATAGCGTTGGTTGTGAGAGGAACGTTAAACTCCAAACCAACCAATCCTCAACACGTGAATATTCCATGTAGGGATGGCAAAAATTTTCCGGAATCCGGATTCCTGAAAGTTTATTTTTCGGATTCGGAAATTTCACTTTCCGGATTTCGGAAAAATTCCGTAATTAGCCATCCCTACCTATGTAAACAAAATATCAACCAAATATATTATATATTTTATGTTACTGGCATACACAGAATTTCACCCGGGACGTGTTTAAACACCTAAATTCACATCGATATTTCAAATAATAACAGTTAAACGTGTGTTACTCCAATATGCATATAGAGTAGCATTATCTTTATGTAATAGAGAAACCTCTCAAAATCAAGGTTTATTAACTATCTTATTTAGGCATCTCTATCTTGTTTAGGTATTAATTTATGTCAAGGCAAATAGCTCTTTCTGACAATACTTATTTCGATTTTTTTTTTTAATTTGACTGTTTTAAAACGTTGGAGACATTTCACGAGTCATCTTGTATCAGACACGTGTATCTTGTCTTGAATCCCACAAAGCGCATATCGTCTCGAATTTTGTCTCACTTTCGAGACATGTCTTGCTTCTACGGATCCCTAGCCACCTGGGATTGGATTATATAATGTATCTTCCCGAAACAATATTTCAATAATGATAAATGATCATAATTAACTTCAACATAAGTTAGGTTCTTTCAGTGAAAAAGTAATACAGACCTGCCTCTAATAAACAGAAGGTTAATTGACGAACAGAAGAGGGACAAAATATTTTATCCAAACTTTAGGGGAAAATTTGGATAGAAAAGTACTGAATAACAAAATGCAATATTTTGTACTGTTTCGAGTTGGGGGGAAAATTGTGGGTGTTTTGGAAAGCAGGTTATTCATATTTAAAAATATATTCTGTGAATTTGTTTAATATTCATTGGCATTCAAAACTTTTGAATTAGTAACAAAAAAGGAAAAAATAGTTCAAAAAGTAAAAATTAACACCCTATGAATATACATCGAGGCTAACGGAGATGGTGATAATGAGATGGATGACATTAGTGGAATGAAGGAAGTGAAAGGAAACGGGAGAACCCCAAGAAATCCACGCACGCGGTTTTTGGCCACCATAAAGACCATTTGGTGGGAGCTAGGATCGAATCTTGGATCTCTCACAACAGAGGGCAGCGTTGTACCAATGAGCCACCACTCTCCCCCTTAAACATCTAGTAGGCGGAATAAAGAGAGAAAAATGAATTACTTTTTTTTTTTTTTTTACAAAATTTATTGGTTCAGGGACACAACTTACGAATTAGCTTATCCTTATCTTGTAAGTAATAGACAAATAAAATCGTGTGATATACATATATAACAATTATCTAATTTCTCCCTTTATTTTATTTTCAGTTCATCGAAAGAAAAGCTATCCACACATTCACATGCCTCTCAAATCGATGCACTCCAGATCAATGCGAAGGCGGCTAACGTCACCTCGACTCTCAGAAACGGATGCACCAGAAATTACACCACATGCAGCTACTAGTGAGGTATGTAGAGTAATCTTACCCAATAATTTTGATTAAATTTGCTTAATTAAGACTTATTAGTTTGTGATTTTGAGAATAGTCTTCTAGCTCTTTTTTTCTCTTTAGACAGAATGCACCAAACTTTCAGACACGAGCTGCTTCCAATATGCTGTTCGAAGACTTCAAATACATATTGTTTATAGGGATGGGCACGAGTCGAGTTTGATAAATGGCTCGCTCGTTCAGCTCGTTTTAACTCGTTTTGAAATCATTGTCTAATTAGACCTGAAAGCGAAAGCCATGAGAAGTGTAAGCAGTAGTGTGGTATATTTTTAGTGTTGCTCATGCGATGGGACACTGATCGCTTCTCGTCTCGTCTTGATTAACGAGACGACAATGCATTTTTATAACTAGACAGCTTTAAATATCGTGAGCACCATTATAAGTATATACTGTAGTTCTTACAATCAAGGCTGAAACCTGCACAGTCGAAATTTTGAGCCCAAGTAGAAGCCCAACCCGTGCAGTGATGTCAACCGGCTCAGCTGAGTGAACAGCTCTAGCCGGCGCTGTTGGGATCAGCCACCGAGTCGATTCAGGTGAGCCATCGGCTCGAGCCGGGTAGGTTGGGTGAGCTGTTGGCTCGGCTCTATACTGAATGAGCTGTGAGCCGAGCTACTCGAGCCGTTGACTACCCTAAACCCGGGCCGAGCAGTTTTGAACATTTTGGCCGGCGCCCTATAACTTTTGGGTCTAATAATTTTTGGCTCGATCCCGAATACTTGCTCCTACGGAACTCGAACCCAGAACCTCGTGAACGATGTTCTTGCCTCCTAGACTTCACAATTACCGAGATCAGCAGTCAACTAGTTTTTAGTATTCAGCTACAAACCGCGTATCTTTCATGTTTGTACAATGTGTTGTTATAATAATAATAATAATAAAATTTGTAGTAATAGTAGTATTATTGATAATAATTATATTGTCTATGTAGGATCCTTTAAAAAAGTACTTGAAACTACACACAGCATTTGGCTCGACTCGACTCGAAACTTGAGTCAAATTCGAGTCAAGTTGGAAGAAATTTTTCGATCCGAGTTCTCGAGTCGAGCCCGAAGATATCTGTTTCGAGTCGAGTTGAGTCTCGATGAAAACTCACTCGAACTCGCTCGTGCCCATCCCTAATTGTTTACTTGGTTCATTGAAATTTAACACATATTTCCTGGTCTGAGGTTATATGAAATGAGATCTATACTTAAAGTGGCATCCGAACTACTGGTTGGGTTGTAGGCCTATCCCAAGCAAGTTTTCTCACGGAGGATCGAACAAGAGACCACGCATACAGAAATCACGGCATTTAGTATTTGCTGTAAGGAGGCTCTCGAATATACATATTGTTTCATAATCGGGTAGGATTTACCGATCTTACTACAAGACATCAATTTCCTGGAGTTTTGTGAAGTATGGCTAGTAGATAACGCCCCAAGTTGCATAATAATGGCGAAATTTATGTTCAATGCAAATTACAAGAGAAATTTGCAAAGGAGTGTAAAAAAACATTTGGCTCTTTTAGCTTAAGTTCAATTGAAAGATTATTGCATAGATAGATTTATTATTATTATTATTTATTTCGTAGTTCCTATAATAAAGAGAGAGAGCAATATTGTACTATCAAGAATTCGAGAAATAACTAGTAGCCAACGTACCCTCCCCCTGATCACTAATCAACATTTTGTTTTTGTTAAAAGTAAAGACAAAATGGGTGCCAAAAGAAAGAGTTCGGCAGCCACTGCTTAATTGTATATATAGACAAAGAGGTATTGTATGCTTCGTTACTTCATTCTTGCTTAATTATTATTTATAAGTGCTGTATCATTTATTTCTTGCGTGTAAATATACTAGTATATTTTTCGTTAGTAGAATAAATGCTTACAAATTATATTAACTAATTTTAATAGAAATGAAATGTGTATAAGTCATACTTTGATGATAACAGTAGTGTTTATGAAATAGCTAAGCTTAATTTTCATGAATCAGTTTTGTAAAGCCGGATGTGTCCAAGGATAAAACCTGAAGTTTGATTACTTTCTGTACTTAAAAATGCTCAAAAAGAATCTTCAGAAATTACGCTCAAGCAAACAATACACATAATGTGTCTTACGGATTTGTGTGTAGTGTTGTTTTTATAAGTACCAGTGGGAGATGTTCGAGGCATGGTTTATAAACAATTGTCGACAATCATATCAGGTGATGTTACAGTTCAGAAGAATAAATAGTTATTACTTTTGTTTACTATAAGATGAAGATAATGTATCACCAGTGAGTTTTATTTTATACACACTAAAGCAAACGCCAAAAATATAGGCGGGTTGCGCGCGCACCTTACAGTTCGCTGTTGTCAGCTCTCCCTTGTCATGTGCCACCTCCTTCCCCTCCTGTTGCAGGAGTAAGCAGACGACAGCCGTTTATCTAGCCACAGCTCAAACCCTGCGTTCTGCCGTAACCAATCTTCAACACGCGCGCGAAACATGAAACCTTGACAGTGACTGAGCAAGACAAATGTAAATGTGGCAAGTGCGTAGGTTGCCAATTGGCTGTTGCTCTCTCCACCCACTATTCTGTTGCGCGCGCAACCCGCCTATATTTTTGGCGTTTTTTTTTTTAGTAGTGGTATTAAAACTAATTTATTTTATATTCTTTATTTTTATTTGGGCTTGTGTATAGCCCGCTCCCTCCAGTTCTTTGTCACCGGAACTGGAAGAGTCACTAATACTACTACTATCCCTCCTCCTACTTTTGCTACTACTACTTATATCGAGAACAGAACCCAACCAACCCCTGCGGAGCTTCTAACCCGTTTCTACTAGTAGACTACTACCACCACTACTACTACTATAGCTTCCTTACTACAAGATTTAAATCTTAAATCTTTATAACATGCTATTCTGATTCATGATGAACTAATATGAATCGTTAGAATCACTATGATTCGTTAAAAAATCACTGGGGAGAGCGGGCTATACTCAATCCTTTATTATTTGTTATATGTCAGTTGTTTTTCATATAAAATACAACTTAACACAGTAATAACATTAGTGCTTTAGTTGGACCGGAACACTGTTCCGGAAAATATTTGTCTAACAATATGATGTTTTGCAGTTGTCAAAAGAAAAAAAAAAACTTTGAGCCATGTGCATATCCGTTCTGGTAAATATTTGTTTCTATCTAAATCACTGCATAACATAATACACAAAATTATAGAGTAGAAATCTTTTGATTGTATCATCAGCTACTTTAATAGACGGTTTGGGAGCAAAGCATTGCACAATGTATTTCATACATTTTTAATACATATTTAATTCCATATACAAATCCTATCAGTGCCATGGACATATTCAGCAGCCTTTGGATTCAAAACTTCCCTTTTTATATTTTGAAAATTTTTAGTTACACGCATGCCATCCCTTCCTACTTCCTTTCCCAATGTTATTCATATTGTTGATTGAAAGAATTATTACTTCAACCCATAGGCCGAAACCCCCCCACATATACATACATTGATATGCACGGAAACAATAAATTTCATTTTGGAGTAAAAAGGCTGAATTTGGATTTAAACGGCATCAGAAGTGTGACTATTCGTCTCAGCGACCCCGAAAACTATGGATTCGACACTATATATATATATATATATATATATATATATATATATATATATATATATATATATATATATAATATAATATCCCCCTCCTCCAAGTTGCATTGTTGAATTTTGATTTAAACGGCATTGGAAGTGCCATTGTTCATCTCAGCGATCCCGGAACCGATGGATTCTACACTAATATCGGTCTTTTTTTTTTTTTATCATTTCTATAAAGGTAGCTGTCGCTTTTAGTGGAGGTGTGTTCAAGTGTCCCTCACACCGTAAGTTGAATGCGAATGGAGATAAGGCGAAGGTCAGTTGTTGGTGTGGGTATATCCAACACACTACCTGTTTGTAATAGTTCAGTTACACTGTGAACTTTCGTCAGGAGAGAGTGAACATGAGACCTCCACAGAGTATCATAAGGGCGTGTATGCTGTACGAATTCAAACTTGGGCAAACTCCGCTGCAGCGGAACGGAAGATATGTCAGGCCTTTGGTGAGGGTGGCGTGACTACGCGAACAGTGCAGCGCTGGGTTAACAAGTTTAAGAACGGTGACGAAACACTCGAAGACGCACCACGTGCAGGAAGAGAAACACATGTACAAAATGGAGATCTTCAGGCAGCAATTGAGGCGAATAGTGACCAGGCATGTGAGGAACTAGAACTACAATTCAGTGAGAGTAGAAGAACCATTCGGCAGCACCTCCATCAACTTGGGAAGCACTACAATTGATTTAACTCCGAGCCAGAAGGTAACACGAGCAGACACCTATTTTTCTTTGCTGTCTCGTTTGAGGAAGGAGCCATTTCTGGACAGGGTATTGAAATGTGATGAGAAGTGGGTCCTGTACGAAGCTCCACGGCGCCGTCATTATTGGTTAGCTTCCAATGAACCGGTTCCAAAACAGCCGAAACCAGCACTGCACCAGAAGAAGGTCCTCCTGTGTGTTTGGTGGACTGCTTCCGGTATCGTGAATTGGGAACGACTACCAGCTGGTCAGAGCATCAATGCGACTGTGTACTGTCAGCAGTTGAGCCGTGTTCAAGAAAAAACTCAAAACTCTCGTGCCAGCACTTCTGTCTGAATCGCAAAGGGGTCCTCGTGTTACAGGACAACGCTAAGCCCCACGTGGCTATGATGACCCGGGACACCATTCTACGCCTTAGATGGGAAACTATTGTATCCGCCATACTCCCCGGACATTGCACCGTTCGATTATCACTTGTTCCATTCCTTGGACAATCACCTTAGAGGATGCCAGTTCAAATCCCCAGTAGAGGTGCAAAATGCTTGATACCTTCTTCGCTTCACGGCCCACCGAGTTCTAACGCGGTGGAATTCATGGCCTTCCAGAACGTTGGCAGAAGGTCGACGATAGTGATGGAGACTATTTTTGATCTTTCAGTTACGTCTTAGGTAACATATCGATGTTCGAAGGTAGTGGGTGAAAAAGCAACAGAACTTTCTTGGTTGCCGTTATATAAATATCTCCCCTCTCCAATTTGCGGTGCTGAATTTGGATTTAAACGTCACCGGAAGTGTCACTGTTCATCTCAGCAATCCCGAAAACGATGGATTAGATACTAGTATTTGTCATTTTCGACCATTTTAATATATATCCCCCTCTCCCAAGTTGCGGGGCTGAATTTGAATTTAAACCACATCGGAAGTGTCACTGTTTGTCTCAGTGAGACCGAAAACTATGGATTCGACACTAATATTGGTCATTTGCAATCATTTTAAAACATTTTGCCCTCTCTAAGTTTCACCGTCATCTATGTTGAAAATTTGATCGAGATTGGTCGTGTGGTTCACGAGTTCTTAAGTCGCAAACGTAGTCACTTTGAAAGAAAACTTTTGTCCGTTGCCATAGAAACCGTCGTTTCTAGGGCAACAGATCCTGTCACAGTTAGCCAATATTGAAAGGAAACGTAAACAAAAAAAAAAAAAAAAAAAAACGAAGATAAAAGAGCTAATGTAGAGTTGGAGAGGAGTCGCTAAAATTAATTTTCTTTAACGAGGACGATTACGAAAGATCACTTACTGATTGAAATCCAGATTATTTTCCAATAGAGTAACTTCCAATAAACCTTTTGTTATTGTTAATTATTCCATATCGGACTCCCGAAGAAAACTCATCGAAACAACTTATTGACCGTGCCAATAGCGACTACTCTCAATCATGACTCCGTTTTCTTTCATTTAGAAATAGGAAAGAAAGAGAAGAAAGTAGAAGGGTAAAAGAAGGAGGTAGGTAAAGAAGAAAGAAAAGAAATAGGGTATTTTAATGAGAAACAGATTACTGGATAATTCCGGAAATATAGTAAAAGGTCGGGAAAGTCGTTGAAAGATGAATCATTCTAAATGTTATTAACAACTAATCAATTTTGGAATGCTTCGGAATAGACACATGTTCCCTCATACTACCCAGACCTAGCTCCAGGCACCACGATCATGGGGTTGCCCAGACCTAGACCTGGAAATGAGAAAAGTGAAATTTAATTCTTTGTAAAGTTATTCCGACCGGTGATTGATAACTATCCAGCATCTGAACTCTGTCCTCTAGGATCGACCACACATATGAATTAGCCGAGGAAAAAAAAAAAAAATCACACTTATCAACTCAATATAAATTTATGTATCGCATCAATAAAAGTCTCAACTTCCTGGAAGAAAGATGTCGTATTTAGGCTTATTCTTGCTATTTTTGCTTCACTCCTCGAGCCGATTTAAACCATTAGTGACGGTCCTTCATGACCTAGGTTATTTACCTTAACACATATATTAAAACATGACACATATATTACAGATGTTAATATGACAAATGATATCACTAAAATTACTTAAATTAAATCTATCATGCATTCACACGCTCACTCACTCAGGACAGTGTATATATGTTTAAAGGAAACCAACTAACTACAAAGGTACAAATAGTTTATTACATTCATAGTGAAAAAAAAAAGGACAAAACAAATAATTATGAAGAAAATATTAAAAGCACAAGTTCTTGGTTATATATTAATAGAGTACATAGTGTTATATTTTAGTAATTTTTTATATATTCAATCATATTGACAAACGAAAAAGAAAGGAAAACAAAAAGAAAATAATTACTCGTATCATATCTTAGGCATGCTAAAGCAAATTATGATTTGCGACATACGCAAATACGACACTTATTTCACTTTAAAAAAAAAATTGGACAAAGAGGAAAGAAAAAAAACTTTTTGGTGTATTAGAACTTATATGAGTCTCTACCTCACGTCGAGATATTAAAATATTAATAATTTCGAGCGTCCAAATCACAACTCACGCACTAGTCGTAGTGTCCAAAACGTTTCGCTCCATTTAACTTAGTTTGTGGTCATTTATATATATCTCTATATGTATATATATATATCTATTGGTTTACAAAACCATTCGTCGTCTATATTTGGTTTGTAACTGGTAACAGTTTATATCTGCAATCGCACACTGCTACGTCTATACCCATCTAGGGATTTCGAGAAAATAGCTTTCACTAGAGGAAGTTTCTCCTCTTAGACGGTCTATTTCCAAATTTATTAATCGAATAATTTCAAGTTATTTATCCAACACTGGGACACTTCACGAGACCTTTCATTAGGATCACTTTCGTATATGTTTATACATGGTTCGGATTAAAAAAAAAAAATGATCTTCCACAGGTGTACGGAGTATGATGGTTCAAATTGAGGATAAAAAAAAAACTGGTCAAGTCACAGGATACACATGTAGGTGAGAAGGATTCAAGGTGCACTTTCCACAATGGTTTTAGGTTAATTGCTCAGGGATAATATTTGTTATGATGTGGGTTACGTTTAGACCTGCCGATATTTTTTCAATGCATGCCATTATATAATTACAGAGGTTATCACTTACATTGATTCAGAAGAAAAGGAAAATTACTTAAGTGCACGGCGGTATTCTTAACAAAATCTACATTCTTAAATTCGTCGGAAGACTTCTGGTAAACTATAGCAACCAATACACGTCTAGGGGGGACAGACACGAGCGCTCTTACATATATTCATAATACATTTAATATCATACTTTTACTTTAACATCATATTCACATACTAATTACACATATATTTCGAAGTATTTATTTCTCTCTATATATATATATATTTATAATAAATGCGCACACATTTAAATTAATCATCCCCAACAATAAAATTTTTCAAGGTTGCAACATTGTCCAAGAAAACAAATGACTTCCAACATTACATTTGGAAACAAATTAAATTTTATCTGATACCGCGCGTCTATAAATTTTTAACTTTTATATAATCAATTCGTGTTTAAATCATGAAGGAAAAAAAAAAACTTTGTGAGGCAGGCACGTAACACAGAGCATTTCTAGATATAACTAGGTAAATCAAAATACAATTTCTGGGCCCAGGTTAACTAAAAAGTAATTGAAAACCAAAACAGAAAGGAAAGTGACCAACGGATTAAAAAGAAACTTAAGAGGAACGACGGTGAAAGAACGTAATCGAAGTGTCGTCAACTACGAAGTCTTTGTTCATTTCGGCGATAGGTCAAAATGTGATGGAGGACCCAATCATTATCTACTCCATTCATGAATCGTGTCTTGCAACGTCTCAGCTGGTAATTTCAGATCAGAGTTGTACGTTAAATAAATCGTAAGTAACAAGTTCAAAATCTCGGGGGGGGGGGGAAGGTTGAAAAAAAAATTAAAAAAAACTTGAAGAAATGAAGACAGAGAGAGAGATAGAGAAGAAGGAAGACTAAGAATAGGGGCGCCAAAGACTTAAGTGAGAAATAACTAACGCTACAAAGTTAGAAGTCGAATTTCGCTCTCAACAAAATCCATAGCCAAAATATTCTTAACATGCCAAAAAGGGTGGTCTACTCAAATACGTAGACTCAAGGGGCGTCCTGCTGCCAAGGATGCAAGTTCTGTGTCCATCAGATCCCAATCCCACAAGAGTTGGCTTGTAAGATTGAAATCCGATCCCCGTATCCGGCCCAGACCAGCAGGAAAAAAGGAGAGGGGGAAAGGGACCAGGTAACTGCGTCCCCAATTTTGAAATCTCTAAGAAAAAACAAAAATATTTGACCCATTAGAAAAACTAAAAAGGTTCGAGGACAGTAATGAAACTAGAATAGAAGTATTATCTAAGATATCCCTAACTAATGATTTGCCGAAATAAAAAAAAATTAAATAAACTGAATTTTGGATCGGTGATTTCTATGCCAAACTTCACCGATAGCTACCCCGCGCAGACACGCCACAGTCTGGGATGTCGTTAATTTCCCTCGTCTAATTAAACTAAGAAAAGAAATGAAAATACTTAAAGGGACTAGGGGTCGACATCCGGGTACGCGAAAATAAATTTCAATAACTAATTGTTTTGATTCTGTACCCAGTCAGAGCTGTCGCCTCCATGAACATTGTAAGCTAGCCTGAGTAGGTAACGTGAAGAGAAAAAAAAAATCTCACGGAGTGGTACATTCTATTTTTAAAACCGACCAGAAGATATGATTCACTACAGCCCTGTTGTCTAAGTACTATTGTCTTTTCATAATTTATTATTCAATATGTCTAGTCAGCGATTATATGATGCTACCCATTCTATCAGATGGTATTACTATGGTTGATTACTATTATGACACATAAACTACAAAGTATTACCGTAGTCCGACTATATATCGCCCTCCGGTCCGCGTGATATTATGGTGCAGGGGTCAGAACCTGAGATGTTTGTAGTTACACGTATCTATTCAATATCTATATATCAACACGCGGCGAAGTATTCACTGGGCTACTATATATTTAACTATATGGGTGTCCTATATTCTATATTCATTTACTACAATATTCATATACTTATTAATATTCATATTCACATTAATATTCATTTGCCACGACGCTATATTCTACAAACACCCTGTTTCCTCTATCTACGCCCAGCCTATTTACACATTTCATCATAATACTTTAAAATCTATAATCACTACAAACATTTTCCCATTCCGATCACCGCACGACAACCTCACTCGAACCCAAGACTCTTTTACCACACACACAATACTATGTAATACTTGGTAGCTTTATTAGGAACGAAAGAAAAAAAATCCTATGTATGTTCACTGAAAATAGAATTATCTGCGATAATGTTTAATGTTTATAAAATTCTGCATCAACAATGAAATTCTACAGCCACGAAGAAAAATGGACATTTAATATATTTTCAAAGCGAAGAACTAGCATCATATCGCCCGACTTCTGTTAAAAATTTACGTATTGTTTATTTATTTAAATATTTAGATTTCTAGACTATGCAGAATGTTGAAACTTTCAGAATATATTAATTTTGGGTCACTTGACCTAACTGTACATTCATATGGGCTGTGAATTATACCTTCTAGGTTTTATTTCGGAAAGAAAGGTCAATTTCATGAAAACTAAATCACTAAGCACCTCGACGGAAGAATGGCGGTTAGTACTAACTTCTGACACTAGGGCTAGCGACGATATAATGAACCCTTGAACAACTGAATGTGACCTTGTACACGGAATTATTATACTATATTACGTTCACTTAATGACGGAGTAATCAAAATTTATCGCATAGTAAATACTACACTGTCCAACACACTCTTTCATCACTTAATTATCACTATCACTGATACTACATTACAAATATACACATACTACTCGAACTACAAGACACATCATGCCACATTCATACTACACACTACATTAATACATGTTATACTAATAAATATACACAGAAATCATTCAGATTTCACCATGTTAAATCGGCTCTATGAAAGGTAACGAAAGGAAAGAAATGAACAGGGCCAACTGGCCCTTATATTTACTAAATCATATTCTTTACTCAACCTGTTTAATCAATGCCCTGAGGGGACATATCAAAGTATTAGCTAACAATAGGACCCCTGCCCTGAAGGGGCAGGAACCCGGAACAAACTGAATGTTCAACTCATCCCGCTGGAAGCCGTACTCCCAATTTGGGAGTCAGATAGGAGCCCCTACTGTAAATTTACACGTGCATTATTCTACCTATCTTAACTACAAAGAAATTAAATACCGCCATGTATGAAAAAAAAAATCACGTACTAACTACACAGACAGATTACTGAACGGACAGGGGGGCAAGCCTAACGTAACTCTAACAGGAATAGTTTTAAGGATAAAAGTATTTAAAGGGAAAAAACACCACTCTTCCGAAACTGTCTGTGGATATTTAAGAACCACTAGCAAACTGATGCACTTCGTGGAACCTGTCCATCACTCATTATATCTGCTCAACATGGCGTTGCAATGTTGCACTTCCTATTTCAGTTCAGTTTTAGTATGAAATTTAATAGTTTTTTGGCTCCTAGAGACTTCCAACGATTTTAGGTTAAAAAAACTCCCAAATATTACCTTGTTTGCAGTTTTTCTCACTCCGTTGCGACCTTTTAAGCTCGACGATCGAAATCTGGCTGTTGTCAACAAGATTTTCCGGCTTGGAATGGAATAATTGCGCCCTAATATCATAGCGTGGGTTTATCAGCCAATCAAAACTAAGCATTTTGGCGGTGGGGCTTTGAAACGAATAAAATTTGGTAGAATCTGGATTAAACTAGTTTTTAGAAGGACCTAGGTATCTAAAAGAGAGGTGAAGGGTGGTCCTGAAAATTCTGTCGAATTTTAGATTGGTTATTTGATCTGGAAAGTTCCGTCCAATAGTGGATCTATATTTTCGGATAGCACTGACACCGTAAGAATTGTAATAATCCATTTACATATCCATATACAAGACTTATAACTAATTTAAAATATAAATAAAGATACTGATTCCCAAAACTATCATTCCCAATGATTTTTTTACAGTTTTTTCATGTTAATTTGAAATAGAATAACAAATAAAATTTACGGATTATCTGAACAGCCAGAAATTTTTTGTTAAACGTCAAGTACAGTCGGTGCAAAAAATTTCGGGCACCCTCCTATTAAAAACATAATTTCATTAGACTGTAATGGCACATTACAACTTTCAGGTTTGGCAAAATCGTGGATTGTTCATATCTTTATTATGGGTGTGTTTAGCATCGAATGTTTGAAAAAGAAAAGGTAATTTCTTTCTTTATTTAGTTTCTTCCCATTTTCTCATTCCATCAATCTTCCTACTATCATTCATTTAAATTAAACAACTTACGAGGGTCATTCCAAAAGTTTTCAGAATGACGTACAAAATACTGAGTTAGTACTTGACTAGCAAACGAACGCGTTCGGCAGTCTCAAAAGGTCCGGAGTTAATATTACAAAATGTTAATTATACTCTTACCCCAAAAATGTTCAAGTAGTTCGGCGTTCTGTCTTACCCAAAAAATGTTCAAGTAGTTCAGCGTTCCTTTCTTGTTCGTTTTTAACGCTACAAACCTTGGCGTATTTCATTGTTTTGCTGCCCGAAGTGTCTCTCGAGCATGGACCCCTCTCCCCAAATTTTTGTAACTCTTTTTAAACTACAGACCTATAACACTAGCCAACAACAACAACAACAAAGTTTTTGCCTGTCCTCAAGAACTCCAATAGGTGAATCTAATAGTATTGACAGCGGTGATTTCAGATCTCCTTTTAGTTTTCTCCTGTCACCCACAGTTTTGATGAGACAGGAGAAAGAAATGTGTACTGCGGTTCATGTAGCTTATGAATGCAAGAAGGTGCTTTTGCAATGTAAACATGTTGAAAACGTATCTCCAAAATGTTTGGATGTATGATTTCCGCTTGATTTGGCGTCAGTAAAGTCCCTCTGCAAAGTCCAGGTATAATCAACTAACATGGATGATGTCCATTTTCCCTGGTAACGTTTCTCTATTTCCACAAAAGCCTGATGAAACTCTCACCATGCTCGTCACTCACAGCTCCAAGGTTTGGGGGGAAGAAGTCTATGTGGGAGTCCAAGAAGTGAATTCTAAAGTTCATGTTGCACCCTAATGCCTGATAGGCAGTTATGAGGTCGGACACAATGTCGTGGAAATTGTCGGACGTATGATTCTTCAGAAAATCTCTGCATATTGTCCTAAATGCCAGATATGCGTTTTCTCGAGCTCCATAGGTGCAAACTTTACCAATAGGGAATTTTTGAAGCAGATTTCCTGCATAATCCTTATTTTTTTTCTTTTTGGTACATCATGCAATATGCACATGATACCCTTGGAAAGTTTGCTTCATTCTGAAGAGAATGACGTACCAACCATGATACTCGAATGGATAGTCCTGCAGCAGTAGCTACTTTCTTATAAACTTGCATTGGGTTTACAGGGTTAGTTATATTGTATATGTACATACTGACGCTGACAAACTATGGGTGATGGATAAATTTCGAGTACGGATTCACCTTTAGCAAGCAAAACTATGTCGAAGTTAGTTAATTTCAGCTCTGAGACAAAACATTGGTTGACTAGTGTAATTTGTCTGCGAGATCGGCGATAATTGTGCACCGGGTGGAAAATAGTCGCAGTCGGTAAGAATTAAATAAATAAATAAATAAATAAATGAAGCTATGATTGTGGCAGACTGTACGCACTGGCCTTCTTTCGAAGAGGAATATTACGATGTATTCATTGTGTAGACTGATATTAACTTTCTGGAGTGTATTAATCTACCCATTTTTTCCTGGAACTCACGGATCAACGAATAAATAGTTTTTTCGGTCAGAATGTAAATACTCGTTTACCTAAAATGACTCTGCAATATCACTCTTCTTTAATCAAAATTTCTAGAGTATCATATCGTACACTTTTTCAATCATATCTGCTGTGATGACAAGTTTTCTTCGATCTTTGTATAGAATAAATTGTGGATGCGCGGTCAGTTGGGGCAAGGTATCCAAAACTGTCAATGTTGAGTTGAGTTGATTTTGAGTTTAACGTCCCGTTCAGCAGCGAGGCTATATGAGACGTGGACCTACTGATTAACGTGGAATCCGAACCACATGAGCTCCCACCGGGAATCGAAAACTGTCAATGTGTTGGATATATCGAAAGTAGCAGTGTCCAAGTGATGATGGCACGCACAACTACTGGCATAACATAATTACAGAAAAGAATTAGTGGGGACAACTAAGTCTACGTGGCGAATCGCCAAATAAGATATTGACAAGCTAATGCGTAAGGACTGTCAGTAGAATTCAGCATCTGAATAAGTTAGGTTGCAGTTTCGAATCTCTGCCAACGTAATAGTGCGTAAAAGATAGAGCTGCGAACATGAAACATTGATCGCCGATTACTGGCAGGAGTAATAGATTTGATTGGTCATGCTTCTCCTTGTTTCCAGCAACAGGCTAGGTTTATGTATCGCTGGCGCTCATAGAGACAAGGCTCCGGACTTTCTATGTGTAACCGTTAACTATGACGGCGGCTTTGTGCTAGTGTGAGCCTTAATTTCATACTATTCAGTTGTCCTATATTATTGATCTTAAAGGACAAATTACTGCCAGTGATTACATGGACACTTCAGGTGACAAGGTACATTATATCTTGTGATAACAACGACGCAGTTTTCCATTATGGTAATACGTTAAAACATACAATCGAAGTTGTTTAGACGTGGCTTGAAGATTTGGGATTTAGATTTCTGGGCTTTCGGCACCTATGACCATTTAGCCTGTCACGTATGAGGGATGATGTCTTTCGGCGACCTGAGACCTAGGAAGCGGCCTGAGACCTAAAAGATAGGTACCACCCCGGCATTTGCCTGATATGAATGAGGAAAACCCAGGAAAACCTCATTCAGGAGCTGGCCTGAAAAATCGGTTTACACTTTTTCGACCTAGTGCCCCCACCGGGAATCGAGGGCCGCGGTGGCTCAGTGGTAGAGCGTACACCTCTGGTGTATGGGGTCACGGGTTCAAACCCTGCTCCCGCCAAATAAACTTTGTGGTGGACTAACACCGTGTGTGTGGGTTTCCTCGGGGTTCTCCCGTTTCCTCCCACTTTCTTTATTCCACCATTTCATTCATTTCTCATCATCACCGTCTCCTTTAGCCTAGCCAGCATAACCACGGGACGTAAAACTCAAAAATGTCATTTTTCCCCACCGGGAATCGAATCCAGGATCGCTCGCACCGAAGGCGAGAGCGTGAGCGACTACGCTACGCGAAACCACACGTGGTTTGTAGAATCAGAGAGTGAACTTCGACATCTTCCCGGCCTTCTCAACCCTCCAGCTTCAATATTATTGAACATCTATGGTCAGTATAAAGCAGGCCACATATTAACCAGAGACAGGGAACCAAACCGAGACAGAGGAGGCAGGAGAGAACTTTGTCTTTCACGTGCTCGAGTGAATTTGCAACACAATGTTTTGTTGCATTGCTCACATTACTATGCCTCTGCTCGGACATTGTCTAATCTATGTGCAGCTGGCTTTAGAACAGCTAGTGAGGCGCATATTTCCTCCATGATCGCGGACACAATTGAGTACACTTTACTGCAAGAAGATTTGTCCACTATTCTTGTAGAAACGATTCAAGTTATATGACCAAGTTTCGCGAAGAATAATATCTGTATTACAGCTAAAGGTGGTCGAATGCGAGTTATTCAGCTCAGCTTGGTATATAACTTACGGAAAATAAGAGTAATTGACAAATCTTCATTTTCATTTTTAGTAGAAATTTACGTTAATTTTTTGTTCTTGAACTTCTTTAATGTATAGTAC
The DNA here is from genome assembly GCF_964235325.1 of Thermobia domestica. Taxonomy (NCBI): domain Eukaryota; kingdom Metazoa; phylum Arthropoda; class Insecta; order Zygentoma; family Lepismatidae; genus Thermobia; species Thermobia domestica. The sequence continues at coordinate 152,209,784 of NC_137460.1, read as the reverse complement.
AGTCCGCAGCAAAAAACCTGCAACATGAGCATGTAGGAAGTTTATTGTGAAACGACGAAGTCTTTTGCTCCAAAATAAGTATGCATGGGAGGACGTCGAGGTTTCTCCTGCGTGATTCGTGTCACTTAGACGTTACGTTGATTCTCTGGGCTTTTAGGCGTAGTTTCACAATAAACTTGCATGCTCATGTTGCAGGTTTCTTGCTGCGGACTGTACCAGTACTTCTCGATTAAATAATGTTATACTATTATGTGAAAAGTTTATTATTCATAAATGCATTCAACGTTCAATATTTCATTAGACTTTAAATTATTTTTCAGTAGGATATTGTTGGCAATGTAATTTCTCTTTATCTTTTTGAAGAGTGAAGCAATTCCAAGCAAGCAGTTGGTGGACACAGGTCAATCAGAAGATATAGATGTTGCCGAATCATCTCCACTTCTCTCAAGGGAGGACGAACCGTCCCCGTAAGTTTTTCCTCTTAAGAAAGTAATTTAAAAGCCTCACGTATAATTAGTTCTATGCCTTATCAGCTTCTTTGTAATGAACGCAGTTTTACACAATTATAAAAAGTATTTAAATATTTTTAACATAATCACACTGAGATGATATTCACATATAATAATAATAAGTTTAACTGTTTTATTAATAGGCTAATGCGGTATTTCTTAAACTGTGATCCCCAGACTACAAGTGGTCCTTGAGGTAGACCCTTGTGGTCCTCTTAGATTGAACATAGTCCAAGAAAGAGAGAAAAAGACAACATTCAAGTGAAATTCCTCAACTTTATCCTTAAGTTATTGAAACTGTTACGACTTACTAAAAATTTTTAATAAATAGGTATATATTCTGGTCAGAAAAAATATTCATTATTTAAGTAATAGTTGAGTCAAGATGGATGAAGTTATATATTAAGTCATCATTGCCGTCATTTTGATGCCCATGATATTGGATTCAGGACCAAAATTTGTAATAGGAATGGGTTCATGACATATATCGCTTTGGGATTGTTTTGCACCACGAACACACATTTGACGTCACATCTGATGTTATTTCCAACTTATGCCTAAATTTTTAATACTCACTACCTTCATATTAATTTATAATTCTAGACTTCGGGTGTAGAAGGTGATAACTCACATATCAGGAAAATTTTAGTTCTGTGAATGAAGTACAGGTTGGTACCTTATACGTGCGTAAAATTCGCCAGAGTGGCATGTCACGATGCCCTTCTCTTCCATCTATATATGAAAATCAAAAATGTTTCACCTTGAACAGACGGAGAAGAGACTTGTCGCCTTTTTCATTCGCAGAACTAAAAATGTTGTGATATGTGGGTTATCAGCTTTAACAGGCGAGATCTTGTCTTTCCAAATTAACAATGTGCCTTTGTCCCATACTGCATTTTGTAAATGCATTCAAAACGTGAGGTCATTTGGAGCACCATTTAGTATTATTCAATTGAGCGAATTTTTCTTATGCGTTACTTTGGTTTGATATGGAACCATTTTAGGTGGTGAGACAGAAACAAATCCTAAGACGAAAAATAAGAATCACACACACATTTTTAATTAATATTAGTTTTAAAATGTAAGTATTCTGGTATAGCTATATACAGTGGCGGATCCAAGATATGCTCAAGGGAGGAGCTAAGCCATAGTTTGCAGTTTTATCCAGTGTAAAGCAGGATTGAAGCCCATTTTATCCAGTGTATACTTGAGTGTCAAGGGGGGACTTCTGGCTATATATATCTTTTGAATGGAACAAGAATTGAGCTAATTTTAAGTTCATCTCTTTCAGCAGCGAGGCTATATGAGACGGGACCTACTGATTAACGTGGAATCACATGAGCTCCCACCGGAAATCAAACCCGGGTCTCCCACGCCAGAATGGGACAAGAGTAGAGTGGTCCGTAGAACACATTGACTGGTGAAAGTTACTCTCATTTGAAATAAATAAAGCGTTAGCCTAATGGTTAGTATGCTTGGCTTTAGTTTGCGTAATCCTGGGTTAGATTCTAGCTATAGAGTTAGATTGGAGTACAGGATTTCAGATGTTTACCCACTATCTTTAAAACTAATTTAGTTAGAAGGTCGCGAACACGCCAGAAAAGAAGGCGTTAGGAACCGACGCGCAGACCATGTACCATCCAACTAAAATCCGTCTGGCTGGCCATAACTTTTCGTGTACTATATCACGAGAGAATTTGGTTTACTTGACTAGAACATTATTGCTAACTCAATCTATGGATTAAAGTTTTATCGTTGCACAAACAAAATCATACTAGTAGATCCTTCTGCTAATCCAGAGATGGCCATTTTGCATCGGGCTCGCGCTTACTGTTCACTGTGGGTTCACTTGAGTGAGCTCAAGCTCAGTATATCCCGTTTGATTTATCTGTGCGTGCGGCAAAGTTGCGAGCCATTTCCGTGTTTACAAGTGATGTCAGCTGCCAGAGGTACTGGTTTTACTCGAGATATACTTGAGTTTTTCATATCAAAAGACCAAATAAACCAAATCAAATTTAATGGAATCAATCGTGTACATACTTTAAGTCGTTATGCTTTGAATACGTAAAACTATTTAACATAGGATGAAATACTAAAGCATATAGATGTCTGAAAGCGTAAATTTCCTATATAAAAATAGAACTTAAAGAATATAAAATAATATTGATTTAGTACGTCTACAGCAGTGGCAGAGTCAGAAAAACATCATGAGACTAATAAACTGAGTCCAGACAAGCACGCAGTGAGATATACATATAAACCGATGCACTGACCATGCGTCACTGGCTGAAACGTTCACCGCATGGGTAGAAAAACTTTCATATACTCTTGCGATATCACGTAAGGTATTTTATTTCAGTACACAAAGGTGAGCCGAATTGCAGGAGAGAGAGGGAGAAAGTAAGATTCTTTTTATTTTTCTTTATAGTCATACAGGTCTAAAATACTGATGAAATTAGTTAACAGATGGAAAGAAGTACTCAACTCACTATCGCTACAATCCATGAAGAGCTATGTCTAACCATTTATAGCATGTTCAACGTGGTGATGACTGCTAAGTGCATCAGCTCTCAGGCGTCATTATTTCTGACTTTCTGGATTTGAGTTCGCTATTTCTTAATTCACGTAGTTCCCCAATTGTCTTATGATGATGTTTTACGACTCATGATTATGTGTTGGGGTTTATAAAGGTGATGATAATGAACAAAATGATGGAATGGAGAAAGTGGGAGGAAACTGGAGAATACGAGAGAACTCAGGGAATGGTGATTGTCCACCACAAGACCCACTTGATACGAGCTGTGATTAAACCAGGGACCCCATACGTCAAAGCTTGACACTCTACCATTAAACTACAGGAGCCATTCTTGATGGATCAACAACAGAAAATTTAGTTGGCAAATCGAGAGTAGAACCAGAGACTACTCACTGCGAAGTGGCAAGCGCTAACAATTCAGCTAAGCAGATCAATAAAGAAATTAAAGAAACATAAATCTCCGGGTGTAGATGAAATTCCGGCTGAGTTAATTTTAGCTGGAGGCGAAAAATTGTGGAACAAGATACACAAACTCATTCTCCTTATCTGGAACAAGGAAGAATTGCCACAAGACTGGAAAGAATCAATCATTGTTCAATTCACAAGAAAGGCGACAAAACTGACTGTAATAATTATCGAGGCATTTCTCTTCTGTCAACATCCTATAAAATCCTTTCAAATATTCTATTAGCAAGATTGACCCCATACGCAGATGAAATTATTGGAGATTATCAGTGCGGATTTAGACGAAATCGATCAACTATCGACCAAATATTTACTATTCGCCAAATACTCGAAAAAAAAAAAAGTGGGAATATAATATCACGGTACATCAACTATTTATTGATTTTAGAAAGACGTACGACTCGGTTTGGAGAGAAACATTATATAACGTTCTTACAGAACTTGGAATACCGAGAAAGCTAATTAGATTAATTAAGATATATTTAAATGAATCCCAATGTAAAATCACCCGTGAAGTTAGCGACCAAAAGTTTAATAAATCAATATTTTTTTAGTTCTGAGTAGCACTCAAAGAGTTCTACAGTTCCAGCTGGGTTAGATCAATACTTCTGGGAAAATCATGATTTTATAGCGACTTTAAAGTTTCGCTGCTAACTTCACGCAAAACCAAAAATAATAAAATTTCTATATTTTTCAAAGAGTTCTAGAGTTCCTGCTAGGTTAGACCAATAGTTCTGGGTAAATAAAGATTTTATATCGATTTTAATGTTTCGGTGCTACCTTCACGCAAAACCAAAAATAATAAAATTTCTATATTTTTTAGAGTTCTGAGTAGCACTCAGAGTTCTAGAGTTCCAGCTAGGTTAGACCAATTGTTCTGGGTAAATAAAGATTTTATAGCGATTTTAAAGTTTCGGTGCTAACTTCACGTAAAGCCAAAAATCTCAAAATGTCTTTATTTTTTAGAGTTCTGAGTAGTACTCAAAGAGTTCTCGAGTTCTTGCTAGGTTACACCAATAGTTCTTTGAAAATAAAGTTAGTAGCGAAACTTTAAAGTCGATATAAAATCTTTATTTTCCTAGAACTAATGGTCTAATCTAGGAAGAACTCTAGAACTCTTTGAGTGCTACTCGAAACTCTAAAAAATATAGAAATTTTTAGATTTTTGGTTTTACGTGAAAGTAGCATCGAAACTTTAAATCATTATAAAATCTTTATTTACCCAGAACTATTGGTCTAACCTAGCAGGAGCACTAGTACTCTTTGAGTGCTACTCAGGACTCTAAAAAATATAGACATTTTAAGATTTTTGGTGTTGCGTGAAGTTAGCACCGAAATTTTAAAATCGCTATAAAATCTTTATTTATTCAGAACTATTGGTCTAACCTAGCAAGAACCCTAGAACTCTTTGAGTGCTACTCAGAACTCTAAAAAAATATCGATTTATTAAACTTTTGGTCGCTAACTTCACGGGGGTTGTAAAGTCCGGGTAGGATAATTTTTGTCCACGAGCTTTCACGTCGAAAATGGCCTGAAACAAGGAGATGCGTTGTCACCATTATTATTTAACATTGTGCTGGAATACGCTATAAGAAAAATCAAAGATAGCAACCAGGGCCTAGAGTTGAACGGTATTCACCAGGTTAAGGCATATGCTGATGATGTAAATTTAATAGGGGATGATAGGAGAACAATAGAAAGAAATGCAGAGATCTTATTAAACGCTTTTAGGGACATGGGTTTAGAAGTAAATGCAGAGAAAATTAGGGAGAAGTTACTCATTATTCCCAATTTTGTAGTAGTTACTCGCATTGGTATCAATAAAAAGAGAACTGAGCACTAGTCGCCTCGGCTGACCTCGGAGAAGCCCCGCCATTTTGAAGTAACCACACCTCTATTCTCGAGCCGAGTAACTACTCCGCGTTTGATATCAATAAAAATCAAAGACTCCTCTGTGATGCTAGTAACTTCTCCAAATTTGTGGAGCAAGCTAAATAGGTGACTCCGTGCGAAATACGGCAAAGTATATGATTGTTTTGTTACGTAGAAAAACTTATAAACTGCATAGAAATGTTGCAAATAGAGATTACAAAAAAAAAAAAAAAAAAAAAAAAAAAAAAAAAGTTCATGAAAGAAAATGTAGAGTTGTTAGCCTTTTTTTTTTTTTTTTTTTAAGAATCAACCGAAATTCGGGGTGGTGCGCTACGTAATGACGAAAAGATGCGGGTTTTCTTGCGTTGCATGAGTGATCCGGGATTCCAGGTCGGAATGTCAGGGGATTCTGGTGTGGCTCAAAGTACTGTGTCTATGACTACTACAAGTGTAATGGATGCTATTATTTCGAAATCTGAAAATGGATTGTTTCCGTAAGTGTGAGTAATATGCAAACAGCAAAGGCAGAGTGACAAGAACAATATCCGGATGCTATCGGAGCACTTGACTATACATACGTGGCAATAAAGAAACCTAGTATTTTGGAGACGAATATGTTAATAGGAAGAGCTCCTTCGTGGCTAAGCGGTTAGCGTACATGCCTTTGGCATAAGAGACCCGCGTTCGATTCCCGGCGGGAGCTCATGTGGTTCGGATTCCACGTTAACCAGTGGGTCCCGTCTCATATAGCCTCGCTACTGAAAAGGACGTTAAACTCAAAATCAACTCAACGTTGATAGGAAGGGTGTATACATGAGAATGTATTTTGTTTATGTCAAGGCGAAAGGGGATACGTATGGGGTGGAAAACGCAATCAGATGGACGTGCTTTATAACGTGGCTGGCTAGACTTTTTTTCAAAAAGGAAACAAAGGGGCTAAGTGTCTTGATTTCGTTCTTAAAGCCAAACAATCTACGAAGATCTTGGAGAACACGTGATATGAGCTTGTGTTAATCTTGATATTGCTGAATTCGAATCAACATCCATCAGCTCCAATAGGTTCGTTCCCATGGTTTCAGTGTTACTTTCTTGTTTTCCTTTTTTTCTTTTTTCCTTTTTCTTTTAGTTTCATTCTCGCTCGAATATTACAGATTCTCTTTTGGATTTGTGTCTCAGTCGTAGATGTATTTGATATTTCGTTGCATTTCACTGTAATTGAATTCAAAGCTTCGGCTTTCCTTAGTTTACTTTCTGGTAACTGTGACTTTGAAAGTACCACTGGAAATTCTTTTATAACATCCACAAATGTACTTTGATTGAAACTGTCGTTGATACCTGCTCGTTCCATGGCGTTTAGGATACTACGCCATAGGTTAAAAACAACAAAATGACCGCTCGACGGATGGGAGAAATGAGTAATCACTTCTTTTATTGATACGACTCACTGCTACGCGCAGAGGAAACGCGAGTGAACGTTCATAAATCTGGAGCAGTCTAGACCTGAGTAGTGGCTTGTTTTATTGATACGAAATTGAAGGAGGAGATTACTCCAGGTGTAGTTACTCCGATTCTCGAGCAGGACTTCTCACGAGTAGTTACTTATTTTTATTGATATCACCCATGGAAGTGCGTCGGGACCGTAATACGGCAAATTATGGATGCGTTAAAATATTAAAAAGGGGTCTAATACTTTTGATAAAGTGGATATTTTCAAATATTTAGGATCAATATTAACAGACAAAAATCGTGTTCACGAAGAAATTAAATGCCGACTAAAAACAGGGAATTCGTGTTACTATTCGGTTCAAAATCTCTTGTCGCGAATTCTGTCGAGAAATTTGAAGCTTAAAATATATAAAATGATAATCATGCCTGTTGTTCTGTATGGTTGCGAAACATGGTCACTTACTCTGAGGGAAGAACATATACTGAAAGTATTTGAGAACAAGATCCTGAGACGAATATTCGGACCCAAGAGGAACGGGAATGGGGAATGGCGGAAACTTCATAAAGAGGAACTATATAATTTATATGGTTTACCCAGCATTGTTAGGGTCATCAAGTCTAGGAGGCTTAGGTGGGCAGGTCATGTAGCTAGAATGGAAGAAAGTATAAATGCTTTTAAAGTCTTGACTGAAAGACCAATCAGATAACGACCATTAGGAAGACCTAGGCGCAGATGGGAGGACAATATTAAGATGGATCTCGCAGAGATTGGAATACAAAGTAGAAACTGGATCCAATTGGCTAAGGATAGAAATCAGTGGAGAGCTTTTGTGAACGCGGCATTGAACGTCCTGGTTCCATAGGCCATAGAGTGAGTGAGTTAGTTAGTTAGTTAGTTAGGTCAATAAATGTTTTAAAAAATCTTTGAAGAACTTTTCTTTTTTGATGATCTTACTCGCACTCGCAGACAGTAAAGTTTGATGCTTATGCTGATAAGAAAGAAACCTCCACCCTCCTCCCCCCCAAAAAAAGTATGTTAAAAGGAGCTTCGGTGAAGTAGGTTTTGTTGTTAACATACTGTAATTGTACAATATTGTGATAATTTATAAGAAATGTATTATCGGAATCACAAATAGTATAGTGATCAAAAAAATTGATTCTGCTCATATGCAGTATATTGTAAGAGGGGGTAGGCTTAAGCGTGTCGGCCCCTTTTCCTCACTACTAATCTACATGTGGATTTATGCATATAATAAAATATACATATTTTGATACCAGTTCTGACATTTCTGTCTACCACATAGGCAGCTCTATCTGTTTTTATTATTATTATTATTATTATTATTATTATTATTATTATTATTATTATTATTATTATTAATTGCAATATGAGTCCCCCTTTTTTTTCTTTCTTTTCTCAGTTTTAACACTTTATATACAGTCCTTCTAATATTGGAATGCATTACTTTGTGTAGTATTTTTTTTTTCCCTTCGAATCACAACAATCACTTTAACAATATTATAACATAACAAACCAAGAAACAGACTGTGTGTTTTAACTTTTAGTGCTCGTATGTTCTGACCAGGCTGTAAAGTAATGCAGAAAAGCACTCATACCTCCCCTCGCCACATCTCTTTCAGCTAATAACAGCATATGAAAACACACAGAAAGCAAACACACGAACTTGTCAGATAGTATTAAATCTTGATGTGGCTCGTTCTCTTCTTGGACTCGTATTCTCAATAGCACTAACATAGTGTTATTCAGCCGTATCCTTATTTTTCTTAGTTCTAATCCAGCTTATTTCTAGGTTGCATAGATCATTAACCCATGTTAAATATAGAATTGTCCCTAAGACCGTTCCATACAATTCTATAATTACTTTGAAAGTTTCCAATTTCGACAGTCATTTCGTGGTAACTACTAAATCAAGATAGTGTTATGTCCCATACTCCATCCTTTTAAGTTTGAATAGCAAAATTTTGTGTGGTATGCTGTCAAATCCTTTGTCCAGAGACCTTAGATCAAAACAATGTAATTTTCTTTTTGTTACCACACATGTTTTTGTAAATAAATTCTTTTAATTGGATAGCAAGGTGGACTAAACCAAGCACTAATCTTCACTCAATTGACTTATATATAGAAGTTATTGCTAATGATGTGAATTTTCATCTGTTCTGTTCATCTATCACAGAGAAACATTTAATTTTCTTTAAATGCCGTTTTTTTTAAGTTGGGAATATAATGTGTCATACGGCAGAATCCGAAGGACTATTCAAGTAAAATTACACCAATATTTACGAAGACTTTTCTTCTATATATTAAGTCTTTATTCGAAGGTTAATACAGCAAATTCGTTTACATCTTTAAAGAAATAAATATAGGAACACATATAACTATCATACGATTTTCGAAGTAAATATACTATAAAAAGTGTGTAAATGTATTACTTGTATTTAATTACGTATTAAATTTTTTAACGTTATTGTCTTTTTTCATATTGTTCGTGCAGTAGTATTAAGTCTATGTTATCTGAGGACCAGGGCGATGCCTTTAAGAGCCCAGAGCCAGGGGCGAGCAACGAAATGAGTGAGCCGTTGGTGTCAGCGAAAGCTGCTTTGTATAGAAGTCGAAGTGAGAGTCCAAGTTTCGGAACACCTGAAGGAAGAAAAGTCCAGTTTCAAATCGGTGAGTTCAGGGTTTTTTTTTTTTTTCCTTCTGTTCCAGTATAAAACTTACATTTATATTCTTACACTCAAACATGGAATAGTGATTGTTAAAAACTGTAATTTGATCAAGTGTGCTTACATTGGTATTAGCTCTAATAATGCATTATTTTCTAAGTGTTAATTTTTGGAAATTTTTCAACGTTAGGTGTCAAGTATGTATTTTTTAACGTACTTTATAGTTAAGTATGAGATAATACTTAAAAATTAAGGATATCTATTTTAATGAGATGATTGTCTTGATTTTTCATGTTTTCTGGGACTTTTGGGCTTGATAAAAGAAGTTTCAAAAACAGCAGATGCAGTTGTTTACTGGAATTTATGTTTGAAGTTAATTTAGTATCTGTAGTGTTGTACTACCAATAGAGAAGAGGAAAAATCTCACCTCACTAGATGTTTTCATCTCCAAATATTATGAACATTTTGTTGCATGGAAGGAAACTATTCTAACTTATTTATCCAAATCCTTGGATCAGCAGTGTTTCACCAAAATTAGAAAAATATTTTCTGCGTTTTTGTTAGCAATAGAGTAATATGTATTTTACTACGATTTTACTTAATAATAATAATAATAATAATAATAATAATAATAATAATAATAATAATAATAATAATAATAATAATAATAATAACACATTGTGATGATACGATGAAGCTTTATTTTTGTTTATTTAAAGCCTTTTTTATAATACTTTATAAGCTGTGTGTTCGTATACCATGGTCTTTACAACAACAACAACAACAACAACAACAGAAAGAAAAAGAGAAAAAAAGACTGGTCAGTAGAACCTGTCATCTCCATGTATGAATTTAAAAACAAGAAATTTACAGAATTAATTTAATACTAATGGGTCGATTGACAGTCACTCGGCAGTTCTGCAGATGTCGGGTCATTTTGGCTAAAGTTTGTTGATTGCCAGACACACTAAAAACTCCAGTTTTGTGTGCCTTCTGTTGAATGTAATTCCTTGTTCAGACAATCAATACCTCAGTCGTTAATACTATATAATTTATATAACATGACATGAGTATCAAGTTCATGTCCTAGCTTGTTGATTTAGTTTCTTTCGACAGAATACAGAATAGGACCAATTCAATTTAAGGGTGTGAGGCAGTTAGGCAGCTACTTGAACTAAGAACTATTGGGCTCCAGCTTCTACCTTTGGTTATAAAATCCATCTACACTTCTGTTCTTAGGTAACATCTTCGTCTAGACAGGAGTAATATCCACTACTGCTTTTATACTATCCACCAATTGTAGTATTTCACCACGTGTCTCGTTTTCCTATTTCCCCTCCACCATACGTTTGCTCAAAATGTAAATTTTTCTCTAACAATGTCCTAACGATTTTTTAAAAGTTATCATTCCCCCTATTTTCAATGTATGACATTGATTTTTGGTTCCAAGTAGCTAAGTTTTGCATTCTTAACAAACAAATATCCGAAAATGTTATTCTGTTTTGCAGCCTTTTCGTAGTGTCCATGCTTCTGTTTTGTACAGTACAGCACTCAGCATTTCGTTTACATTTCAGATCTCCATTAATAATACTACTAAGGTATTAAAAAATAGTCTCACATTATACTTTCTTAACTTAGACTTCTGTAATTGTCATAACTTCCATCGTCTCAAAGTCACAGTTGCTTTCGTTTTTTTCATACATAGTTATATATTTCTTTTCATATCTTATCATTTTCACAGCTTTCTCTGGTGTATTTTAATAACAGTAATTTTCTAATCGGATTCCGCAACAACACCCATATCAATTGCAAAGCAGAATATTAGTCCTTGTCTCTCCTATCGTATCAGCCTCTTCCCTATTCAAATGCTTTGCCATTGTCCTCGACATTAAATGACAGTGAGAGATATTTTTCTTAAACCCGTCCTCTAAATCCATTTTCCTCTGTAATTTATTTATTCTATTCTGATTTCTAATGATTTGTTCATATGCAAGTTTTTTCCGAGCCTTTGATCATTCCATTTCATTTCAAGCTCTTTTAGTACCCTCATCAAGGATACTCAGTTCACAGAATTAAAAGCCTTTCCTAAATCAACGAAAAATACATACATTTCCGTTCTCTTAACAAGCTTTCACCTAATACTGATGGAAACTACTTTCATTTCTAGCGCCCTTTTTTCTTTAAATCAGAACTCCTTTTTTCAACGTATAACTTCGTCGTCCATATAAGCGAAGTGGACTTTTAGCTGCGTTCGATATAAAGCTAATAATTTCGTAGTCCTCAAATTTTGTATTCGATTTTTAGTAACCTAACTTTCTGTATGAATTCTTATGCCTACACACTTGTCATTTGATCATTTCTGGGTATCTTTTCTCTCTCTCTCTCTCTCTCTCTCTATATATATATATATATATATATATATATATACAGAGAGAAAGAGAGAGAGAGAAGCGCTTGGCGCGATATAGTCCTATGCCATATTTGGATGATTTTTGAGATAAACGACAATTAAGTTGTCAAAAAATTCCATAGATCATAGTTTCTCTTTTTGCTCAGTAAAATCTATTATAAAAGATGGCCTAACATTTCTTCTACCAACAGAAATATAATTTGAATCTATTTCGGCATTAGTTACTGAATAAATGTAAAAAACAGTAAGGCTAGGGTTGAAAACTCTGGCATAGCACTATATTGCTGCTAGACTTTCTTCATAAAAAATGGAATTTTGTAAAATAGTCCTATGCCACATAATAATAATTCCGAGAAGCATGTTAAATAAGGTTTTAGAATAATGAATCATTACTAGAGCAACCCACATGATGCTTTATTTTTTGTTTAAGTTTGCTTTATTTTTTTTCCAAATTATCCTTTATTATGCTTTATTGTTAATTTCAGTCATTGTTTTGCATTAATCGTGCATAATGTATGATATTTACTATACATTAAATATTCTAAATATCTTGATATATTTATTAATATTTTATGCAACCAATTTCTTTCATATTTAATGAACTTTCTACTTAATGCACTGTAAAGAAATATGCTTTACTCGAGTCAGTTTTCTATCACTTGTGTGCGCCTTAGAGGTGCACATATACAGAAAAGAAAAGTAAAAGATACTACCAAAAAGTACAGAAAGTGCTCAAGTTCAAGAGGTACACATAATAATATAGTGTGGGGTTCTTGTGTACTATTCATTGTTGGCGGAAAGTTTTCTTCTTCTTTTCCTTTTTTCTTTTCTCCACATCAAAGGATTACACCGAAAAGTTTACAGAAATAAAAATAAGCTTTTCATTGATGCATTGTTATGTTATCAATGATTTTGCATTGTAAATATTTAAATATATATAAATACAGTATGTTAAACTTGCAGTTAAACAGAATTTTCCAAGAATTGTGTTATATATTTTAAATTATGCTTTATGCTTTATTTTCTAAAATTATGCTTTATTATGCTTTTAAAATTAGTTTCTTCTGGACCCTTAGACAATTACAACCATGTTCAAGGTACCAACCATATGTGTAAATTGTTGTTATGCTTTTGGGTTGCACTAATCATTAACACTTTAGTATTTTGTCTTCAAAATATATTATTGATAGAGACGTTAATGCACAAATTGCCTGAACTTAGAACTAAGTTCGAGAAAGTGAACCTAATACGGCAATCTGCACTTTTCTTCGTACATATTTATCCCACTTTACGTGTGTAAAGACTAAAACGGTTGACAAAATATGATAAAAACGAACGTATATTGAGCAATTTGAAGTAAGAAAGTTCTTGGTAAAGGAACACTATGAGAACAATTGAGGGAATAAAATAAATGGTAAACTAGTGAAGTACCCCTTTTATGGGTATATGGATAAGTGTTTCGAACTTTTTCAGTAGATACCGAACCATGAACATAAATTTTAATAATATTTAACACACTGGGACATCAACAATGTTTGTTCAGCATGAGCTTTACGTGTATGAGTGTGCTTGGTAACAGTAATACTAGTCAGTATTTCTATTGTGTTTAGCTTTTCTTCTCATTTAAAGAAAATTTTACTCTACACTTAGAAGGCTATCCTCGTCTTCATCATGTTCATTAGTTGCTTTATTTTGGTCACGGATGGTTAAAGCGTTGAAAAACGGGTGATGCACTGCTGGAAATAACTAAACTAAATAAAATAACTGAATGGAAATAGCTAAGCAAAACTAAATTTTAAAAAAATGGGATAGACATCTTTTTGTAACACTACATTTAAAAGTTTTCAAGTTAATAAATTGCGTTCAGTTCCTGTTCTAATTCAACACACAAACGGCCCCTTTTGTGTGCAATCAACGATTTTCCCACGAAACGAAGAATAATGCATGGAAACGAAGCTGAGAAACACTAATGCAGATGCAGTTTTAAACAAACCTTTCAGCAACATAGTTCTAAGCCCACGTATTTTTCACTAACGTATGACTCCTATAGTAATTAACTTTCCATTGTTCAGTGGTGCAAATACCTTTCATAATCTTGGAAGGTAACATCCAATCAAGAATTTGCTTTCTATTTCAATAGTCTATTAATATTATTACTATTTCAAACATAGGACGGGTTCAAGCGGGATCACACGAAGGATTTCAGAAAATAGTCCAAAACCACATTTTATTTTAAAAATCTTAACTCCGGTTCGCTTTCTTGAAACAAATCTTAGTCACTGGAATCCAGGGAACCTTCTTCGTCACTACTGCCAGTAATTAATCAATATTATTTTCAACATCCACGTATGACGATCTTTTTCTCGCACGTGTTCTTGAGTTACTTTCGTCCCGTTGAGCCATATTGCCTCGATACGTGGTATAGGCTATTCTTGCTGAAATGTTTTAGTGCCACATGTGTGAGTCAAAAAGGAATAGTAGCGCTTGTGCTACCATTTATTAACGTTTCTTGAAAATTTTTACTGCCAATTGAAAGCACTCCAGATGACAACCCACAAGGCACCCTTAGTTCATTTTCGTCCAAAGTGTGGCATAGGACTATATCGCGCCAAGCGCTTCATATATATATATAATATGTGTGTGTGTGTGTGTGTGTGTTTATTCTTCATTTCAGTAAATTCCTCGAACTTATCTTTCAGTATAGCAAATACTTGGCAATTATCATTTACTTTGTTTTCCTCTTAAAAATCTAAAATATATAGTTCTTGCTCTCAAACAACTTTTCAGTGCATCCTCTCTATGTTCCTCAAGATTCATCTCGCTCAGTACAGACTCTTCTATTCTTAATTTCTAGAGTAATTTCACTTTGCTTCCTTTCCATTTCCCTTGAATTTACCCTCGTAAAATTTATTATTCAAATTTTCGTATCCTGTTACGTGCTCCGTGTCATAACATTCGCATCTATTGCATATTCACTGTTTTTATTCATTTCTCTGTAATTCGCTGTCCCACTTTATATATATTCTTTTCCTTCTTCACTACACTTTGTTTCAACATTTTTCTCTCTTCAATTTTCCCCCTTTAACCCAGATTAACTGTATTCCTTTTATGATATTGCACCGTTAAATGACGCTTACTAACTTCGAAATAGTCTCACTACAAGTTAGGTTCTGTCTCTCTTTCCTCTCAAGTGATTTTTTTTTTTTTTTTAAACCTTTTGTTATATATTTTCTCGTCTCCTATTTTTCCTTCTGGCTACTAGCTACATTTTCAGTTGGGTTCTACTTCAACCGTGAAAGATTGTGGTCTGAGAACTCTCGCATTCTTTCACCGTAGACGTGTATCATAATTTTATACGATCACTGGTAGATCACTAGCTATAAATTTAGAAGTGTTCACATACTACGATTCATAGATAAGCTCTTCGTCTTAATAGGAAGTATACACTTTAATTGTAGTGTCTCCACCTCCCTTGTTTGCCCTCCAGCATACTTCTTACCATGTCACTCAGAATTCACTTTTTTCTGCAACAGTATCATATCTGTTTAACTATATCAAATTATATTCTTTTTTTCCTGTTGTTCTTAATACTTTTCACAGACTTTGTTCCAACTAGCTAAGTTTCTCCTCCTCTTTGACATAAAAATTCTCAAACTTTTGTTTCGAACCTATCCTGTCTCATTGTATAATCTGTTTAATGTGTGTGTGCTTATCGAATGAAAACATTTAGGCCTTTCTTCTTGAGGTGTTTGGTTTAATATTAATTTGAAATTTAAACATCTTATAAATATAATAACTAACCAAGCTTTTAAAATGCTGGGATTTTATTAAGAGATGAAGTCGTTATTTTAAAAATCAAGGGACTATTTTATCGTTTATAATGCATTTGTTCGATCGAAACTAGAATATGCATCTATTGTTTGGGATCCATTTTATCAGTGTAGGAAACAGCAAATAGAGAAAGTTCAGAATAAGTTATTGAGATATACTGCGTATAAAATACATGGTATTCAAACTCGTTATGTTCCTTATGATGAACTTTTAAAAAAAATCAAATTATTGTCAGTTGAAAATAAGAGATTTATACAGCGAGTACTATATCTTAAAAATTAATTGATAACAAGGAAGATAATGTATTCTTAATAAGTAGACTACCATTTTTTATCCTCAGCAAAATCTGAGAGGTAGACATGTTTTTTATATGCCTGAAAACAGAATAAATGTGAACAAGAATTCACCACTGTGTAAATTATGTGATGCAGATAACGAAATTGAGTCTATGGATTGGATTTATTTCAGTATGAATTTAAGACCTTTAAGCGAAAGTGTTTTCAATTACTAAATGATAAATTGTAGAATATTTTTGTACAGCATATGTAAAGAGAAAAAAGATTTATAGTACTATTTTATGTTACCAATGCTAGTTCCGTATTTGGAGTTGGGTTGCATATCCTTTGATAATGGTGTATAAACTTTGTACTTTGTAATTGCCTTTGGGTGTAAAGTACAGTCACGAAAGAAAGTATTCTTCAGTTGACAAAATTTCTTTTCCTAATAACTCAACAAAAAAATAACCTAATAGAGTACCGATTTTTGGCAAGTTATCAAGTTATAACTATTCTAAGGATAGCAACAAAAAGATCCAAATTAATCCATTTGTTCCCGAGTTATTGACAAAAGAAAATTTGTCAACTGTCAAATATTTTCAGTAGTAGTAGTAGTAGTCTTAGTAGTCGTAATCGTAGTAGTAGTAGTAGTAGTCGTCGTCGTCGTAGTAGTAGTAGTAGTCGTAGTCGTCGTCGTCGTCGTAGTAGTAGTAGTAGTCGTAGTCGTCGTCGTAGTAGTAGTAGTAGTAGTAGTAGTCGTCGTCGTCGTCGTAGTAGTAGTAGTAGTAGTAGTAGTAGTCGTCGTAGTCGTCGTCGTCGTCGTCGTAGTAGTAGTAGTAGTAGTAGTAGTAGTAGTAGTCGTCACTTTTATAGATTGAACCACATATTTTCTGTTATTAGCGACTGTTGGTCGGCAAAAGTACCTCAATTTCCCTCGCCTTTCTGTTTCTTATCCCTAAACCGTATTTACCTATTAAATAATACTCCCTACCCTTTTGCCACAAAAGCATTTATATCATTATCCAAGGCTTTGGATTGGATATTGTAACAAAAGAAACACTGACCAAAGCTTCAACACACACTGTATTTTAAACTATGATCTGAAACTGTAACACATTATAGTTTAAAATACAGTATGTGTTGAAGCTTTGGTCAGTGTTTCTCTTATTTATATCCTCTATTACAATTACACTTGGGATTCTTTTGTACCTATTTATGATGATATTCTCTCATAAATTTCTTCTACAATTCTTAAATAAATTATTAGTTCCAAGGTGTAGGAGATATAATGGATGAAGGTTGAAAGTGCTTACCTGTTATTTATAAATATAATAGATAGGAAAAAGAAATAAATGTTCCGTATGTATAAAGTATGTTATTCATTTAAAGAAGAAAGAAAATTGAATAAAATTTTAAGACAAGAAAAAGTGGCATAATTCTTCATATTACCTTTAAAATGTATCGAGTTTCGTGTAGTTCCACAACTGCTTTACAACAGGTATAACATTAGTTCGTTCTTCCCATTTCTTTACCCTTTCTTCGCAAGTAGTTTCAGCTATGATGCATTTCATCTTCTACACTGTATTTGGGGAAAACGGAATCATGTCCATCTGTCCCCTCGGCAGAGACCCCCGTGCTTGATTATATGAAATTTCTTGCCTTAAATTTTGTCTTAGCTGTATGTGAATATGCTGCATTACAAATGTTAAATTACTGATTCCGAACTGTTGTATTGTAGGTGGCATTCAAGAAGCAGCTGAAGATGATACAGCACAAGAGACTGAAGCAGAAGATAAGAAGGAGGCGAAGAAAGAAGCATCAGATAAACCAGAAAAGAAATCCAGAAAGCGGCATAGGTATGCATGATATTTTCAAATATTGTATACTGACTTTTTCTCTCCTAAGAGAAAAATATTTTTTGAACACGTTCTTTTCTATGGTCTATTTCTATGGCAAAATACTTTTAAAACTTACAAAACTGTTTTATGCATAAAGTGAAGTATCGCATTGTCATGCAAATACAGTGGCCAAAAGCCAATGTATTACGAAGAAGGAAATTTGTTTTGATCTTTGAAAGTGTGTTGAACATTCATAAGTAGTATCTACCTAGGTAGTGACTAGGATCCCACAATTTGGGATCACTCTTATAATTCTCTCTCTCGTTATTTGAAAGCTCACATATATCTGGATAATCAAGATCTGAAATCGTGGGCTTTTGTAGGTCCTTTAGTGCTCTAGCCCAAATTTCTATCATCTTCCAGAAATTAAAGTTGTATTACTTTCTAGCAGCTTTTAAAAATAAGTCCTACTTTTCAATATTCTCATGGCATTTATGCTTAATTTTTCGTAACGCTGTAGCGTATACCGGTCTTTTTTTTTCTGTCCGGGACAATAATTGTTGACACTTTTTTTTTTGCAAAAATAAATAAATAAATAAATAAATAAGTAAAAGTAAGGAAGTGCTATAATTCTTTCTGTTTAAGCATTCTTTCTGTTTGATGTAGCAGAATTGAGTATAACTGTGCGTGAGTAGGATGCCAGGCCCAATTTGCTGAGTCAATTAGGAAAAAGGACTTCAATTGTGCATATTTAGTTATAGTGTAGAAAGAATGCATGTAAATTGAAGTATACTGTGAATATTGTAAAAGACTATAAAATAAGTATAATAAAAGAAGCTTTAGCGAACTTTCGCATCACTCATCATCTAAACTTCATCTTTCTTCAACTGATTACATTTTCAGTGGACTTCAAATACAGGTTCAAAAGACTGAGAAATCCACTATCTCAAGAGATTTCAGCATTTCATCTTTCAGTGATTCCAACCCTTGAATTACTTCATTTTCGGTAGTCACAACGAGATAATGTAACAAACTGACCTTGAACTCGTAATGAAAGTTCCTTTTTGAAACATATTGAAATACTGTGGTTAATTTTGATCCTAACTGTTGAAAAGGTTACAATTCAATGGCCAAGTAAAAATATAGTTTGTCACAGGTCTTCTCAAACGAAACCAAAAGATAGAACAAATTAGCGTTATAGAAAGATAGTGCAGTGTGTAAGACAGTCCTTTTTGTGAACTCTTAGCAAGTTTCATTTCCTAGTAGATGCATTACTACCATTTGAGAAGTTTTTAAAGGTGTGTTAGAAAGAGGACGGACTAATTTATGTACTTCGTGAAGAAGTTTCACCCTTGCCCAGAATTGGTTAAATTGCTTCGTAAAAGCCAGGAAGTATAGTTCAAAGCTTGTTGAAGGACTTGTTCAAATAAATTTTCTAATTTCATATCAAGGGTAAAATAATACTGAGCTAGGAGTAGGATGAAAAACAAGGAAAATTTTAGAAAAAATATTAAGCCTGAAACTCAGTCTATTGTTTTGAATGAAATGAGACTTTAAAAAAAAAAAAAAAAAAAAAAAAAAAAAAAATCAGAAGACCACATAACATCCCCTTAACAAACTACGATTGATTAATCCTGTTGCGGAAAACAATCGCTGTTTAGATTATTATATCTTACATAAAAGATGACCTTCTACTTTACCTTTGAATTATCTGCTTTCTTACGTGTTTACCTTTGCAAGATTATTTAGTTTCTTACGTATGAAAAGTGTCACAAAGTAAACAAAACTTTTTTTTGAGGGCCAAGGAATGATGAAAAATTTTCAAATGAGGAGGCCTGACATGAGTTTCCTTGTGTGCCTCGAGAGAAAAAGTAGCAAGATTTGACAAACTCTGAGCAGACATTTTGTCTTTGAAAACATATCTAGGAATAGAAATAATTTCTGAGCTGTAAAGATTGAGAAGACCATTCTTGTACTTTCACGTAGTTATACTGACTTCGAACGAAGATTTTCTTAGATATGCAACTACTCCTGAAATATCACTTCTCTTAGCATCATTAGTCAGTAGTCTTCAGATTCCCAAAGATGGAATGAGATCGTACAGAAATCATTATATCAAGTTACAAAAGATTTTATCCAAAGAAGTCGCAATGCATACAGGTCAGGTAGAAAAGGAACGATTATTGACTGAAGAAAGAAAAGGCGGAAAGAAAAAGAAAGATTGAAGCAAGTCAGCGAGAGAGAGAGAGAGAGAGAGAGAGAGAGAGAAAAAAAAAAGAAAGAAAGACAAAGAGAATTTCGAGCTCGAATCAGTTTAAAGTAAGGAGAACAGTTAGGAAATTAAGGAAACAGCTTGAAAAGAACTTTGCAATAAAAGAGGAATATTCGCCGATTCATAAGGAAATTGCTATACTGTATGTTTTTTCTACATAAACTACCAGTTTAACAAAAGTCTCCTTCCAATATTGAATCCTTGTACCAATAGTGTAAAATGCGTTCCTGAAATGATTCGATGTTCATCTGAGTAACTTAACCTGGTGATATGGCTCAAACCGTTCAAGAAAACTTTAAGACTCAATTAATGGAGGTAGTGTCTTCAGTTATCTGAAGCAAATGAGAGAATAAAATATTGATGGGACAAAAGTTGGCCAAGTTAGCTTGAAGCTGCGTTGATGAAGATTGAAGAGAGCAGATCATGTTTGAAATGAATAAGGAACGAGCAGAAAGAGATTGAAAAGAACAAGAGAACACTGTTGCATTACTTCTCCAAATCATCACAGAACAACAAAAAGGTAAAAATAATGTATGCTGGCAGAGAGAGCATAATACAACGTGTATAGTATATGGTCTGTGTCAAGGAATCTGAAGTTTTTTCGAATTATTCTTAATGTATAGAAGTGAATTTAATGATCTGTGTTAAGAGCTTGAAGTTTTTCGAATTAGTTGTAATGTGTTCATTATAGTGTGTAATAATACAAGAATTATCAAACATTATGGAAGAAAGTTCATATATATCTATATCTATATCTATATATATATATATATATATATATATATATATATATATATATATATATATATAATATAAACCCTGTTTAGAAAGGATGTATACTAGTAATCCTATTTACTTTTTGACCTAAAATTCCTTCTTCCCCTGCTTTATCATTAAAAGTACTTTAAATCTTAGATAATCTCGTTTAATAATTTTAAAATAATATGTTCGACAATACTCTATCCAGGTCAAGTTCAGTGATCTTCAATGGAATTTGTGTCGGGAGTTTTTTTTTTAAAACCCTTTGTTAGAAGTACATATAAAAATAATAATGGTAATTACAGTAAATATGAATTAACATAGAAGTAAGTGATTATCTATTCAATTTTATATATGGTTTAGGCACCATCACTACCACAGATTTCGCAAGTACAGTCTTCAGGAAGATCCCCAATGGCGTATGCGAGTAGGCTCGGAGTTTGACGTTGGGGAGAATCGAAAAATATCAATTGAACCAGATGACGAAACCTCAACGCTTCAAGAGATGGACTTGGATGAACTGGCTAGTAAGTATATCATTCCGCTTCACTCGTTTGTATTCGAACTCACCGCATAATTTTCTGTTGTTTACTGCCAAGTTGTACACTTAGTGCACTTGACGAAGTTTCGCTGAAATTGCACCTATATCAGGAAATAGTGCCTTGTTTAATATTAATAATTCGTCAAAATCTGGTACACAGTGCGTTCAAAAAGTTCCAGAACTACCTCGAAATAATATACTTACTGATGCCAGAAAAAATATATTATCACGTTAGTTTCCTACATACATCCCTTCCCGCGCCACACACTCGCGGAACTGGTGGTAGAGGCTCTGAAATGTCCTAAGGAAGTTTTCCACTGGAATGCTGTTCAACACCGCCGTCACAACCTCAAAATGTTCTCACTTGAGGGCAGATTTGAGCTTGGGGAGCGTTGGGGCCAAATCAGGCGAATACTGGGTGTTCAACGATTGTGATATTCCTTTCACCAAAAACTGACGTACAAGAAAACTGGTGTTGGCCGCTTGGACCAAACTTTGCTTGTACTAAGACGATCATATCAATACGTGTTCTGCATCATTTTGTATGTTTCAATCTCGGTTTGACTGTATTTAAAACGAAACTTGATTGCAGCACGTTGCTTCATTCTCTCGACACTGACAACGAATAAAGGAACTCAAAAGTGACGACGAAGCTGAACAGCATTCCAATCAACGTCTTTCCTAGGGCGTTCCAAAGCTTATATGACCTGTCCCGTGAGGGTGTGGTGCGGGAGGGAATGTATGTAGGAAACTAACGTGGTAATCAATATTTCTGGCATCGTGAAATATTTTATTTTGAGATAGTCCCGGGACCTATTGAATGGACTCTATATTGTTTTAAAATTTAATTTAATAATGCATTATCTAACTTTTCTTTTTCTCTCTTTTTTTTAATCCTATCGCTTCTTATTTCTGAAACATATTCTTAATTCTATTTGTTACTTTTGTGTTTCTATGTTTTTGTTCCTTTATGTGCTATTTCTTACTTCCTCGGATTTTTCATGTCTTCGAGATAGCAACATTTTGCAATGTGTTCATAATACTGTACGTGCTTCTTTTATCGTCTTTTATTTTCATTTACCGGTGACAGTTTATGATTTATATGGAGCGAAAACACTGTAGCTAAAATATTGCTGAGATAAATAAAGGTAAACTTTTTGTTTACATTTTAAAAAAAGATGTTTTTTTTATTGTTAAAATAAGTTATGAGAATAAAAATCCAGTGAAAAGATTTAACCCAAGCCAAAGGGATCGATATAAGTGTGTGTATATATATATATATATATATATATATATATATATATATATATATATATATATATATATATATATACACTTATATCGATCCCTTTGGCTTGGGTTAAATCTTTTTCCCATATCACTAAAGCACAATAAATATTATATATTCAGTGCAAATAAGATTACAGGTCCCATTGTCTTTAAGGGTATTTAGAAAAATTCTCAAAAGGAACTGTGGTCATATAGCCTGAAACAGTCATTTTTCTTTTACAATATGTAAATGCTGTGTGTTAGTTCTGTGCTGCCATTCAGCAAATCCAATCATATTCTGAGGAAGAAAATACTAATTCGTATCAGATAAACAGAGAAGTGTGATTAAGAAAGGTAATATTTATGTAAAGACCACAAACTAATTATGATATTGATTTTTTTTTTCTTCCATTTGTGAATTACAGGTCACCGTTTTGAGGATGCAAAGGGTTTGCGACGACATAAAATTCAAGCAAAGTCTTCTGTGTCTTCATTCATTCACATTGGAAGGAAAGATGGACAGAAAGACCTCCAACCTTTATTTCCTTATCTCGCTTCGAAGAAAATGATAGACCACAGTCCGCATGAGGTATTGTATTCATGTTACTACTAGAACTTGTACACTACTAGAAATTAAAGGAAATTGTATTATAGTAAATATAGTTAAAGAATATACAGATGTACTTTATATTTGTAGATAAAAAATCAGTATGTAAGGTGCTTATATGCTTGAGAAACAAACGTTACTATTCTTTTCATCTTCTATAGGTAATCAGATCAACCAGCAGTAGAAAAAATAGAGAGAAAGAAGTATATATTAGTTTTGAAAATACCACAGTAGATTAAAAAATACTACTGCTTGTAATAATTCTAATGTTGACGCAATATATTTGTGATTTTCTTGAATAAAACTTAATTGCGGTCACTCCCAGATCGCCTCGTAAATAGTAAATGAAGAGTAGATTCTATTTCAGGTAACTTTCACTTCAAATCGCACTTTTTCCATCTGTTTCCAATTTTCCTCTGAACTAGATACTTAAATACTCTTTTGAAGTGTGAATTATTTCAGAAAGTTACTGTTTGCTGATAACAATTTTTAAAGTTGGTTATAGTGATTGATGTACTGTTCGGGAAAAACAAATGCCTTTGATGTCATTAACGAGCTCGTGATATTTATTCCCATAAAGAAATGGGATATTGTACCAAGTATATCCTTGGGTAGGAAATTTAATTCAGAATTTCAGCTTTGAGTGGGATACTTAATACAGTAAAAACAAAATGCATAACTTTAGTTTAAGGCCTCACTTCTCTGCAGAGCTTCAAAGGTATTTGATAGTTACATGCGTGAGTGATAGAAAATTAATTCTTTCTTACCGAGTACAGAATGTTAGTTTTATTGTGATCTAAAAGTAGAAAAATCGAAATTTCAGCTCATCTTTGCACCTAGGTACATGTAGAGGAAAGACATTTTGTTCGTTTAATATAACTTTCCAGCACGGTAGATACAAGACTCGTAGATATACAGTCAACAATTTAACAGATCTTGAGACATAAAGTGAAGATATATTGTTACAAGCCACGAAGTGGTTTGAAAATAATGGTTTCCTATTAAACATGTATAAAGCTAAACAAATATTATTTACTCGAAATGATCGCCCTAACAAAAATGCGGATAATGTAAAATTTTTTAGTTTTATGTTAGATAATAAATTGTCCGGGGAGTGTAGCAAATTATCATAAACAGTATGTTTCTTACGAAGCTTGAAAGTCACAGTACCCAAAAATTATTTATGAACTGCTTATTTTGCATTTTCTTCAACTATTACTTCGAAAAGAGACTATTAGAATAATTTGTGTGTGTCCAACAATGAGCATTGTAAGCCACTGTTTGCGAAGTTAAAATTATGACTGCGATTCTAGATATTTATATGGTATTGATCTACGAGAAATATAACTTTTCCGCAATAGTTTATAGACAAAATATACATGCATTCGTATAAATGAATTGATAAACCATATTCTAGATTATCTAAAATTAAGAAAATTTACATAAGTATAGGTATAAGATTTATGAACATGTGAACAATCTATGTGCATCATATGCCCATATGTAAATTCAAACCTAAATATATAATGGTCTAGTAGCAGTGCTTTTTTACAACATTAATGATTTCGTTGAATCTCAAAACTTGTATACTCATTGATGATATTAGAATATAAATTTTACTGTTAACAAGTACGTATGAAGTACAACACTATAGTATATAGTAATTTATAAACCATATACGTATCTTTCAGTTGACTATTGGCTATTATCTAGTTATAGGCGTAACGACAATAACGATCAGGTATCGAATCCGTGGCTCCCTTATGAAAGACGAGACCTTTATGTATTATGTTATTCAGGCAAAATGTTGGATCAGCTTTGTTTTAAAGAAAAAAAATTGAAGCAAAATATTTGTCATATAGGCTGGATAAACAGTAGCAGCAGCATTGTTGTCACGTGAGAGGCGTGAGTCGGCTAATCGTAGGTATTCCGTGGATATTAACTGGAGGTTAGATAAGCAAGTGTGTTGTCAAATACCGCAATGTCATGAAGTAGAGCCGGAGACTTTAAGCGTCCTATCGAGATGTAGGCGGAAGTGGAATAATGTGTTTAGATTAAAATTGAAGTGGCCCGTGGCCTGAGTACACAGGACTATTTTCAGGGACTACATGAAGCGTGTAATAACGAGGGCTCCGTTTAAAACAACCCCAAACTGACAACCACACAATTCAGCTAATTTCTCTCCTGCTGCATATGGAATGCACGAGAGGGAACTGCGGAAGTAGCATATGCGAAAAAAAAATCTCTATATCCTGCACAACGCAAAACTGAAGTAGTCACCTAAGCTCAAAAATGGCCATATTTGACACTTGTACAGAACATGCTGCACCGCTACAAGAGAGAAGGTGACAACGTCCTTACACGGATTGCCACTAGGAGTGAAATTTGGGTTCGCGCATAAGGACCACGCTTGAGGTGGCAATTCAATGAGTATGGACATGAAGTTTTTTCGTTTTAACGATAACATCGAAAACTTGAAAAAGGCAAAGTAAAGTGTGTATATAGATATACCTAACTGTATGATAGACGGCCGCTTTTTGTGTTTTTAAATCGCGAAATAACGCGAATTTGCTACTTTTATCAAAATAACACCGAAAAGCTCTGCATAAAGCGATAGATTCGCGAAATCGTCTGTTGGCCGGTAATACTAGTTTCCTTTGCAACAAAGTGTGATTCACAGAAAACCGGTTATTTTTAAACCGGTTGGTTTGTAAAAGTTTGCACCTGAGATTTTGCTGCCTGTGCTCTTGAAGCAGTATCTTTGCCAGCTTCCAACGCTGATTCTGAAAGATATTTTTTAGAATACAACACCGTAGTTACGGTAAGGAAACAAAACTTTAAAGAAGAAAATATGGAAATATTGACAATTTTGTCCTTTGAAAAATAAGAAACATTGAAGAAACTATAAATTCACCATTAAGTGAAAATGTGTTGTCAAACGCATTCTTCTATCATAAATTCAGTACTCAGTGCGAAACATTTGAAATTCTGGGTTCAATCCCATACAACCTTGTTCGCTCGGGGGCCAATATTTGAGGGTATGCTAGTCTCAGAGTTGGTTCAGACACACCAATGCGAGCAACCGTCATAGTCACTGACAAAACGGTTCAGAGAACAGAGTTCAGATCAGAACATTTGAGCAATATACACTAAAGGTAGATTCTAATTCTACCACTAATGCCAATACAGTTCAATGATATATACATATTGTTGAGTTGTATGAGCATTAATTTAAATATTCTGAAATGGAAAGAGCAAATTAATTATATTTACATGCCTTAAAATATAAACTAATAACGTTAGATTGTATAATTATATGATTTTGAAAGAATACGTAAAACCTGTATTTTTATGTTTTAATTCACATCACTTTGGAATCACTGCATAATACACTCAACACTTCAAATTATTAATTGGAATGTATATTGGCATGTGAATTTAACTGACTTTGACGTATTATTATTATTATTATTATTATTATTATTATTATTATTATTATTATTATTATTATTATTATTATTATTATTATTATTATTATTATTGTTATTATTATTGTTATTATTATTATATTAATAATAATAATAATAATAATAATAATAATCTTCATCTTCTTCTTCTTCTTCTTCTTTTTGTGATACCCAAAAATTACGTCTTGTATATCACTCGCGAAAGACGCGGTTGACCGATTCATAGTCACTATTCCATTAGTGATAATTTTTTATTTCCACAAATAACATGTAGATGAATTTTTCTGGGTTGTTGCCATTTTAAATGATTTATCCTTATTCTTTATTGATAACGTACCACTTTGTGTCGTAACGTGTATTTATTGAGTTCCAAACGTGATTCTCCTTTGTAACTGGATAAACTAAATAATTATTGTTCATGGGATTTTTCTCACAGTAACACTATTATTTATTTACAGCATTTTGATGTTGACTTCAAAATAAACTAGTACAAATAATTTGTTTTTGCGCCTATTTTGAGGGCGCAATTTATAACGCTACATTATGCACTGACTGTTGGTCGCACAAGCGCTGCAGGTCGACTGACTTTTGCTTGTACAGACTATCTTGTCTTGCTTCTACCAAAAAGGAATTCCGATTTAGCTGGCAACGTGAACTGAATAACCGAATCACTGATGTAATTGTTAAATTTAGCTATGATCTCTCCAGTTTAGAAGTGTTGAAGTTCTTGCTTTATTACCGAACAGGAAGAAGTGAAGGAGTCCAGGAGGCTTCTGGTTTATCTCCCACAGACTTCAACATCTTCCGGCATCTTGACCACTTTTTGTCAGGGAAGACTTTCCTGATGCAGTGTGGATTGGGCATTGCAGTTGAAAACTTCTTCGCGTGGAAGAATCCAGTTTTCTCTCGTTATGGTATCCAATCGTTGTCTGAGAAATGGCAAAAATATGTAGCTACAGCTGGACTACTTTGGCTAACCATGTGTTAAAGTTTTATTTACTTTTCCTTCGAAAGTAACACACGTCAGTTGGACATTTCAATCGCATCAGACCAATATCACGTTACGCTTTGGTCTATAAATATATGTAACATATACACTAAGACACAACAATCATCATGGTATGTTAATTATTCTAGTTCAGTTATCATCTTTATTTCAAACAAAAAAAGAGGAATTAGATATAAATCAACAGAAAAAATAAATGCATTTGTCAGTGAAAGTCTTATCTTTATACATAAAAATACTCAAAACAATTTGACAAATATTTTCGAAATATAATGCTTCTGTCGAACTCGTAAATTATGATATGTGTCTAAAAGTGAAATTACCGCGGCTGCAAATTGGAAGTTGCCTAAGCAGACAAGAAACTGAACAATGGTATAGTGTCATGTTACATATTGAGCAGAGACAAACATAGAGCAATGTGGTTAGACGTAGACATCGTGATTGTGGCAGGTTTCCTGTTTGCTTTTGTCCGAGTAAGCAAGATGTACATGAGAATGGAATTCTATACTATGAGTCATTTTGTTTGGAAGGTTATCTACAATGTATTTCGCATTCCTTTGTTCTATCAGTTACCAGAAAGGTTCAGTTATGACGAAGTTGGAATGATAATTTGTGTTAGATAAGGGTCGTCTGGAATATGTTTGTTATTTAAAGATACAAAAGGAGAAAATAATAATTCATAAATTAATACCATTGTTAAAAGAATGTCGGCGTTAACTACTACAACAAGTATAAATGAACTATATGATATATCAGTACCAGACGTAAGTACAATCGTTAGCTAAGATGTGTAACCACCTAAATAATTTATTTCCTCAAACCTTGAGAATGTGTGAATCGATTTGTGTATAGTTTGCTGTATCTTAAGGAAAACTATGTCCTATGTAAATTACTGAAGTAATATTTAAAGAATTGTCTTCATTTGAAGTGTTTGAAGAAATCAGTTGTGTTGGTGGACATTTACTTTTGCTGGCTGTTGTACAGCCATCGACAAGCGAAAGTAATACACATTATATGTGAAATACTATTTACTTTTGTCGATGATTGTACAATATTGATATAATAATGTACTGTGCAGATGTTATCATTTAAGCATTGTTCATTTAATCTCAACTAATCTGCTTAATCTTAACTTAACGACCCTTCACCACTTTCTCGACTTCAATCATCAACCGTACAACTCTAATACACGTCAGTCCCACTCCTTCAATATGGTAGAATGAAGAAATGTTATTACAGGTTCCAAAGGTACGGTCCACTCACCATCATGAAAAGTATTATTTGTGAGTTGTTTTCTTTTGGAAATTATTTTCATATTGGAATATTTGTTTAAATCAATAATAGTTCAGTTTCTTCACAGAACTTAGTTACCTTTTGCAGATATTTTTCCCTTTTTCTGTTACTTTGATAAAGATTACAATTAGAGGTAGTATAAAGAAAAACATAAAAATAAAAGGTTCTTTCTTTCTCACAGTTGCAAGTATCTTATTTTGTGCAAGTAACTTCGATAGTATTTTTTTTTTTTTTTTTTTTTTTTTTGTTCGCCTCTTCAGGCATACTGATATTTACGTTACCTTGTTTTCTCCTAAGATTTTTGTACAACTGGATGAATTAGTAGGAGAAGGTGAAGATAGAGAGTGGAAGGAAACCGCCAGATGGATCAAATACGAAGAAGACGTTGAAGAAGGTGCCGACAGGTGGGGACGTCCTCACGTTGCTTCGCTCAGCTTCCATTCATTGCTAAATTTGCGACGATGTCTGGAAACAGGCAAGTTCATCAGTGCATTTATTTTTAACATCTAAACTATAGATTGAAGACCTTGTTTTCTCACCCATGTTTCTTAGAATCTTCTATTCATTTTGCTTATTTAATGAAATTAAAGTGTCTACATGAAACCACAAGAATTCGACTACGCCCCATATTCATTGGTAGGTGAATTGGAATCTTCACAGCTACGTAGATACATTACGATTACGAGTCATGAGTCACTACACGAACGAATAAGCCTGAGAAATAATTTCGAAAATTTGTCATAAATGGAGGGATTTTGTGTAAACTATTTCCATATTGCCCTAGTGACTAGAATTGGCCACTGAGACTATCTGATCGGACACTGTGCAACTTGTTTCTAACTTTTATAGTGTCTCGCGTCTACACCACCAAACTAATAATAATTATTCAGTTAAAAAGATAATTTGTCGCATCATCGTGCAAATTAAGCCTAATAAGGCAAAAAAAAAAAAAAAAAAAAAAAATATATATATATATCAATAAATAATGCATGAAGTTGCAGCAGAGCGAAGTTGAAGCATGTGTCAAATATTGTGTTAAATCTTCAATTGCATTTTATTATAAGACTAGCTGAAATACCCATTCTCCGCATTGGGGTTGTATTTGCAAGTCAACGTCTGTGTGTGTGTGTGTGGGGGGGGGGAGGGGTATCAGCATTCTTCTCAGCGACTGCGAAAAATATGGATTTAACACTAATATCGGTCATTTTAGATTGTTTTTTACATGTCTCGGTACCCCCCACGCAGGTGAACCCCAGCCCGCAAACAATGGTAGCTGAATTTGAAAGTTATCGCTAATGGAAGGGTCACTATTGATCTCAGCGACCGGGGAAACTATGGATTTGAGACTAATATCATTTTACATTATTTTTACATGTCTCGGTATACCCCCTTCCTTGGTGACCCCCGGCCGAATGGGGTGAATTTGGAAGCTAATGCGATCGGAATTTCACCATTGATTTCAGCGACCGCGAGAACTGTGAATTCGACACTAATATCGATCATTTTCTACTACTTTTACATGTCCCGGTGAACTCCCCTCCTGAGACCCCCTGGTTCGAAATTTAATAATAATAATAATAATAATAATAATAATAATGATAAAGTTTCGTCTTGGTCTGAGGCCTGGACCAAGGTACCCGTGATTCAAATTTGGTAACTCTTGGTCCACTCGTTTAGTCCACAGGCCGCACATAGACACACACACAGACAAACAAATTCTTTATTTTATGTATATTAGATTAGATTAAAACATTAGCACTTTCGATTTTTTCTTTTTTTAATCAGTTGTGATTATACAGGCTTGTAATCAATCCGTTTAAAAATTAACGATTAATTTAACCTGTTAAAACATTCCTTAATTTTTAATTTACGACTAAATTAATGTTAAAAATTCAACTAATTTTGTAGGAATTAACTGCAAAAGCTTTTTCCCAAAATTGCTCCAGTATATGGAAAACAATTATAACCGATTAATTTTCCCATTCCT
This sequence comes from Thermobia domestica, assembly GCF_964235325.1. Lineage (NCBI taxonomy): Eukaryota > Metazoa > Arthropoda > Insecta > Zygentoma > Lepismatidae > Thermobia > Thermobia domestica. The sequence continues at coordinate 152,178,716 of NC_137460.1, read as the reverse complement.
CATTGAATTTAACATCAACTTTCAGAAGTCAAGAGAATTCTCATTGCATAATAGTGAAATCGATTTATTTTTAATTTAATAATGCGTTTTTTCGTCACCTTAATTTTTAATTTTAATCCGTTAAATTTTTCATTAACTTTTTCAACTAGAATTATAGATAGATAAATTGAAAAGCTATCCTAATACTATCCTAATACATTCTGTTGAATAGCCAAGAGATTAGTATGCTAATCTGCATTGTCCGTAGTCGTAGATTCATTGTTACGAAAATAACTTACATTCATTCTTCAAAACACGACGATTGAATTCCAGAACTTTAACCATTTCGATATAAAAAAGAAAAAATAAATCCTTCGGGACAAGACGTAGAATTTCCGGTTAATTCCGCCTAGACCTGTCGGAAATTTAGATTAGTTTTAATTTAATTAAATGTGAGGGATTCAATATGTTACCTGAATTTTCAAGATTAATTATAATAGATTAATATAATAATACCTTGTTGTTTAATTTGTTGCAGGGGGCCGCGGTGGCTCAGTGGTTGAGCGTTCACCTCTGGTGCTAGGGGTCCCGGGTTCGATCCCAGCTCCCGCCAAGTGAACTTTGTGGTGGACAAACACCGTGTGCGTGGGTTTTCTCGGGGTTCTCCCGTTTCCTCCCACTTTCTTCATTCCACCATTTCATTCATTACTCATCATCACCGTCTCCTTTAGCCTAACCGGCATAACCGTGGGACGTAAAACTCACAGGTTTCATTTCATTTTTCATTTCAATTTGTTGCAGTGCATGTGTACACAGTTGGTAAATTGCTTTAGGTGACAAATTTTCTGCAATTTTTACAATGAAACCTGTCTATGGCGATACTACTTACTGGTTCTACAAAATTGTGGCTAACTTTTCGAAAATAAATGTGATAGACGTACTTTAAAAAGAAACTTAATTTGTAGTATTTTATTTAAATAATTAATATAGAGTAAACTAACTGCTAGAGAAATTACGTCTTAAGAATACATATTCCCCTAAACGTTAAACTGAAAAAAAAAGGCAATTTCGAGAGAGAAAGAAAGTAGAAAAAGGGATTAAAAGAAGCCAAAAGCAGATATAGAAAACGAATTATTTATATATTAGAGCACGATGCTAGTAATTTATTGAGCTTCCTTGTTAAACATTATGCTTTCATTCCAAGTCTTGTTTAAATTTCCTTTATTTGTACTCAATGATAGACATTTTATGTGTATATAATAAAATTCGAAGGTATTCCTCCCTGTTTGCGACTTTGATATGTGCAAAATTTGAATTCTGAAGTTACGTTATTTTCAGACACAATTTTTTTAAAGGTCGTAAGTGAATGGATGTCCGTGTCCTTGGAATTTCTAAATTTTCTCTATTCGAGTTCATTTCTTTTAGACATACTCATGTAGGTACCGTTACGATCACATGTAAAACTCAACCTACCTTTCTTCAGAGTATTTAATTTGATATTTAAAATAGTGTGTCTACTGCAGTTATTATTACAAAATATTATAGATAGATATATATATATACTGTAGATAAACAGATATAGATATATATGGCGCAAAGCTGTCTTCAACATTGGGAGGCAGGCACATTTCAAGCTTATTCTGGGGGGAGGGGGGAGATGAGACTCATATTACGGTGGATGAATGATTTTTGAGGTGAACCTGTTATATAGTATATATCAGGCAATGTAAATGAAGTAGTGCAAGTACATATCACTATTACAAATCAGTGCCGTGAACACATTCTGAAATCTGAATACATGCATATTTATATTTGGTATGTTTCTACTAAAGCATCCACAATGATTCACATTAAAATTTTTAAGACAATTGTTATATAATGATATAATGACTTCTTTTCTTTGAATTATTTTCTTTGCTTGCGAAGGATGAGTAGATGCCTAGACCGATACTACAAATAGATGAAGTGCGCATTTATTGAAAAGATACTGACATAGGTTATACTGACATAGGTTATATACTGTTTGTGGGAGAAGAGGGACAAGATTTCACATCAAGTTAAGTCACCCACGGTCGCACACCTTCATTTTTGTTGTACTTTATTTTCAGCAATATATTGGGTGGGAATGAAATTTTCATTGCTTTGACTCTTACATAATATAATGAATACACATGCCGTTTTATTGGTATACATTTCACAAGGAAAGTGGAAAGGAAAAGCACTAGACATTAATAAGCACAAGTTCTCGAAAAATATTAGGGCATGAACATGAGGTTTACAATATTTGTATGTCAATTTTCCAACATGGGGGCAAGGATGTTATAAATAGAGGATCTGCTCATATATATCTTCATTCTATTAAATCGATGAAGCAAAAAAAAAAAAAAAAAAAAGCATCGGCACGTCTGATTGGCTACTTGGCTACTCTCGTTTCTGCCATTGTCTGATTGGACACTTTCGTTTCCGCCGTGATTGTTTGCTCAAAACATGGCGATCCTATTGGGCGGAGTGGGCAGAGTAGGGGTGGCGAAACTGTGACGTATGGCTTCAAGATTTTGTTGTAAGGGCAGATTCTCTCCTTGATGGAAGGAGGGTATCTACCTCTGCAACTTATCGCAATATGCGTCCAAGTAACGAGAGCGGAATTAATACAGATTGATGTGACTATTAAACGCGCCGGAGCAAGTTCAGTTTGAAATATTACAGAATACGATTCTTTTTTAAAAATGGAAAAGCCAAGAGAAATTAATTTCATCTCTCATTCTTTTGTGGTAATCGGACACAAAGCATCACACTTATCCTTAAAAAAAAAATTAAAAAATCAAATCGGTTTATTGGGGGAATTCCCAGTTCAAATATTGGGGAACATGGCCCCCATTTTCCCGGGATTTGTGCCATATCTACAACTGAGACAACTTTCTAGCATGAGAAGAGGGACATATCCTCCTCTGCGCTTATTGCAATTTGTGTCCAAGTAACGAGAGCGGAATTAATACAGATTGATGTGACCTAAATGCGCCAGAACACGAAGTTCAGTTTAAAATATTAAACAATACGATTTTTTTTTTTTTAATGAAACAAACCAAGGGATATCAATTTCATCTCACTTTCCTTTGTGTCAGTCAAACACAAATCATCACGTTTCTCCCCCCCAAAAAACATTTCAAATCTGATTATTGGGGGACAGTCCCCCCAGTTCCAAGATTGGAGGGGACATGTCCCCCTCACCCCCGGAATTTGCGCCAGTGTGTGTGATGCAGTCTTGTTAAAAAGAAAAAAATGGCCACCTACCTCGCTATGAAAAGTCCTCCACTCTGGCGTGAAGTTCGAAATTAAACAGATATTCATTTGATTTGTCAATTGAAATCTTTATTTAGAGTCAAAGTACTGAATTTCCTACGTAAGGTTGCCAGTATATGGCCCTCTAAAAATAGGTGAGTGAGCTGAGTGACCAAGATGTATTTGAACAAGATTGCGTACATTGTATAAGTAGTGATTCAGTGCTCATAAACAAATTTGGAATCCTAATTGAATTCAGAACTGAAGAAAATATAAGTATGCTTAATCGTAGAAATCAAATATTAAGTATGAAATGATCAACTGTGACAGCAGTGGATTTATTTATTCACTTTATTTCTTAACAGTACTGTTAGTAAACTGTCCTATGGAATACTGAGTATATGCGGCTTATGTTATACTTACAGTATGTTTCATAATAATTTGGTATATATTATTATTAATGACTAATTTCAATATTTCTTGCAGGTGTTATTCTTTTGGACACGGAAGAAAAGGATTTGCCTGGTGTAGCATATCGTATTGTGGAACAGATGGTGGTTGATGAATTGATTCATCCAGACGATAGAGCTGCTGTGATGAGAGCACTGCTTTCCAAGCATAGGCATGTTCATGAACATGAGCGCTTCAGATTTGGAATGAAACGGACAGTATCTAGCTACACAAGTTTGCAGGTGTGTGCTTCTTTGTAAATTTGTTTACATTATAAATTAACTTTAGAATTGTGTAATTGTAAACACAAAAATAGTGGGGTCAAGGGGTTATAAACAAGTCAAACCATAGGTGTGGTTCGAGAATATAACATAAATGTGTTTTCCCGTCTCTTCCTTGGGAGCACAGAAGGGGCTGAGGAAATATTTGTGGGATTTTGAGAATAATATGCGTAGGATATTCTCGAAGGTACAATTCTGATGGACTGTATTGTGGGATAGCTAGAAGGGAAATTCGTGCGACGTTGGAGTATAGGTGATCGTTGATGTGTGTCAAAATTAGAACCTCGAGATTCGCCAACATCGTGCTGAGTAATGGGTTCATTATGGATGTAGATGATGTGGTTGTAAGAATTACAACTTGTGGCAAGGCATCATCAGAGAACAGAAACAGTGACTAAAGCAAAACCGAGGGAGATGGATCACTGAACATTGAAGAGAGTTTTTTACAGGGAATCTTAGTGCTAATGCGGCAGAATTTACTTCAGAACTCAATTATCTGGAACCACCTGTTTCAACAATCAAAATCAGACGGGAACTACATAACCTCAACATCCACTGTCGGGTTGCAAGTTTGAAACCTTGAATCGCCACCAACGCGATGGTGCGAGAAAGATAGTACTGAGTGCATATAAAAACATGGATTGTTGATGTTTGGAAGGCCGTGATCTGGCCGGTGAGTCACCTTCTGCTTTCCAGCAATGGTCTGGATTTATGTGTGCCGGACTCCCAAAGACTAGTCCTACTTCCTACCGTTAAAAATGGCGACAGCGTTGTTTTGCTGCGGCTCTCAATTTCATGGTATCCCATTGGTCATATTATTGTACTCTCGAAGGACGAATTAGTAGCAGTGATCATGTGAATGTTTTAGGTTACCAAGTACATCCTATGGTACAGATGTTATTTCCTAAGAATGATACTGCCTTTCAAGATGACAGTACGTCAATAACACACAGCCAGATACGTTGAGGCATGGTTTGGGGAAAATCAAAATGAAATTCAGAGACCTCCCTTAGTCCGCTCATTTTTCCGGTTTGAACATAAAAAATCCGTGATCAGTTTTAGAGCAGCTAGTTTAGCTTAGATTTCATCCTTCTCCCTGACGTGAGTTTCATTGTATAAAGAATGGTCCATTAAGCAACTGGAAACTATTAACGAGCTATTTGTCTCAATTCCACTACGAATACAAACTGTACTACAGGTTAATGGTGGTCCAATACCGTACTACTCAAGAAGTTACAATGTCAACGTAATTTGTGGTTCCATCATTTTGATACTGACTGTTGATATACACACATGAGCCCAGGCTGAGGGCAACAAATTATCAGAGGCGGTCATGTTATTTTAAAAAAATGAAGTATGGTACGTTGTAAAAAGAGACTGTCCACAAAAGAGAGAAACTCAAAGGAGATCTATGCTGAAAACAATGTTAGCACCACAGCACGAGCAGGTTTTCTTGCTGTGACGCTACTGGCACTAGAAGGAGCTGAGGCTACTATTGTGCTGCCAAAATGTCTTGAGCCGTGGCAAAAATGCGAACTAAAGCTCACATCCTCACACATCCACGCGTTGGACCAATAAGGGTTCAGCTGTTGCTAAGCGAGAGAAAGCGAGTGGAATTCCTTCAGCCGATAGCAGCGCTTCCAACGGAGGACTAGGGATCAAGTCAATGTGGTATATTTATACTTATTGGCTGACACCATTAAACTTAAACGTTTTGTCTTTTGACAGTTCTTTGTGTTGTTTTTGCTTACATATAACTGAATACGAACAAATAAAGGGGTACTTTTTGTTTTCAACTAGACGTAGGGGACAACGTTTTTGAATGGCGCGGGCGGTAAAATATTAAATATAGTCCTGTTATACATAGTAGCTGTGTGTTTTCTTTGTTTTTTTCCTCCATTAATTATTCCTTGCATTTACTCTTACTTGATCAAGTTATTCCTGAGTGTTACCACTAAAATGTTGACTCATGGTTTTGTCATGTCTTTTTCGTTAAAACGCGTATCCTAAAGCGGGAGCAGGGAGGTTCAAAATTTATGCCATAATTAGAATATCTCAGGAGCTCTTGAAGTTAGGTAGATGAAACTCTATATACATTCCTTGTTGAAAATAAGTTGATATTTATCCAAGAATATTCAAACATCCTTTTTCTGAAGGAAGGGGACATTTTTCATATTTTTAAAGATTTAATTTCATATTCATAAATGACAAAAATGAGAAAACGATTGAACTGTTTATTTATTTATTTATTTATATTATCATTACACTTGTACTAAAATAAGTATCCAGAGGGGAAGAAGATTTAAATTTTTCATAAAGAATAACATCTGTTCCGTTTTAAGTAAATTTTTAAATATAGCACTAAGGTCGAGCTTGGATTCAGTCATTTTTTCGATTCAACTATGGATCCTGAGAGAGGAAAGGGATTCAAATATGCCTTTCAAATATTCTTCATAAAACTTTTCTCGTGCGAAAAACGGGTATTTCAGCTAGTATACAATAAAATACATCATCACTTAAGAGTTCAAAATTGAATGGCTTAATGGATTGTCGTCTGAGTGTAGAGAGAATGAGGGGAAGAAAAAATACTAGAAACAGGAGTTTGGTCGTTTGTTACTTACGTTGTAACGAAAGAAATTATGACTAGCACGAAGTGTGAGTAGCTTATTAACACAGAAGAGGAAACGCGAGAAAGGAGGAGGAAGTATGTTTTCACCAAAACAAGATTGCAGATAAACTTACAGAAATCAGAATATGGAAGTAGTGAGATGTAAAGACAAAGCAGAGAAATAGTGTGATGAAGCTGAAAGTAGCTGGATGAGAATTGAGAAAATAATAATAATAATAATAATAATAATAATAATAATAATAATAATAATAATAATAATAATAGGGAAACTTGACATATTTAAAGTGTTATATTTATCTAAGTAACCAAACACGTTTTTTCAATCGTAATGAATAAACAATTTGAAAAATGTGTTCATATAGAGACTATCTAATGTTGAGATAGCTGCTGAAAATTTCTAGATGTTGTAAATTTAATTGATTACATTTAAGTTACTTTGAAAAAGAAATGTAGCTATCAAACATGCAAAACTCAATAATGTTTCAAGGTCACTCGTAAAATAGAGAAATAATTTGTTTTTGTAAATTCTATAGAATTAGTATTTTTAATCAATTACCGTACTATTAATATTCATGTATTGTGACCAGTACTAGTGCTAAGGGTCTTTGAAAGAGTACGGTCTTTTTTGTTTCTGTATATGCGTGTTTAATCAGAAGTACATTGGAGAGTAATTGATCTGGTATGATCAGTAGATATACAACAAAAGTAAATAAAGTGAACAATATTAGCTTTGAAGCTCCATATTCAGTTTAATACTAAGCTTACGTGTGCAATACAATAACATTTTCTCTGAAGATGAATATAACCAAGAGAAAGCAAAATATATATATTCCTGTATAGACGTTCATCGAGCTCTATTTCCTGTAGCTTTTATTGTAATAGAACGGTAGTAAGAACATTTAGTATTAATTTGTGTGTTGATATGAACAATTAGTGTTTCTGTGCTGTTCTTCTGTCAGAATTATAAATGTTGCTGAATTGCTCTGTGGCAGTCCTTGTATCCTGAGGATGAGATAGACGCAGCTGGAAGAGGAACAACTACCACAGAAAGTAGAAAACAAGGGCAATGTGTAATTGAGTTAATAACTAGTATCGTTTGCATGTTGCTATTGTATTTATGCTTTTAAATCAATTTTTGCCTACACTCAGAACCTTCATAAATTCATGCTCCTGATTTCGTTTGCAGCTTATGTGAGCAAAATATGTACGTGCCTTATTTTTCAGTTTTAATTTCGTATGCATAGGGTGTAAAGGAAACGAGAGAAAACTTCGAAAGGACATTCTTCTCATGTAGAACTAAATTTCTGATTAATATGATTCGAAAAACTACGTTTCTTAGAAGCATGTTCACATGGCTTTTAAAACCTTATAGGAAGAAGTGGATATGTCAAGAAAGATTAAACTCCTTCCTCCCCCTCCCCCCCCCACACACAAAAGTAGAAAAAAATAAAATTCTCATCAAAATATTCGACGAAGAGGGACTATGGGAGCAATTCATATAATTAGGTTGAGGTATCTCGTTTTATCCTTCAGTTAAAGGATAAGATTCGTGTCAGAGCTGCCCAAACCTCTAAGGCTGGGTTCTATGAAGCAGTCACAACGAACATATTGTAGATATTTATATACTGATCGAATTTATAAATTGCGATGTTTAACGAATTGAGGCAATTCCATAATAAATGTTAACCTAGAGACTGGGAGGAACTAACTCCCTGTTTTCTAATATTTTTTCCTTCCTAAAATATTGCATGTATATTTTTTTTTTCACACACGTAGTTTATTATATACCCTTATCTTTCCAAAAGTTACAGCTCAGTATGTGCTCCAGTATTTTCTAGATACTGTATCAAACGAGCAGGTACATCTGCTGCGTCCTTCTTCAAGACCTCAGCAGGAACACCACTTGTGATCTCACTGATCTTATTCTTAAGTTCGCCAAGAGCTTGTGGTTTGCTGCGATACACTTCATCCTTAGTCCACCCCTATATAAAAAAGAATCGCATTTGGTGAGGTCTGGACTTCGCGCTGACCATTCTGTGGGACCGAGCGTCCTGCGAAGTGTTCATCATTCCATTGTCTTACAGGCAAGACATAATGAGGAGGTGCTCCATCTTGCATAAATAACAGTTCATGTGACTCGTCCCATTCAGAAATTGTGGGCCATATAACATTTTTTAACATTTCAAGGTATCTTTTAGCATTCATAGTGTGTCTCAACAGACAGGGTCCAATAATGCGAGAAGTTAATCCATACCACACTGTCACTTTCGGCTTGCCCGGCATCTTTTCAACGATCTCCTTGGGATCACCTGCCCAATACTGGTTAATATGACGATTAATGAACTCCATACATGAAACACAGCTTCATCACTCCACAGATTTTTTTTTCAAACAGGTATGGATGATTTTCATGCCATGCAAGTATCATTTTACAAAATTCAACTCGCCTATCGCAATCATCTGGATACAATTTTGGACATAATGAAGCTTCCATTTTCTATAATGTAACTCTTTGTGGAGAATTGCACGCACAGAATAACGTGTAATGTCACTCTTTCTCTTGCAGTCTGCCTTGTTGATATGGAAAGGTTTCTCTCGAACATCATCTTTACTGGGCTACCTTTTCCTCTGATACCGAAGTCGAGGACCTACCTGATCTCTTAATGTCCACGACACTTCTGGTAGTCATTAATTTTCTGTGATAATTTTTAATTGTTTTTGCATCCAGAACAGCTTGCCTCCCATGTTGACCCCTCCATTGGACCCTTGGAAATGAGTTACAGACTGCCACACTTCAAATCTTACTGCAATTTTGGCTCTCTCCTCAATGCTTAATCATCCTGGCAATTTTGTGGCTTCAAAGGAACAACAAAAGCTTCACAGAATCTGAAAAGAAATGAGGGGAAAATGGCATACTTTAGTCTATAAAACAAAATAACTTTCATTGTTATCTACACATAACATCAATAGAAATTTTCAATTCAAAAGAAAGAGCTACTTTCTGCTCTCCCTTTGCAACTATTATTGTATATAGGATTGTTAAATATAATTTTATTTAAGTATTTTTCATCATCAACAACAAAAGCTTCACAGAATCTGAAAAGAAATGGGGGAAAATGGCATACTTTAGTCTATAAAACAAAATAACTTTCATTGTTATCTACACATAACATCAATAGAAATTTTCAATTCAAAAGAAAGAGCTACTTTCCGCTCTCCCTTTGCAACTATTATTGTATATAGGATTGTTAAATATAATTTTATTTAAGTATTTTTCATCATCAACAACAAAAGCTTCACAGAATCTGAAAAGAAATGGGGGAAAATTGCATACTTTAGTCTATAAAACAAAATAACTTTCATTGTTATCTACACATAACATCAATAGAAATTTTCAATTCAAAAGAAAGAGCTACTTTCCGCTCTCCCTTTGCAACTATTATTGTATATAGGATTGTTAAATATAATTTTATTTAAGTATTTTTCATCGGTTTGCAGTGCCTATTCACCAAAATGTTTGGGTGTTAACAAATTCAATGAGAACGAACATTGGTCGTCACTGCATATTGAAGTTATTTGTTGCTTGGTTAGCTTGCAAAGTTAAGATTAACACAAATAATATTATTCAACAAAGAAAGAAATATCAAGCTCTTTTTTGGATATATATATATATATATATATATATATATATATATATATATATATATATATATATATATATATATATAATATGGATGGATGGATGTTAATCTTCTGAAATGTAACAAGTAAGATTTGTTTCCTTCCTCTGATCACGATCCGGTTTAAATTCGACATACGTTTCACGCATCTAGCTCTCAAGTAACATTTTGAGAGCAGTGTTTAGTACAGATTGAGATTTGTTCCATTTAGTGTGAAGCATCGTCTTCGAAAGGTTCTCTAGGATTTCTGTTACACCCTATATTTTTGACTGTACAAATGTGTATACAACATATATATTGCTAAGAATTCAACAATTGAACACTATTTGGAGTTAAACGTAAAACACTAACTGCAAACAGTTTTGCACATACTGTATGTCTTCTTTCAAATAGAGTGAGACCAAAGTAACTGTACTGCTGTCACTGCATTTAACTCAAAAAAACAACTTTCCTCTTATTTTGTGAGAATTGCTAGTTTAGTCACTTATCACATGCAGTTTTCTGAAATGCACGTAACGTAAATGCCTTAGATTAATTATTGATCTGACAAAAATCCCTAGAATTAACGGAATTTTCATTCTTGTTATTGATTGAAATTAAATACACGTCATATCAACACTAAAAATAATTGTAAATCACTATTTCTTCTGTTTGTGAGTAAATGCAATTCCTCCAATATTTCGGTTGAAAGTCATCCTTGATCACGAAGATAGAGTGAGCTTGTTTTAAAAGCTTTGGAAGGGGAGGCATTATCATTATCATTGGTATTCTATATCCTTGGCAAGTCATTCGCTGCAATGAAAATTTTAAAACTGTATTATAAAACTTATTGGCACCCAGATGAGCGCTATTTGATAAAATAGGTCATTAATCATTGTTTCCAACTATTGTGTAATTTTTGATGGGTAAATTATACTTTCCCAACCACTTCTTCGATTCTTTTTTTTTTTTTTTTTATTTATTTATTTAAAGAATGAAACTTGATTCGAAAACTATTTTGTACTGTGTAGAATCTTGACTTGTGCAAGATTATTATTTTATGTTACCCCCTGATAACATAAAAAAATCAATAATCTTTTTATCGGAAGTGTACGAAACAAAACCGGGATCATTATATTGTATATTTACGTAATTAAGTCATTGAGATATATCTAAACATTCGGAAATAAACCATATAATCTTTCAGAAGATAATCTAGGATTGTACAGCGGTGGACACTTCTAAATGGTACACCTTAGCCGTAAATCTCCATATGGCTGTACCATTTAGAAGTGTCCACCGCTGTACATTCTTGAAAATGTTAAATGAAAAAGGGGTTTTTAATCAATTTTTATCTCAACAAAAAATCAAAACTGAACTCTGACTAATCAAATTTAAATAACGTTTTTATATAATTGAAGTTCAAAGAGCGAATAATGTAAATAATAAGACCAGACTGGAAATCGATCTAAGAAAAGTCTGTAGCTGTTCGGGAGCAAACTAAATAGTGTAATAATTAGTACATTGGCATGGTAACAAGAGAGTTGGGTTCGATTCGCAGTCCAGTTCCATGCTGAACTTCATTGAATTCGCACGAATGTAGGATATAGGACGAGAAAAATTAGTTGTTTTGTCAATATATCATATTTGAGTTAGTGTGTGTGTTTTGCGTTCTTATGGAACACCGAGGTTATGAAGGACGGGATGTAGTATTAACGTGGGCATCGAACTAAGACCGGAGATTGAATCGGTACAGCCGCCGGGTGCACACAAACCATCATGCAAAAGCAACCTTCCCCACCATATTATCTCGCCTTCCAGAGAACTGGATCACAGGATCACGCCACCAGCCTCGGCTATCTACTATTGTTGGATACTACATTTCACAGAAAGGGAGAGTCACTACCTCGAAATACTTCAATCTCCTCCCATATTCTCATTCCACCAATTCTTCCATCCTCATCTACCAAACCAAAGCACTTGGTGTAACAGCCTGAGCCGCTCCAACGCCATCTGTCAGCGACTGGTTGAACTATGCAGCCTAGCGACGAGCACTTGGTCGACCTGTCACTTACCGGCGCGGCGTTTCGGGAGCTTTCTAGACTTAGTGACCGTCACGTCATTCATTCACGTGACTCCAGTTTACCTCACGGCGCTGGTGGACGCCGAAAATTGGGAAAGCACCGGCCGGGAATCGAACCCGGGAGCACGTGGACGTAAGTCCAACGCTGTAACCACTAGACTACGGTGTCTCATCCTCACAGTCTTCCTTAGCCTAACAGGCACAATCGTAGGACATTCAACTGAAAGATTTCATTTCATTTACATTTACATTTTACACAAAACTAAGCACGTTAGTTTGAAATATTGAACCGTGGGTTTTCTCGGGATATTTCGGTTTCCTCCCACTTCCTCGTTCAACCCACTCTTCCATCATCATTCACTTGCCTTAATCATCGTCTCTTTTAGCCTAAAGGGCATACACATGGGACGTTAAACTGAAATATTTAATTTCACTTTGAAATATTGAATAATCAGGAATTGCATCAAAAGCGCTCATCTGAATATCATCAATTTTTATAATATAGTTCAATTTTAAATTTTCATTGTTCACTTCCCTTCAAAAGCTTTAAAACACTTCATCCTATTTTCGTGTTCAGTGACCATTTTCAGCCGAAATATTGAAGAAATTGCATTTACTCACATACAGTGGATAAAATGAGATAGGATTGTTTTATATTTTTGCATTGTTAGTATGTAAACGAAAACATGATTGATAGTTATTTATTTAGCAATATTTAATCTCAATTGGTGGAATCCCTTCCATTGAATATTCTTTTAGAATAATATACGTACAGGTACAGTCGCAAACACGAGTTGGAAGCCACTTACACTTTTTTAAAGCTTATGAATGGAGACAGATCTTTGAGGACATATTTTGTATTCTGTAAGTTAAAAAGAACATCGAATTTTCCAAGTTCCAGTAAATTGTACCCATATGGACTTACTCATTTCTAAATTATCAAGAAAAGATGATGTGTAAATGGTTACCTTGTGTTGCTGGTGATTGTTTACAGTATGGGCAACATAAGTTATTGAGAAAATTGTTCAGATGGTGGATATCCAATGACTGGGTTAAAATAGTCAAATCAATTTTTATTGGAATGAAGTGAGAGTTGCAGTCTATTAATAAGTAATAATTATCCGAAAATATGAAACATAAGAAATTCTGAATAATTTACAAGTAATCATCTTTTACAGCATGCAACTTCATTACTTTTTAACTACGTTATTATATTTTAATTTTGTGGAGAATGTTTCATATCCCAAGTTCACTGATCTTTGATACTTGTTTGCTCATAGCAATGGGATAACTAAAAGTTCGCAGGCTTCTCTGCAGACAGCGTGGAGCGGGGCCCCTTCTTCGTTTCTATTGGAAAGACAATACGAAGCATTGGCCGATTATTGGGACCTTCAAGGAAAATTTACTGATATTACAATGATTTGTGAAGTTCATCACAATAGATCGGAAACTACCATTGCGCAGTTCTTCAAAATATCACATGAGTCGTTAAATTCCAAACTGACTATTGTCCATTTACAGCAAATACCGGAAAACTGAGGAAAACAGTATGATTTGTGTGTTTTGTAGAACTGGAAATGTAGGTACTTGATTGTGTGTTCATGTGAATCAATTGAACACATTCAAATATTTCCTCCATTTCTACAAAACATATCGATCGATCCTGCTTTTAGTTTTCCGGAATTTACTATAGATGAACAAAAGCCGGTTTGGAACTGAACGACTCAAACACAGAAAAAGTTTGTTTTTTGGTCATACAAATATGAAGAATATAAATATGCAATTTAAGAAAATACCGATACGTGCTAGATATGAAGGGTTATGGTGTAACAGTTCATGAATGCACATTTTTGCATAATTTCTGGTTATAACCTGCTTCTGCATGCAGATACTCGACATAGTTCCATACTGTATTTGATTGTAAAAAATCAAATTCATAAACGTAAACGTCATTCAGTGTAAGAAAGAAATAAACATAAAAAACGTATATCAGAATGTCAGATACAGTAGAAGTTTTAAATTTTTTAAAAAAAGTTTCTCGAAACCAACAAATGTTTCTTAAATTATTTTTCACTTAAGCAGCCCGAAATTTCTTCTGTAGCTGAGAAAAATTGTTAATGTAGTAGGGCTTTCACACGTTCAACATTTTTCAAATCCCCTTTGTTTTATGGTTAGAAATCTCTTCACCACACCGTCCAAGTCCAGTTCGTGACACGTTTCATTTTCAATTCTTGGCAATGCTAACGCACTTAACTTACACTGAGTCATAGTATTCCTTAAAAATGTTTTGATTAATTTCAGCTTTAAAATGGCCTCTCTGTAGTTGCTGATGTTACCGGTAAAGTTAAATACACCTGAAAGGAAGTACATAAGTCAGGCAGACAACTTGCTAGGCAGATGATTTCAACAAACCTATATTGTGCGAGATATTTCATTGATACATGTTCTTTTCTTTTAATTTCTGCACTCATAAGTATTTTAAAGTAGAATAGCTGCTGGAACAGTTCGTAAATCTAATCTATAATGTCAGTAATATTAATAATACTTAGTATTTTTCTTCAGGTGGTGCTGACATCCCCTACTAAATAGTTTCTTAAAATCTTTCACTTCACTCAATTCACTTTTTACAATTCGGGGGCCCCCTAATGTCTTCGGGACCCCTTCTATTGCGAGGTCGTTATTTACGCCCCTAGCTCGCGCACACTGATGTGCGAATCGGGATTCCACCTTAGAATCGTTTTGGCTTCGTAATTCAAGGTTAAAATTTGAGTATACTGAACCATATCACTAACTCAGTTGTAATGTTTTGAAGGATTTCGTCTCCTAAGACGTTAATTGTAAACTCACATTTAAAAATTCGAAATGCTCTAAAATTTTAAACTTTGTTCTCCTATGTTATCAGGAACATTTTAATAAAAGTACTTCTAAATCAGAGTGAACGTGATAATATTGATAATGTAAATGTTATAACCTCGCTCATAACACTTATTTCTGTCTTTCAAAGGCTTGATATCCTTGAAATTCCAATCACCTCCAGAGATGGCTTGTATTTCTTGTTGGCACTTATCTGGCAGCAGCCAAATGTTATTGCATACAGCACAAGCAAATGGATGTATGCATGTCTGCCAATATTATCCTTTTCTTGTGACATGCACAATATCACCAGTCCGCATTCTTATTTCTTTAAATTATTACCAAAGCTCGTTAACTGAAAACGTGGAACGCGGCAACTACGACTCTAGATAAAAATGGTAATGAACTTACTGTAGGAACATCGTATGTTCATAATACGCAGAATTACTCTTTTAAGTATTCATAATGTAGCTAATAAACGGAAATTTAGCACTTCTGGTCCCAAGCATTTCAAATAAAGGTTACCCAGCCTTCATTAATTTGTTTTTACTACTGATAGAAATAGTCAATTTTATTGAGATACTTGCATTTTTCAAGTGGCTTCTTACCTCTTACAAGGAACTCTAGGTATCTATCAGAGCCCGATTTTCATGAAACTTTTTATATAGAGAGAGTACCTCGGAAAACTAGCACAGCCAAAGTTGTAGCTGCAGAGTCCAAGACGTTGGGACACTAGGGCTCGAGAAAGATCAAAAGTGGAACGTCAGTACATTAAGGACATGGTGAGAAAATGCACGCTTTTCTTTAAAACTAATCAATGTAACGACACGAAATGAGCATACATGGGTACGAGATGGTCGATATGATATGTTAAAAGTTATAAAAAGAATATCCGTCATCTTGAAAGAGGCCATGTTGAAACTGGTGCGATTGGTGTAAATGAGAAGAGGCTCATGCGATGCATTAATCTGAACGTAAATAGCCACAAAAACTGTTGGTGAAGTCTGTTGTGGGATTACATTATTCCTGTGTTTCTGGTAGAGTGGTTAAGGCACAAGATCATCTTCACTAATCATCTTCTATAATGTTGATGAATTTTAGTCAGCTAATGTTATGAGAGTTAGTTAATAAAGATTTAGTATATTAAAAAAAAAAAAGTACCATTCGATTAGTTTTTCATAATACAGGACGTTTATATAAGGCACGGAATAAATTGATAATACGAGGAGGGCCTTTTCTGTGAATAGAAAATTATATTCATTAAGATAGAATAATATGTAAGAAACTTTAGAGGTAACAGCATTGTCTTGATCAGGTCACAACATTTGATTATTCTCGTGTGATGCTTAAAGTAAGAATCACTAACATTAAGAAAGAAAATATTAGGCCTCTTTAACTAACTATGCTCTTAGGAACTCTTTGAAAATATCTTAGCTATTGGCTGTAAATAATTTGTGTAACAAAATGGCTACTGTCGTCTTAGAAATTAAAAAAGTTCGATTTTCGTGCTTAAATCTGTGAAGATATGTACTAATTTCAATTGAGTATGTTAAATGAAGTATTTTTTTTATCTGAAAAAGCTTGATGACAGAAGCCTTATAACTAATTTTGATAGATGTTTTGCAATTAATTAAGTACATAAATCAAAATCAAGCTGGACAATGTTCGTTTTGTAGTTTTTACGGCTTAATATTTTGTTTATTAGCACTTCTTGTATCTTTGCTTTCCTTTGCTTTCATTTCAGCACGATTTTATAGTTTGTAAAACATTTGTAAAGCATAATATTACTTTAAATGAATTCATCACATTGTTGTTTGTGGCATGTCCTTACCAAAACAAGTGTTAGTTTTCTCAATACCAAACCTTTATTTTCCAGAATCTTTCTGATGATAAAAACAAGCCAAAGATTGTTCCATCCATAGCAAGTATTGATGGAAGCTATCTATTGAAGCCTCCTCCAAATAATCATGTGGATCACGTCGAGAATGACAAGAAGGCTGGAGAGAATCATGTAGGGGTAAATAATTCATTCAAGTTTCAAGAAGCTGTTTCGAACAATCAAATAGTAATTCATAATAGAGATAAAATCATTTAATGTAATTTAGGAACTCAGTTAAGAATAATAAAAATTAGGAACATAATTAACTCATGAATATACGTACTATGTAGAATAAGACTGAAATTATTTATTTTATAGAACTGGAATTATTTTACTACGAAGTTCGAGATTAGATATTGTATGTTGTTCAGTTTTGCTAACAGATAAGGTAATTTTTATATATAATAGCTGTATAGGATATGCAAAACAGTATACGAGTATTACGATTATATATATATATATATATATATATATATATATATATATATATATATATATATATATATATATATAATAGAGAGAAAGAGAGAGAGAGAGGGGGAAAAGGAAAAAGAAAAGGTTTGTAGAAGCCATGCAAGTAAAATTTAAAATTATCTTCTACGGTAGTAGTAGTTAAGGCAAATAACGAAGATTAAAACTATTGGTAACTTACGTAGGTTTCCAAAATGTTGTTGACATCAACAATTGTCCGCGGCGCTCTTTTATTACACCTAAATAGGTTACATCTGCTGTCAAGATTAATCAACAAACTGCCAAATATGTCAATATAACTTATGATAGTGATCAGTACTTAACATTCATAAGAATGTCTATAATTTAATCTTTGTCGTTTCTTCGGTCTCTTCTTTCCTGTTTGTGTATGCGCCATGTTGGAAATTCAAACTGGGGAGGAGTTTTGTAATTATGGCATTTATTGCATTGTATCAACCTGTTGATTTTGAAATTAGCATTAAGTTTGAAATAATATCTAAATTGCAAGGTAATGTAAAATATTTTTCGTAGTTGTCAGAATGAATTACAAAGAGAATATATTTTGATTTTAACTATTTTAGATTGATATTAAGGAAGAACTGACGTATGCTTCGTCATCTGAAGATCTGAAGAAATCGTCTCAGAAAGAAAGCATCTTGAGGCGGATTCCAGGAGGAGCTGAAGCCACTACTGTGTGTGTTGGTGCTGTTGAATTTTTAGAACAACCAACAATTGCGTTTGTAAGATTGGCAGAAGGTGTTCATATGCCAGGTATTACAGAAGTAAGTACAATTCTAAATTTTAATTTTGCTTTAAATATGCTACGTTACCTTCCGAAATTAATAGAAATATTCTCTGTTCATCTATATTATATACTGCTTTATATACAGTGTTATATAAATTTTCAGCTAAAAAATAGAAAGAAATTTTTTCAATATTTTTAGACAATAGTAAATGTGTAACAGTGTTGAATGGCAGAATTGACATTATGTTAATAGTAATTTCTACATTAGAATAAATGAGTGAGTGAGTCTGGATTTATTCTCTTATGTCCACAGATTACTTTAAAAATTCATATTGGTTGATTGTACACACTTAAAAAGCTTCAGCTAATATGAAAATTGTTAAGAAAAAGGTTGCTAATCATACTTAATTTTGATCTGATAACAGCAAGAAATTTTAGTTATAGCTAGAGTAAGTATTAGTATAACGCAAGAAATTGTTAGTTTTGTAGAAGTAGTAAGTATTTCAATGTTTTTATTCTATATTGTTTAAAGAATCAGATGTATTATAACACTTCTAATACTGTAATATTTTAAGATGAAACAGCACCTTAACGGTATTTAAACTTACCTGTTTGGTTTTAAATACAACAACGTATATATGATATTCTCCCTTTTTTTCCCTCTAGGTTCCTATACCAGTACGTTTCATGTTTATTCTCCTAGGACCAAGCAGCTTTGATTTGGATTACCATGAAATTGGTCGATCAATTTCAACTTTAATGTCAAACGCAGTAAGTTAATTTTACTTCTAATTCGCTCTTAAATATATATTCTAAACTGAATTCGTGAGAAGAGGGAGAAACTTTTGTATATTGAACGTTATTAGAAACTTATAGTACGTTTAAGTGTAGCGTTCCTTTTATTTCTTTACTGATACTGGTTGGAAAGATGAACTTCACTTGTGTTTTTGAATCTATGTAATTTGACTCTTTATTATTTATTTCCTAGGCTTCCTTTTACGTAATTTAGAGCATAACTGAGAAATCTGTTGGGAGCATGTCGGGAATTATGCCCTGTAGGGAATTCCTTATACATTAATTGCATCTGTGTGAAATATGCTTTTGTTAGTGGTGTATGCGTGACTTCCTTTACGCTGATAATGACCGACACTCTAAAGTTTCTAATTTTAGAAATAACGTGTGTTGTAATGTAGTTTTTTCTTGCTTTTGAACAGCTCTAGGTCTATTCATATGAACTTTTTTTTCTTTCTAATTTTGATGGGAGGAATCACCTCTTACAGACTGTCGGTAAGGACTGCCATTGAGAACTACCATCGGACATACTATTGAGGAATAATCACTGAAAAACTGGACCCCCGAGATGCCTGAACCGGTCTTCATTCGAGAGCGCATTCTGACAAGTAAAAGGTCCAAATGGATGAATCGAGTTGCGGGATGAGAGACAGCTGATCTGATAGAGCATGTGAAAATATGTGTATGCGCAAAGTTACAAACACAGTATATAGTACACATAGTTACAGTATGCGCAAAGCTGACTGCGAGAAGAAACTGAGGGGAGGGTTTCAAAGTTGGTGGGAGAAGGGCTATGCTGTGTTATAGAAATACATCAAATAAATTGTTGAAACGTAAAAGTAGTGAAAGATAGACAATGCAAAGGGTGGTAGTTTCACATACCAGCAGCAGAAGAATGGGAAGAGTAGATTACGAAACTCCACCGCCATCCTGAAATTCGCCATTTTGAAATCTGTGATACCTTTTGAAATGGAAAGATAGTCATGTGATATATCAGTTAGGGACAGCATGTTCTCAAAAAGTCAATTATGAACTTTAGTGATCATTATCTGGACTTTTTTGGAAGATTTAGGATCATCTTTATAGTTATTTACGAAAATCTAGGAGACTGATACTCGTATGTTGAAAGTTTGGA
Organism: Thermobia domestica; assembly: GCF_964235325.1. Lineage (NCBI taxonomy): Eukaryota > Metazoa > Arthropoda > Insecta > Zygentoma > Lepismatidae > Thermobia > Thermobia domestica. Next base: position 152,158,481 of record NC_137460.1, on the reverse strand, counting down.
TTATCATTAAAACAGATGTAAGTTAAACACATCTATAAGCCAAGAAAACTAACAATGAAATTTGATATCCATGTTGTATATTACTATACGGTGTATTATTATTTATGACATTACTTCCGATTTCCTTCATATTCGTAGTGCCGAAGAGAACTGTTCCGGTCTGAAAGAACCGCTTCCTCTTGTTTTCTTGTTTTTTGCTCTTTTGGTCGAAAACAATGTGGAGTTCATATAGCTACCTTTTGTTAAATGACATACTTACTAATCTAGACTATAACATAATAAAATCTGATAGATTGGAATGCAGTTATTACGTACTGAACGTAAAACATTATTTTTGTCACCATTTGCTATATTTTTCATTCAACTTTCTTTGTCCACCTTCGTAAGCAATAGCAACTTGGGACGAGCGTATCATGTGGTATCTGGATGAATGTGAAGTTAGTCGAATGTCCATTCGGAGGATACTTTCGACTAACAAGTGGCACCCATACAAACTCCAGCTTCACCAGCATCTAACAGAGGACAATTTAGACCGTCCGGTGTAGTTTGCAAAGTGACAAACAGCACAACTGGCAGATTTCCCCACCGTTCTGTGACGAGGCTAATTTTTATGTCAACGGAGAAGTAAATAAACAAAACCACCGCTACTGGAGTGACAATAACCCTCATTGGAGTGATACATCAGGGATGGTTGGTGGTCAGCAGATTATATGGTGTGGTATTTTTGGCGCAAGGGACATGGGCTCATTCTTCATCTACGACACTCTGAAAGCCAACCAATAAATACGGCTGGTGGACGAGGATAACCTGCCGTCAGTATTGTCGAAGGGCGATTCATATCCAACGTTCTTCCAGCAGAGTGGAGCCCCTCCCCATTACGGACTTGGCGTGCGGGAAGTACCTGGATCAACAGTTCTCTGGGAGGTGGAACAGGCGTCGAGGACCGGTGAAGTGACTCCCACGCTCTCCGGATCTCGACTTCTATTTGTGGGGCCACCGTCAGTTCATAGTATACTCCGTCAAGATTCGGAATTTACCACATCTCGTGCAGCGAATTGAGGATACATGCACTTCTGTGCGTCGAGAAAAAAAGACATTACTGGCTGTGCATCAGGAGTAGAAGAGGCGTGTGACCATTGTTGCACAAGATGGTTATGTCGAGCATGTGTTGTGATTGTATCCAAAGGATAAAACAGGCCATAATTCATCAACGGTTAGTGATATGACAAAATGGATAGCAGCATTGCATTCCTAATCAAAACACAATCCTAACGCTTGTACCGCATGACTAGCTTTCCATTCCCCCCCCCCCCCCAAAAAAAAAGGCGGATTTCAAGATGGCGGCGGAGGTTCGTGGTCTACTCTGCTCATTCTTGTTTTGCCAATATCTGAAACTACCACTATTTGCGTTGTCCATCTTTCACTATTTTTACAATTCAACAGTTTATTTGATGTTATTTCCATAACATAGCATAGCCTTTCTCCCACCAACTTTGACCCTTCCCCCTCAGTTCTTCTGGCTCTCAGCTGTTATAACTTTGCACATACACATATTTTCACATCCTCTATCAGGCACACTATGTCTCATCCCGCAACTCGATTCATCCATTTGAATCCTTTACTTGAGAGTGTCATAAGGGGTCGCATCCAGATCGGACGTACCAAAACCGGGATGTTCATAGACTCAACATTGGAAAAGCATTTGGCGCGCGAATTCTCATTGTAAACAGTGAAAAATAGAATTTTCAGCATTAAAAATTGGGCGAAGCCTTTTGTTTTGCGAATACTATTTTTCAAAGTGAAACTTCACTTTACTCGACCAATTCCGTTTGTCCGGGTATTCCTCCGAGATGCTGAACCGTTCTTAACAGAATTTGTCATGGTGATTCGAGAGCGCGCGCTAAGTGTCGTACAGGGTTGCATGTCCCGATCGGACATACCATTGAGTAATAATCACCGAAAAACAGGATGCCCATAGACTTAATCTTGGAAAAGCATTTGGCCCACGAAATCTCATTGTAAACAATGGAAAATAGAATTTTCAGTGTTAGAAATAGGGCGAAGCCCTTTTTTGTTCTGCGAACATAATTTTTTAAAGCCATTATTCTTTTCGCTGATATGCTAAATTCAAGTATTCGTGTTCTTCACGAAAACGGTTGATAGACTAAAAGATTCTATAAATAATCAATAAAGGTCGATCGCTTCGCTCCAAATTTGAATGTAATGCATAGCTAGTTAAAGTTTACTCCTATTCACAATATTCCTAAACATAAAATCGCATGTGCCTCTTTGTGGACAAACGGCTAAAGCGTATGGTACCGGGTCCATTCGCGTTGGGAGGTGAATGTATTTCGATTCAGCGTTAAGGTTTAGATATCGTGTAGAGGAATAAAAATGGTTAAACTAAATAAACCAAACTAGTCAAGCAAACAAAATCAGTGTTACGAAGATGCATTATCACAATAATGAGGTGCAACTGAAATGTCCGATGAGACATATCACTTTCAAAGGTGAAAAAACTGAAAACTACAATACCACGTTGGCCAGTAGCTTAAAGCTAAAGCTACATATTTTTGTTATGGCTCACCAACGATTGGAGTCTATGACAAAAGAAGTCTAGAATCTTCGACGCGAAGAGGTAGTGAACTGCACGTTGCACCGACAAAAAGCTCTTCCCTGACAAAAAATGATCGAAATACCGAAAGATACCGTAATCAGTGAGAGAGAAGTCAGGAGAATATGGCGAGTGAAGAAAGGAAGGAAATGGATATCATGGACAGTCTGCCTCAGTTCTTTGAGGGTGTGCATTGAAATACACAATGTTAAGTGTGCATTAAAGTAAAACTTAAAACAATATATCTGTCGATCGTCAATGTTTGTTGCTTGCGAACTGGTTTGCAGTGCATTTCTCACAATTCACCACTAATGGTCTGTAGTGATCGTGTTATTTTGAATGCGAAAGACATGATGCTACCATAGATTACCTGGATGTTCATCACGATCCAAAAACTGTCCTGATTTTTTGATTGTCGTAGTACATCCATTTTCATCAGAAGTGACAATACAGACAGGAAACAGTTTTGGTTATTCCGTACACCCAGAGAATTTTACATTTTCAGACGGTGGCCCTTGTTAGCTGGTGTCAACTCATGTGGCAGCCGTAAATCCTGCTTTTTCATCTTATACGTTGCTCAGATCTGTCAAATGACTGTCATGGTGTGTACCTATTTCGTCATAAATCTTCCTTACTGTCAGTTTTTATTGTTCCTTAGGGTCTCAGGAGGGAGGCAGGAGAGTATGTGGAGAAAGATTTCTAAGTGCATTGACTGTGTCTAAATCATAACGTTGGGACGCTTTTGTCTAACAAACCGACCATCACATTGTTAGTCGGTGGCTGTGGACATCAGTTTTCAATGTTGTGTCACCGGCACAAAATTTTACACACCAACGGCGTATGGTGCGCTCATTCAATACTCCTGGCCCAAATCCGCTCTTGGGTTTCTCGCGGCTAGATGTCCAGAATGTCCCAGTTTGAATTCCCAATGGAAAGTCACTTGCAATTATGGTCTCTATGGTTTGGGTGACTATAAAATTTTCAGCTGAAAACGAAACAGGTTCCGATTTTTTTTTTAATCATGAGAAATGAGAAACAGGTCAGTGCGTAAGTTCGTTTCTGGTTACCTTAGCAATACCTAATACATTTATATTGTAATATAACATTATATAAGCTATAGAATATAAACAGTATTTAACTTATAATATAGTAGGACATGATGCTGCCTGCATTTGTTTCTTTGTCCGAGCTCGAATCCTTGATATTACATTCGGTGAGAAGTTAACTCTTGAACTGAAAAGTCCAGAAGTATTTTTCAGGACAATCTATTTTCTTGAGTATAGCTTTAGTCTTCACTAGTCTTCATAAAATTCACTGCGGTTCTCTGTGAAGTTTACCCGTACCGTTGAAGTTTGTTTAACAAACAAGCAACTGTTAAAATGTCTGCTACCTTTTGAGCAGTACTACTTCGAACTATAGATCATGTTTGATGTAGGAAATATCAGTTCTATTCTTGATTCTTTGTTATTATTTATTATTAATACTTTTACAATGAGTAAAGGTATTGGGTTTATTATTTACTTCTTTCACTTGCATAAAACGGGACAAACACTACTTTTTTCCATTTACTGACGGGACGGCTGGGACATAGCCCTAAAATGGTATGTATGGTCGCCCTGTATATGGTGCACTTTTATATGAACGTAATCCAGTGTCCGCAGCCAGTGTGTCCCCTCGAAGTGAAAAGTGGGACGCGAACTTTTACCTATTGTAAGAAATTAATTGTCGTGTTTTTATTATTACTATTATTTTATCCCAGCTACTGTGTTTCACATACTTGTACAGTATTTCATTCTCTGAATTATTATTTTCTGTTACAATGTTTTCGTCTATTGTTGGAAGTATTGACCCAACATTGTCCAAAGCTAACTTGAATATATATTCAAAGAGTAACTCGTGCAGCCTTTGTTTTTATTTTATTCATTATTTAGAGTATTTAATTTAACCTTTTGAGAAACGTTCTCCCTATAATGAAAGAAACAAGTTATCAAAACACTGTACGAATTATTATTTGATTATTGATTCTCTTTTGAGGGAAGGGGGAGGGAGTGGAGACAAATTTTCGAAATCCATCTATTGATTTGGACCAAAACGTTACATTGTTGTTCTCTATCAAATATATTACAAAGATAGGGGAAACGTGCTGCGACTTGTTGGTGATTAGCGCTCCTTTAAACTCACCCATCTGGATAAGATACTGTTGGTAGTACTTTTAATAATATAATTTCTTTTCCAGTTTATATTTTTAATTTTTTTTTAGATTCAATGTCTGTAACTAACTCGACGCACTACAAGCATTTCTTGAGGTAACCAATGGACTTCTTTGCCTTTCTCTATAGGCGTAAGGTCCATGGAAGCCGTGAAAGCCCCGCTTCCTCTGAATAAATAATAATACAATAATAATTTTAAGAATAATGTATTAAATATTCCGAATTAATGTATTATATATTCAGAATAATACATTAAATATTTGAAATAATGCATTAAATATTTAGAATAATGCATTAAGTATATAAAATAATCTATTAAAATAACAGCTTCCCCTAGATAAATAAATAAAACACGCTACACCTCTGATTGTCAGCTTATACTTTCAATGTATCAAACTCAAAACTTCCATAGCCAGATGCAGACATAAATAAATTATTACAAATTTAAAACACTACACAAGTATTAAACTTGGAATAAACTTTTTTTTTTTAAATTATGACTTTCAATTTGCTTTATTAGTCTTGATATTGTTTTAGTCTTTGGGAACTATTTCATTTAGCAATAAAAGTACACTTGATCTCCCTCCCCTTCCCCCTCCAAAAAATTGGAAGAAAGAAAGAAAAACCGTGATTCTGAAAGTATAGTATATCTGTACATTATACTTTTATACTATAACGATCTGTCCTCATTTAGTCACACCAAATATAATACAAAGCTGGAAAGAAGTTGGATTAACATTACATCAATAGTGAATTAGTTCTTGAAATATCCCGTTAAAATTTATTTTATATAAAGTGTTGTATTTCATGTTGGTATTTGCTTTCAGCACTTCCACAAAATAGCATACAGAGCGGGAGGTCGGAAAGAACTGTTGTCGGCTATCAACGAATTTCTTGATGACAGTATTGTGCTGCCCCCTGGTGACTGGGAGAGGAAAACTCTGCTTCCCTTTGAGGAACTCAGAGCAAAGAGTGAAGCCATTCGTAGAAGAAAGTCCACCAAAGTTTTAGACCCTGAGGAAGCTCAACTAGGTACACATTATTTTTGTATTTGCCCCTTGCTTTAACACAAAACTGAACTTAAACTTATGAAAAAAAAAAAAAAGTACAATGGTATTGTATTGTATTTATTTCGTCCTTTTTTCATACATTTAGCACGTATTAAAATGCATATGAAGTGGACACGCCATTTATATATAAACACAAAAGTAAAAGAAACAATAATAATGTAAATTACACACAATAGGTTAATAATTATGCCTTACATCTTACATGATATTATTATACGTTACATTTTGCGTGATGATATTATTAAAAGTAAAGTTCGAGTAAATAATTATTACTTGCATTGTATGTAGAAATTCTTACTCACACATTTAGTTACAAAAAAAAAAAAAAAAAAAAAAAAAAAAATCGACATTTACTGTAGATCATGTAAAAATTTTATGCAGTTAGCAATTTTTGTATTCCTCTACCGAGTAAAAGCAGTGCTGTAACAAATATTTCTGAAGTTTTTAATTTAGCCGTAGAGTCTTGAGTCTTTACATCTTTGGGAAGTTTATTGTATAAAGCATTATACTCGCGTATTTACACCCTTTTTCATATAACCGAATCTTTGTTCTACAATAGAGAAGTTTTGTTTGTTTCTTGTATCATGATATATGTATTTTTCTTCTACTTGTGTAAGGACAACCTGTAGGTGTCTCTACAAATATCAGTAAATTTAAGATATACAAACAGGGTACTGGAAAGTATACGAAGTTTCTTAAATATTGGTTTGCAGCGACCTTTTGATTTAGCACATACCATTATTCTTATTATTCGTTTCTGTGTTGTAAAAATTACTTTGGCTTTGTGTGTATTTCCCAAAAATATAATGCTATATGTTAAATTCGACTGGAGTAATCCAAAGTTAATTGTTTTTAAAGTAGAATCTCTTAAAATATTTTCAAGTACTTTAGTTGCGAAATGAATCTGATTTAATTTTTTGCTAAAATTAGTTATTTGCACATCCCAGGAGAGAATATATCTATCCAAGTTCCTAAGAACTTAGTTGAGTTCACATAGTCTATTTCGTTATATTCAATTAAAGTATTCACAGGCTGTGTATTTTTGTTGTGCATGTGATGAAAATTGATTGCTTGTGTCTTTGTTTAATTTAAGCTTATTTTCTTTAACACATTGAGATAGTTTACAAAGGATTCCATTTGCATTACCTTCAACATCCTCATTTGTTTTCCATTTTGGACAAATGATTTACATATAATAGGAAAGGGGAATACTTATTGCAAGTGATATATATTTTTTTTTTAATTATAATTTTAATAATAATATTCTCGTTTTAGCTCTGCTGCCAGAAGATAAGAAGCCACCGTTCGACGATCCTTTGCGAAGAACTAAGAGACCATTTGGAGGTTTGATCAGGGACATCAAGAGAAGGTTTCCTCACTATATTTCTGATTTTGTGGATGGAGTGAACTTCCAATGTCTGGCTGCTGCTATCTTTATTTATTTTGCTGCGTTGTCTGGAGCGATTACTTTCGGCGGTCTAATGGGTAAGATTGTTCAACATTTTATATTTTTCGTAGATTGAAATACAGAGAGAGAGAGAGAGAGAGAGATGTAATTGAAATGATTTTATGGGTAGAGTCAAATAATGGACCGGGATTTATCCCATCACCAATTTATTATAAAGTTAAATCTTTTGTGTCTACAAAAGTTCTAATAACAAAGATTCTCTATAATGACCAAGGTTTGCAGGTTATAATGCGGGTAACCTCTTAGCTACATAGTAGCCTCCAGAGTTTTCAAAGATTCGGTTCTAGGAAACCTCAGCTCATAGCAGCCTTCACGAGGTACGGTACAGTCTCAGGTGAACCCTTAATTTCATAGCAGCCTTCAGGGTTTAGGATAGGTTGCGATCAGTTGGTCGACTGATGCCAGGTCCCTCCGTGGTCCCTCTCTTATGTGTCCTCCTCGGGTGGCTCGACCTCCTTCGGATCCTTTCGTGTGGCCCGTCTCCTTTCGGTTTCCTTTGTGTCTTGCTCATTAGTGTATCGTTTGCTTTTATAAATAATGGCACGTGTTGTCATACATGTGCTAATATATATATTAACGATATACAATATGCTTGCTCACAAATAGATAAATATACTTTTGGTTTGTGAGATTTAAAAGAGAGTAAGCTTTGGTATGTATATGTTTACGATCAGTTTTGTTGCAAGATCGTGCTCCTTAAGGCCAGTTTTAGACGAAAGCATTTGTCGTAGCATTTCTCGTAGCAGATGTGCTGCCAAAAATCTCGTATAATATTCTATGGCATCAAAAGTATATTGTGCTTTTACACGGTAGCATTTTGATAAACAATTTGTCGTGACGTAGCAAACAAATCACTGGAGAAGAGCGCAATTATGGCTCCAAAACTAAAAACAGTTATTTCAGCCACTATTTCTTCTAAAGCCCTTTTTCGCATATGCTTATTATGATACAAAGGACTTTTAACGGTGCAGTTATACTATACAGATCCATAGATTTTAAAATTTACAGAAGAAATTTCTCATATTTTAATAGAGTAGTGTATAAGTAATGGAAATATGGTGTGCACTTACATCTGAGATGTGTATATACGTGGAAATATAGAAATTAAAGTCGAACCTGAAATGCACGTAATCTTCAATAAGCTGCGATAAAATTTTGGCAAGTCTGTAATTTCCCTATTTTGTATCGAGAACGGAACCCAACCAACCCCTTCGGGGCTTCTAACCCGTTCCCACTACTGCTACTACTACTACTACTACTACCACTACTACTCCTAATCCTATTCCTACTACTACTACTACTACTCTTACTATTACTACACCTACTGCTACTGTTACTATTACTAAGTACTCCTACTTCTACTCTTACAACTACTTACTCCTCCTCCTACTACTACTACTACTTACTTCTACTACTATTACTCTTACTACTACTACTACTACTACTACTACACCTACTACTACTTACTCCTCCTCCTCCTACTACTACTACTACTTATACTATGGATCCGTATAGTAAAACTACACGTTGCCATCTATTAAAGTGAACCTGCACCGGAGAATGCAAGAGCACACCTCAGAAATGATTGCTGAAGGTACAATAAATGAAAGGATTTTTTATTATTATTATTATTATTTTAAATTTCTGTGTGGATCCGTATAGTGGAACTGCACACTTTTAACTTTGTACAAACAAGGATGTTCCTCATATTTTTTAATCAACAAAATAATAGTATCCGTACTCCAACTCAGTTTTCTTTACTACAATTCAATTTCCCACACTAAACAAAGAACATGGATATTTAACACAAAATCTTTCGCTTCCTTTTAACACACCATGGCGCTGCAATCGGAGCAAAAATGCTGGGGAAAATGCTACGAAATAGAGCAGGTTCTATCGACAAAAAATGCCATAGGATATGCCATGGCATGGGAAATGCTGTAGCATTTGCTACTTTACACGGTAGGATATCGATGATACGATCTTTGCTACGAGAATTGCTACGATAAATGCTTCCGTCTAAAACTAGCCTAATACACGAAGAGTTAGCATGAACTTTTAATATCTGTGCTTTCTGGTTCGATCTATGTAGACGTATAAATTGTTCAGAACTCAATGTAAATTGTAAATGCCCGCAATATGGAACTATACTACGAAGTCATGAAGCCAGCCTACCCTGTTTATTTGCTTTATTTTAATAAACTACATTTTCATATGAATAAAATTAGATACTTGGAATTTTCAGCTCTTCTGAGGAAAAAATTGCTAGGTGATGACAGTGGCTCACAACCGTTACTTTTCAGCCTTTGTAATTTCTTTAAGATGAAATAGGTTGGTTTTGTTCAGCCGGTGAGGCAAAATCCATAGGTAGAGGTCTGCGCGGATATAAAATATCACTCCGCATCTGCGGACAATGAGGTAACAAATACAACCTTTTTTGTTCTACGACATTTATGATCTTTTCAAAAAATAATTTCTTACCTAACATTTGTAAATATCTCTTGTATATTATTGTAAATCCTTTGACGTGATATTAAATAAAGTAGAAGCAAAACTTTAAATACTATCTTTCCTTATTGTAAATCAACTACTACAAATAAAATGGAATAAAATTTCATACAGAAACAAATTACGAAATTAATGGAAAGCATACATACTTAAAGTTTCCTTAGAAATAGGTTTATGACAAGAGAATTTTCAAATTGGCAGTACCGTCGTATTTGTCAATTAATTACAGAGTAAATCGCTTAAGAAGATAAATAAAAGAAAAAAAAAACTAATTTTATTGGTCAAAAGACGTCTTTGTTTAGAACGTAAAAGTGAAATGGATGTAAAGTATCTTTCAGAATCAAGAACAAGCCACTCAAATAAAATCCCATTACCACTTTATATTTACTAGAGGGTTTTAAAAGAAATGAAATAAAATTTAGTGCAACACAGTTTGCTCCGGCGGTTATTTGTTGCAAAACGCTAGACACTTTAATACACAATGTCAGAAATTAATAGTAACAATAGTAATGAAAATTTAATATTTTGATAAGTATCTGCAATTTTATCCGTCATCCGCAAAGAAACAAAAAATATATCCATGGAAAGTTTTATCGTGCGGATATCTGTGAATACGTTCATTGTATACATGGTAAAGGAGCATGAGAAACCTATTTAAAGATCTGAAGGTTTTCCTTCTTAAGATTTTTTTTTTTTTTTTAAGACTCTTAAGGAACTACTGTGATATGTATTAGAATTTTCTATTTTTTGCTGCAAAAATATACACTATTTCTCCATATGTCAATCTTAATTTCTTAGATCACTTCAGAAGATCGAGTAGATAAATGATTAGTTCAATTAATACTAAATGATATATTCCGCTTAGTTTGAGCTCAGTTTTCTTTGGAGCACGCACAGATTCCAATAGCAATTAAAGAGTTATAAGCATCTCCTAATCTTATATGCAGTTTTGTTCAAAGGTATCTGGCCACTGACTTCTGTCTCAAACGCGAAAGCTTACAAGCTTCAATTGAATGTTTCATTAATTAACCTTGCATTACAGATCTAAAACAGATAAATAAACTAAACAATTTTTGTTTGGGGCAAATTCTTCTATAAATTTGAGTTCTGAGCTTTTCTAAGTGAGTTGAGTGGAAGTATTTTTTTTTTTTTTTTTTTTTTAAACAAGACTGTTGATAATAATTTTTGATACACAAAATATGTTTGTTCTTCTGTTTGTGTTTGCTAGAATACACACGCATATTTTGTTTATTTCATGTAAAGTTGAAGTGCTATCAAGATATCTTCCTGGTATAAGAGTTTTTCAGTGAAAAAACTTTCGTAATATGCGCCTATGACAAGTCATAAAGATAAAATGTATTGTTTACTTTTTTCGATTTCACTATTATTATATGCTTAAGGTCTGGTTTTACATTCTGAATTATTAACAACTATGTTATTCATTTATCTTGGGTCTCACTTGTTTGTGGGATGACATTTCACCACTGGATGCATTTTTTCATATAATCTTCATGCTAAAAAAAGGACGTTGGATTCCCTAAACACGCAGCAAATTGTATCCAGATTGTTTTGTTTCTTCATATTACAAGTAGTCTACGTGTTAAAAAAAAAAAAAAAAAAAAAAAAAAAAAAAGTGTCTCTTTTGTTTGTGTATGTCACCGTTATAAAAGATGAACAACAATAAATACAGTTCGTTAGTTAACAGTGCAATTTGCTATTTACAATACATAAATGGCAATTTCTTCCAGCGAAATTAATACTGTTGTTATTGGCAACGAATAAAATACGTTTAAGCGCCACAAAAGTTTTTAAATTTTTGATTGCAAAAACTATGCATGAGAATTTATCCACATCCAGATTGGTATGTGTTTTATCTTTGGACAATATTTTAGAATAATAAACAGAAATTTCAATTTAAGACACTTTTAGCCAATGTCTCATTAACTGTATTACGTATTATCGTCGTACTAGTGTCGTAATGAAGAGCTAAACGAGGGTATATTTCAGTATCAGTTTCATCTCAATAACTGACATGGGTCGCGTGCAGCATCAATTTTTAGGATTACAGAGAAATTAGTTTCTTCCATTTTCTCGAAACCTACGCATAAACACACATTTATACATATATACAAGATCTATCGAGGTGTGCACTGCTGAAAGCAGTCGACAAAATTAGTAGTTGACTGTTGTGCGTTGTTGAAGTGATTATTGTTGTGTAAGGTCCCCTAAGTCGTCTACGAAACTTGAACAGCGTTTTTGGATAAAAATCTAGGTTGGTCGTGGAAGATACACTTCCGTATTATGAAGGACTGCAAGAAGCGTGCGGCAACAATACGCTACCGTATCGGACTGCTGCAAGTGGGTCAAGGCATTTCGTTCAGGCCGGAAAAACTCTGCTATTGAACTGTAGCGTTCGCCCTAACGTAACTTAGAGCAGGTGGAGCTACAGAGTTTGTCTCCTTGAAACTGATCCTCACTGGCAAACTGTATGGCATATTCTGAAGCAGAATTGCCGTGAGGAAAATCTACATGCTGGGTACTTCGTGACCTCACAAAAATGCAGAAGTGGTACTGATTATTGGTAGCTGATATCTGTATACTGACATAAACCATTAAAGGGATGGGTTCCTGCGACATACTGTTTTGATTGACGAGACCTGGACTCGGGGAAACGAACCTCGATTACAGCCTCAATGGAACGATTGGCCACGAAGAATTGTCGATACACAAAAAGCGAAATGAACCTACTAGGATGATGATGATGCTGATGGTAGCTTATGACTAAGAGGGAGTCATTAAATACCTGCAGGTGAAACTATAAGGCAACGTACTGCTAAAGTTACATCGACTATCATCTATATCTGACTGTGCGTTCCGAACAGTGACCCAGTTGTTTGCCAGATCAATGGCTTAGGAGTTGGACATTTTGGAAGATCCACCACACTCACCTGACATCAGCTCCCACGATTTTTACTTACTTCCTCTGTTGGAACAGCAACTCGGAAGTACCAGGTTTCCAGACATATTTTGTCCGTGTTACGCGCCGTAGAGCAGCCCATCGCAAGAATCAACAAAGGCAACCTCGTGAATGACGTGCAACTACCAGCGATTTGAATAGCACCAGGTCAGCACAGGAGATTATACCGAAGGCGTGTACTGTGATCGCCAATGTAAGTTCAGTTACATGGCTTACAGTGTTACTAGTACTTTTTACGAAGTGCATATACCAAAAGTGTGTACCGTTTTGCCATAGTTCAAAAATTAACAAGGGTAGCTTCGTATAATTACGCCCGAATTAAGTTTAGACTTTAAGCCTTAATTGCAAATTTCAAGCATTTGTATTCATTTTTAATACATTCATCTGTGAAAGTATTTTTGATATGACGTAAAATGACGAATTTAACCATAGAAATACCTAAGATATAATCTATATATTTTGAAAAAAGTATCAATATTCATCTCCAGTTGAAGGTTGTTTTAGAGGATAGTCCCAGGATACTGCCTTGCTGTGCGAAAGTGAATGCGTGAACTTCCAGGGGAGCGGAGGTCAACTGAAGATCTTTTAAGCTCCACAAGCCAATTTGTGCAAGCATCTCAGGAAATTTTGCTCCTGTTGAGGCCCTAGTCATGGAGAAAGAATGTTTATCAGTTCAGGATATCTGTAACCTTACAGCATTCTCTCATTATATCGTGGAAAGAATTTTGATAGACCAGTTGAGGTTATCAAGATCGGTTCATATTAGACCACACGATAGCTGAATGAAGAAAGGTTGTCTCCGGGATAAGGTTTTCTACAGGATCAGAACATCGAAGTGGCCCGTTCATCCATTCTGTCCCCAAGAACTATGCCCAAGTAACCTGATGTATGTTTAGGACAGACGTTTTCATTACAGAAGTGCCCACGAAAGTGACATTTTCCTGTGTTTTTAAATCACTTCTCAAAAGTATTTCTCAGACGCTTTTCATAGTAGGATACAAAGGTTGCAATGGTGTATAGAAGTTTTCTGTTTTAAGTTGAATGGTCTGATCCGAAAAAGATGTTCCTTATATCTTTTTTTTTTTTTTTTTTTTTTCTTATCAGGAGTGTTGGAAAAACTCATTTTGAGTTGTGTGTGTGTGTGCTGAGATGACCAAGATATCTATACCAAGTGGTATCATGTTAGAGATATTCGGAGGAAACTATGAGAAAAAAATCCTGTAGATGCCTTCTTTTTCCTGAAATGTCACCATTTTGCAATTGATGATAGATTCAAGTTAAAATATTTTAAATATCTCTCTCTCTCTCTCTCTCTCTCTCTCTCTCTCGCTCGCTCGCTCGCTCTCTGAACTTTTATAATAGAAGGAGAAAGCGCAATATTTATTAACACTTATAATTTTTTCACTTTTGACAACATGAATCTCAATAACCCTTCTCCTGCCTTTTTTGTTTCAACCAATGTTTTCTGAAGTAAAAATGTAGTATTAATATGTCCGATGTCCGACTACATATTCAATTGATATTTTATTTTCCCGTCAATTTTCAGTTAGTATTAATATGTCCGATGTCCGACTACATATTCAGTTGACATTTTATTTCTCCGTCAATTTTCAGTTAAATTGAGTTCACTTAAAAGGCAAGTGAACATAGGCTTGGTTTTAGAATATTCCAGAAAATGCCCTAAGTTATTATTATAAAAGTGTGTTGACAATCCAACTACCTCTAGCAAACCTAGATATTTGTATTTTATTGTGGTTCCAGTCCCACCTAAGAAATATGTATTTGTCGTCATTTCATTATCATAAATAATTTCTAGTTGCCTCATTTAGTCTGTATAAGGCATAAGAGTGGGACACAAAACTTAATCAAATAAATAAACATGCTTAGCCCTAGTGTAAGATACAATTTCTTACTATTTTTATTTCCTAGCATCCTTAATTTACAGAAAACTTGATTAAAATTTTTGAATAATTATTTTTTGTTTTACTATTCCAGGTGACAAGACTCATAACTCCATAGGAATCTCGGAGACTTTAGTAGCTACGTCCACTGCGGGTGTGGTATTTACATTGTTGGCTGGCCAACCGTTGGTTATAGTTGGGGCAACTGGTCCTCTTCTGTTGTTTGATGAAAGTTTATTTGCTGTAAGTATAGTTATGGTTATTATTGTCTGTTGTATTTATTATATATTGAATAACTCAGTGAGATGAGGAAAGACAATGACGTTTCTCAAATGACTAAACGTACAACGGTCAACAGTCATGATTTACAATAAAAAAATCTAAGAGTAGTTTCTCTCGAATTCTGGCATATTAAAAACCTCTCGTCTTATCTCTTATACAAGTTGCAATAAATTCCGTTTGACTGTACGTAGTGAATATATAGTAAAACCAGAATCAGTCAAAGCATCTCTAGTTTTAAATAAATATTTTGTTACTTAAAAAAAAAAAAAAAAAAAAAAAAAAAATATTGCTTAAAATGTCAGATCGGATTCCATGATATTTCTCCATTGATGGATTTTATTTTGCCATCACTAGGGACACGGTATGGTTAACATTGAGTTTTGGGATTAACAAACTAGATTCAATATCAAAAGCTCTTCTACAATATATATATATATATATTCTTTTTTTTAATTTCGGTATGACCTAACCTTAACCTAAACAGGTAATGATGTGGATATTCGCCTATGGTTTACAAGTGAAACCCAAAGTAAAAAGTACGTGTTTTTACGTAAAATACGAACAAAACCTGCTTCAAATGTTGCAATTTGTTTTAATTATTGTGAAATAGAGGGACAAACAAAAGCATATTTAATTGAACCCCATACACATTTACAACAGACGGAATACAAAACGTAATCCTACTTTTAGCTTCTACACATTATAAAAATTATTAAAGTCTAACACACACAACTTTTAAAATAATGAATTGGTTATCAATTGTTGACCAAGTACCACTTTAATCTCTGCACTACCTATGAACTCAAAAAGTCACCACCTTCAGCCGAAAATTCTATTATCATCACACTATTTTGTTTCATTTCGTTAAAATTTCTTATCTTATGGAAAAATGTTGGTAGGCAACGATTCAACAATATATGCTAATTCATTCTACACGTGAGAAATTGTTAGGCATTATTGGGTTGTAGAATTTGTTTTCCTCTATATCTTCGAAACTTATCGAGATATTTAGACGAAATAAAGCTTAAATTGAAGAGAAACTCACTCTCTGTATAATAGTTAAGAATGGTTTCTTGAGTCAATCAAACAGGAAAAAGTAGCACGTAACTAAATCTGGTGAATTCGGTGGCTACGGAATGGTATTCGGTACATTTTTGGGAGAAACTTGCGGATAATGATAGCATTGTGCGACGCTGCGTTGTCATGGTGCACAATCCACGAGTTGTTTGTCCAGAAATCTTTTCTTTTTAGGCGAATTGCTTCACGCAAACGCTTCATAACGCCCAAATAATACTTCTTGTTGACTGACTTTCTGACAGAAATTCATGATGCAATCCATGAAAACTGTGAGCAGTCATGTTTTTTGACTGAAAACGACGTTTTTTTTTTTTTCGGTCTTAGCTCATTGGGTGCTTGCCACTCGCTTGCCTGATGTCTGGATTGCGTGTCATACTCATAAACTCACGTCTTGTCTCCAGTAACGATGCGTTTGATGAATGTTGCGTCGGATTTAGCCTTGAAAATAATGTCTTTGGCGATATCAACGCAGTCTTTCTTTTATATTATTATTATTTCCATGCAATTCAGGTCTTTCGGCACTAACTTTGCTGCAATACGGCACAAACTTGAATCATTCACTATAATGTCTTGAACGGATCCATAAGCAATGTTCAAGTCATCTGCCAGTTCTCGGATTGTTAGTTAGCTATTTTCGGCCAACATTGCTTTCATTTTATGGATGTTCTCGTCGGTTTTCGATGTCGACGGCCTGCCACTTCGTTCATCATTTTCGACTGACTCACGACCAAACATAAAGCGTTCGTGCCACTGGTAAACCGCTGTTTTTGTTTATTTATTTTATTAGAACATCATTACTCAAACACCTCTCCAATATTTCCGGTCTTTGACCATTGAATCCGCTTTTAACGCAAAATTTTATACACACTCGTTGTTGTAGAATTAGCTCCATTGCAAAAATCGAAACATGCACCCAAACAGATGCGTCACTTTCATAGATGGCAAACTAGGATGTTCAAATTGGAAGGGAATGTCTCGGACAGGTGTGGCAACCCACAAAAGTCAAATCAGGTGACTGAGAGCGCCAAACGATGGTAATTCCGGGAACTTTTTGACCAGGGTAGTAATTTGTTGCATCCTATATACATTTATAACAGGCGGAATACAAAAGGTAATCCTACTTTTAGCTTTTACACACTATAAACATAATTAAAATCGAAAATTAACACAAAACTTTTAAAATAATGAATTGGTTATCAATTGTTGACGAGGTATCACTTTAATCTCTGCACTACCTATGAACTCAAAAAGTCACCACCTTCAGCCGAAAACTCTGTTATCACACGATTTTATTTCATTTCGTTAAAATTTATCTTATGGAAAAATGTTGGTAAGCAACGGTTCAACAATATATCATAATCCATCTTGCACGTGAGAAATTGTTAGGCATTGTTGGGTTGTAGAATTTGTTTTCCTCTATATCTTCGGAACATATTGAGATATTTAGACGAAATAAAGCTCAAATTGAAGAGAAATTATCTCTCTCTCTGTATAGTAATTAAGAAACCATCCCTTTATCTTTGACGCGAACTGAGTTATTTAAGAACCTTAGTCTTGTCACCAAAAATGTTAATTCATCAGTGTCATAGCTCTTGTCAGTAAAATGTTGTAATATGCCATTACAGTCTAATGAGATTATGTTTTTAATAGGAGGGTGCCCGAAATTTTTTGCACCGACTGTACCTGACGTTTAACAAAAAATTTCTGGCTGTTCATATAATTCGTAATATTGTTCATTATTCTATTTCAAATTAACATGGAAAAACTGTAAAAAATTTCATTGGGAATCAATATCTTTATTTATATTTTAAATTAGTTATAAGTCTTGTATGTGGATGTGTAGATGGATTATTACAATTCCTACGGTGTCAGTGCTATCCGAAAATATAGATCCACTATTGGACGGAACTTTCCAGATCAAATAACCAATCTAAAATTCGACAGAATTTTCAGGACCACCCTTCACCTCTCTTTTAGATACCTAGGTCCTTCTAAAAACTAGTTTAATCCAGATTTTACCAAATTTTATTCGTTTTAAAGCCCCACCGCCAAAAATGCTTTGTTCTGATTGGATGATAAACCCACGCTATGATATTAGGGCGCAATTATTCCATTCCATGCCGGAACGTCTCGCTGAAGACACTAGATTTGGATCGTCTAGCTCAAAAAAGTTGAAAAAGGAGTAGAAAAGCTGCAAACAAGGTAATATTTGGGAGTTTTTTAACATCTAAAATCTCTGGAAGTCTCGAGGAGCCATGAACTATTAAATTTCGTAGTAAAAACTGAACTAAAACGCTGAAATAGGAAGCATAACTCGGTGACGCCATGTTGTGCAGATATAGTTCGTGATGGACAGAATTCAGGATAGTGTGTGCATTTAATCTCCTTTCCCAAACCCAGTTTGCAGTTCAGTGAATCAAATAGTTAAATTTCCCTCTTGCCCCTCCTGAATCAGTGTAGGTTCGGTCAGACCTGTCCGTTCAGTAATCTGTCTGTGTAGTTAGTACGTGATTTTTTTTTTTCATATATATATATGGCGGTATTTTTAGGTCTGTTTGTAGTGTTAGTAACCATCAGCATGTACGTGTAAATTAAGCAGAGGGCTCCTATCTGACTCCCAAATTGGGAGTACGGCTTCCAGCGGGATGAGTTGAACATGTAGTTTGTTCCGGGTTCCTGCCCCTTCAGGGCAGGGGTCCTATTGCTAGCTAATACTCCGATATGTCCCCTCAGGGCATTAATTAAATACTCAAGAATGTGATTTAGTGAATACAGGGCCAGTTGACCCTGTTTCCTTTCTTCCCCTTTCCTTTCATAGAGCCGATTTAAAATGGTAAAATATGAATGTTTTCTGTGTATATTTATTAGTATAACATGTATTAATGTAGTGTGTAGTATGAATGTGGCATGTGTGTGTTCGTAATGTAGAAACATGTTCTAGTAGTAGTAATTGTGGTAGTTAAGTGATGAAAGAGTGTGTGAGATAATTAAATATGGACAGTGTAGTATTTACTATGCGATAAATTCTTTATTATTCCGTCATTAAGTGAACTCATACACAATATTTAATAGTGAACTTAATATAGTATAATAATTCCGTGTACAAGGTCACATTCAGTTGTTCAAGGGTTGATTATATCGTCGCTAGCCCTAGTGTCAAAAGTCAGTACTAACCGCCATTCTTCTGTCGAGATGCTTAGTGATTTAGATTTCATGAAATTGACCTTTCTTTCCGAAATAAAACCTAGAAGGTATAATTCACAGCCCATATGAATGTACAGTTAGGTCAAGTGACCCAAAATTAATATATTCTGAAAATTTCAACATTCTGCCTAGTCTAGAAATCGAGATATTTAAATAAATAAACAATACGTAAATTTTTAACAGAAGTCGGGCGATATGATGCTAGTTCTTCGCTTTGAAATTATAATAAATGTCCATTTTTTCTTCGTGGTTGCAGAAGCTCATTGTTGCTGCAGAATTTTATAAACATTAAATATTATCGCGGATAATTCTATTTTCAGTGAACATACGTAGGATTTTTTTTTCTTTCTTCTTAATAAAGCTACCGAGTATTACATAGTATTGTGTGTGGGATGAAAGAGTCTTGAGTTCGAGTGAGGTTGTCGTGCGGTGATCGGAATGGGAAATGTTTGTAGTGACTATAGATTTTAAAATGTTATGATGAAATGTGTAAATAGGCTGGGCGTAGATAGAGGAAACAGGGTGTTTGTAGAATATAGCGTCGTGGCAAATGAATATTAATGTGAATATGAATATAAAGTGTATGAATATTGTAGTAAATGAATATAGAATATAGGACACCCATATAGTTAAATATATAGTAGCCCAGTGAATACTTCGCCGCGTGTTGATATATAGATATTGAATAGATACGTGTAACTACAAACATCTCAAGTTCTGACCCCTGCACCATGATATCACGCGGACCGGAGGGCAATATATAGTCGGACTATGGTAATACTTTGTAGTTTAATGTGTTATAGTAATAATCAACCATAGTAATACCATCTGATAGAATAGGTAGCATCATATAATCGCTGACTAGACATATTGAATAATAAATTATGAAAAGACAGTAGCAGTTATACAACAGGGCTGTAGTGAATTATATTTTCTGGTCGGGTTTTTTAAAATAGAATATCCTGCTCCGTGAGATTTTTTTTTTTTCCTTCACGTTACCTACTCGGGCTAGCTTACAATGTTCATGGAGGCGACGGCTCTGATAGGGTTACAGAATCAAAACAATTAGTTATTGAAATTTATTTTCGCGTACCCGGATGTCGACCCCTAGTCCCTTTAAATATTTTCATTTCTTTTCTTAGTTTAATTAGACGAGGGAAATTAACGACATCCCAGACTGTGGCGTGTCTGCGCAGGGTAGCTATCGGTAAGGTTTGGCATAGAAATCACCGATCCAAAATTCAGTTTATTTAATTTTTTTTTATTTCGGCAAATAATTAGTTAGGGATATCTTAGATAATACTTCTATTCTAGTTTCATTACTGTCCTCGAACCTTCTTAGTTTTTCTAAGGGGTCGAATATTTTTTTTTTTACTTAGAGATTTCAAAATTGGGGACGCAGTTACCTGGTCCCTTTCCCCCTCTCCTTTTATCCTGCTGGTCTGGGCCGGATACGGGGATCGGATTTCAATCTTACAAGCAAACTCTTGTGGGATTGGGATCTGATGGACACAGAACTTGCATCCTTGGCAGCAGGGCGCCCCTTGAGTCTACGTATTTGAGTAGACCACCCTTTTTGGCATGTTAAGAATATTTTGGCTATGGATTTTGTTGAGAGCGAAATTCGACTTCTATCTTTGTAGCGTTAGTTATTTCTCACTTAAGTCTTTGGCGCCCCTATTCTTCGTCTTCCTTCTTCTCTATCCCTCTCTCTGTCTTCATTACTTCGAGATTTTTTTTTTCAAATTTTCAACCTCCCCCCCCCCCCCCCCGATTTTGAACTTGTCACTTACGATTTATTTAACGTACAACTCTGATCTGAAATTACCAGCTGAGACGTTGCAAGACACGATTCATGGATAAAGTAGATAGTGATTGGGTCCTCCATCACATTTTGACCTATCGCCGAAATGAACAAAGACTTCGTCGTTGACGACACTTCGATTACGTTCTCTCACCGTCGTCCCTCTTAAGTTTTTTTTTTAATCCGTTGGTCACTTTCCTTTCTGTTTTGGTTTTCAATTACCTTGTAGTTAACCTGGGCCCAGAAATTGTACTTTGGTTTATCTAGTTATATCTTTAGAAATGCTCTGTGTTACGTGCCTGCCTCACAAAGTTTTTTTTTTTTTTTTTTTCATTATTTAAGCACGAATTGAATATATAAAAGTGAAAAAATTTATAGATGCGCGGTATCAGGTAGAAAAGCGATTTTCTTTTTCATATGTAATGTCGGAAGTCATTTGTTTTGGGACAATGTTTGCAACCTTGTAAAAAATTTTATTATTGGGGTGATTAATTTAAATGTGTGCGCATTTATTGAATATAAATATATATATATAGAGAGAGAGAAATGAATACGTCGAAATGTATATGTACTTAATATGTGAATATGATTTTAAAGTAAAAGTATGATATTAAATGTATTATGAATATATGTAAGAGCGCTCGTGTCTGTCCCCCCTAAACGTGTATTGGTTGCTATAGTTTGCCAGTGAGTTTTCCGACGAATTTGAGAATATAGATTTTGTCATGAATACCGCCGTGCACTTAAGTAATTTTCCTTTTCTTTTGAATAAATGTAAATGATACCTTATGTAATTCTGTAATGGCATGTATTGGAAAGTAACGGCAGGTCTAAACGTAACCCACATCATAACGCATATTATCCCTGAACTACCAACCAAAAACCATTGTGGAAAGTGTACCTTGAATCCGTCTCACCTTCATATGTATCCTGTGACTTGACCAGTTTTTTTTATCCTCAATTTGAACCATCATACTCCGTACACCTGTGGAAGATCATTTTTTTTAAAAATCCGAACCATGTATAAATATATACGAAAGTGATCCTAAGGAAAGGCCTCATGACGTGTCCCAGTGTTGCATAAATAACTTAAAACTATTCAATTAATAAGTTTGGAAATGGACCGTCTAAGAGGAGAAACGTCCTCTAGCGATAGTGATTTTTCGAAATCCCTGGATGGGTATAAAGCGTCGCAGTGTGCGATTGCAGATATAAACTGTTAAAAGTTATAAACCAAGTATAGACGACGAATGGTTTTGTAAACCAATGGATATATATATACATATAGAGATATATATAAACACGAACGAAGTTAAATGGAGCGAAATGTTTTGGACACTATGAGTAGTGCGTGATTTGTGATTTGAACGCTCAAAATCATTAATATCTTATTACCCAATGTGAGGTAGAGACTCATATAAGTTCTAATACACCAAAAGGTTTTTTTTTTCCTTTCCTCTTTGTCCAATTTTTTTTTTTTAAGTGAAATAAGTGTCTTATTTGCGTATGTCGCAAATCATAATTTATTTTAGCATGCCTAAGATATGATACACGTAAATATTTTTTTTTCTCTTTCTATTTGTCAAGATGATTGGATATATAAAAAAATTACTAAAATATAACACTATGTACTCTATTAATATATAACCAAGAACTTGTGCTTCTAAGATTTTCGTTGTAATTAAATTTTTTTTCTTTTCACTATGAATGTAATAAACTATTTGTATCTTTGTAGTTAGTTGGTTTCCTTTAAACATATATACACTGTCCTGAGTGAGTGAGCGTGTGAATGCATGATAGATTTAATTTAAGTAATTTGTGTGATATCATTTGTTGTATTAACATCTATAATATGTGTGTCATGTTTTAATATATGTGTTAAGGTAAATAACCTAGGTCATGAAGGACCGTCACTAACGGTTTAAATCGGCTCGAGGAGTGAAGCAAAAATAGCAGGATGAGCCTAAATACGACATCTTTCTTCCAGGAAGTTGAAATTCTTATTGATACGATACATAAATTTATATTGAGTTTATAAGTCTGATTTTTTTTTCCTCTTGGCTAATTCATATGTGTGGTCGATCCTAGAGAACAGAGTTCGGATGCTGGATGGTTATCAATCACCGGTTGGAATAACAGTACAAAGAATGATTTCACTTTTCTCATCTCCAGGTCTAGGTCTGGGCAACCCCACGATCGTGGTGCCTGGAGCTAGGTCTGGGTGGTATGAGGGAACATGTGTCTATTTCGAAGCATTCCAAAATTGATTAGTCGTTAATAACATTTAGAATGATTCATCTTTCAACGACTTTCCCGACCTTTTACTATATTTCCGGAATTATCCAGTAACCTGTTTCTCATTAAAATACCCTATTTCTTTTCTTTCTTCTTTTCCTACCTCCTTCTTTTACCCTTCTACTTTCTTCTCTTTCTTTCCTATTTCTGAATGAAAGAAAACGGAGTCATGACAGAGTAGTCGCTATTTGCACGGTCAATAAGTTGTTTCGATGAGTTTTCTTCGGGAGTCCGACATGGAGTAATTAACGATAACAAGAAAGTTTATTGAAATTTACTGTATTGGAAAATAATCATGACTTCAATCAGTAAGTGATTTTTCGAAATCGTCCTCGTTAAAGAGAATTAATTTTAGCGACTCCTCTCCAGTACTTTGCATAATTTTCTTCGTTTACATACTACTATTAGTTTTTTTTTTTTTAACGTTTTCTTTCAATATTGGCTAACCGTGACAGGACCTGTTGCCCTGGACACGGCGGTTTCTATGACAACGGACAACGTTTTCTTTCAATGTTATAGCAAGAAATGTTAACAATATAATTAAAATGACTGTGGTATGATCGGCAATGCCAAAACCTTACCGTACTTCACATACACGGGTAATATACCTTTACTGTGTTACCAGCATCTCAATAAACTATCGTTATACAAAGAATCTGCTGAAATCCGTTGTAAAGGCGGTAGCAATTTGCGCGTCCAGTGCACAAAATAATAAAGTCCACCCTTGATCATTTTGGACATATATCTTTAAGATCTCTATCTGAAGCTTTTTTCAGAACTTAAAAGATTCATGTCCAGATATTATAAATAACTTACAATGTTAAAAAAAGCATTAACTTATCCATGGTTTAAGCGTACCGCACAAACTTTCTTTCCCTTTTTCACAACTTTGGTAATTGACTTGTGATTCCCCTGTGCTCTGCACCTTCCAATTATTGAAAAAGCATGTAGGGAATCCGCTATAAAGAAACTAATTTTTATTCTTCGTCACTGTGCCTGAAGCCGAGTAAACTGAAGTATCTTGAATTTCTTTTGCTAGAAAATAAAAAAGTGATTAGTGTCTTGCATGTAGCAAGTACTTTATCATTGGCGTGAAGATACTGCCAGGAGCGGACATTGATTCGGATCACAATCTCATGGTGGCGGAAGTGCAAACCTGGTTAAAGTCGATCAAGAAAAATGGGAGGAGAAATCGGAAATGGAAGTTAGAGCGACTAAGAAATGATTATGTAAAAGAAGAAATTGAAGAAAAATTTTGTGCAATAAGCGGTATGGTCGACAATATAGAAAATAGTTGGGGAAAAGTTAAACAGATTCTACTTGATACACTTCACTGGAAAGAGCACCGAGAAAACCATGGATAACTGAAACGATACTTAAGAATATGGAGGGACGCAGAAGGGCAAAAAACACGGATATCAAGGAATACAGAAGGCTGAATAATGAATTGAGAAGAGAGACGGACAAAACCAAAGAAAAGCACATGGAGCAGATATGTGAAGAAATAATAGAACCTCAAAGGCGCGGCAGATATGATGTGATGTACCAGAAAGCACAAGAATTAGGAGGGAAAGCTAGCAAAGTTATACGAACGTTTGGCATCGAAGATCAACAGGGTAATGTAATCACTGACCATTAAAGAATCGTTATAATCTGGGAGGAATACATAAAAGATCTGTATGATCAGAAGAACCGACCCACAGATATTGCGATCAAAGCAGAGAAAGAGGTGGATGATGATGAAAAAGAACCCAGTGTATTGAAAAGTGAAGTAGTACAAGCAATCAAAGACATGCGAAGGAGAAAGGCCATTGGAGACTGCGACATACCAGTAGATTTGCTCTAGGTATTAGGAGACAATGCAATGAAAGTGTTGACTTTACTTATTAACAAGATCTACCTGAGTGGACGGCGGGAGCTCATGTGGTTCGGATTCCACGTTAATCAGTAGGTCCACGTCTCACATAGCGTCGCTACTGAAAGGGACGCTAAACTGAAATTCAACTCTACCTGAGTGGAAAATGGCCAAAAGATTTTCTTGATGTTACAATGATTGCATTGCCCAAGAAAAAGCAAACAAAGAAGTGCAGCGATCACAGAACCATTAGCCTGATTCTCCACACTGGAAAGATTATTGCACGCATACTGAACAGGCGGCTGGAAAGTAATATAGATGAGAGGTTAGAAGAAGATCGATTTGAATTCTGGAAGGGAACAGGCACCAGAGATGCTAGTGGATGGATGAGAATTGTATCAGAAAGAATTCTTTATATAAAGGAAGAGTTGTGTTTGTGCTTCATCGACTGGCGGAAAGCTTTCGACCGGGTCAATTGGACAAAACTTCTGAAAATACTTAAAGAAATCGGAGTGAACTGGAGAGATCGATGACTAATTCAAATCTGTGAATAGGACAGTGAGTGAAGTTGCGCTTGAATGTAGAAGAAACCAATAGTGTCGAGGTTGGAAGAGGAGTCAGACAAGAATGTAGCATGTTGCCCCAATTATTCAACATTTACAGTGATTGTTTAATGAAGGAAGCATTAATGCGAATTGGGAAATTTCAAGATTGGAGGGCAGATCGTTAACAAGATCAGGTATGCAGATGATACGATTATAATAGCTAAAACCGAAGAAGGACTACAGGAGATGATTGACAAAATAGTTGACACTGGAAAGCAATATGGAATCGAAATCAACACCGAAAAGTCGAAAGTCATGAAACACGCCATTACGAATCAGAGTAGAACAAAGAGAACTTGAAGAGGTCGATAATTTCAAGTATCTGGGAAGTATTTTGACGAGAGACGCTTACTGCACCAAAGAGATCAGGTCAAGAATTGCCATAGCTAAAGAAGCATTCAAGGAGAAAAGATCACTCTTAACTATCAGGCTCAATATTGGACTTAAGAAGTTGGTCAATTGCTAGTATGGAGCATTGGACTGCATACTTCAGAGACTTGGACATTACGGAAGTTAGAGAAGAAGTATTTAGAGAGCTTCGAAATGTAGTGTTGGAGAAAGATGGAGAAGATAAAATGGACAGAGAGTAACAAACGAAGATGTTTTAAGACGGATAGGAGAGAAGAGGACACTTCTATCCAGCATCCTTCGTAGGAAGGCCAATTGGATTGGACACATCTTGCGAAGAAATTGTCTCCTTCACGCCGCCATAGAAGGAAAAATGGAAGGGAAGCAAGGAACAGGAAGAAGAAGAACACAAGTGATCGATGATTTGAAAAATAGGAGAAAGTATTGGGAGTTGAAAGAGGAAGCTGAAGATCGAGAAGCGTGGAAGAAACATTTCCAGGCCCAAATCTGAAGAAAGAAAGAAAGAAGAAAAAACTCATTAGTCCCAGGACCTGCCGAAAGGTAGAATACTTAATAATAGTGAAACAGGAGCAACATACTGCGATCTTAGCTTGTTTCTGCACCGATTCTGAAAGATATAAATAAAATATCCTGTCACTTCTTTATACCATATTGAATGTGACTATGCATTGGTACTGGATCTGATACATCTATTCGAACAATGTTAAATAATAGTGGAATAGTGTTTGAGCTAGTGTTGTGAAGGCCTGGAAAAAAATTGAAATTTTGAGTAAAAAAAAAAACAGTTTTTTACGGTTTTTTCCCGAACTTGGAAAAAAACGAAAAGTTTAGGAAAAATTGAAATTGTCAATTATTTTACTACATTATGCTTTTAAAACGAAAACTATTGAATAAAAACCGGAAAGTTTGGGAAAATTGAAATTTTCGAATATTATACTATATTAAGCTTTTAAAATGAAAACTTTTTTATAATTGCTAGTTTACAGTTAAGATCACTGAGTACTTATATTTCTTGTGTTAGAATAGGGAAATTTTGTGGCAACAAATATATGTGCACCACTCATTTAAACTCTTTAAAGTTAGCACCGTGATAGAATGGAGATACGGCTACTAAAATAATAATAATAATAATAATAATAATAATAATAATAATAATAATAATAATAATAATTCTAGTTGGATTAATTAATATAGACGCATTTAGATTATGTTAAGCAATCTTATGAAGTTCCCGCTTGATGGCAGGGAAGTGTTAAAGTAACGAGGCCAGAACCGTTTTAGTTAATATGTTAAAATCAAATATATATATATATAGGCTGAATATGTAAAACTTACGTTCGTTATTGTTACAGACTTGCAGATACCCGTTCTTCGCACCCTTGTATCTAAAGTTTATATACAAGTCTATATTAGAAAATTAAATAATAGTAATTATATGTTTTAGTGCACGAGTGTTAGTGAAATTTACCTACAACTTTCTTTTTAAGACGTAATTTGGTTAAAATTAACAAAACTTCACTAGACCAACGAGCATATTAAGAACTGTTTCATTCAAGAGACCTATTTGTTGCATCAGAAAACCTTCATGATGATAGACTTGCATGTAATTGTAAAAGTTCTGTAATTAATGCACATCCACGAATAAATGACTAAAAAGCACATAAAGGAAATAAGTGCAGACTTTTAATTTTCATGAATAATTACAACAGTTTTCTTTTAGAGTGCTTTTTTTAAAAAAAAAAAAAAAATCGCAATATTGAAATTTCTTAACTTACATTTTTCATGCATTCGAGAAAAAAAAAAGGTTCCATTACTAGTAAAATTAACCTAATACAAAGACTTTTGTTCTTTTCCCAATAATTTTTATTTTTTCTGGAAAGAAACCGGGAAAAACGGTTTTTTATCTACAGTTTCAAAATTTCCGGAAATTTTACAACACTATTTTCAGCACATAAAGAACTTTCCACGTATATGCTCGCCGTAATACGATAGATGGCTGAGAAGTTTTACTGTTTAAAAAAGTGTTCTACGTAGTTCAAACAATGGGTATTTTTAATGCAGATACTTACAACATAGACGATTTGTACATGTTACGTGTTAGTCATAAATATTGATTGTAAAGAAAAGCTTTTGGTGCTGAAAATGAAAAACAGCTGTAGTTCAAACTCTCGTCTATAACTCGAAAGTTCGACTTCGATGTCATTGATACTTTTGCCCCTCAAGAGATACTGGATCAAATTGCATAGGTTTGATTCATAACTGCACGAGGGCCCAAAGTGGTGTAATGGTCTTGCGCTTCATTCAAACTTGCAAGGTTTCTAAGTTTGAAAGTTTTGAAGCATGACCGCTAGAGAAGCAAATTTGGTTGAAACAAAAAAGTAAACAAATAGCAGATGGCATAAATTCTTTTCTAGTTTTTTTTTTTTTTTTTTTTCTAATTTTTCTTCATAAATTCTTGCTCTATCACACTTCTTATGGCAATGAATGTGATCGACATTCTTTTTGATTGTTGTCATTTTATTGAGGCTGGTGAGTCACTCTCGCCATTTGCACTTCGTTTGAGCGTTATATTCGTAGCATCAATTTCATTTTTAGCAATAATATCAAACACGAATGAGGGGTTATTTATTTATAATCTTTTGTAACTGTCCGAAGCAATTGTTTTTCTAGTTTTTCAGTTCGTTCCTCAGTCTGTAAGAGATCAATTTTTTCTAACGACAATACATTTTCTGCATTTCTTAGTTATTTCTTGGAGCAAAGCTGATCAGACAGCTTACTCACACGGGAAGGTCCCACAAGTTATCGCTCAAATCTGATTGCCACGTAGCACATCTGATGGAGCATCATGCGAAATAAAAATAAGCAAAATTTAAGCTGCTATGAACCAGAAGGATAGGAGCTACGGGGCTTCAAAATATGAATATCCAACAAATTGTATCAAAGAATTATGTACGTTTAAAGTAAATATCTTGAAAACCGTTAAAGCAATCAAAACAAAAGTTGCACAATACAATGAGAACAAAATACCCTATCGAAAATCAGTCCCGGGTTCGATTCCAGTGGGGTCACTCTGTCGAAAAAGTGTGACACGCTTTTTCAGGCCAGCCACCCTGAATGAGGTTTTCTTGGGTTTTCCTCATTCACACCAGGCAAATGCCGGAATGGTACCTAACTTATAGGTCCCAGGCCGCTTCTTTCCTTCCCCAATCCTTTTTCTTTCTTTCATTTCCCCGGATTGTATGCTCGCCGAGGGACGTCATCCCTCAAATCGTGAAGGAAGAGGCCTGGGACTTAGGTGCCTTAGATACTAAATGGCCTTACATGCCGAAAGTCCAGAAATCTACCCCCCATCGAAAATCACAGTGTTGCCATAGGTGAAGCAGTGTTGCCAACTCAAAAATATTTTGTTTCAAATAGCACCATATACAAGTGTGCACAGATTTTAAATGCACTATTATCACTAAACATAACAGCGAACTGTGGTGGTACAGTGTTGCACACTGTTGGAGCTACGTGTACTGAAAAGGTAAAATAGAGAAGTCTGATATGTGGCAACAGATGGTAATGAAGGAATCTGGATATCATACTATGAATTTAGTTCAAATGCGTAACACCGATAGTATAATATAGCAAAATGTCAGCAATATCACAAAATAGTGATGCATTTGAAAAACGAAATTCAGTGATGCCATTTTAACGTCCTGCGTCAGCTCCGAAGTTATATAGAACGGGACCTATAGTGTAAAGTGGGATCCGAACCACTATGAAAGAGAAAGATCATAATGAAATATAAGGTGAAAAGTACAACAAAAACATGTCCGAGGCGGGATTGGAATCCGCGATCCCTAATATGTCGATTATCTAGCCTTCTAGACCACACGGCTATCCAGGCCGACTAAAAACGAAACGAGGTAGTAATAAAATAATTATATTTCCAACGTGAATATGGTAATATTATAGTGTACAAACATAATCATATGAGGTGTAGGAGAGGAAGTAAAAGAATATGTCACTTAACACGAAAGACAGAAACCAAGAAAGTACTCTTCCAAATATTAAGATAATCTGTAGAACCAGTTTACAGAATTAGAAAACACGTGTTTCTTTCCTCACATGTATCATTTTGTTTTCGCGAGTTGTCTGCTTATTCACCGGGCCTACAGAAGTATATGCAAAACCCTTACTTTTTTTCTAATACATTCCTTTATTACCATCTGTCGCCACATATCAGACCTTTCCATTGAACATTTTCAGCAGGCGTAGCTCCAACAGTATGCAACACTGTACCACTACACTTCACTGTTAGTTTAGTGATAATAGTGCATTTTAAATCTGTGCACACTTGTATATGGTGTTATTTCAAACAAAATATTTTATCTTGAGTTGACAACACTTCAATTATGGAAACATTGTTTGTGGTTTCCGATAGGACATTTTGTTCTCATTATATTGTGCAACTTTTGTTTTGATTGCTTTAACGGTTTTTAAGATATTTACTTTAAACGTACATAATTCCATGATATAATTTGTTGGATATTCAAATTTTGAAACCCAGTAGATCCTATCCTTTTGGTCCATAGCACCTCAAATTTTGCTCATTTTCATTTCTCGTGATGCTTTATCAGATGTGCTATGCGGCAATCAGATTTGAGCGACAACTTGTGGGACCTTCCCGTGTCAGATTAGATTATTTTGGATGACTGTGTGTTTAAAACAGAATAATGTTAATTTAAGACATTCATGTTTATGGATTGTCTCAACAATATAAGTGGCAGGATACAGTTGCCAGCACCAATATCGTAATGGTATAAAAGTTAAATAATCTGAAATTTATACTCACTGCAATTTTAAACAGAAAAAGTATCATTCATAATATCCTCTACGAAATAAATATATATAATACCAAACACTGTATGCTTAGTTCAACAAATATTGAAAATCTACTAATCATACATCATTTAACAATTTTAAATACAGACCTTGAAAGCAAAAATTTCTACGAAATTTTCTTTTAGTGTGCTATTATTGCATATTCCATATATGCAGATCGATAAATTTACAAGTTGAAAAATAAATAAAAATTGAATTTCTTAATGAATTTTTAATATAATGAGTGTTACATGTAAATATTAAATACTAATAAATACTGTTTTTTTCTTATTACAGTTTTGTGAGTCGAATGGAATAGAATTTCTGCCGATGAGAGTGTGGATTGGAATTTGGCTGGGAATCATAGCGCTTATAGTTGTGTGTGTGGAGGGAAGCGTTTTTGTTAAACTGTTCACTCGCTTCACGGAAGAAATATTTGCATCGTTGATCTCATTGTTGTACATATATGAGAGTTTGTTGAAGCTATATCAGGTATAGATTTTCAGCATTGACATAAGATTATTTTCATTTATTGTAAATTTTCCTGTCACCACCTTACATTTACTTTCTTATTACATAAGAATTTTAGAAAAACTAAAAATGGATCAAAAGATTGCGTTGGCCAATAATTATTTTTTGGATCAAGGGCTACAAAATGTTTGAATGGCCCCTAAAGCGAGTTTTCTTATTTTCTACTGAATAAGGACATCATACTGAGTTAACTGATAGTTCGGGTTTGGCTACATTATGTATAGTTCTCCAGATACAAGGTCTACAATAAAATTTTCAATTGAAATATATTGGATTTTTTGATCCAAAAAGCAAATTATTTTTCGGGTTGTGCAAGTGCTTGTTTTCTTAGTATTATATTTTTAAGTATTTAGTTATTTTCGGACATCTAACAAACAACAATTTTATCCCTTTGTAGAAAAAGTTTTAGGACTGATGTAGAAGTAATATATTCAACTCAAAATTAATGATTCTTGGTTATGTTAAGATATCCTTCCTTCCCGTTGTATATACATTGTTGCTAATGATTATAGAGGTCTCGAAAGCAAACATAGTCAAGCAAAGTACTCCCAAAGTTCTTGTCGTATTTGGTTTACAGAAGAAAGTGGTAAGGATACTAATAGGAGTAGAATGGAACTCTCCCATGGAGAAATATTTTTAAAGAACTTGAGATAATGACTCTTCCTTCGATGTATTTGTTTGAAACATTCAAATATATGAAAAAATGGTAACGAATTTATTGTCAACGAAGATATATATAGCTACGCCTACAATACAAGAACTAAAGAAGATATTCACTTGCATGCACATAGAACAAACATCAGTCACTCATAAAAGTACTCTATTATACAATCTGCTTTCATCATGTATAAAAATTGGGGTTTCCATAAATAACTTTAGAATCAAACTTAAAAGGTATGTGATAGAACAGTGCTTTTACTTTGTTGAAGAATATATTTAAAATAACGCTATACGTAATATTATTATTCTATTTAGAGGATTCTAAATGTAATTTTTGTATGACAATAGACGGATGCAATAAATAAATAAATAAATAAATAAAAGAAAATTTTGAAAAATACAAAGAAGAAAAGTCATGTTTGTTCCGGTTTCAAAGTACGTTTCACCGTTTTCTATATGCAATATAACATGAAATAAGGATATACTATTTTACATTTTTAACCAATGTGCACAATTTAGCTTATAATATACTAGCCTATTGTGAAAATTTTAGAAACCTGAATATTTAACATTCATATCGGCTATAAATATCTTATACATATAAGAATTTTAATCAACTGGAAGTGAAGGGAGTAAATCAATGCAAAGTATGTATATATAATTAAACTGAATCTAAGTGTTGTTAGGGGTCGCAGTGGCTCATTGATAGAGCGTTCATCTCTGGTGTATGGGGTCCTTGGTTCGATCCCAGCTCGCGCCAAATGAACTTTGTGGAGGACAAACACCGTGTGCATGGGTTTTCTCGGGGTTCTCCCGTTTCCTTCCACTTTCTTCATTCCGCTATTTCCTTCATTTCTCATAATCACCGTCTCCTTTAGCCTAGCCGCCATAATCGTGGGACGTAAAACAAAAATTTCTTTTTTTAAAAAAAATCAGTGTTATATTCGTATCATCTTCGTGTATATGTGGAAAACATTTCTCAGACGCATGTCGAGAGAAAAAACTCTACATTACCAAAAATACGAAATTTTGATCAACATATTGAGTGTTGGCTCTTCTGATCAGACTATACTTGGCCAGCCAAAGTTACCAGCTTGTTTTACATACAAAACTTTCACTTCCTTCTTTTGCAAATAACTCAGATGAGGATTGCAGGGAAATAGCAAGCAAAATATCAGTTTTGAAAAATACAATAATTCTCTCTCTCTCTCTCTATCTCTCTCTCTTCTTTCTTTCTTTTTCTCGCTCTACAGCACACGACAGACTGCCGTAGGTTTCAGTTGAGTGATGTGTGATAACCATATTGACTCCCAACGACATTGTGTTCAGCTGTGTACATTGGAGGTCACTACCTCTTACTAGCAATTAATTTTAGTATCATCAATGATAGATCAAAGAATAGGCTCGGCAATTATCAGTTTGTACTGCACTCTAAAACATATTAATGTCAATGAAAGGTGATCTACTTATAGGAAAACTATTTATCTCCACCATAATTCTTGTCAAGGCAATCCAGATCTTCTAATCTAATTTTGATTTTCTTTGTTACCTTTATAATTGTTGAAATACAGGATGGGCCATAAGAAACTTGACACAAATGCATTTGAAATTAATTATTTATCAACTATGAAATTATTACGAGTTGTATCATAACATTAAGTTAAGTTACCTAAGATAAGTACATATATTTAGCGTCTTCTTATCATTTTCAGTTCACAGATATTTTAAGCACAGAAGAATATAATAGATCACTGATGTTAGATGATAATTTATCAAATTCAGTAGTAATACGTTTTTTAAATCTTTTAGATCCATATTTTTTTTTTTTCAAAAAAGATCGTTACTCCAGATAGAAAAGTCCACTGAGTTGAGATCTTGAAGGACGAACACAAGTTCATTGTTTGATAACGTTCTATTCATTGTAAACTTACTTAATTACAAATGTAACAAGATTTAAATCCTTTATAAAATCACTTCTTATCCTCATTAATGTACGGTACCACGTATTATCACGAACATCATCATAACGTGTTACTGAAGTATGCTCGAGGATGATTTTTCTAAAATAAACTCTTGCCTTGTACCACGAACTCCGTTCTTGTTTAAGATTCTGTTTCCGTAATATTTTTGTCATCTCTGTAACTATGATCGAATCCATGTGCGATATGAGTTAAGACTATCACTATAATTCCATTCAAAATAATGTTCCTTGTTCTATAAATAGAAAACAACCCCCGAATATTCTAGAAACTATTCTCATTGTCAATTAAATTCAACACTAAATTTGAATCCAATCATTCGTTGAAGTAAATTCTCATATGATGTTATCGTAATATATTTCAGTATCACTTTCCATACAAGTTCATTTTGAACAAATTATAAAATTAATATTATTGTTATTATATATATTCCTTTGTGATAATGGAATGTGCATATGTCTGTAGATTTTCTAAAGAGCTGGTAATACGCCAGGAAATAATCGCCTTAAAAAAATTCATAATTTGTTCAAAGTGGACTTGTATGGTAAGTGATATTGAAATGTACCAAGGTATTAAAATAACATCTCATGGAGGTTTAGTTCAATGAAGTAATTGGATTTAAAATTACAGTGATTAATTTAAGTGACAATGAGAGTGGTTGCTGGAATATTCGGGACAAGCATTATTTTGAATGGAATTATAGTCTTAAAAGCTCATATATCATATGCATGGGATTATGGTCATAGAGATGACCCAAATGTTATGAGAAACCGAATCGTAAATAAGAATGGAGTGGTGCAAGATAAGAGTTACCATAACGTATTGTTTACGTCAATCAGCTACTGATACTCTAGTCAATCAAGAACTGAAAACTGTTACTTATGGCCCCCGCTATATTTTGCGTTTATTTTTAATTTAGTCAGGATATTTGTATTGTGTACAACTAAATAATATTTTTGTTTTAGGTGTATCAGTTGCATCCGTTGTTATCTGATTACTGCAGTATTGAATATGTTGATACTACAACCCAAATGGGAAACGATTCAGATATAAACTATCCTTATGTAGACAATATGACAGAACTTCTTCTGATTGACGGTACAACAACAACAGTAAGGTAAGTAATAAAAAGAAAAACAGAAAATTAAACATTTCAGATTATTATTATTTTTTCGAGGAACATATTCATTGCAAAATTAAGGAAAGAAAGAAAGAAGAAAACAAGAAATGCGAAAACTATGTATAGTTAAGTTAAACTTACTATCAAATAGTAAGTAATTAGATCGTGGCGTTTAAAATGGACAGAGAACATGGCATAGAAAATACCGGGTATCCCAGAGTTTACCAAAGAAGTAATTTTGATTTAAAAAAATAAATAAATAAATAAATAAATAAAACAGCTTTATAATTTAAAATTGTAAATTTTGTATTGACTCATAAAGTATACAGTATAGGATTATGTATGGAATAGCATATCGGGTAAGTGGCCTTCCCGGTTTTGCTGACACATACGCATTCTTTGTTGAAATTTTCCATGATCATTTTGCATAAATGTGGCTGAATTTCGTTGAGACAGCGCTCAATTTCCTCCTTCATGATCTGGGTGGCCAATTCTGATCAACAAAACGGACCAAGAAATGACTCGTGCAGTAATTGAATTGTTTCTCGGGTTGTATAGGATGTTGCAGAATTCATTCAACGAACTCTCTTCGCTGTGCATTGTGAGTAGGCTTCAGTTCGTGAGTCAATTGAACTTTGTAAGCATGAAGATGCAAATCTTTCGTGAGAGTACACTGTAGTAAGCGTCTCGAAATATCTAATTCTTGACCACGGTCGTGGATTCTCACCGACACTCTCACGAACTCTTTCGATGTTTTGTGTTGAATGACTTATTGAAGGACGGCCAGAGTGTCAAAGATCACAAATTGATTGTTTCGCTAATTTTTTAAATTAATCTCTTGATTAATAATCACTTTAATTAGTCTCTTTTAATTAATCTCACATGAATAGTAAAGTTAAATCACTATTCTGACCATATTTAGTACGAAAATTGTGAACTTTAGCTGCTAAAGCTTAATGTTTTAAAAAACTGCTCAACAATAAAAGCGCGTTGTACTTTTCGTGTAGCGCTCCATTTTTAATAACCCAGAACTGTCAGCTGTCAGATTATTATTACTATTATTTAATTAGCTACACCTTAGTCTACCGGGCGCAAAATTCAAATCTTACGGGAATTTTGAAACATACATTATTTGTCGGGTGTGTAGTGTTGGGTAGAAAACATTAGGTAAAAAGATTATGAATAGACGTGGAATAACATGGTAAAATAATATAAACCAGGGTACTAACAAGGTAGGTTATAATGAGGAGCAGTGGAGTTAGGACTTACGTGAAGAAAAAAGAAGTTTAAAGTAAACAAAAACTAGGAGATACACCCTATTGTCTATATTTGAAATAGATATGTTCTGAATATTTTTAGAATTAATTTAAGTACTATACATGATAATACTCATTCACGATTATTAAGGAAGATATATGTATTATCCACTAAATCATTTGTTACTCAGTATCTCCATTTCACGAGGAATCAGATCATTTTCTGCAGGTTAAGATGGTCTCATCCCGTATTAATCATGTAACTTTTCTTTTTAAACTTAAAAGTGACTATCTTTTGAACTTATTGATAAGATTCCTCTCAACCGATTTTCATTGAAAGAAGTTTTATTTGATCCCATTATTTTGATAATAATTTTTAATATTAATATATTTATTTACTTTCTAGTTTCAGTGGTGAAAACTCTACAGACCCTATAAAACGAGGAAGGCCTGTTTTGCGATCACAGCCGAATACTGCACTTCTTTGTACAATTTTAGCCTTGGGAACATTTTTTATCGCTTATTACTTAAGACAATTTAGAAATAGCAAGTTCCTGGGTAGAAGTGTGAGTATTTAGTGATTTTCCTTCCTTTTACTTAACAACTTAAATAATATGATTAAAGATTACTGAAAAGTAAATATATCAATGAAAATAGTTCAGGAGTTGTAGATAAGAAAGATGAAGGAGGATTTTTCCAATCATACTATAAGAATTATTCATTGCAGATGACATTAAGTTAGAATATTAGATTTAAAAAAAAATCGTGTCAATGTTGCTCAGGTTAGTTGTGTACAGAGCTAAGTAATAAATGTATGCCATAACATATACTAAGTGTTTAATTCTTGATCGAAAGAAGTGAATACACTACAATTTATATACATATATTTTTCCTTTTAGTTATTATGTATT
This sequence comes from Thermobia domestica, assembly GCF_964235325.1. Lineage (NCBI taxonomy): Eukaryota > Metazoa > Arthropoda > Insecta > Zygentoma > Lepismatidae > Thermobia > Thermobia domestica. Next base: position 152,120,916 of record NC_137460.1, on the reverse strand, counting down.
TTTCTTTTAGGCTCGGCGAGCACTAGGAGATTTTGGAGTTCCAATAGCAATAATTACAATGGTGGTCTTAGATATTCTTCTTCCCGACACTTACACAGAAAAATTGAAAGTTCCAGAAGGAATCAAACCATCCAATGAATCAATTCGTGGTTGGATTATACCTCCTGGAGGACTCCACCAATCCATTGAAATATGGGTGGCTTTTGCAGCAGGTGTTCCTGCGCTTCTTATCTACATATTGCTTTTTATGGAGACCCATATTTGCGAGTAAGTTCCTTTAGTATTAATTCAGTTTATTAGTTTAAAGTAGCAGAGGCTACATTAGATCTTCTAATAGACAAAGATCAATTTAAATCAATTGGTATAAACTTAAAAGACAATTCAAAGTTCATCGGTATTAATTTAGGTGTAACATCTGCAGTCCAGCCTTATTTAATCTGAACAAAAATATATTGACTATTGATGGTAAAAAATATTTATACTCGAATCAAAATTAGAAATGAATTGACAGTTCACAGTACCACGTGGAAATTTGAGTAGATGGGAAGTTACGTCACAGGATTATCAAGGTCACCGAGAGAGAAACCAACCATAAACGTCGTGGTTGTAGTTACAAGTGAAAGGTTTCTATAGAAAAGGATAACAATATTACAATGTTGCCGCCTTATAACACATATGCAGAAGTATTTGTCGACCAAAGTGTAGGGAACACAACGGACGGAAGAATACTTGCGGCGTGACAACAGGACAACTTGTATTCCTTCAAATGTCAGTTCCTTTCTTATTTCGATGCAAGTATAGTATTTACGTTAGTTGTTGTAATATTACCTATCTCTATTAGCAGCATAAGGAAAAACGCCTTAACACAGAAGATATTAAAATTCTTCGAATGTTGCAATTTATTAAATTGTAATTAAGTAATATATCTTATATTATGAAATCTGTGAGCAAAAGCAAAGGAACCTCTGAGGAAAACTATAAACAATAGGAATAAGCACAAAGTTGCTATTTTATTGGAAGAAGTATTTTATTTCAGGAATTTCTGTTTGAAAAGGCTCAATATTATGAAAACTTCCATATTCTTGTGGATAATACTACTAAAATTGGAAGTGTTAATTTGTCGAAGAAGGTATATTTTGTACTTCTAAAACCGGCAATTTTCTTCAATTCTGTAGTGCAGACGTGTTTGAATTTTGATGGTGTTTGATTTGATTTTAGTGTCCCTTTCAGCAGCGAGACTACATGAGACATAGACCTATTGATGAACGTGGAATCCGAACCAGATGAGCTCCAGGGGTGTCATTTAGGGAGGGCAGGAGGGGGCAATTGCACCCCCCCAAAAGTTTGAGGAATACATATACTTTAATCGATTGTCTATTAATATACTAGTACAAAACGTAAAAGTCTTATGTAGGTGGTGCTCTTGCCCCCCTCAAACGAAGTCTGAAATGACGCCCCTGATGAGCTCCCGCCAAGAATCGAATTTGGGTCTCCCATATCAAAGACGCGTATTCTAACGTAATTTTTAATTTAAATTTGTATAATACTACATGGTACAAACTGGAATTTTACTAATTATTTAGCTTATTTAAGATTTTAATCCTTTCCTCTTTAGTTTCCTAAATACTTTATTCTTCTTTCTTTTTTCATGACTTTTGACCAAGGTTCCATAGAAGATCGGAAAGCGTGTAAAGAAAGTATGTTCAGAGATTAGAATTGTAAATAAGTGAAATACAAACTACGTGATTTATACATTTCTTTATTGTATACGTTATCTCTGTAATAAAAATCTATTTCACTTATTATTCTGGACTTCATCAAGCGATAAAAAGATGGAAATGAGATAAATCAAGAAACTCTTCATATTGCTTAAATTTGATTCGGTATGATACATTTCTTCAGGCAATAACTGCTAACAAGTATTGCTAAAATAGCCTACAAGATTATTTTTTTTAAATTTTAAGTAATATTTATGCTTTACTGAGTAGGCCAGTAGCTATAAGAATACAATGTTCTAATTTTCTGATAAATCATGCAAACAAAGCACAAAAGGCACAGTGTACCTCCAAATTGTTTATTGCCACTCCTCCTGCGGTCTAACGCTTGCTACGAACCTGTAACTTGTACTTCTCAAATATATTACATACTTCATGTACGTCGAGATTTCATTATCAAATTCTGATTTATCATCAGAGGCTAGATTAATGAGCAATCCTATTTAAGAGAAACATGTCAGTGTGGTCACGCTAATTCCTTATAGTAAATAGTAACGCTAATAGATGTCGGTAGCTGCGCTGCCTGCCTGCCTGCTTGTTGGGAATAGATATCGCTATCGTGTAGACAATTTGCCGATTTAATTAGAACTTAAAAACTGCATTGTTTTAATTTAATCATTTCAAAACAAGACAAGGGTAGTAACTTCATTTAGATTTGAGCATTAATATTTGCGTATTTCTATAGTAATATATTATGACAGTGTAATTGAAAGTTAAACTGTATTGTTTGAATTTAGTTATTTGAAACTGAATAATGATGATAATGAACATGATTGTGGTTTCCTGTTTATTATTAGGACAAGGGTAGTAACCATATTTAGAATTGAGCACTATTATTTGTGTAATCGCAAGTTAGTTTGCGGGCAAACTTTAAAAGAAATAAATAAATTAATATAAAAAATAAAAAATGTAAATAATTAGACCTCTTAATTAAGTACGATTTAAATCGGTGTACAGTAGACCTAAGGCTTGGTCGCAGCTACTAGTGTAATATAACGTATAGAAAGTCTGTAATGTTACCTATTATTTAACTACTCGCTTTCACAAATTCGAGTTTCTATCAGTGGGAATCATAAATCATACCGAAGATTATTTTTGTTGAAATTCACATCTGTTGCCTATTTTTACGTTTGCTTTTAGTGCTACCTTTCAAAAATATCAGATATTTCTGGTCACTGGTCATCTGCACAACCTGAAATACCCTGTTTCAAATAAGTTTGAAGATAGGAACTATATATATATATATATATATATATATAATATTTAAGTTAGTTTATTTTACTTGAATACTTTGTTCAACTAAAACTAATGTGATATATGTTAAATACATATCTCTATATCATTAATGAGAAATCAAGGAACGAAGTTTTAAATCATTTTTTTTTTTTAACTTCTAGGTTGATAATTGATAAGAAGGAGAGGAAATTAAGGAAAGGCTCAGGATTTCATTTGGATATAGTTTTAATATGCTTATTAAATACTGGTTGTGGATTACTTGGAGCACCTTGGATATGCGCAGCGACTGTAAGATCTGTTGCTCATGTCTCAGCTGTTACAATTATGTCTCGTACTCACGCTCCTGGAGATAAACCACACATCATTGAAGTGAAAGGTAAGTTTACGTTACTCATTGGTATTCAGTTTATTAGATACTGTACAAATCTTAGAGGAATAATAATAATAATAATAATAATAATAATAATAAAAATAAAAACAAGACCCAAGATGTTCTGTAAAAGGTGTATTATACGAATTAGGCCACGTAGAAATATTCCATACCTCAGTATATCGTTCACTTTGAACATTACAAATATATGATAGAATTACTATATTGCAATTTTGTGTAGGTATAGTCAATAATGGTCCGGAATTTAGCCGTTCACCGTTTTATTTATAAGAATACAAAATAGTCTTTGTGTTTTACAAAGTCAATATATTAGAATCTCCTTTGTGACCAAGTGTGAAGAAAGTAACGTTTCATATGAGAACCACTTTGCTTATGGCAGCCACCGGGGTCTTGTAGCGACTTCAGGTTTCTGGCCTAGGCATGGTCGCCCACAGAGGGGGGCAAGAGGGGGCAATTGTCCCCCCCCCCCTGGATTTTCGAAAAAGGTTAACTTTTATACGCTCGTCTGCTGACAAAAGGTTGAGTTTAATTGCTTTCGGAAGCCGAAGATGTTTGTTTTTCTTTTTTTTTTTAAATCTCTTTTAATGATGCAGTGTTCAGAATGAATATAAGACTTTTTTTCTAAGAGGCAAAAAGATGAGAATAGCGTTGTCCGAATTCCGGAATCAAGCAAGTTGAAAGTAACAGAAAGAAAGCTAGTTCGTATATTATCTTCCATATTTTTATGCACATTGCATGATATATCTCTTCGAGGTAATAAATCAAACTCGGGCGTGTTCCTTGATGTGTTCGACTTTCGTGTGGAGGCTGGAGACACTCCGTCTTATGCAGAGTCGTTTTGACGTATGATTAGCGTCATACTAAAGGCCTGACTACTGTAGGAAACATATATTAGTCGAACTCTTTAGTATGGCACTAATCATTCCTCAGAACGACTCTGCATGAGGCCCACTGTGTTCAAAGAACACATTGAAGGACGATCGACAGTGTGAAATATACTTCACAATTAATTCAAAATGAATTGATTTCAGTTTGTGAAAAGGAATTTTAAAATGTTTTAGTTAAGGAAGCAAATAAAGAAAATCATTCTGAGTAATTGCTGATGAAAGTGTGAACATTTCTGGAGTAGAGCAGTTGTCAGTAGGCAGGGGTGCCCACAAGGGGGGGGGCTATGACGCAAACTGCGTCATTGAAATATTTGGGGGGTTAAAAATCTATATAAATATGTTTGATGAGGGGGGGTAAAATTAATCGAAAAGAATATTTTTTTTCATGGAAGAACACCTACGGATAGACAATTGGGGGGATGCGTCATGGACATAAGGGGGGGTGGGCACCACTGCAGTAGGAATTAGATATTTAGACTCAACTCTAAATCAACCCAAAATAGAAGAATTCCTTGGTTTCATGGCTCTCCAGGAACTTAATGCAAAGACAATTGTAAATGAAGTTGTATCCTTCATATGTCGAAATTATGTGGACAGGGTTGTGGATGAGCCACAATGGTATGAGCGGAAGATGGTGTGAACAGAATAATACAGAAACAATATCCTAAGGTGTCATTTCGTCACTGTATTAGCCATAAATTAAATTTGGTTATTAATGACATTAATGAAGTTAAACACATTCGGAATTCAGTTGCAACTATGCAAAATATAATCTTTTTTTTTCCGTGATAGATTTGTCAGAAAAAAATCTTGTTCCTAATATGCCTCTCTTCTGTGAAACATGGTGGTCTGCAAAGAACAAAAGCATCAGAATATTTTTGGAAAAATCTCAGAAGTAGTGAACTGCCTAAAACAGCTGTCCCCTGGTGGAAGCAGAAGCGCGCAACAAAGTGATTATTACGTACTTACATTCTTCAGTGCCATCTAGTACATTTATAATATCAATGCACATCATGGCCAAATATAGTGCTATTTTAGAGCTAACTACAAATGCTCTACAGGAAGAGGCAATTGATCTTTTCAAGGTACAAGAACACATTGAAGTTATTTTAGACATGTTTGAAAATCATCGCTGAGATGTCACCAACTGCTTTCACCAAGTTTCACATTTGGTACATGGGGTCCTCGGTTCGATCCCAGCTCGCGCCAAATGAACTTTGTTTTGGACAAACACCGTGTGGATGGGTTTTATTGGGGTTCTCCCGTTTTCTTCCACTTTCATCAATCCACCATTTCATTCATTTCTCTTCATCACAGTCTCCCTTAGCTTAGCCGGCATAATCGTGGGACGTAAAACTTAGATTCCATTTTATTTGCTTTAACCAACTATACACAGCTACCGAAGCCTCGGCTGTCGCTGTTGAGAGTGTAAGAGAAATACTTGTTTCGCTTCCAGCGACTGCTTGCACAGTAGAACGTTTATTTAGTACTTTAATAAGACTAAAAACTTGGTTACGCTCAAGAATGGAGGAGGAAAGACTCACTGGACTGTGTATATTGTGTCCACCGAAAACATGTGCTTGTAAACGAGAATGTGTTCATAGAGCAATCAATTACAAGATTCGCTAAGGAGGGTCCTCGTCGACTAGAATTTCAGTTCAAGGAACACCAGTAAATGAAATGTAGCCTAAATATATTAATTGTGTTGTGTCTTTTTCCTGTCAATGCAATGGTATCCTAATACCTAATCTGTTGATATATATATATATATATATATATATATATATATATATATATATATATATGATATGTATGTATGTGTGTGTGTGTCTTGCCCCTCCTTGGAAACAGTCCTGCGGGCGCCCATGCACCTAGGAAACCTCCTCGGCTCATGGCAGCTTCGTGAGGTATGGTTTGTGTTGAGGAATCCCCTTCGCTTCAAAGTAGCCTGCAGGGATTATAGGATAGGTAGAGCCCCTTAGTCCAGTGCGACCTCCAGAGCTGTTGTGGGTAGGCGATCAACTGATGGTCAGCTGATGCCTCCTTCCTCTTTCGGTTCCCATCGTGTTGATCTTCGTGTCTTCCTGTTCAGTGTATCGTCTGCATGTTTATAAACGTTACCACGTGTTGCTCATAAACATGTACTTGTAACGATATCTTGTATTTTTAGTGTAATTTTAAATATCCTTTCTTATATTTCCGGGCAATGTATGATTTTAAAATATGCACAAACCAGTTTGAAAAGAAAAGAGAATCAAAAATTGATTCTAATATTATGATGTGTGATGAGTTTTTGTATTTACGTTGTCATAACAACGCTTTGTAAAAATAAACGATATAATTTAGGAACCATCATAAAAGCTAAACGCAGCATAAACTGTTTTAAGTGATTTTAGTAATTTAATCTAATTATAATTATGACTGAGGACCTGTGTATAACGAGTTACGTTATATAAAATTTTGGTGGTTTGCCGCCAGGAATCTTTAGGAGATTCGTTGAAGTAAAGTAGGCAATCTTCTAAATAATAAATTTCATCAGTACAGATTGACTATAAGGCTACGAGGTGATTTCATTAAAAGAGATAACAAGACTGAGTTTACCGTGTTGAGAAGTGGCACAAAAATTCCGAGAAATATTGAGTCTCACTGGTATTGAAAATACATCTGAACCAGCTGGGTACAGGAAAATGAGCTTTTCTGACCTGGCTGATCTCATTAAACAACAAATGGAACAATCGAAGCAACAAATGGAACGAATCAACCAACTTGAGGGGGCAATTAAAGCAAGATTTTAGTAACCCAATGGATCAACAAACGGAACAGATGAACCAATTAAACAAGATTTCGGTGACCGAATGGATCAACAAATGAGCCAACTTGACAGCAAAATTGATCAACAGATAAAACAATTAAAGCAAGATCTTGGTGAACAGATGACACAACTCAATAGTAAAATCGACCAGACAACTCTACGAATTGAACAAAGTGACCTTAAAATGGAACAAATTCTAAGTAGATTCATCGAAGTTCAAAATTCTACAGAAGTTGCGAATCCAAATAAGGAGTTACAGGAAAATTTGTCAAATACTGAAGAAATTTTATCACAGGTTAACATGTGTGCTTCAAATGAAATTTCCAAAGAAACAACAGAAAATGCAGATCCTAAGTTTCTATTGGTGAAATTTGCCGAGTGTTCGCAAAAACATACTGCTGTATTGGTTGGATCAGATTATCCTAACTTTTCTCTTCATTCGAATGTTTCTGATTGCCTTACTGATACTGTGTGTAATGAAGATTTTAGTTTGCATCAATATGTGAAAAGTTATGGTTATCTTCGTCTAGTGAATGCTATTGACTGCTTGTATTCACAGTATATTCAATATATTAATTCCGGAGATGAAGTAATGGTAATAAAACCGTTTAATGATATATAGACGACATTAGTTCATGAAGCAGGAAGAAAGTTGATTCCAGTATTCGTGAAATTCAGTAAGAGAACGTGTGTTCCTACCAATGTTTGTAGTGATTGACCGATTGAATTGAATCTGTGGAATGTTCACTGAACGAAAAGACTAAAATGATATTAATAAACAATTCGATGATGCCTTTACATAATGTAATGCAGTGCATTTGCCTTTACATAATGTGATGCAGTGCATTGATTTCAATCATCTAAGTATGACATTGCAAAATTTCGAAAATCCATTAATGGTGCAATACAGTACTAACTTGAATCAAACCAACCTTAATCGAAACCGAGTTCGAAGTGTCCATGTAAGATTAAAGTGTGATCTCAATGTAAAAGGTGATGTTAAACTCACATGTACCGGTAATGTAACCGAATCTAATTATATATATATATATATATATATATATATATATATATATAGGAGACACGACATCTCGCCTCCAGTAAAACGAATGAGAACTGAGCCTAATTTTACCGGTAAGATAACCGAACCTAACCTTATTAGTAACACTAATAGTAATCGCGTAACCGAACCTAATCTTGGTAGCAACAGTAATAGTAATCATACACTTAAGAAGCATGTGCTCATTAGATCTAATTTCGTTCGAATTGGATTTCGTAGAAATTTCATAGATGGTACAAATTCTCAAAATAAGAAACAAAGAACTGTAGAAGCAAGTAACGTGCAAGACTGTGTTCCAGTTTATGACTTTCAATGCAACTTAAACGAATTCATTGATCATGTTACTTAGGCTAATGTTGTGGCATCCGAAAGAATATATTCACTTAATTTTGTTTTGTTTTACTGTAAATGTCGTTATGATATTGTTTATCGTTTGCATTTTTATTCAAATTCTGTATATTCATAATTACGGTAAGATCTTGTCTTTTGTTCAGAGTGTAACTTTAATTTTGTTCTGATATTAATTATCCTGTTTTATCTTAAGTATTATTGTTATTGTTGAAGATATATGTAACCGATCCTTTTCCGTTCAAAGAACAACTATATGAATATCATACTTACATCTTTTTCAAAACCTTCTTCATTGTGCTTAAATAAATAATTATTAACTTGTAACAAACATTTAATGGACCTTAAAAGGACTTAAAATTAAATAAATTGTGAATCAAATTTCGAATGTGCCTTATCGTCGTTGAAATGTATAAATAAATGAAGTCAATGATAAAAATTTAAATATATATGATAATAATATTGTTATAAAATTAAATATGATATATATTTATATGAATTGTAATTTTTCATATGTACTAGGTGCATTGGAAAACTCGAGTGATTAATATGTATTACGTAACGATCCAGGATTCTTTTATTTTAATTGTAAACCCAATAAAAGAAAGTCCCATAGTTTGGGCGACATGATGTAACGACATCTTGTGCTTTTAGTGTAATTTTAAATATCTTTTCTTATATTTCCGGACAATGTATGATTTTAAAATATGCACAAACCAGTTTGAAGAAGAAGGAGAAAATACGAAAAGAAAAGAGAATCAAAAATTGATTCTAATATGATAATGTGTGATGAGGTTTTGTCTTTACGTTGTCATAACAACGCTTTGTAAAAATACACGATATAATTCAGGAACCATCATAAAAGGGGATGTACGCATAATCAAAAAGGTGTGTATTTATTTCAATAAGTGTGTACCACAATAAAAGCCAAGAAAGCTAAACGCAGCATAAACTGTTTTAAGTTATTTTAGTAATTTAATCTAGTTATAATTATGACTGAGGACCTATGTATAACGAGTTACATTATATGCTCATGTTGTAATGTGGGGATCCTTATAATATAATCGTATTGGTGTTGTGTAATGATTAGTAGCACATTCAAAACTTTTTTTCTGGAAGGAAGGGGGTAAATAAGACTAGTTACATCCTATAATCATGCGTGGGGTAACTGACAAGGAATTGAAATAAACACAATTTTCAATTTGTCAGAACAGCTTTAATGAGGTAGAAACTACTGAATAATGCTTACACGGATTTAGCAATAGACGATATGCAAAATAATGAAAATTAGTTTTCAGGTTTTAGGAAAAGTCCTGTTAATGTACCTTAATTTTTGCACCACAGTTTGTAATGATGTTCATGTTTGCTGTATTTTGTTCGTGTATTTGAATTATGTCTACTGCAAATTTATCCATTTATAAATTTCCAGATATAATCTGAAGACAAAATATTGGATTGGGTAACATTAATTACAATGGCAATAGTAACAATAACATGAAAAATTAGAACATTATTATTATTATTATTATTATTATTAATAATAATAATAATAATAATAATAATAATAATAATAATAATAATAATAATAATAATAATAATAATAATAATAATAAACACAAGCGCTAACATCAACCACGAAGGAGTTTCATGCTATAATTATTATTTTGAGATATAATCACTGAAAACTGTAATTTTCAGTTCTCTATAAAGTTATAAATATAAAGCTGCCAAAATTAACAATATTACAATTTTTGTACCTGGCTTTGACATTCAACATTCTTAGCAGACTGTTAGGTTACTTAAAATGATGAGTTTCATCTTGGATTTATTAAATATTAAATATAAATACTTGCTGAACAGAAAGCGAGACGCAGCATGCATTATTATGCTATTAAATATTTGGGTTACATGTTGTTTTTCAACTGTAAACGGCTTATGATTGAAAAACTGCAGTCAGTTGAAATTATATCTTTTTTAAGCAGGAGTAAAATTCTTTGAAGAAACTGTTATTAATGTGCTTTTTCTTTACTTTTTCAGAGCAACGTCTCAGTGCTCTTATTGTAAGTATTCTGGTTGGCGTGTCAGTTCTCATGGCACCTTTGCTACGACTTGTTCCGATCGCTGTTCTGTTTGGAGTCTTCCTGTACATGGGAGTTTCTTCCATGAATGGAATTCAGTTCTTTGAGAGAATTGCTCTGTTCTTCATGCCTGTGAAACACCATCCGCAAGTCTCCTATGTGCGAAGGGTAAGTGAGTAGATACTGACCGACGAAGAGTATGCTCTTTATATATATCTCTTACTCTCATTAATCAGGGAATTGCCTCATCGCTATTCAGATTGGCAGAAGTTGAGACGTATCGGCGCAACGGATTTATAGAGGGAGCTGCGGTATAGATTCCGCTCTTCCTCCCCTCTCTCTAAAATCATATGCGCCGGTACAACCCAAATCTGAAACATGGCTATTTAGATAGACAGTGTACTAGTTCCTCTAATATTTGTTTAACCGCCTTTGAGGCTGCCAAGCTGGAAAACTATGAAAGATATCAAAGTTACAATTTTCTCGATTTCGGCATCCCGTAACTTTGAAACAACGCGTTTTTCGCCCTATGTTCATATGGACTTTTTTAAAAAATTATTTAAGTGTGAGGATTTCATCAATGAATTTTGACTACATAATAAATGAACACCCTGTATGTATATATATATATATATAGGGGTGGACAAAAAATCTAAAAACACTTCATCCAGGACACGTAAGTTTGGCCCTCCACTGTACAACACGTGTTGCGGTTGCCGATCGTTTTTTGTTTTCAATGTGTAATGTGGACCTTCCTCTTCCGTCAGCAGTAACCAGTTCACCTCTGAGTATCGCGGTGTGAAAGTGGTGCAGTAAAATGGATGACATGACAGACTTCCAAAGAGGCATGATCGTTGGTGCTCGTCTGGTTGGAGCTTCAGTGGCAACAGTGGCAAACATTGTTGGGGTATCGAAAGGCACTATGTCACGAGGTCATACACAATTCATGGGCAAACGACGTCTGCAAAGCACAACAGTGGTCGAAAGACAATCCTGTCAGATAGGGACCGGAGGGCATTAAAACGGATTGTAGCAGCTAAAAAGAAGAACACTGCAATGAAAATTACGTCTGGACTCAATTCCGGCCTACAGAACCCGGTTTCATCGAAAACAGTGCGACGGAAACTTCATAAAATGAAAATTCATGGCAGAGCCGCTATCGCCAAACCCCTGGTCACAGTAGTAAATGCGAAGAGGCGTATCCAGTGGACCACAAGGCGTAAACTCATGAGCAGTGGAAACACGTAATGTGGTCCGATGAATGGACCTTCACCTTGTTTCCAACAACCGATCGTGTTTACGTATGGAGAACACCGACGCAGGCCTATGATACAGACTGTCTGCTCCCAACTGTAAAACATGGGGGGTGGTTCTGTTACAATATGGGCAGTGATATCGTGGTTTTCTGCAAGTCCCATCATAGCCCTGCATGGAATGATGAATGCTAAGGCGTATGAAGCAATGTTGGGGGACCAGGTTCTACCCATGGCCCAAATATTGTTCCCTGATGCTGATGGCGTCTACCAAGATGATTTGGCACTCTGTCACGCTGCAGAAACGGTGAAATCATGGTTTGAGGAGCATGACCAGGAGTTATCACACCTCCACTGGGTCCCACAATCACCGGATCTGAATATCATTGAGCCATTGTGGTCTGAGTTAGAAAGGCGTGTTCAGTCTCATTACCCTCCACCAGCATCCCTTAAGGAACTGGAGCAGGTTTTGGAGGAACAATAGTACAAAATTCCACACACCACGATTCAGGACCTGTATGCGTCAATTCCACTCGGATCCAAGCTGTTTTGGACGCAAAAAGAGGCCTCACACCACAATAGGTATGATTTTCACACTTTTGCAAATGTTTAAGATTTTTTTTGTCTTCCCCCTATATATATATAATATCGCAATGGCTTTATAGGTAGAGACTAAATAATAGGCCGGGCAAGATTTATCCCTTTATCAGTTTTATTACAGAATTAAGTATTTTGTGTCTACAAAAGTTCTAATAAAGTTTCTCTATAATGACCAAGGTTTGTAGGTTATAATGTTTTGAACAGGTAACCCCTTAGCTTCATGGCAGCCTCCAGGGCTCTCAAGGATTCGGTTCTAGGAAACCTCAGCTCATAGCAGCTTTCGTGAGGTATGGTATTGTTTAAGGTGATCCCCTTAGCTTCATGGCAGCCTCCAGGGATTAGTTATGGCTAGGATGACCCCTTCGCTTCATAGCAGCCTCCAGGGTTTAGGACAGGTTGCGATCAGTTGGTCGACTGATGCCAGGTCCCTCCATGGTTCGCTTTTATTTGTCCTCTTCGGGTCCTCTTCTTTCGGCTTCCCTCGGTGTCTTCCGTGTTGACTTCTCGTCTGCTTCATTGTTTGTAATCAATAACACGTGTTGTATTTGACATGTGCTTCTGTCGTGATGTGGGCATCCTTACTATATATATAATTATTTTCAGCCTTAGCTTAAAGGTAGTTTCAGAGGAAGAGACTTATAGTGCAAATATTTTGTGTATATCTACCAGAGTAAAAATATCTGTATAAATTCGTCGTAAATGTGCTCCCACATAAAACCGATTCTAAGTTCTTATTTCTAAATACTCTGATTTCCTTTGAAGGACTGTTATTCTTGCGGATTCAGTTGAGTAAAAGTAATAGTTGACGTAAGATAACTAACTACTTGTAATCGTGGTCCTTTTAATTCTTTGTAGGTAACATCAAGTCTCAATTTATTATTTTTTTATTGTATTTTTAGGTGCAGACAATGAAGATGCATTTATTCACGTTCATCCAATTGTTGTGCCTCATTGTGCTATGGGTTGTGAAATCGACGCCAGCTGCCTTAGCATTCCCGTTTTTCCTTATTCTTATGGTTCCAGTTCGATCACAATTAAGGTTTATTTTCACACCTCCAGAACTTCGAGCAGTAAGTAGGAGTAGAATTTTCTTTCCTTAAATTGGCAATGTATAATAAAATAATGTTGTAATATTTAGTGTAATAATAAATGATATCGATAATTTGTTGGTACTGTTGAACTGTAATTAACATTACTATTAATATATGGATCATATAAAGAATATCTGCCACTATATCTATAAAAAATAATCCAGAAATAATATTCTTCGAGTGGTGTAACCCATCAAACTGGGCGATCATAAGAGACCCGTCTGCTACAGAAGTTAAAATCGCTCCCGAACCATGTACTGCATTTTCACGATTCATTTCATTATCATGATTCATTTATCATCGCCTTCTGTAGCCCAAAGGCTAGAATCATGGGACATAAAACACGAATCTTTTAAGTTGTTCGTTTGGTACAGGCCATGGCTTTTGCCTTATGGAAATCTGTGTTGAAACCGAAATTGGTAGTAAATTTCAATCCACTTCCGGCTTTGGTAGTGTGTTGTGGGTTGTGACAATATGCTATGCTCCCTTGAGACCCTGAATTGATTGCAGAAAACTACTTGCCGCTATATATTACCATTTTCGTTGTATGGTGATAAATGCTGAAACCGGCAATGGCTAATTTGAATCGCTTCCGGTTTGGGTAGAGGGTTAGTGAAGAAGATGGAACCTATTATTGGGACAATGTCGTGTGTGCTCTTCAACAGCATAGATGTGTCAAGAGAACCACTATGTACATAAAGTATCTCCCCAATATACATTTTTGGCTTCAGAGAACAAAAATATATAATCGTTCTTTCTCTTTGTGATACTTTAAATATTTTTCCTGATTACATAGAAGTCTCGATTTTTAAAGCAATATTTATTTACTTATTTTAAAATATGGTAAAACATCTGGTCGAATATAGACATATCTATCAAGTACATTTATCATAAGTTAACTAGCATGACGATTGCCAAAGATAGGGCTGGAAGAAAATATGAGGAACTTCTGAAAAGTTCGTTGCTCAATTCAGAAGGAATGCACGTGGAATTGTGAAATTTTATATCTACTCTACGTACTCCCCCCAGAAATGTATTTACTCTACATACTATATACATCCTTGCACGGTGCTCCAATTTTTGCAGGCCAGTTAAAAATATTCCGTAGCACTAATCACCTCCTTATTAGATCCAAAATGACGTCTTTTCAAGTGTTGTTCGAATTTGAGGAATAAGTAATAGTCTGACGGAGCTCGATCTGGGGAATAAGGATATTGATCTAGACATTGAAACTCTCGATCGTGCAATGTCAGTTGTGTTTGCAGCACTCGATGACAACGGCATATCCTGAAGGAACAAAAATCCATTTTTGAATTTTCCGCGACGTTGCACTTTCAATTTGTCTCTCCAGTTTTGTGAGTAATGCAGATTAATTATCTATACTAAATGTCAGAGCTTTGGGCAGGTAGTTTATGAGTCTTTATTATTATCCCAGAAGAATGTTGCACACACTTTTCCAGCCGACTTTTGTCTCTTGAACTTCTTGGGGCAAGGGAAACCTTAGTGTCGTCACTCCGTTGATTGTTACGTTTCAAGTTCGTAGTAGTACAACCATGTTTCGTCCATGGTTACTATTCGTGACAGAAATTGGTCAGCATTGCAATCAAAATAGGAAATGACTTCTTTGTCCTCACTCTTTCACGGTTTTGATGTGCTGACAGATTTTTGGGAATTTAGCCGAGAGCTTGCGCATGTCCAAGTCATTATGAAGTATAAAACCGGTGCGTTCCCGAAAGATTCCCACAATCTCTGTCACACGTTTTGCCGAGATTCTGCAATTTACAATAATAATATCATGAATTTCATCCAAGATTTCGTTGACAGTTTCTGCTTTTGGTCTTCCTACACGTGTAGCATCATATGTTGAGAAATCGCCCAGTTCTCCACCACTGCATATGACGGAGGAGAGTCCTGTAGTGTTTCACTGATTTTCCTTATGAATTTGCTTTGATGACTTTCCTTAATGGAACAAAAATTTGATGACAGCTCTGATCTCTGTGTCCGTGAAATTCACTGATTGGGCACACATGATCACTTCAGGGGCCTAAAAAATACAATGAAAATTCGTATTTGTACACACAGCGATCTGTTCTTAAAACTGTACAGTTTCGTCGTTCTACCTGTACCTTCTGGGTTAAGCTAGGAATTTTTCAGCAACCTCTCTGATTTTGCAAAGATTTTATTGTCAAATTAGAGATTACAAAATAACCTAAAAATTATGTAAAATTTGATGACTTTGTATCTCTCTCTTGAAACACTTACATTTAATCCTCAAAGTAATGTGTTTTAAGAAATTGCATCAGAATATTGTGCGAAACGCGAAGGCTAGTAGATCCTTTTAATCAATTATTAGACTTTCAAACTGTGCTGTGTTTAAGTGTCGGAAGTCTTATAGAACAGCTATATCCGTCCGCCCGTCCATCTGTCTGTGGACAGGTATCAGAGCGAAAACGGTACGACCGAGAGGCTGTTTTTTGCAATCGATTCAGCATCGTAAGAGTGCTTATACCTCCTCTCTATCCGTCTATTAAAACCAGAAGTGGTAGAAATCTAACGTTGATTGACATAGAATAATAATAGCAATAGATAGCGACAGCTGGTTTCTTTCTAATCTGGAATCAACGGACAAGATATTGCATAGAAATATATCAGAGGAAATTAGTTCTTCAATAAATAAATAAAATAAAAAATAAAAATAAACAACTTTTTATCCTTCCTTTAATTCATTTTTATTTATTTTCCAGCTGGATAGTGAAGAAGTTGATGTTGAAGACGCAGAGGATGAACCTGATTTCTATGTTGAAGCTCCTCTGCCTGGTTAAAAAAGAAAACTTTTCTACTTTGAGAATTCTTTACTTTTCCTTTCAAACATCGCATCCCAGTAGATACACTCAGTAATAATTTAATATTCATGGTGTTACATGAATATGGGATTCTTGAACATTGAGACTGAAAAAAGTGGTGCTGTTTTCTCATTAGTTTTCAGTTTTTAAAGTCAAGAGCTATTTAAGATAGTGACTTTCACACAAATAACTTAAATTCAATATATTTAAAGCTTTATATTTTGTACAGTAATGTCTTTAATATATGAGTTACAAATATATGGAACGAAACTCTAGTAGTTCCACTACATTATTACTAAAACCCAATATCTTTGTTGCAGAAGATTAAGTACAAATATGTACGGTGTACGGTAATATAATTGTAACACTTATTACGCTATAATGAAACATACATAAGTGTGATAATATGTGGTTAATTGTTAAACTTTTGTAAAAGATACTTGCTTGTTTAATTCTAAAAGAAGTGTATTTAGAACACAGAATTATTATAATTACATGAGATCAGTATTAACTGCAGATGTTGCAGAAATGTGGTATGTTTAGTTTTTTGTGTGTTAAAGGCTTTAAAACTAAGATATACAGAGGTATTTGTAAAGTTTTGTTGGAAAAAGTTTTTTTCTTTTATGTTGAAAGGGAAAAGAATTAGTTATTTTTATGATAATTTTTAGTTGCTGAAGCAAGAAAAAGTATTTTTATTTAAATATTTTGTTAATATTTTGTGTGTATCGAGTAGGTGTAAAAAAAAGTTTACAGATACTTAACGCTATAGATAAGATATTTTATTTTTATCCTTTTTAGTTCTAAGTAACATGGAAGTGTTTTCCTTTCCTGTAAGTTTCTTATCACTTTTTCTTAATGTAACATTAATACCAGGTTGTTATATTCAACAACAAAATATGAATATGTAACCGGTGGCTAGAGACCTGCACGGGCCGAATTTTTCGGCCCGAGCCCAATCCAGCCCGAATGTACCTAGGCCCGGCCCGGGCCCGAAAAGATTTGGAGATTTTAAAAGTTTTTGGCCCGATCCCGGCCCGATAAATTTAAAAAAAATTTAGCTCGAGCCCCAATCTTTCTCAAAATTTAGTACTAAACTTGACCTAACCCTCAGAAACATTTTCTAAACTCTGGTTCACAACCTGACTTTTGACTCCCGAATAGTACTATTGCCTCCTAGAACTTTGCTTGCGATCGAGAGAACAAAAACTCCATTTCCTGTAACAAAAATCTAACTTAATTGATTTTTAGCATAAAGTGAAGATGGCAATATTGTTTAGCGACAGGCAAAACTTTCCCACCCCTTCTTGTCATATTTTGGGTTCAGTGAAGGTCAAAATCAGAGCTCAATTTACCGCGCAATTCCTGCAATCCTCTATAGTGAAAGTGGAGCCGCTAAGCAACACAAACTGTAAATAGCTATTGCATTCTTTGTAACATTTTTCACGGGCACACTTCTTTAACGTTTGGCTTTATTCCAATTATCGTTTAACGAAAGTCAATTATTAAAGAATTGCAATTAGTCGGCCCCAGCCCGGCCCGACCTGAAGAGAAATCAGCGTCGGCCCGCTCAAGCCCGGCCGGGCCCAAAGAAATAACAGAGTCGGCCCGTGCAGGTCTCTACCGGTGGCTCAGAACTTTAATATATTCTAAAGTAGAGACTAATACTCAAGTTGTGACAGGTTTTGTTGTTATAGAATATGCAGCAGAAGTATTACAATAAGAAATTAATATGTAAACATTTTTCAAATTCTAATCACTGTATTGTACCTCAAATCAAAAGAATGTTAGCCCAAAAAGAAAAAATATTAATCATTCGCAAGTGCTAAAAAGAAACATATCAGCATGTACTTCATTTAAAATAATAATGTAAAATATCTGGATGTGCTTTTTAAGTTTCAAGGAAATGCCTTCTTTGCTATCAAGATTTTGTAGTAATTATGTTTGCAATGAAGAAGTGAAGAGGTTGAAGGTACTACATCTTCATTTAATACTGTCTTGAAATGAAAGTACAAGCCTTTTTTTTTAATAACCTGACACCTTAAATTTTGTTTAGTCACGAAAAACTCCCAATTCTTTTTTTTTTTTTTTTTTTTTTTTTTTTAAGTCCTTTCAGATATGCGCAATAGCGGATTTTGTGGTTGTGCTTACGTAAAACATGTAGAAATTGAGAGTGAATTTTATCAGCTAGTAGCTAATCAGTTAATTCAGAGTATAGTTAGATTTCAGAATCAGAGAGCCTTATATTTTATAATTAGCTTACAATCTGAACCTGATGGTACTTCTAAAGAACTCTAAAATTAAAAAGAAAAAAGAAAAAGGAAAGAAAGAAAGAAAATAAAGAATCTTGTACCCCCAACTTGTTTCGTAGTCTTAATCTTGAACGAAAATTTGGAATAGAAGGTGAGATTTTGAGTTTTAAACTATGCATCAAAACTACATAGTACCCATTAGAGAAATGGCACACTTTAGTAACTATAAATTCTAAAATTAGTTTCCAAACTTTTGAGTTTCTTTTCCTTGAATTAGTTATACACTTGCGCACATATTTCTTCGTAGTTTTCTTGAAACTAATAAAAATAATTATTATTAATAAAATAGATTGAAATCTCAGATTGTTACAACGTCTGTAGACCCTGTAGACCTGCGGTAACTGAGAAAGAAATGAGAAGGGAAATATATATATACGTATACAGGGAGTCTGAAAAGTCCCCTGACACAGTTTTTTAATCGGACGAGCCGTTTGGGCTGTGCACTCTTTATGCACCCAATGTCAAATAAAAATGCGACGTTGGCATTTACCTGGACCCACAACACAAGTGAATCAAGTTGCTGTCTTTTACACTAACGTCCCCCCCCCCTGGCCATCATCCCTTTCAAACATTCCCAAATTCACTTTATGTTGTGGGTCCGGGTAAATGGCAACGTTGCATTTTCATTTAACATTGGGCGGATAAAGAGTGTACAGCTTAAATGACTCTTCCGATTTAAAAAATTTCTTCACTTTAGATTGAAATCAACATATTTGAAGACAACACAAGTGAATCAAGTTGCTGTCTTTTACACTAACGTCCCCCCCCCCCCTCCCTGGCCATCCCTCCTTTCAAACATTCCCAAATTCACTTTATGTTGTGGGTCCGGGTAAATGGCAACGTTGCATTTTCATTTAACATTGGGCGGATAAAGAGTGTACAGCCTAAATGACTCTTCCGATTTAAAAAAATTCTTCACTTTAGATTGAAATCAACATATTTGAAGACGGTTTCCTCTCTTACATTATGTTGTAACTCTGATAATAAGTTACCCTATGTTAGGGGACTTTTGAGACAACATATATATATATATATAATGATTTTGAATGATCCTTCGAAACTTCTTAAAGTAATTCCTGACAGCAAAGAGAAAGAAACAAATTAAAATTTACATGAGTTGAAAAATATAGGAACTTGATCCGTGGAGATATCGGCGACAATATATATATATGTAAGGTAAACACTCCAGTCATGGACACTATTAAGAGCACTTTTGACAAAATATGTTGTAGATGGAAGAGAATTGTAATAATCTTGTTGTTTCGCAGTAGTAGCCATAGTTTACACTTGCGTCTATTAAATCGTAGTCATTTCTGCTATAGAAAATGGATAGAATGTACTATTTGAGGTGTTCTTGTAACCCTATTTTTGTAATCAGTGATGAACATGAAAAAAAGTGGATGCCCCAGTTATGGACACTCAGTGATGGACATACAAGAGAAATCAGCACATTTTCACATATAACCTACGGAGATGTAATTTAATAAGTAACCAGTATTTGTGCGTAGCATTTTTATTTATTTTGCACTTCAAAATGTTAAGCAAAAGCAGTAATTGTGTGAAAACGAAATAGAGCCCAATCTTCATATGAAATTTCATGTATTTGGGAACAAGTGGTGAAAATAAATACCACTGTTAGTACTGAAAAAATAAAGCAAAAGGTTATTCTGAAAGTTTCCGGTTCCATTTTTTGGTACAAACTCAAAAGAAAAGATCTTTAAGGATTGTTTTTTTTTTTTTTTTGTTTTTTGTTTTTTTTCTGCCTCTGTTTGGAGTTCTGCTTTTTACGTTCCATTTTTAGTTGTTCTGAGCGTCACTTTTCTTCTCTCTTCAACTCCATCATACGTTTTCTCTGTAACTTCTGCTGTTTTTTCTTTTTCCGTAAGTTTCGATTCACTATACAGTTGGTATTGTTCAGATGTAAGAACTGCAGGAATCCGTTCCTTCTTGTTTCTTTTTAACAACTTCGGTTTGTCCTCGGGCCAAAAGAGAGCGCTTTAGAAAGCAGTTGGAACGTCAGGATCACATCATACTGAACTGTGGGATGTAGCTGATGAGGAAGCAATTGCTGCTGGTTCTAAATTGTTGGATGTAGATTATGAGGAAGCAACTGCTGTTGGTTCTGAATTGTTAGCTTTCGTGATTTCTGAAGAAGTGTCCCCTGTGGAAAATTCCGTCAGCAAGGAAGCTGCCGTACAGACATCTGGATTTCTGATTGTTTCTGTAAATGCAGAAGAATGCTGAGCAGGCATGGGCGTTGTTTCAGAGAATGGAAACAAACTATTCGACGTGTCATCTCCTGCGGGATTTACGGTCTGACTAGGGCCCAACTCTTTAAACGATTCATCCAAATCTGCTTCTGTTGGATTTGATAAAATATTGACGTGGGTAGGTGCAGGAATTTCTTGGACAAGTTGAACATCATTCATATGAGATACATCTTCGGTTTGAACTGACTCCTTGAAGCTTTGTGACTTTAATTCCTTCCAAAAATAAAACCGAGATGTATCCTCGGTGGGTCCATTCCATGGTTGCAAATCCTGCAAACAACGTTCAAATAGTAATAGTTTTTGTCGTGAAATTTGAGACTCAATAACTGTTACAGCTGTTTTGAAGTCGCTCGTTGAAATACCCTTTCTGCTTTCTGTGTCCTTTCCGTAAGTATGGCGATATCGAAGCTTGTTTAGATCAACTTGTTGGTAGTCAAAGGGGCATAAACCACAAACTCTAAAGCCATTTTTAAAAATATCTGAAGTAAAATGTCTAATACAGGTGGAAAGTCTTCTTTACGAAACGTTCCTTCATGTTCCCTCTTCCAATTTCTCACTTCCGTTTTCCAAAATTGCTTTAATGGTCGAAAAACAGCGACATCTAAGGGTTGAAGAATGTGTGTAGAATTTGGATACAAACAAGTAAGTTCGATACCATTTGAGGAACAAAACTGGAATAAATGCAAAATTAAGTGTGATACGTGTCCATCCATAAACAGGATGACCGGTAATTCAATGCCACTATTTTTCAGCCATGGGAAAAATATGTTTGTTATGTACTCGTAAAATGTTTCTGAACACATCCATCCATTGACAGACCGTCCAATTCCCCACCCATCAGGAACACGATCACTTATTTTTGAGGGAACTCTTGCATACTTGTACACAATCATTGGCGGAGCGAGCTGACTATGTGCATTTGCTGTCACCAGCACAGTTAAATTTTCTTTCTCGTCACTTGCACTTCTACACTTTTTTTTTCTTTCTTGTTTCGCTAAAACCTTATTACCCTTTGGTGTTAGGTAAAAAGCTGATTTGTCGCTGTTAAAAATTTGGCTAGGGTCGTTTGTGATGTCGAAGAGACCTTCTGACGTGAGATATTCCTTAACCTCTTCAAACCATGACATCAGATATTCTTCTTTCACATCACTTCTAGCACTAAATAGATTCTGCGGAGTTCTTTGAGTAATCCTTGGGTGTCTTTTTAGGAAGTTCTGAAACCATTTATTACCTAGTCTTCCTTCAACAAAAGGGTTTTCTCTTTTATGTCCTGCCTTTTCAAACTCTCTTAGGAGCTGTGCCACACTGTCTTGCAGTTCGTCTCTCGAAACAGGATACTGCCTCTTTTGCGTTGCAATAATCCATTTCTCTAGAACATACTCTTCTTCAGCAGATAAGACAGGTTTCGGACCCATTGCCCATACAGTTACACTGATTCCAACTTTCTTGTTACGTAATGATCCACGGTACGCCATGCTTCTTCGCTGCCGTGGCAACTGGAATACCATTTCTAACATCTAATAGGGCATTAGCCATCTGCTGCGGAGTGTAAAGCTTTTTTGGCGGCATGCCTGTAAAGACACAAGAACGTGCGAATAATAAGCACAAGCTGGGATAATAGGCTTGTGCCCATCACTGACTTGCCACACTGGTCACTATCGATCAAGGATGTACATTTTGTGAGGGCAGCCCTCACCGAAATTTTAACCCTCAACCTCACACAGTTCACTAGGCTCCCCCATTCACCCTCGTGAAGATTACTTGGCCTTCGCCCTCAGAGGACTACTTCGGACTCGCTCTCACACACCGTCACCCTTACGCAGATCCCTCACCCGCCTCATGTTCTCATGATGGGGGCCGTTCTCACAAAATGAATATCCGTGCTCTCGATATTGAATAGCAGTTTAATGTGTGCGATACATTCTGCGCGTGCTTATGCTTACTCTTTCGCCTTGTTGGCGTTTCATACAATTACGATATCTACAGTATGTTTCAAAATAACTCTTACAGCGCTTGGAGGTGATTTCAAAGGTCAAAAGGTAACAATTATTTATTTGACATGTTTTCCTTTGGGGCCTCGTGCTGTTGATAGGGCCCCAGCAGGAGTTCACATTTTAATTGTATTTTCGGCTTTTCGGCAACTGTGGATAAACAGGAGGAGCGAAAATGGTGTGGGATATTGGCAAGAAGTTGTATAGAACCTATTAGTAAAATAACATCCCGGCACTTGTCCGTTGGAACTCAGACATAGAAATAATTGGCTCAATTCGAAACTGTGACATCTAATTTGGCCGTTTATTTATATGTTTGTTTCTGAGTTCTAACAGTCAAATGCCGGGATGTTATCTTACGAATAGGTCCTATACAACTTCTTGCTAATATCCCACATCCTTTCATTGCCTTACGTTCAGTCAATTGCCGAAAAGCCGAACATATCATTCACATTTGAACTCTTTCAGGAGGGCTACCAACGGAACGAGCTCCCATAGGAAACAACCCCAGATACATTTTTGTCCTCTTTTGACCTCTAAAATCACCTCCCAAGCATTGTAGTAATTATTTTGAATCACTCCGTATATACGAACTGGAATGGGCGGAAAGTGTCCATAATTGGACCAAAGTTGCTGTTACACCAGTAATACATATCCACTGTCCATTATTGGTAAACGTCACAAGCTATAAGTTTTTTTGAGCCAGTTTGTTCATATTGCTTTCATAGTACTTTTGCAGTGGACATTTGTGTAATTGAGACATTTTCAAATTCTACCATTAATGGACAGAGGGTGTCCAACATTGGCAAATAGCACCTTTATCTTACCAGTCATGGACACCCCAAATATTGACGGTTCAAGTTTATTAATATACATTTTTGCTACACTTATGCCTTTCCTATATCAATATTAGTCCGTAGAAAAACACACACCTTTCAATTTGTTCATAGTTTTACTATAGGAGAGCTGCCAAGTGATTTCTTACCTTATTCAACCTCTTAACAGAATATGAAAACAAGCGCATGCGATCGACACCACGACTTTACCACATCTGTAGCGTCCTAGATCTAGCAGACGACAGCTTAATGACCTTGAGTGGAACCAATATATCACACAGATAATTTCCAACACAATGTGAACTTCCCTGCGTCAGTGAATGTCTTATTTTTTACACATTCCCGCCGAAGTGTCCATTACTGGCAGCGAATTTCTCCGTGTCCATAACTGGGGTGTTTACCTTATATAATATGAAGTTTTTATTGCCATTGTCGCCTCAGTAATTAAAAAAAAATCATACAATCAATTTCAGCTGTGATATTGGGTGAAATATAAAATACAAAGTTTACGGGCATCTTACCTCAGGTAATAAACATTATTATCCAGAAACTTAAATGCTAAGAATTGCACAGATTGTTGAAAATTCATTGGTATTTTTATTTAGGTGTGTTATGATTGAAACAGTTGTATCTATTTATTTATAACTATTTAAGACCGTAAATAAATATTTTTTTATACAAAATGTGTCTACCCAGTATTTGACCCCTTAAACTTGGTTGGCTATTTGATAATCTTGTAATGTCTTGCTAACAAGAATATAACAAATATTATATTTAATTTAAAATACGTGGAATCCATACTTAAAAACTTAGGTCCTTGTAATTCAAATCAACTTGGAAATGTAATGAAGTGTAAGGATTTGAATTTACAACTAATGCTCAAACTAATCATCAATGTGCACATATATTCAGAGTACAATTATTACACATATTTTCTTGTAAGGCAAAAGGTATTTGACGTAAGCTACTTAATTGAAACAACATTTTCAGTTGGTATTTACACAAACAGATAACTGAAGTCACGTAAACTACTTAATTGAAAACATTATTTTCAGTTGGTATTTACACAGATGACTGTAGTAGTGTCCTGGAATATTTAGACTATCGAACTTCTTAATTTTGTGTGTTCCAGGTCCTATACTTTGTCAGCAATAGCTTCCATTAACCTACAGATCACATACACGTAATTCGATGAATTATGTATTTCATTTTAACAATAGTCCTGTCGCCTGACGAAATACGAAATGCACTGGTTAAGTTCAAAGTAATTATAAATAAGCGAAAACAATAGATTCAAGAAAGTTTCAAAGTAATTGTGTTATTTTGTTAAAAGGAGAATCATACTCTTACGTCTGTTTTTAAATTTATCTGTTTATAGCAGTGGGTATCATAGCTTCGTCTGTATATGTGTAATATAAGATAAAATATTAAATTAGACGAGTAAATATTTTTTTAAAAGAAGCTATGTATTGGGACATGTATATGGTATATAGCTTTGAGAATATAGATGATTTAACAGGCAAAAAAAATAAATAAATAAATCCTACAAAACATAATTCATCATTTTTCTTCTGACGTATATATAATCATGCATTATTGTATGTGTGTGTGTGATCAAATATCTTGTCATCTCTGTTACGGAAGACAGTACTATTATCAAGAAATATCAAAATTTTACAACTTAGTTTTTTTTTTAAAAATAATAATAATAAAACCATCTATATCATTGTGAATTTTGAGAAAGAGGGACCCATAAATTTTGAAACATCACGAAAGTGAATGGTTAGACTGTGATACGTTATCAACTGACCATTGTGTAACAAATGTTCTTTTATATGTAAGTTTGTGACTTTTCATTCTATATCGTCCAGTCTACCATTTGTTCCTATTATAATTATTTGGTATAGTCAGACAGTAATTGTATTTGTCTTTAATTTCCAGCCACTCACTTATTTAATATTAATTTGTAGAAAAAATGTTATGTGCTGCAAAGTCTATAAATGTAGCTTCTGTTCTGACATTGTAAAGGAACAACTATTTTGTATTTTGTACATAAGTTATAAATGCCATATAGTGTATAATATCTTCGTGTTGAAGAATATTTTCATATCTAACATTTTGATGTACTTCCTTTCTGCCTTTTGATGTATGTCCTTGTTGTATATAAAATACATACACTACGTTTATAGCTAAGACTATGATTTAATCCTACATCTTCTCTATGATATTTTACGGACTATATAAAGGAAATGATGTGTGAACAAACATTTTTAATAGTGTAGAAGTATAGTTCTAAAGTAAATGGGAAACAAACTTCGAGCTTTAGCCCCCGATTACGTTTGTAACTTGACATACGATTACGTTTGTAACTTGACATATCGCACGCAGAACTCCATCAAGAGGGCTAAATTTGGAGGATTCAAGTTTCTAAATTCATATCGTTTCAGGAATTTTTGTAAATGGTAATTTTTTTTATATGTAGATATTTATTTTCAACGAACTTAAAAAGTTAGTTACTGAATTCTCTAGTATATAAATAATGTGTGTGTGTGGGGGGGGGGGTGTATGTGTGTGTGTGTGTTAGTTATTTGCGAATTTTTCAATTTCAAGCCCACCATTCGATAGAACATCAAAAACTATCGAAACAAGTGCTAGAATTTTTCGCGTCACTCTTACCTTTCCCGAGATATTGGTCCCAAAATTTCCGATTTCGGAACATTTAAGGAGCCATATCTCGGGAACCGTAAGTCATAGAGAAATCATATTAATATTGATCAATACCTAAGAGAATGATGAATATTTTGGTACCAAATAGTAAGTGGTGACCTCTGGCCAACTGGCCACCATCCCCCAGATGTTGGCCAAAATAGTTCAGATTTCGGGAGATTTAAGGAGCCATATCTCAGGAACCGTAAGTCATAAAGAGATGATATTTTGCGAATTTTTCAATTTTGAACCCTCCGTTTTAAACTTGTCTTCGTATTAAAAAAAAAGAACGTTTTAACAGAACTTTTAAATAAAGCATGTGCAAAAATTTAGTACTCAAGGAAATTACAAATGGATAGATATATAACAAGAATTGTTCAATGAGACAAAGTTCATAGACCAATTGGTATAAAGCCTGTAGAAGTTAATAAGAAAAATGAATTCTTTTTAAGTTCGTTCTGTCAATGCTCTTGGAGCATTCTCAACTTTTTTTCATAACATCTTGTTGAAGGGTGTGATTAAAATCCGAAAATCCCCTTAATATACGAAACTTTACACTGGTAAGGCTCTCTTACTACTATATTTAATTATATCTACAGGCTTACTCCAGTATGCCATACTTTCAACAAATTTTCAAACAGATATTATGGTCACACGAATATTTGAAAATTTATTTTATTTTATTTTTTGTCGCTGAACACTAAAATTGTTTTTAAAATAATTGTTTAGCTCTTGTTTGTAAGATACTGCCATTAAGCTGGGCGAGGGAGTCATTTATTCTGCATTATGCACATTTTTTTCTGATTGTATTTCCTTTGGTTTTCGAGCATTCATGATGATGGAGGTCTCAGAGAATGTTCTTACGTCTAGATTTTAATAAAAAATATATATGCAAATGTTTATAACCGCAGAATCAAATTCTCTCAGGTTTGAGCCTATATCGTATACTATTTTAGAAATCTTGATAAAACTACATGTTGATAGAGGCCACTAACTGGGACGTTTATATGCTAAGACGTGCATACTAACAATTTTCATATTGTACGTCTTGCTGGTTTTGTTTAGTTTTGCATTTCAAATGCTATCGTCTCAGTGGCGGTCTTCCAATGACTCGATTGACTCGGTGAGTCATATTTAAAAAGAAAGAAAAAAAAAACTACTTAAAATCTGAAGTGTTGCGAATATCACATTGGGAACATATCAAATTTATAATAGTGTATATAGTTTAAATATATCCAAAAACGTGAAATGGACTTCACAAACTTTTCATGTTGATATTCATCCACTCTCGAATGTCATCAAATACTCGTTACGTAAACTATATCACTCCATGTTAAAATCATAACTCCTGGCAACTCTTAATTATTCGCTAGCGTACTTGGTTTCCAAATGCTGGTTACTAACTCGTCCTTTTCCTAGTTTACAACTGCGCTTCCTCAACACAGAGCTTTAGACGTTGCGCGGAATTGGGAAGTGGGTTGGGACTGTGAGGGCTTTATGACAACAGTGACTCGTAACTCAGGTTCGTAGCTTTTGCATTTCTCCATTGCAAAGGTCCCTTCGCTTCTAGCTAACAAAATCAGTGATGAAAATAAAATTGTCATTTAGGCATTATCCATAAATGTAAACATTAGCTATATTGTATTTTCTTAAGAACTGCACACATACTAAATCATATTACTAAATTTCATGCCTTTTATGTACACTCATGTCCAAAATGATTGTCGCATATCTATAACTGGCTTCTTGCAAGAATATAATTTGATAATGATTTTGTAGGGTACTTTTAACACTGATACTATGTGCATAATCGGAAAATGTATATTTGTGGTAAATTTCATAAGAAAAGAATTATAAATAAGAAAATTAGAATGAGTAAAACAAAATGTTGCTAAATGGACAAGAAAGTTTTATTTTCGTTTTATTGTTCTTTTTTGCTGCTCTTTCAATATGAAATTTGCCACATACATGTCTTCGCCGATTATACAGATACTAACATTATAAGAAATACAGGGCGAATTCGTTATCAAATTATATTCCTACAACAACATATTGATAGACATGCGACAATAATTTTGGACATGAATGTACATATCGTTCAACACACTCTAAAAGTGCTCAGAAAGATTGGCAAGTGTCAATTGTGATATGATTTGATGAGAGGGGAGCAAGTGTGTGTAATTTTAAATTTATTTTCAATTTGATTTTTAGCTTACATTATTGAGACACAGCTTAGGTTTGTGCTTTCGTAACACTTGAATTTAAATGACAAAAAATAATTACAATATATTTTGTTACTGTAAAATTAATGCAAGAGTTTGAACGGCAAGTTCATCCTGCCACAACTGGCCTGAAGTTGATTTAACAGAGAAAAGCGCTTATTAACGCAGTTCTTTCAACTGGAAGCAATATTATTTATCCCAATGGGGAAAAAATATTCTGTTCTAGATTACATAAAGTTTTTTAAGCAGTGGCGGCGAATCTCTCTTCTCTCCCTCTTTCGACAGACTTCTTTGGGTTTTTGGGACCTCCTGTGATTTTTCACTTTGAAGGAATTCTTTAAATTTTGATGTGAGCTCAAGTACAGGTACTTCCTGTTTTCAAGAAATTCAAAATGATTTAGGTTCTTTAATTTTCTTTTCCCTCTTGGGTAGCACACACAGCAATTTTCCTAATTTTTTAACACAGCCTTCTAAAATACTTCTTCATAGAAAAAAAAAAATGGTTTTGCAAATGGCGATGTAGGCAATAAATTCATAATCAAATTCATTTCTAGTTACTACGTATAATGTGCAAATTGTTAACTCAGTTTAACAGAATCAGGAAGCACATTCTTGAAATATAATGATCCGAGGCTTGTTTAACATGCGCCGAAAACTGCTTGCTACATCGAACATGTTTTATTATTTTATTATTTATTTTTCGCTGAGAAAGGTATCATATATACAACATCTCCTATATTGATTATGGAAATGTTAAAAATTTCGCGATAGACCTTAACTCCTACCTAGATTTTTTTTTAAAAAAGAAAAAAAGTATCGCTGAAGGAGTATAACACGATGGACAAAGGTTTCCTAATGAGCATAGTATGAAATCAATATCTTGAAGGGCCTCTTACCGCACTTTGTCTGCGGGGTCGTTATCACGGCGTTGCTTCGATGTCCCCTTCGCCCCCCCGGGATTTGCGCCAGTGTTCCTAACCTTATTGAGCAACAGCGGCGGAAGTTTTTTATGTATTCTGTCAATTTCATAAATATGTATTGGCCTTGATTGAGTAAGCTGTAGTGGATCACAGACACCAAAAAGTTCTTTCAGAGCAAATCGACTTTGGAAAGATTTTAGGAGCAAAAGGGTGAACCAACCATTCATAGACTGCGTCGGTACTGTACAAGATTTATTTCTCGTCACATGCCTCAACGTGATCGTTTTCTTCTTTCTTTCTTTTTCTTCAAAAGCGTAGCGTAGAACAAATTTCGAAGCACTTCTCTAGATTCGGTCATTTCTGTAACATCTATTTCATTTTTTCTAGGTTCTTCAATATTATGCTGGTGTGATCAAGTGACCTAGCCAACTTATAGTGTTGTCATCGCTGGACTGCTTTAGTGATCACCAACTTTTCATTAAAGGCAGAACATTCGTGACATTTTTTAACTCCTAATTTTTTTTTTCTTCACAGAAGTGTTTCTGGAACTAGGGTTGCATTCAGTATTTGTTCACACTCGATTTATTTTACACTTCCATGATGTTTCAAGCTGTCTCTGGGTCTCTACGACTGAATTATTATTTGTTGAAATAGGTTCTATGGTAGACTGTGCTTTGACATCTTCTCAGGATTGAGAATAAACGAAATCGCATAGAGATTTCCTATTATGATATAAGCAAGAAACTACAAAAATAAACTTATACAATTAACAAGTTATACAGACAGCATGTTGTATAAGTGATGTATCAATATGAAGCGACCCAATATACTTAGTTATGCAGTCAATCACCGCAACCCATCCTTGGAAGCTTTCATGAAGATGGTCACTTTTCCGCCGCGCCAGTCATTTTGCTTCTAGTCACGGGTCGCCTCGGTACTTCCTAGCTATACATATATGATGCATATAAAATACTCACCTTCAGCTTATCCACCAGCCCCGAAATTGTTTGCTGTATGTATTGAAATTACCTTGTGTTTTAAAGAGCTGCCCATTTTATTTATATCTACTGCGAAATGGTAACTTTTAATAAGGGAACCGAAAATGTTTTCGGCTTCGAGTTCGAGGTGTAAAGTGAAGGATAATGCTAAACCAAGAACTAATTTTCGAAAAAGTGCATCATGACTTGAAAAAGTTTAGTAACCGCTGTCCTAGACTATTGTTGATTCAATATCGTCCCTTTGTTTGCAAAGTGTCATATCTTTAAAAATAATAATAATAATAAAAAAATCGACTTTTGAGTTATGACCAGGCCCGAATTCCCCTTTAGGAGCTCTATAATTCGCTTTAATATCCGTATCTAAATTGCTAATAATAACTGTGGAATTAGCAGTTTGGTGTTCGCTGTATCTTAATTGTAAAGAATTACATTTCTCTCGAACTGACGTAACTCACGATACGACAGTTTGCTAGAAAAAGTAAGGCAAGTTTCTATTGTTCATACAGAGTCGTATCTCAAAGTTTCTATTTTTTTTCACTCACCTTAATACGTAATTTGTTTTAATATATTTTGTGATAAACTACTAAAATTGAACACCTTTGGTTTTATTTTAAATTGACGGTCTGAACTGAATGCAATTGAATAAACAAAGGAGATGTGAAGAAAAAAAGACAATGAATGTACTAGTAAAGTGGTCTGATGGAACACTGAATGTTGTTTCTGTCTTACACATGTGTGTCAATTTAAATAAAACTGGAATTAAAAAAAGGAAAAGGTGTGACAATGTCTTATAGTGGACGGTGGTACAGCGGTGAAGTATTAGATACAGAAGATGACTGTGTTATTGGCGATGGTTCCAGCTCAGATGACATCCCTTTATCAAAAACAAATAAATAAATAAATAAAACAAATGATAAAGAAAGTTGATTGCTTCAGTGAGTGTAAAAACAAAACAAAAAACTTACGCCTCGAAACATTCCAATACCAATGATTATGATAAGAAAGAGCGAAGTTACTTCAGTCACCGACAACACAGACTCAGACCCTACGTTTTCAGTGTTTTGCGAAGACGGAAAGTGTGCCAACGATGGCTTTAAACTGTGGAAAGTATGTAACGGACTTGTGTGTAACAAAACACTTTAAAGAATGTACAAATCATGGTCGAGAAAAATGTGGATAGAAAAAAAAAAAAGAAACAAAACAATAGTACTAAACTAAACCACAAGTCAACCTACTAGTCAACTTGCAAGTCAGCCTGCATATAGACAAAGTATGGATGAAATGATTTCGCAAACGAGTTCCCATCAGTAAACATGGGAAGTGACAAAAGTGTTCTGAACAAGTACAGTATTTAGTTCGTGACACCGTTGTCCAATACTTCTTTGTTATATCCATTTCCTAAAGGAAGTTGACGAATGCAAGATTATGGGAAGTCCAACAATAGCCCTCTTCTGTTGAAGAAACCATCAATGAGCTACAAGAGCCATAATGTTTTGAAGTTGAAGGTATTGAAAGGGAAGAACAGGAGACAATTGTAAAAGAAAAGTATAAAAGAAAGGTAGCCAAAGAAAGAAGAAACAAAGGTCTAGAATATAAATGTTCGATGACAGGAAAAGAAGTTCCAGCCAAAATATTGAAAGAACGCTGTGATTGTCTTTCATGCAAGAAGGGACGTCGCATGTGTGAAACTATAGACGAAGAAACTACACAACAAATTGCGCAGAAAGATTGCCAAGTTCATAAAATTGAAACGTAGAGATTTTGTAGCTAGACATGTGGAAAGTACAGACGTTACCCGAAAACCTACGAAGGTAGATTCACAAAGAAACAAGACACTTATTTACTATTTAACCGTTCAAGGCACTAAAATCTAAGTATTGTTAAAGGACTTGGGTTCGAATCTTACTAGAGGAATAATTTTATATTATAAAAGTAATCTTACTTAATCCTATTTACATCATTTATTGTGTTTGTTAAAATTTATTGTCTTGCAAAAGATTTAGAAAGAAATTATGTCATGAAGTTCATTCACGTTATTTACGATTCTTAAGTTTTTCTTATGAATCAAAATACTGCAAGCTAGTAAAATTACATCAAGAAAACTTACATAATGAGATTGTTAGATAACTTACTAAATCAGCATTTCATCCTCAAAATTGTATCAGCAAATCTTTGTAATATTGTAAAATCTTTGTATTCATCTTTTCAGTAACTTCCTGGATTGGCAGAATCCAAAATGTGGAATTTTGTGTCTTGAAAATTTTAAAGATTTTTGGTCAGCAGAATGTCCTTCCTCAACTGAGTTCCACGTGCCTGCTGAGATCGGTGTTGTCTAGAAGATTCTTTGGAAATCTGCCATTTCATGTTTCGGGTTATATAAAAAGTTTCCTTCAAAATTATAGTAGTAGGATAGAAGAACCACAGTAGTGTAGAAGACATTCACGGAGAAGAACGAGAAGCGCGGTCTTATACGTTAACCGGGTCGCGTTAATGGAAACGGTAAGTTGTTTCTTTCCTGAAGTATTAAATACTTCATAGTGTCGAATCTACGAATCATTATTAAGCCATTCTCTAAGTTTGAGTAGTGTTCAAAGTACTCGCGATAGGATTTCTGTTATGCGTTTTGATTGCCAACTTTGATACCTTCAAGGACATTTTATATCAACTGGAAGCAGAGCTGCGATGGAAGGTCTTTTGGACGACAAGGGGCTAGCAGTACGCCAGGTATAACATTCTTATTTTGGCCAAATTCCTTTATCATTATTCCTCACGAATCTCAGATAGTTAAATCATGACCAATCCAAGTTTTTTTTTAGAAATACCTTAATCTGTATCAACCTGTTCCAAATAAACTAGATTACATGAACACAAAGTCTTTGCTATTTCTGGAAACAACTTTTACTCATTCTAATTTAAGTAAGGTTTGCAATTCGTGCGATTTCTGCTCATGTTTCAGGAGCGTATTAGGGAGAGAAATTTCAGATATTTCTCTAGTTTCGCCTGGTCTTTACTCAAACGCTACGATCCCCATACATGAATAAAATTAGAGTAAGACCAGTGAACAGTATGCCAAAAGATGGATACGCTTAGCATTTTCGATCGCTTCCTAAGAACTTCTTTAGAAAAAGTAACTGAACGTGGAACAATAGAGCCGGAAAAGCGTGGAGGAAGAACTGTTAAAATGCGACCGAGAGTTGAAAAATTAGGAGATCTATTGAAAGGCATATTGCAAGATTTCCAAGGATGGAAAGCCATTATTGCCGTGCGAAATCCACAAATATATATATATATCTGCACCCAGACCTAAACATTACTAAAATGTACTACTTATATAAGAAAGAACTTAACCCGGAAGATGACATTCCCGATCTTTTGACCTATTGCAGGATGTTTAAGAAACAGAACTTCTCATTCCATCACCCGAAAAAGGACCATTGTTCACTGTGCGTTAGTTACTACCAAGGTAATGACGAAGTTAAGGCACAGCTGCGAGGAAAATTTCGATGAAAAGTCATAAGTCTTATTAGTTTGTTCTTTTACTATTAGTTTCATAAACATGTTTAATTAATTAATGAAAGATATAAGACTTTCGGTTCTCTCGTTTGTTTATTATTTTTTTAAACTTACTCATATCAAAGATAAACACAGCAACTTAGATGTACACAAATGGAAAAATATACAGTTTTCCAACTTCAATTTGGCATTATTTTTATATCCCAAGAACTAGGCGCAGTGACGCAACTCATTTTTAAAACATTTTTTTGCAGTGACGTATCTCAAATAACATATTTTTATAGCTTAATATGATAATATTATATAATTTGAACATGTGATATTAACGAATGTACCTTTGGCTACATTGTGTCAAAAATTGGTAAACACGAGCGTAACAGGAAAGTGAAATAGGATCAAAATTTCAAATCGCTCTCCTGAAAAATGAGAAAAACTGAGATAACAACACTTTGCAAACAAAGGGACGATATTAGCTGTAAAGTGCATTGCATAATTCAACAGACAGAAAAAAGCAGGAAATTTTATATTTTTTAAAAATAACTGCAGATAATAATAATATATTTAATTTATTAACTTTGATTTATATTAAGATCTGTATTGCATTGTTAGGCTTTTTATTCATTAATTGTTTACAACAATCTAACAGTTACCGTTCATTAAGTGTCTCGTGTTATTGTGGGCAATGAATCCAGGTAAGTAGACTTCCCCACTTTTCTTTCTAGTAGCGTTGAGGCTACAGTCGTTACTAGAAATGATTTCTCCAAACACACATTGTGACAAGCAGTGTTGGGCAAAATCAATTGAAATCAATTGCAATTGATCAATCAATTGAAAGTAATTGCTCTGAAAATCAATTGCAATTGATTTCAATTGCAATTGATTTCAATTTGTAATTGACAATTAATTTCAATTGCAATTGAATTCAATCATAAAATTTGCAATTAAATTTTCGTCAATTGTTAATTGTTAATTGGTCACCAGGCAATTGAAACTTTTAATTGTTAATTGTCAATTGCAAAGGGTGCAATTGAAACATATAATTGTTAATTGCAATTGACAATTGAAACTTGTAATTGTTAATTGTAATTGTTAATTGCAATTG
Organism: Thermobia domestica; assembly: GCF_964235325.1. NCBI lineage: Eukaryota > Metazoa > Arthropoda > Insecta > Zygentoma > Lepismatidae > Thermobia > Thermobia domestica. Next base: position 152,085,675 of record NC_137460.1, on the reverse strand, counting down.
AAATCAGCAATTAAAACTGAAGATAAGAAGATGTGTGTGTATTGTGTGGTCAACTTGTTACTGTTTTACATATTTCAAATAAGGTACTTATAAGAAATGCTGGAAACCTACCATCCCTTCCCCCCCCCCCATGGGAAGAAAGCCGGTAAACTAAGTATTTTTTTAAATATATTATGTTTATGGTTCTATCCCCCTCGAAAGAACTCTATATGCCCGTCATGCATACAATAGGAATGGGCACCAACGAGTTCGAGCGAGTTTTCTTTAAAACTCGACTCGACTCGAAGCAGACATCTTTGAGCTCGACTTGAGATCTCGGCTCGAAAAATTTCCCCCAACTCGACTCGAATTCGGATCGAGTTTCCAGTCGAGTCGAGCCAATTCGAGCTAAATTCTTTGTGTAGTTCCAAGTACTACTATCTTCAAGTATCCTACATAGACAATATAATTATCAATGATACTACTACTACTACTATAATTAATTATCATTATAACGCCGTGTACCTGTATAAACATGGAATAGAGGCGGTTTATATCGGAATACTAAAAATTAGTTGACTGTCGATCTCGGTCGTCAAGAAATCTTCAGGAGGCAAGGCCATCGGTCACGAGGTTCTTGGTTTGAGTTCAGGAGGAGCAAGTATTCGGGCTCGAGCCAAAAATTATTAAAAGTTATGGGACTTCAGCCAAATATGTTCAAAACTGCTCGACCCGGGTTTAGGGTTGTCAACAGCTCAAGCGGCTCGCTCACAGCTTATTCACTTATCGAGCCGAACCGAGAAGTGAGCCGAGCCAACAGCTCATTCAACCGAGCCAGCTCGAGCCGATGGCTCACACGAGCCGAGCCGAACCGAGCTGATTGCTTACCCCAACCGAGCCGGTTTGAGCCATCGGCTCAGTTAAGCTGACTCGAACCCAGCCTATGGACTCGTTTCAACGGAGCCGGTTCAAGCCATTGGCTCAATTGAGCCCAGTCGATGGGTAATCCCAACCAAGCCAGTTCAAGCTGTACGCTCAGTTGAACCGATCCGAGTCGGTTGACATCACTATTGCGGTTGGGCTTCTACTTTGGCTAAAAAATTGGACCGTGCAGTTCTCAGCCTTGATGGTAAGAATTACAAAAAATGATATGAAATCTTTAGTTTTACGTCCCACGATTATGTCGGTTAGGCTAAAGGAGACGGTGATGATAGGAAATGAATGAAATGAAGAAAGTGGGAGGAAACGGGAGAACCCCGAGAAAATCCACGAGCACGGTGTTTGTCCACCACAAAGTACAAACTGCGCGAGCTGGGATCGAACCAGGGACCTCAAGCACCGGAGGTGAACGCTCTACCACTGACCCACCGCGCCAACTGGTAAGAACTACAGTATATACTTATATATACTTATATACTTATATACTCATTAACTTGTTCCGCCACCAACGAATTTCAAGGTACTTTGTTTTGCATCTTTTGTGCTTGTTTTGTGTCGCTTTATGCGCCTATTCCCACATTCTGTGCATCACCGGAAGTGGGTCAAAATGGGCCTACAAATATGGCAGAACAAGTTATTGCTCTTCCGCCACCAATGAATTTCGAGATCGTTTCCTTCACATCGTTTTGTGCCGTTTTTTGCGTCTACTTCCGTTTTGTACGTTGTGGGATGTGGGTTAAAATGAGTCCCCAAGGTGGGACGAAAACGATCAAGAGTTCCGCCACTATTAAATCTCGAGGTCGTTAATTTCACATCGTGTACCCTTTTGTACGTCTATTTCGACGTTTTGTGCGTCACTGGAAGATGGTCAAAATGGGCCTCGAAGGTGGGACGAAAATGACCCACTGCTCCGCCACTACCGAATTTCGAGGTCCTTCCTTTCGTATCGACTACTGAATTTTCGTGTTGTTTAGTGCCCCCATTTCCACGTTTCGTGCGTCACCAGAAGTGGGTCAAAATGGGCTTCGAAGATAGGACCAAAATGACCCACTGTTCCGCCACTATCGAATTTCGAGGTCGTTAATTTCACATCGCGTACCCTTTTGTGCGCCTATTTCGACGTTTTGTGCGTCACTGGAAGACAATCAAAATGGGCCTCGAAGGTGGGACGAAAATGACCCACTGCTCCGCAACTATACCTACCGAATTTCGTGGTCCTTCCTTTCGCGTCGACTAGTGAATGTTTCGTGCCCTTATTTTCACGTTTTGCGCGTTACCAGAAGTGTGTGAAAATGGACCTCCAAAGTGTGACCAAAATGACCCATTGTTCCGACACTGTCGAATTTCTAGGTCGTTTCTTTCGCATCGTTTAGTGATTATTTTTTAAAAAGTTTTCCGTGCCTACTTCCTCGTCTTGTGCGTCACCGGAAGTGAGTTAAACGGGCCTTTAAAGTGGGAGTTAAATGGCTCACTATTCCGCCACTATCGAATTTCGGGGTTGGTTCTTTCGCATCATTTAGTGTGTATTTTGTACCGTTCTGTTCGCCTACTTCCACGTTTTGAGCATCACCAGAAATGCGTCAAAATGGTCCATCAATGTGTGAGAAAATAGAGCCATTGTTCCGCCACTATCGAATTTGGGGGTCGTTTCTTTCGCATCGTACAGTGCCTGCTTTGTACCGTTTTGTGCTCCTATTTCCACTTTAGTGCGACAACAAAAATGGGTCAAAATGGCCTACAAGTATAGCGTTCCATCACCATCAAATGAGGTCGTTTCCTTCACATTTTTTATACATGATTTGTGTCACTTTGTGCATCAGTGGGATAGGGTCAAAATGGACCTTGAAAGTGGAATGAATATGTCTTTCTCTGTCATATTTGTAGGTCGCCTTTGACCCACTTTCGTTGGCCTACAAAACGTGAAAGTATGCGCAGAAACGGTATAAATATGCACTAAACAATGCGAAAAAAGCGACCTTGAAATTCGATACTGGTGGGAGAGTGGATCAGTTTTCTTCCCACATTGAATGCCCATTTTGACCCACTACCATTGAATCACAAAACGTGGAAATAGGCTTACAAAACGGTAGAAAACACGCACAAGACGATGTGAAGGAAACGACCTCGAAATCGTTCCTGACGGAACAGCATTAACTTGTTCCGCCATATTTGTAGGATAACATTGACCCATTTCCGGTGACGCAGAAAACGAGGAAATAGGCGCACAAAACGACACAAAAATTGAAATTTAGCTTAATTACATGGAAATTTAAAGTTTGTAAGCTTAATTATATGGAAAATTTTATACATTTTTCCTTTATGTTGGTCTACTTTACGTTGATTTGGGACTTTTAAATTTTATTCATTTTTCCACTGAAAAGTAAGTATAATTCAACAAGTTGATTTGATTTTGAGTTGATTTTGGGGTTTAACGTCCCGGTCAGCAGCGAGGCTATATGAGACATGGACCTACTGATTAACGTGGAATCCGAACCACATGAGCTCCCGCCGGGAATCGAACCCGGGTCTTCCATGCCAAAGGCGCGTACGCTAACCGCTTAGCCACGGAGAGCTCTATAATTCAACAACGAAATAATTATTAGTTATAATTATAATAATTATCTATATAATTGAATTCATTGTAATTTGGTCCATAACAAACACTTTACCATTTCGTACTAGCTGTTATGCCCATTCTTCGAACGGATCAGATAAAATATCAATGTAAACAAACTGAACAACGGGAGAATAATTAAGAAACATTTCTAACATTAGATATGTTTTGTGTGAATATATATCCAACAACGTATATGTGTTTTCATTGGGAAGGCCGATGGGGGCTGAATTTGAACGTAAACAGTATCGGGGGTGTCACTATAGGTCTGAGCAACCCCGATAAATATGGATTCGACACAAATTCTAGTACTTTTACATGTCCCGGTGAACGCCCCCTCTGACCCCCTTGGTTCGTATTGTGAAAAAATCTCCTCTGGCCCCCACCAACCCCCAACTAATACCGCGAAAACTATAAATGTGACACTAACATCTGCCATTTTCTACTACTTTTTACATATGCCGGTAAAAGTCCCTATAATCCTCTGGTTCCAATTTTGAAAAAAAAAATGCCTCTGGCCCGCAGCCAATGGAGGCTGTATTTGGAAGTCAACGCCTGTGGAAGTATCACCATTCATCTCAGCGACAGCGAAAACTATGGATTTGACACTAATATCAGTCACTTTCCATTATTTTTACATGTCTCGCAATTCCCCACCCCGGTGACCCCCGGCCCGCATACAATGGTGGCTAAATTTGAAAATCATCGCTAATGAAAGTATCACCATTGATCTCAGCGACCACGAAAACAACGGATTTGACACTAATATCGGTCATTGTGGATTATTTTTACATGTCTCGTGATGCCCTCCTTTATAATGCCCCCCTTTCTTAGCTGATGGGGGCTAAATGTGAAAGTAAACGCGGTCTTGAGTTTCACCAATGAGCTCAGCTACCCCGAAAACTATGAATTTGACATTAACATCGGTCATTTTCGATTATTTTTTTACATGTCTCGGAATTCCCCCCTCTGGTGACCCAAGGCCCGCATACAACGGTGGATGAATTTGAAAGTCATCGCTAATGGTAGTGTCACCATTGATATCAGCAACCGCGAAAACTATGGATTTGACACTGATATCGGTCATTTTCTACTACTTTTACATGTCCCGGTAAACGCCCCCCTGAGACCCCCTGGTTCGATTTTTTTCGAAAAAGCTTTGCCTTGGTGTGGGACCTGGACCAAGGTATCTTTGACCAAAATTTGGTAACTCTCGGTCGACTTGTCTGGTCTCCAGGCCGGTACCGGTAAACGTCCCCTGGAGACCCCCTAGTAAGGAATTTAAAAAAACTCTTCGCCTTGGTCTGGGGCCTAGACCAAGCTACCCGTGACCAAATTTTGAAAAGTTTCGGTCCACTCGTCTCGTCCACAGGTCGCAGAACAAACTCTATTTTATTTATATTAGAAAGGTCAGATCCGCCGTTATTGTATTAGTGCGGTGCTTGAGCTATTGATCGTAAAAATTCAAACTCCGATGAGTGATAATTTTATAGGCTTGTTTTATTACAAGTTTAAACTCTTTAGTCAGTAGAGAAGAGGGCGTGAATCATGGGTCAGAGTTGATGACAATGGGTTTTGGTGGGTCTGTGGGTCACAGTGGGTAAGAGTGGTTTATGGTGGGTGGTTTGTCAGAGTGGGTCACGGTGGGTCGTGGGTCACGACGGGTGGTGAGTCAATTGGTCGTGGCTAAAGTTTTCATTGCCCCACGCCCTCTCTGAACTACAGTGTTGAAAATTAATCAGTGAAAATCAATTGCAATTGATCAATCAATTGAAAGTAATTGCTGTGGAAATCAATTGCAATTGAATCAATTGCCAATTAATTTCAATTGCAATTGAATTACAGAATTCAATTGCAATTACTTTCCACTGCAATTACTTTCAATCAATTGATCAATTGCAATTGATTCTCCTTTTTTAATGGCCAACTGCAATTAACAATTAACCATTACTTATTTCAATTGTTAATTGCAATTAACAATTAAATTTACAGATTAATTGTTAATTGTTAATTCAATTGAAATTTGCCCAACACTGGTGACAAGTATATATTTCTTGTAATATGCTAATTTTTAACTTGGCTGTTAAGATTACTTAGGGGAAATAGAGGGGAGGGAAACAGCGCCCTGGAACAAAACCCTCTATGCAAAGGAAGCTTCGATGGTTAACTACCTTAATGGTATCTTTCTCAGATTCCTTTACGTCGTGAATTTGCCCCCCGCACACTTAACGCACTAACGATAAAATTAGTGTCAATCGTTAGTGCTTCTTAGTGCAACAACCTCTAACGTTAGTGCTTCATTAGTGTAGGTGCTGCAAGTAAAAACTTTTAGGGCCAATTTCACGCTGGCCTCCCACTTCAAGCACTAACGAAATAATTAGTGCAATTTGTTAGTGCTTCTTAGTGCACCAAATCCCAACGTTAGTGCTTCATTGGTTCTAGAGCCAAAACAATGGTACAGGCTGCCCCCCCACTGAAGCAATAACGAAAAAATTAGTGCCATTCGTTAGTGTATCGTTAGTGCTTTTAGAAAATACTAATAGTTTCGTTAGTCCTTCATTATTAGTGTAGATATAGCCAATTATAAGTCAAGAAATTCCCATGAGAAACGCATGGGGAATCTTCATTGTGTATAACTCCCGCCAAATTCGAAAGCACTAATGACCTCTTCTAGTGCAATCGTTAGTGCTTCTTAGTGCACCAACTTCTTACATTAGATCAAATAAAGAATCGGCCCTGGAAGACCTAGAAATAGTGTTAAGATTTATTTTAACCCTGGAGATAAGATAAAATAAGAAAAGAAATTCTAGTCCCAGCACTTGCGATGGGGTTATGGGGCAAAAAGCAGCAAGAAGTAATCCAGAGACTATTCAAAACAATAAAAAATACACAAAAACTAACCCTAAAAATGAAATTAATGGATTCAAGACTCCTCAGTAGCTCAGAACTGGCATTTGAATATTACGAAAAAGAATGTAGCGAGACGGTTTGTCATGGGTACAATGAGAATGAAGTTAGAAAAGACCTAGAACACCCACAAACAAAAATAATGAAAGAAAATATTAGAGATGGAAAAGAAAACAGATTGGGATGCATTTGACAAGATGGAGAAACTACTAATAGGAAGGGGAAAATATGGGAAGAAAGAAATACCGGATACGGAAAAACTATATAAAAACATTGAAACGCAGATGATCCTTGGAAGATTAGAAGAGCCTAAATTGCTAACTACGGCATTGAGACACTTAGTGCGACAACATATTGAACTCGGAAAAACCATTGTCTTCCCGCAGTTGGAAGACGTGGATGAAATATAACTAAAAGCAAATGGGATAACATCTGATCCGTACAATCTTTTAGAACATGTCAACAAAGTATACAAAATGAAGAGAAATGACACTAGACTTGCAAAAGGTGTATAGAGAGTTCGCTAAACAATATGGGAGAATCGTCTATGACCATAAAGTAGAGTGGCCACACTGCCACGTCAAAATTTTTAATCCTTGACCATCAAAATGGTTGAATTAACTGCAAACAATACGATCAAAATCATGCAGATAAACGCAGGAAACTCAATAACGGTCATGGACGAGATTCAAGAATTAGCAGAAAAAGAGGAGATACATATTATTCTCATATAGGAACCCTACACCAAAAACAATAAATTAACAGTAATGGGATCAATTGAGGTTATCTATGCAGGAAAGAAACCTAAGAAAACTAACACAGATGATAAACCAGGCACGGGGGAGAAACTAAACAAAAATAACAGGAGAGAAACCAATTGCGGTTATAGTAAATGGAAACAAGAATTTCAAAACATTAAATTTAATTCAATTTAGAGATCCGTGGACAATTAGCATCGAACTCAAAACAGAAATGGGAAATTATAAAATCATAAATTGATACTGTCAGTTTAGTCTGGACATCGAACCTTTTTAAATAAATTTGACAAAAATATGCGAAACATATAAAAATGACAAAATACTTATTTGTATGGATGCAAATGCCAAATCACCAATCTGGAATAGTAGGATTACGGATGAAAAAGGGAAAAAGTTAGAAGAAATGATCGCGCAAAATGAGCTAGTGGTTATAAATGAAGAAGGACATCCACTAACATTTAGAAACACGCAAGGTGGGAATCGAATATAGACGTAACATTATCAACGTTACAACTAAGTAACAGAATATGCAACTGGAGGGTCTTGGATACGGCCACGCTAAGCGAGATTGACGGCACAAATGTGAAAGAATATGTGAAAGCACAAGAAAACACACTAATCTACAATACCAAAAGAATAAACTGGGAAAAAATTTGGAGATACATAAACTTACCGAATATAAATGATGATGATGATGTGGATGATTTGTCAGTAAAAATAGAAGCCAAAATAATAAACGCTATCAAAAGTTCAACAAAAACAAAATCACAATATGACAAATAGATTAAAACAAAAAAATTTGGAATGGGGAATTGCAAAATCTGAAAACGAAAACCAGAAAAGCAAGGAAATTATACCAAGCCACGTGGGATGCCGAACTCAAACAAAGAAGACAAGAGAAATATAGAGAAATTAAAAACAAATATCAAGATAAACTGAAAGAAACAAAATTAAAAAGTTGGAAAGCATTTTTAAGGGAAAACATAAATCTAGATATATGGGACGAACCATATAAAATAATTAGTAACGAAGTTAACAAGCCAACAACACATTCTACCCTCAAAATGGACAATGGAGAACATACCAAGGGTTGGGAAAATACAGTAAATTATTTAATGACAAAGCTCTTACCGACTGACGACCCAACTAAAGACAACGATGAACATAGGCAGACACGGAACCAGATAAAAATACCACCGAGAAATGATGAACAAATAGAAGAAACTATGAACGAAGAGATAATAGCATACATAAAAATGCTGAAAAACAAGAAAGCCGCTGGACCAGACAATATAAAATCAGAAATATACAAGGATCAAACAGGCACCATACTTGTTGAGACTGTGCAACTTGTGTCTAAAACAGAAAAGGGTACCTAAAAAATGGAAGAAAGCCAATTTAGTCATAATCGAAAAGAATGACGACAAAATGAACGACGATCCAAAAGCGTACAGACCAATATGTCTCCTAAATACAATTGGCAAACTCTTCGAGAGAGTTATCGTACAAAGATTAAACAAATACAGAAATACAGAAAATGATAGGCTACAACATGGTTTTCGGAAAGGAAGAAGTACTGAGACTACAATAAGGAGACTTTTTGAACTAATTGAAAAGGGTAAGACGGAGAAATATCAGGTAGTAATATATGTAGATATAAGTAGAGATGTGGGTCTGGTAAATACCCAGTGGGTACGTAAATAAAAAATGGGTATTTACCGTTTTTGTATTTACCTACCCAAAAAGTGGGTATTTTACGAAAACTCAATTGTTATGAAATTTTAAGAATAATCAACCATACGGTGACTTTTTTCAGTATTTTATGAATTACTGAAATTGTTACAAGTATTACACTACGGATATTTTACACCAAAATGTATAACATCCCTTAGTTTTATAGAGATTTTTTCAGTACTTCGTACTGTTGCAGAAATACAAGACCTGGCAACACCATAGCACTGGTTTGTATATCAAAAAGGGAAGATAACCGTTGCAGTTGGTCTCTGCCTTCAATACTAGTCTTGTACTGTGCTCTGACTGTTCTGCAAGATGGGATTGCATCAGTTTCTGTCTAAACTATATTCTTTCACTGTTATTTCAACAGGGGACGCGCTGGCTCAGTGGTAGCGCGTTCACCTCCGGTGCTTGGAGTCCCTGGTTCGATCCCAGTTCGCGCCGTGTGGACTTTGTGGTGGATAAACATCGTGTTCGTGGGTTTTCTCGGAGTTCTCCCGTTTCATTCATTTCTCATCATCACCGTCTCCTTTAGCCTAACCGGCATAACCGTGGGACGTAAAACTTAAAGATTTCATTTCATTTTTGTTATTTCAACAGTGTTTTGAAAGACTAGAAATGTAACATGGGGAAGAAGGGTCATGCATGGCATTCTTTAAAGCCAAAAACAAAGGTGGTGTTTGCAAGTTCTGTAATAAAGAATATAAACATGCGAATGTGAATAAAATGAAAAATTATTTGAAAAAAGTATTTTAAGTGCCCAGCCCATGTGAAACGGCTTGAAGTACTTTTTCGAATACCATTGCAAGTACATCATCTGCGAAAGAGATAGCTGATTTATTAGAAATAGACATTCCTGATGCTTCAATGTCAAAAGAAAGCCCTGCACCTCTATCGCTGGGTTCATGTGCAATACAACTACTAGTTCTCATTCAAGTAAATAATTGGGTTCTTTGTCACCATTTGTGAATCGTATAAATGCAATCACAAACGTAAGCTGCAAACAGTTTAGTATAGCTTAATTTAGTAAGGTGGATATTAACCCTTATGGTACCAAGGGGGTGTTCGTGGAACCCACAACCAATTGCTTTTCGACCCAAACAAAAAATTCAGCATTGTCAGAATTAATGTTAAGAATAGAATTCAATTGCATTTCTTTCTCAGTGGCTATTGGTTTACCTTTCAAAACCCTACAAATAGGAATGGGTTCACGAACCTCTCTACCCGTTGGCAAGGCATGCATTTGAGAGTGCTTGAAGCTTCAATGTGATCTGTTATATAAAAAAATTAATGTTACATATACCTACAGGGCAGTGTCCAATCAATGTGATAACACCTGAGAAAAGAACAACCATCAACAAGAATATAATTTAATAAAGCCTTTGAATGAAATTGAGACTTGAATGAAATAAATATTTCACCCAAGAAATATAAGAAAATGTAATGCAAACGGTTCTATCCCGCCACGAACTCCTCAAAAAAGATTACATTACATTTCACTGAGTATTGTTGTTTTTGACCATGGCGCACCCGCGGTACAATTGTGGATATAATATGTTATTCTAGGGTTAACGCGGCATTTAAAACCTATTTTTTCATATTTTTCCTCGGAGAACTTCATAGGTAAAGAGATCAAAATATTGAATCGAATTTTTTGAAAGAGGGAATTGTGGGTGTTAGCTGTTACATTTTTCAGAAGAAACCCTCGTGTACACCTATGCATACATCTAAGTTTTAACAACATCGACCAAGCATGCGAAATAATTCACATCACTTTTCCGATTTTACGTCATTGCTCACGAAAAAATCAGAGTTGAAGCATAAGGGATTAATGTCTCCTGGGGGTACCTACAAGGAGACCCACTTGTCATCTAAAGATTGATTTGGGGCCATTTTACTATCTTACCCACCTATGCCCTTTCTTCACCAAGGTGTGAACGGCTTTTAAACTTAGATTCGTTTCACCAAGACCTAAAAAATGAAGAAAGCATAGTATGACTTCAAGCCTTAGCTTAGGTTGTATACATAGAAATCGTTTATAAACCTTATTTGTTTAACCCTAGGGTGACTTTAAATGTAAAGTCTACGATGATTCCGAATTGTGTGATGATTCCGACTCAGATCTTAGGGTTGATTCTGAGTAGAACGGTAAAATTTGTTGCCGTTTTATAGTGCTCCAAATATCGTAGAGGTTAATTGCTGCTCTATACTGAATAAGTTAAAGTATAAATATTACCTTCACTGAGTTACTATACAGCTTAACGTTGTTCATCACATTAATATTTTAAATATGCTATTCCAATAAAATACTTTCACAAAGCATTAGTGTTAAACCTCATTTAGTAAACACTCGAAAAATCATGAATTCGTTATTTAAGTGTTTTACGAACTGTTATTCCTCATTTTATGGATAATTTTCTATCAACGGCATATTTAGTAAATAATTTGATCGACCAATTCATTTTTAGTTACTTTGATTATTCTGCAACTTTCGTAATCATACAATTACGTCTACAGAATAGCAAATTGGGTAAATGTGTAATTTGTTTAGTTTCTAAGTATTTTCTAGGTTATTACTTACTAAAGCCGAGTTTCTTTACTTTGATATAACTACCGGTATATCAAAAATTTAGTTGTTACAATGTAATTTCTTAAACAGATTAAATTTATTACTTCAGTAAACCAGGAGTAAAAGATAAGAAACTTATTGGTATAATTCTTTGCATAATTGACAATTTAATATATCTCATTATCTATAAATAAAACACCAAAAACATTATTTTGCGTTAAGAAAGTAACCAGCTGTAACTGGAATATCCGTTTAGTTTTCTTAATTATCAAAGAAGTTGTTTTCCATCTGTACTATTAAATTTTTTTTAATGGTAGAGCGTTCATCTCTGGTGCTTGGGGTCTCGGGTTCGATCCCAGCCCCCGCCAAGTGAACTTTGTGGTGGACAAACACCGTGTGCGTGGGTTTTCTCGGGGTTCTCCCGTTTCCTCCCACTTTCTTCATTCCACCATTTCATTCATTTCTCATCTTCACCGTCTTCTTTAGCCTAACCGGCATAACCGTGGGACGTAAAACTCAAAGATTTCATTTCATTTTTCAATTTTTTTAAGGTAATGTTGAAAATATATATGTATAATAAAATTGTTGCAAACTTTATATCCTCAAAATAGGAAAGTAATTATTAATAATTAATTTTCCGCCATTAATATATTTGGCAAACCAAAAGAAAACGTGTTTGTTTATTTTAGTAATAGAGATCCTACTGTTATTTAAATAGTTTAGTTAGTGTGTTCATCGATGATTTGAAAAACTGAAGGTATTGGAAGATAAAAAAGATGCACCAGACTGAGAAAAATGGAGAAGCAGTTTTATTAGACGCGAACCTAAGGAAGAACCTAAATTACGTGTCATTAATACAGGAGCTGCTGGTAGGCAGAATACTTAATAATAGTCATTGGTTTGGTGACAACTGACTTCACTTTTGTTAGTCATCGTTATGTTCTATCATAAATTTTATATTTTCGTGTTGGTTTGGTCCACTATCGAATTCTACCGCCTAGCTGATTGGACGTCTCAGGGGCACACTAAGGTAAAAGTTCATGGGATAGAATGGACAATTGTTTTCTGCGAAGGGTAATAGAAGGAAATCTAGTATCAGTAGAAAGAAAAAATGATGGTGAGTAGCTAGGAAATCCGTATTCTGTTACTTAATAAATATCAAATTCATTCTTTAATAACTAGAAAAAATGATTAGTTAAGTGGTTATTTAATATTCCTGTTGCAGGTGATACAAATTACCATTATATTTTTCATTGACAACGATAAAATCCATTTATGGTTAATTAAAACATAAAATACCCACTAAAATACCCATTTTGGGTAAATACCCGGGTATTTACCCGCTGAAATAAATACCCAGGTATTTTACATCCCTAGATATAAGTGGGGTCTTCGATAACCTATGGTGGCCATCACTATTTAAGCAATTTAAAGAAATGGGGGTGCCAAAGTCTCTGTATGAATTGATGATAGATTACTATACCGATAGGAACATAACATACATAGGACCAAATAAAAATATAACTACATATAGTACAAAAGGATGCTCACAAGGATCCATATCTGGCCCTACATTGTGGGATATTGTAATAGATCCATGTCTGAAATGTCTTAATTGACTTGAAGAAACAGAAGGAGTAGTTGGTTATGCTGATGACATAGTGATAGTGTTGTCGGCATCTTCAAGCAATGTTCCGGAACTATCGGGAAACCCGCTCTAGTACCATTGGATGTACCTTGATATTCTCTCTTGGAAACTTTCTAAAAACTGCGTTTCTTTCTTTAATCGTTCTTTCAAAATCGATAAAAGTACTTCTGGCCATATACTCTAATGTTAAATTCAACAGGGGGCGCGGTGGCTCAGTGGTAGAGCGTTCACCTCCGGTGCTTGGGGTCCCTGGTTCGATCCCAGCTCGCGCAGTGTGGACTTTGTGGTGGACAAACATCGTGCTCGTGGGTTTTCTCGGGGTTCTCCCGTTCCCTCCCACTTTCTTCATTCCACCATTTCATTCATTTCTCATTATCACCGTCTCCTTTAGCCTAACCGGCATAATCGTGGGACATAAAACTAAAAATTTCATTTAAATTCAACATGCAATAATTTTCGAAAGCGTTGACTGTTTGTTGATTAAGGTATCTTTTTCTTCAGTACGAGAAGCTACGAGTAGTAGGGGTCCCGTTTGGCGCGACTGTCAGCAAAAATTTTTGTGACGTCATAGCTCAAAGGTCAATGACCTTGGCCCGGGATCAATGACCTAGGGGTACATAGGACCACCCCTCTAAATTTTGGCAGGGGTACCATGGCCCACCCCCCTTAAATTTTGGAAATTGCCAAATCTAAAAATTTGGTATGGTAGCCTAGGACCATAGTATGTACCTCTATCAGTATTGGGGGTCTATGTCGTTCCCTTTCATGGGTAAAAAATTGCCAAAATTGAAATTTCGGAGGTTTTTGACCTAATTTATCCCCTTTGATGAGGTGTTATTACCCTATATGGTTATATGGGCGTATACAGAGGTCCATTAGCTTTCATAACATATGGGTATATTGATGCACCCCTTGAAAAATTTGGGAGGGGTACCTTGGCCCACCACCTAAATTTTGGAAATTGCCCAATTTAAACATTGGGTATTATAGTACAGGTATCATGATAAATTTGGGTTGTCCACCTCGTTCCCTTCTAGGGGTACAAAATTGCCAAAATATAAACGTAAGCAATACGTTACGTATACCACGTCTTTGGTTTTTGACCTAATTTATCTCCTTGGATGAGGTCTTATCACCTTATAAAGTTATATGGTCATGTATAGGTGTTCATTCCCTATCATACGACATAGGTACATTAGTGCACTCCTTTCAATTTTTGGGAGGGGTACCCTGGCTCACCCCTTCAGTTTTAGAAATTCTCCAATTTAAGCATTTGGTATCATAGTACAGGACCTCACTATGTATCATGATAAATTTGGATGGTCCTTCTCGTTCCCTCTCATGGGTACGAAATTGTCAAATTTTAGTACAACCACGTGTTTGGTTTTTGACCTAATTTATTCCCTTGGATGAGGTCCTATTACCTTATATGGTTATATGGTCATGTATAGGGGTCCATTTCCTATCATAAGACATAGGTACATTTGTACACCCCGGGAGGGGTACCATGGCCCACCTCTTTAATTTTGGAAATTGCTCAATTTAAACATTTGGTATTACAGTATAGGACCCTAATATGGATCACTATAAATTTGGGTGGTCCACCTCGTTCCCTTTTAGGGGTACAAAATTGCCAAAATATAAACGTAAGCGATACGTTGTACCACGTGTTTGGTTTTCGACCTAATTTATCTCCTTGGATGAGGTCCTATTACCTTATATGGTTATATGGTCATGTATAGGGGTCCATTTCCTATCATAAGACATAGGTACATTTGTACACCCCCGGGAGGGGTACCATGGCCCACCTCTTTCATTTTGGAAATTGCTCAATTTAAACATTTGGTATTACAGTAGAGGACCCTAATATGGATCACTATAAGTTTGGGTGGTCCACCTCGTTCCCTTTTAGGGGTACAAAATTGCCAAAATATAAACGTAAGCGATACGTTGTACCACGTGTTTGGTTTTCGACCTAATTTATCTCCTTGGATGAGGTCCTATTACCTTATATGGTTATATGGTAATGTATAGGTGTTCATTCCCTATCATAAGACATAGGTATCCTCGTCGCCATAAGTGCCTTTACATCGCAGTGACGGGTATGTGACCGCGCAGTACTCCAAGGAAGGGATGGTTGTATAAGAATTTGTGATTAATTTTGAAGAGTTTTTATTTTGACTAGGGAATTAACATAGGTGAAGGGAGTAAAGACACAGATTTGAAGCATCAGTTCACTGTTATTGAAGCATTAGTGCACGAAAAGATTCGTATTCTCAGTTTTTCTATTTATTGTTTTATATGTTAAGTTAAACACCACAATATGTATCACTGATATCGCAGATCGTATTATTTTTTAAA
Organism: Thermobia domestica; assembly: GCF_964235325.1. NCBI lineage: Eukaryota > Metazoa > Arthropoda > Insecta > Zygentoma > Lepismatidae > Thermobia > Thermobia domestica. Next base: position 152,070,166 of record NC_137460.1, on the reverse strand, counting down.
ATCGTGTTTGTAACCTATTGTCAAAACATTCATCTCCAGACATGATGTAGAGAGAAGAGAAAGAGATACGACATCTGTAATATATGTATATGTGATTCACTAAGTAACTGTAGAAATTAGTTAAAGGTCACATAAGAGAGCGAAAAGGAGGTCTAGAAGTCTGAACTTTTTAGAAACGTCATAGATAGGTGAAAATATAGTTAAAAATTGCAAAGGGTATCATGTAATTTACCTCTCTTTTCTTATATTCTAGTATACTTTTTCTTTCACATCCAAAGATCCCTATTCAGATTTACGAGATAAAGGTGAAGAGAGAAACATTCCCATTTCAAGAATTATATAAGGAAAAAAATCTTTTGACTTGGACTAGATTCGAACTCGCAACCCTTGAATCCATGGCTCAGCGCTCTACCGATTGAGCTAACAACTTCTGCTGGAAAAGCAAGATTTCTACAACTACTGGTTGCTGAATGGTGTGTATTAACCAAGTTTGCCGAGATAATTGCTTCATATAGCTATTGCAATAATAATAATAATAATAATAATAATAATAATAATAATAATAAAGCAGAAGAAGAAGATCAGAATTTAAAAAGTCGCATATGTTAAAAGTTTGACGTGCAGAGTAAGTCCTAATATGAGATTTTATTAATTATACATAATAAATGTAAGCGTGGTTTATTCGTGCGTGCTACTCAAACTGCGCAACTCACCACCTAGTCCCATAAGGGTTGTACAGTATGGTACAGTAGCCTTGCGTCCTCCAACCGTGAAGAATGTTTCGGTTTGAACCTATGCGTGTCCTAAGAGGAAGGAGGAGATTGAAAGAAAGAAAAGTGGTTTAGAAATTATGCAAACGTAGAATATCTCACGAGGTGAGGTGATATAGAGTTCAGCGTGTCTTTCAGCTACTACTCTATACAAGACATGCATATACGACTTAACGTCGAACCCGAACCACACGACTCCTGACGGGAATCGAAACCCGTATCACCTCTAGTTCTATTATGGGAGACACAGGAACATGTAAAAGTAATCGAAAATGAACGATATTAATGTTAAATCCATAGCTTTTGAGTACATGAAGTATGTATGATACCCTCTATATCGTTCACATCAAAGTTTAGCATTATCGGCATGGAGGTTTAATGGGAGGGGTGAAAATTAAAAATTCCTAATTGAAAGATATGATTGTCTATTCAATAGCTTTCGGGGTCGCTGAAATGAATAATTACACTCCCGATACTATTAAAGCCCAAAACTTTACTCTTTCGTTAGCAGGAAGTTTATTCATTTACTTAACTCAGGACACTTTAAAGTTAAGGATATGAAACTCGATACATATATTTCTAATTCAAAATTATTAGAAACGTATTGTAGCTTAGACTTCTAAGGAGGGGAAGGGACAATTTACGCAATGATTTCCCTCACATTCGAATAAAATACTGCCCCATTATATTGCGAAAACTCATTTCGAGTGGTGTCATTGCTAACAGTTTTCCGTATTTGTTTATATCCCTACTCATTTATAACAGTATCTCACTTTTCCTGTGACGGGAGCAACACCTAAGCGAGCATTCAGTAAAGTGAATGCCATTAAAATCTATATTCATAGCACAGTGGTGCAAATAAAGTTGAGCTATTTGGCAATCTTTAGCATGTGAAGCGAATAAAGCCACCACATTGGAAAAGTAGCTAATGAATTCCTCTCCGAAAAAGATCACCCGCACATTTATTTTACAGGTGGTGGTTTATAGCTATACTTAAGTTTGTTGAAATTGCTCCAGTGGGGCGAGACACTGAAGTCATTCGTAATAAGGGGGGAAGGGACATGTAAAAGTAGTCAAATATGAACAATATTAGTATCGAAATCATAGTTTTCGTGGTCGCAGATGAATAGTGACGCTGTCGATGTTGCTTAGGAACAAGTTAAGCCTTGGTTGGCATGGAGGTCAGAGTGGGAGGGTGACAGGCAAAAAATAAATAAATAAATAAATAAATAAATAAAATAAAATCTAAAATATCCTATATTTGTGTCGAATATATATTTTTCGGTATCTCTGACATAAATAGTAATATTCCAGATGTGGTATATGACCAAGGTCGGCCCCATTTGCAAGCGGTTTCAGAGGAGAGAACCGGTGAAGATTTCAGAACAGTTCCTTTGACTTAAGTTTCAGTACACTGAGAGTTAAGAGTGGTAACACACAAATACTGGTGTCACATCCGGACCTATCAGAGGTATGATTTCTGGGGAACTGTCGTTGCTCCAGGGAGGCATTACCCCCTGATCAGTCCCTAAAATTCTTACTGCTTTACAGGGACATCGGCAGGAATTTATTTCAGTGATCGAAAGCATTTTTAGGGGTAAATTGTCCAGATGGTAATGTATACGTATACTAAATTCATTTGAAATCCCTCCAGGAGCTCATGTAGCATCGTACGTTCAACGTACTTTTTCTGAGTCAAAACTTTGTCTCTCTCTCTGTCTCTCTGTCTCTGTCTCTCTCTCTCTCTCTCTCTCTTTATATATATATATATATATATATATATATATATATATATATATATATATATATATATATATATATAACAGTAACAGGGTCGGTTGTAGACATTTCGTAACTGTAAGCAAACAATATTTAGGCGCCCCGCCTATATGATAATAAAATAATAGAATGCTGTAATGGACAAAAATTCTTCAGATAATTGTTACAATTACAAATTTCTTCAATATATAATAATTCAGTCTTCCTGTGAGTATTAAAGGAAAATGGCGAAATTAAACCTAATTAACTGTGGATGAATCATGACCAAAGTTCCAGTTTTAATAATTTATATCTTTTTTTATTAAATAAGCACAGGAAACAACTAAAATGTATACCTAAGATGTATTTTGACAAATACAGTTGAAACAAAAGTCGAAATAGAATAAAACTAATGAGCTTCAAGTCTAACATTATCACAGGTTTGATTTTGACAAAGAGATATGCTCTTACACTTCATTAAAAGTATATTTAAATAGTGTTTTCTAGTGATACAAATATGGTAATTAGCTTAATTTCTCGTTTTCTTTGTTACTGTAAAGTTCATGTTATAAAGACATTTTTCTGGCTTTCAATTTGGCACAATCTCTTATTATTGCATCCATATCAATTTCATTCAGAATTTCATTTTCAATGGCCATCAAAGCTAGTCCATTTAATCGTTCTTGAGATATACTTGATTTCAAATAATTCTTTATTAATTTTAGTTAAACTAGTTCAATACACAACAAATGACAAAAGTGTGTGTCTTAATTTATATGTAATTTGTCCCCGATCAGTGGCAGAACTTTAAAATCAGGTTTCTCCGCAAAAATTCTTTTCAGGGCCCTTTATGCCTATAGAACAATTCAATTCTTTCATGTTTCTTTCCAACATAGACGTTCGAAATCAGGCAGTAACACTATGTAAACACAAGCAATGATGTACCCAAGATTTTTCTTTGGGGTCCGAAGAGTTTTTCGGAATAGCCTACAAAATGCAAATAATTTTGTGTATTTGCCCCCTGAAATTGTGCTAATTGGGAGATCCAGACTCTCAGACTACCTGTTCAGTGTTTCGTCCACACATATTTTAGGGGGCCACTCCCCCCGGGAGGAGATCAAAATAATACGTCTATAATATAATAATAAATAAGAGTACCAGCAGTGGCCCTCTGAATACTAAGTGTGCCCCCCGGAAGATTTTTTCTGAATGGAAAACTGCACCTATTAGGGATGCGCACGATACAAGATTTGTGGCTGTCTCGTCTCGAAAATGTGCTGTAAAAGTGATGGCTCGACTCGAAAAATGTATATTTCTCTATTGGAAGAGCCGTGTCTCGACTCGAATTTAGTCTGGAAAATCCTGTCTCGACTCGTCTCGTGCACATCCGTAGCACCTATGTCGGTACATCCCTGAACACAAGTAACTAATAATCAAAACTCTACTTTGCATTAGAATTATTACTAATTTAAAATATAGCTCCATCTAAATTTATTAGCAGAAAATGGATTAATAATTATTGTGGAGTGGAGTGGATTTTAGTTTAGCGTCCCGTTCAGCAGCGAGGCTATATGAGACGTGGACCTACTGATTAACGTGAAATCCGAACCACATGAGCTCCCGCCGGGAATCGAACCCGGGTCTCCCACGCCAAAGGCGCGTACGCTAATAATTATTGTTATCTGTCATAATAAAACGAGCATCTGTATACGCTGCTGTGATTGAAAGTGAGAGTACTGAAAATAATACTTGTCATCCAAATGACCTTTCGTCGCTTTCGATTTTATCCTTTCAAGTTATATACTTATATGCCACGGGAAAACTAATTGTATTCAAACAAATTTTGAAATACATGAAATTTAATTCAGACCCGTAACCGAAATGACCGTATCGTTCCATTTTAATTCAACAATTAAATTACTGTAATCAGGTAAAATAAATTTACAGTCAAAAGAATGTCGACCTGCAAATTCTTTCGTTAACAGTGACTGATATTGACAACTCCCCACCTCAATATTTGTATGATTTTGTCGAGCACTCGAAAGAAACTTTTTCGATTCCCGGCGGGAGCTCATGTGGTTCGGATTCCACGTTAATCAGTAGGTCCACGTCTCATATAGCCTCGCTGCTGAAAGGGACGCTAAACTAAAATCAACTCAACTCGAAAGAAACTTTTTAGAGCCTTCGGTTGCCTCTTATCTTCTTTCACGTTTTGTAGCTTTCTTTTACTATAAAATGCTCACTTGGTTTTATATCGTTGGTCGAGTAATGAATGAAATGGTGGAATGAAGAAAGTGGGAGGAAACGGGAGAACCCCGAGAAAACCCACGCATACGGTGTTTGTCCACCACAAAGTTCACTTGGCGGGGGCTGGGATCGAACCCGTGACCCCAAGCACCAGAGGTGAACGCTCTACCACTGATTCGTTAACTTGGTAGACGTATATGAAGAAATCACTAACAGAAAATAGCTGATAGCTTTACGCCTAACCATCTCAGCGACCTCGAAACTATGAACTCTAAATGAACATCGGTTGTCGTTTTCGATCATTTTATATGTTACTCCCTTCCAAGGTGTCTTGCCCCTTATCCCAATGCATGAAAAGCAAATGATATTTTCGCAAACAGCCAGGGGCAGGGAAGGAGTAACAGAACGCACACAACTCGCTGTATAGCTTTAGGGCAAATACCTAAAGGCACAAGCAATAGGCCACTTGACCAAGAGCAATGTTGCGAAACATAAGACAAGATAAGCCCACGCTCAGCCTGTTCGACAAAAAATCACTGACCCTTCGAACAAGATAATATTGTCGCGCTCTCAGAGTCAGGTTTTAATTGCATTTGTGTTGAAGTACGTTTTCTTTGGTTTTTAAACATTTGATGAATTTCTTACACACTGTTGTGTATGATATTTTCTATGTGGAATATTATTGTATATTTTGTACTGTACACGTTGTGTAAATAGAACTCATCTGTATTTCTTACATTGACTTTGAAAACTTTAGCAATGCCCTCATGCGCTGTGTACGGCTTTAAAATGAACACACGAAATAGAAAAGTTGGTGAAGAGAATGTTAAGTTCCGTTCATTTCCAAAGCAGGGAGATATACAGCAATTGTAAAGCAATAGGGGTGTAATTTTGTCGTCTGTGGTTGGACCCAAAAAGCCGTAGATCCACGCTGCTTATGCCCTTAGCAGAGCTGAGCTGATTTTGAGTTTAACGTCCCGTTCAGCAGCGAGGCTATATGAGACGTAGATCTACTGATTAACGTGGAATCCGAATCACATGAGCTCCCACCGGGAATCAAACCTGGGTCTCCCATGCCAAACGCGCGTACGCTAAGCTTGTGCCCTTAGTTTTATGAATTTTACCAAATTAATGAATATCTACATATTTTAACACAGTATATGAGTTCTTTGCTATACTGCTTCTGTAATAATATTTTTGTCATTAATTTGCTTATTATGTATCTTTCTATATAAAATAACTAGTTCTGGCTGGCTGATTGATCAACGCTAGGCCAAACCGCTTAAGCTAGAAACTTGAAGTTTAGAAAGGGCATATGATTTGTAATGTAAGGTCCCACTAAAAGAAGAATATTTGGAAATTTGAAGGGAAAAGGGAGAAAGAGGAGTGGCAATTATCTTAAAATGCCCATACCTTGGAATCTTTGAGTGTTAACGACATGAAATTTGGTATATGGACTTCTCATTTAAAATAATTAGATATGTATGTAAGCGCTTTTATGATATTTGCCCTAGGAAGGAAGAAAATAGGGTAAAGTTACAATTGTTATAATTGGATGGTCATAACTCGAAAATCGTTAAGGTTATTGACATGAAAATTGGTTGAGTTGATTTTGAGTTTAACGTCCCATTCAGCAGCGAAGCTATATGAAACGTGAACCTACTGATTAACGCGGAATTCGAAATACATGAGCTCCCACCGGGAATGAAAATTGTTGTTTAGGTTTTGCAAGTAAAACAATTAAAGACATGTTTTTGCGTTTTTTCATTTTTCCTTAGAAAAAAAAGGTTTAAATTGTAATTGGTAAAATAGAATGGCCATATTCCAAAATCCCTTAAGAGTAGAAACATCTTGATTAAAGATGTATTTCAGTTTTTTGATATTACGGTTAGAAGAAAAACAGCAGGAAGACAAAGTTGGGGGTTGAAATTGTTAGAATAAGATATGCCATATCTCGAAACCACTTAAGATCAGAGATCTTAGGGATATGAGAAGTGAGAGGCCGGAGAAAGAGCAAATGCAAGCGTCTGGAGGCGGACTCCCCGCCTAGCCGAAAGCAAGTTATGCAATTAAAAAATTTGCATCAGTTAAACTTTACACGGCGGTTTCTGGGTGTTGGTTTTTGAAGCTCCAAGTTAATAACATAACTTCAATTTACATGTGTTTATTTTCTAAAATTCAGCAGTTGTTTATAAGTGGGTATTTTGGACTCAAATTTTACATTTAAATTCATATGTTTTTTCGTTATTTATATCTGGTATCAACTTTATTTTCTTTATCAGAAAGATAGAAGATAATTTATTAGAATATTTTCATAGTTGAGGCTTTTGTTATACAGTAATGTCAATCTTAAGCACTCTCCTTTAATATGTCACATTAGGGTGGGCCAAAATATAAAACGAACAGTAGGCGATTGTCCACAAGGTTTATTTTATTCCTTGTGATGTATACAAATAACCAACGAAATTTCAGTACAATTAAGTCATATTTACAGGTCGCTTCATTTTTGCCTTGTTTTAGTTATTGTAGGATTAAAAGTGGATCTGAAAAGGCATGGGGACGCATTCGGTCACGCTGTCCCGCGTGCCTATTTTTGCCATTTGTAATATTTTAGGAAGTAGGAGATGCCATGTATATTTTTTGAAGTGAGGCTAACGGCGTCCCCCCATTCCCCCTCAGTTTTACCCCTGATTTGTTGCCAAAACTTTTAGAAAAATGTCACTATTTGTATCCTCAATTTAAAAAACGCTTTCTTCAGTGGAGTGGAAACAATTTTAAGATGGTTTTCGACCAATCGAAGAATAAACTGTTTCTGTTCCTAGTCTTTTGTCAAGGCTTCATTATACTTTTGGATGAGACTGATACCTCTTTCAGCTACATTATTCACCACAGCCATTTATTTTGATAATTTACAAAATTCTTGAAAAAAAAAAGCATTATCTCGCCAGCGTTGTAGTGTTTGTTTGAGGAAAGATTGAGACTTCTCTTTGCCTTTTTTCATTAGGACATCAAATATTGAGTGTTCTTGCTGTTACTAGATCCTCCAAATTAAGATCTTCGGGTTTCTTTGTCAACTTAAGTCGTAGTGGAATGTTTGGTTATGCTGCCGCTGCAGGCTTTGGACCATCTTTTCCTTTGTTTCTTCTGATACTCTCTCATAAAAAAAAAAAAGCTAATTCTGATAAAAGTGCAGACAAAAACTAGAGATATCTTGAAAATGCTGCACATGCACTACTAGAAATGCAGTCCTCTGAGTAAGTTTTCAAAACTGACATAAAGTTAGTCATTGAGAGGGATTTGGTTGACAAGGGGAGCTTCATTCCACTTTTTCACATAAACAAGGCTGACAAACAGCGCTAAACATGTGATAATTTACTTTCGCGCAGTCATCCTAAATTGAGACTTAAAAAAAATTCAATGCTTAAATGCCTTTCCCCATCCATCTAGCGTGATGTTTTGGGTCTCGAGCTCGAAATGACTGATTGTCGTTGCATCCACCAAGAAATATGAGAAATAAACGCAAAAGTTCCTTATAATCATCTCTAGGCTTCTTGGCTTAAGGAGCACTTGGTAAATATTTTAACATCTGATATGTTTGTGCTTCAATGGATTTCGTGCATAGCATCTGTGCATCACTGGACTCTCAAATAGGTCGTCAGTTATCTTTGTAAATGATCCTGATTTACTGATGACCACTGTTTATGAAATTGTTTGAACGATGAAGTTGATAGACCTTCTGCCGGACTAAACAAACATTTGAAGATACTAGAGAGGGGCCGTGGTGTGTCAGTAGTAGAGCGTTCACCTCTGGTGCATGGGGTCCCGGGTTCAAATTCTGCTCCCGCCAAGTGAACTTTGTGGTGGACAAACGCCGTGTGCGTTGATTTCCTCGGGGTTCTCCCGTTTCCTCCTACTTTCTTCATTCCACCATTTCATTCATTTC